>NC_092775.1:66245158-66870158 GCF_047496795.1 Chiloscyllium punctatum
TCCCTGATTGGATCAGATTTAAAGCCCCAATCAGGGAACTCATATTCTGTGAGGTCTAGCTGGCTGACTTTGTTACAATCCCTGCAGTATGTCAGGTAGGTGCCATTGTGACTGAGTCCTCTTTAAGGTCCATGTGGAAGGTGATTCAAATCCACACAGTAAAAATGATCCTTTCCAATTTAAAAAAATAATTCAGCAGTTACAATAGGTCCACTCAAATGGGAGGTGTGTTTAATTACCATGTTATCCTGGAAATGTGATATTGTTTCTCGGTCTCAACTGATTAATTACTTTCTGGTTCAAATCTGCAGGACTTTGCTCCCCATTCCATTCATTGTGTGCTGATACTGACAGAGAAGGAGACAACTCTCAAACTGGAGAAATATCCAAGAATATCTGTAAGTGCCATTGAAACTGCTCAGGAAATCCAAGTGGAATGTGTTACCGAAGGCAAACACAAAATGCAATCCAAAACTCTTTTTTGCTGACCTAGATCTCCTCCCCTTCTCTAGTGACCAGGAATTATCGCCTAGTCTGTCTCTTTCAACTTTGTTTCTTAAGTGAAGAAACAAAATTTTTACTTGTCAACTGTTTGCTTGGCAGTTCTTAATGGTCATTTTACAGATGGGTCACTTTATAAAAAAAACAAATTTATTGATTTTTCTACCCAGTATGTTTTCTCTACACCTTAATTTTGTTTTCGAAATTAACCTGAACCAACCGTATTAATACTTTGCCTACAAGAGCGGTTCGGTGGTTAAGAGTTCTCCTGCGACTAACTCACATTCTGACTCCTCAAAAGCATGTCTTCTACCTGCAGGGCACAACTCAGAAATTTCATGAAATACTTTCCACATGCCTAGTTGAGTGTAAAACTTGGCAAAACTCGAGAAACTCAACACCATCCGAATCAAAGCAGTCCACTTGATAACAGCCCAACCACTACATTAAACCCATTCATGCCCTCCACACTATCACACAATGGTAACAGTATGTACAAGATGCCCTGCAATGACTTGTCAAGGCTCCTTCAACAGCACTTTCCAAACCTGTGACACCTACCTCCTAGGACAAGAACACATACAAGCGCTCTCTCACATATCATCTTGATATTGACATTCCATTAGTGTTGCTGGCAAAAAGTGGTAATTCTCTTGCTAATATCTCCAAGGATGTACCTACATGGTATGTACTGCAGTGCTTCAAGAAGGCAGCTGATGAACACCTTCCCAAGGGCAATTTCAGATGGATATCAGATATTGATCTTTCTGGTGATGTGCACATCCCGTAAAAGACAAAATAAAACTAAAACAAAAATAGATTCAATTGAGTAAGCTGCACCTTAATGACCCTTTATACATACTGTTCATTTCCACGGAAAAGCACACTATCCCTACTTTTGAAATCAGGCAATTGTAGAATGTTAAGAGCATAGAGAATTCGGAGTAGGTCACTTATTCAGATGTAGTAAATCTCTATTTATCTATTGACATGCATTTATAGCCTTGCTAAAAGATTTGTGTGTTTTATTATTTTAGATTTTTATAAAACATAAACACGTTATGATTGAACTCAAATGAATGAAAAGAACAACTGCAGTTGTAGTCTCCTATGTCTATAACCCCTCGTGTTCTTTTCATTAATTTGATGAAATCTCAAGGTTTGTCAAATTGACTATTTTGCACGTAGGGCTAAATACAAACAATGCTCCTAGCCAGGGAAATCTAGCCCAGGGAACCAATCTTTGCAGGATAAAAGTCTTAACTAAAGGAAAGATGAATTACGTTCTTCAATTTGTAACTACACTTTTACATGTATAACATGAAATATATGCTGTATCTTTTCTTTTGTTTTATCAGATGGAAGTTTTGACTTCTTTGAAAGCCCTGAATAAGTTCATTGACAACAACCAGCTGACTGAGAACCTGGAAGGGACATTACCCTACAACCACTCTGAGTGGATTCAGTTCCGTATGGTCAGTAATACATCATAAAAATACTTCACAAAAATGTATATTGCGTTCCATTTTGTATTCCTATCAATAATCTCAAAATTTCACATGTTTGATATTTATAAATGTTAGATGTGTTTCATTTCCATTGGTTGCACCTCTTTAGAATTCCTACAGTGTGTAAACAGGCCCTTTGCCCCATCAAGTCCACACTGACCCTTTGAATACACACCCACCCAGACCCATTCCCCTACATTTACTCCAGACCAATGCACCTAACCTACAGATTCATGAACAGTAAGGGCAATTTAGCATAGCCAATTCACCGTTGGGCATCAGGAAGAAACTGGAGCAAGCCCACGCAGACATGGGAGAATGTTCAAACTCCACACAAGCAGTTGCCCAAGGCTCGAATTGAACCCAGGTCCCCAGTACTGTGAGGCAACAGTGCTAACCACTGAGCTATCATGCTACCCTAGATGTGAAACCTTATTGTTAGCTTCATAATGTGGTTGAATATGTATCTCTGATGACACTTCTCATCTACTTGGCTATTTCATCCAAGTTGGGCTTGCATTGAGTCGGTTGGTTAAGGTCAAAAAGGGTCTGGGGAGAGTACATCAGGGTTGTGCATTGTAAAATGCACAAAATCAGGCAGAATCATATTTTTGGGACAGCTGGAAGATGACATTTGTACAATTGGTTCATGGGATGTGGAAGACATAAGCAAGGTTGCATTTATTTTCCATTCCTCATTGTTGCTGTGGGTCTTTCCATTTGAAACACTGCAACCCTTAATGTGGCGTACACAAAGGTACTGGGTAGACAATTCCATAGTTCTGACTCAGTGAACTAAGCTGGTGTGTGACCTAAATGGGAGCATGGAGCTTCTAATATTCCTCTATAACTTTGTTACTCTGGCCTTGGTGATAGATATTGGAAAAGAGGCAAGTGCTTTTGAACAAACCATGGTGATTTGCTGCTTGAACGTTCCGTTGATCACACATACTGCAGACATCAGTGCAATAATCATGTTGAGTCCAGAGACAGGGAATTAGTTAAGCACACTGCTTTGTTCTGAATGTTATCAAGCATTTGAGTGTTATCACTGCTTTTAAAAAGTGAAAACACATGCCTCACGAGAGCTTTGTAGGTGAGAGGCTGAAAGAGTTTGAGCTGAGCTGCTCATAGCAGTGCACGTAATTTTGTCCTGCACTTACAATTGAGGTGTAGGTATGGACAGTCCAGCTTAGTTGCTGTTGACCCTTTTGTGGGTGCCAATCCTTCAAAAGTAAGTTAACTTGTCATGGGTTACATTGCAGCTGTGGCATCTTGCTGTGTGGAAATTTGCCATCCATTTGCTTTCAGAACAACAATGCTTATAGCTCACAAACAATTTGTTGTTTGAGGAGCATTTTGGAACAGCCTGAGGATATGAAAGAAACTATATGTAATTTGTAATTATGGTTACCAGAGTAATGAGGCAAGATACAAAGCCTCAGGGAATTGTCTGATTACATGGTAGGCTTTATTGCCGAACCACATTATTTCTGAACCTACAATTCACTCGAACAAAATTTTCAATCAGTAACTGTCCTGGGAAATGTCACTAAAGTGAAAAGGCTTCACTGACAGAGTTTTTAAAAAATCTTCGAAAAGTCAGTTTTTCCGACTGTTCGTGTTTGTCGAGGACTTTGACACGTATGTGCAGAGAGTCACAAGGGAATATCATATTGTGGCAATAACAGAGACTTGGCTCACAAAAGGCATGAAACAAAGATGAATTCAGGTGGCTGGATTTTTCTTCTTTTTAGTGTCTGCTCAGTGAATGGCAGAGAGCGCACTCACTGTCCAATTAAAGTTGATGGGTGGGCTCCTGAGATTAGGAGGAACAGGAGGACACCCACCAGCAAGACACATTGGCAGTTCCCCCATTGAAGGTGGAAATTGTCGATGCATGTGGGGCAGAGAGAGCAGAAGCCTCCACTTTGAGGAGCCTTCCAAACATGACTTAAAAACTCACAAATTGAAAGAGTTTAACAGCTGGGCAGGCCATCCTGAAGGAGGGCTAATCTCTGCCCACAGGGTAGGCTGCAGCTGTAAATGTAGCCATTGTGATTTAGTGACAGAGGTGAGGGGGTGGGGTAGGATGTTTCCAAAAACAAACCATCACTGGAGCACTTGCACCCCACAATCAGTCACTGCCACTCAGTGGTTCTGCTTTGGCCACCACAGGCAACATGCTGTTGTTTGGGAAATCTGAGTTGGTGTCCATCGAGGTCTTAATGGACGCCTTAAGTACCCTTTATTGGCTATCCACAGCCTGTAGGTAGGTAACATTTCGGTCTTCATCTTAAAGTTTTAAACTTGGCTCAGGTTGGAAAGCATGTGACCAGATTGTCATTCCAGTTGGCTGCAGGAATCTCTAGAGCCAGCCCTCTAGCCTTGGCCTCAATAAACTTTGGAAATCCAGCCCAAATTGATAAGCAAACACAGAGAGGAAAGAAAGGCAAATTACAGTGCGGGAGAAAGTGGATGATCTGGAAGAGTCAAGGACCGAATCTATTTGGAGAAAGAGAGGACTGCAGATGCTGGAGATCAGAGCCAAAAGGTGTGCTGCTGGAAAAGCACAGACGGTCAGGCAGCATCTGAGGAGCAGGAGAATCGACGTTTCGAGCATAAGTTCCTCGTCAGGAATGAGGGGGTGGCCCAAGGTAGCTGAGAGATAAATGGAAGGGGGTGGGGGTGGGGGTGGGGGTGAAGATAGCTGGGAATACAATAGGTAGATGGAGGTTGTGAGGGTAACAGTGATAGGTCGGAAAGGATGAAGGGCTTATGCTCACAACGTCGACTCGTACCCTAGATGCTGCCTGACCAGCTCTCCTTTTCCAGCACTACACTTTTCGACACTGAATCTCTTTGGTTAGAATCAAGAAAGAAGAGTTATCTTTATACCATTATGTGTATGTTCGAAGCCCCCAGAAAGTTGTAAAAGCTACAGAGTAATGACGTTGGGAGACTTTAATTATCCTAATGCAGACTGGGTTAGAAATCTTCTAAACGGAAGGGAAACAGTTTCTTAAGTGCATTCAGCTGAATTTTATTAATCAATATGTTTTTGTCTCAAATTCTGGATTCATGAGTTATGTCAAGTGGATCAAGTATCTGTAGGGGAACATTTCATCATGAACTTTAGGTTACTTATGGAATCAGGCAAGGAGCAACCTGGAGTATAAATACTTAATTGTAGATGGAAAATGTCAGTGGGATGGCAACTGAGCTGACCTGGGAAACCTGGAATCAAAGACAGTAAAGGAGCAAATGGATGCCATTGGAAACTATTACTTCATTAATAAGGATAATAACATTCAAGGCATATGTTACAAAATTAATGCAACTTTGAGCAAAATACCGAACACCCAGGTTGTCTTCCTATTCTGTGGTTTTTATAGATACGTATGTAATGTATATAAATCTTAATTTGAAAGCTTGATTTAAAGGGTGCAATAACAGACTGTGGATGAGTAGTCCAGAGGCCTGGACAGATGGTCTGGAGATATGAGCTCAGATTCATAAGGATGTGATAGCACTGGAAAGGTGCAGAGAAGGTTTACCAGGATTTTGCCATGGCTGGAGAGTTTTGGTTATGAGGAGAGATTGGACAGCCTGGCATTGTTTTCCTTGGAGCAGAAGAGATAGAGCAGAGGGGGGGGGGACATGATTTGGATGCATACAATAAAAAGGGACACAGACAGGAAGAAACAGTTCCCCTTGGTGGAGGGATCAGTGACCAGGGGAAGGGGCAGGAGGTTTAGAGGGGATGTGAGGAAAGTTCTTTTTCACTCTGAGTATGGTGGAAATCTGGAACTCACTGCCTGTAAGTAGTGGTAGAGGCAGAACCCCTCATGCTTGAAGAAGTATTGAGATATACATCTGTGGTGTCAAGGCACACATAGCTATGGGACCAGTGCTGGAGAATGGGAATGGAATACTTAGGTGGTCGTTTATAATCAGCACATACTTGATAGGCTGAAGGGGGCAAACATTTTGATCTCCATGACTCTATGTGCCACTCGGGAAGCATTCTTTCAATAGGGAAACCAAAGCCTGATCTCCCTGGGTATCAAGGAGATACAAACAAAATGAAAGGGAAAGTAAAAGAGGCAAAGAAGGAGTTTGAGAAAAAGGCTTACAGCCGGTATAAAATGGAATCTAAAATCCATTTAAATAATAAAAGAGTGTTAAGAAGAGGGGTTGGTGCAAATAAGAATGGAAAAGAGACATATGCATGGAGGCAGCAGGAAAGGTTGAGGTACAAAAGGAGTATTTTGCCTCTGTCTTTACCAAGGAAGGAGATTCTGCTCAAATCATGTTGAAAGTGGAGATACTGGATGGGTGCACAATTAATGAAGTGTAGATCTTTAGATTAGATTCCCTACAGCATGGAAACAGGCCCTTCGGCCCAACACGTACACATCGACCCTCCAAAGAGTAACCCACCCAGACCCATTCCCCTACATTCACACCTGACGAATGCACCTAACACTGTGGGCAATTTAGCATGGCCAATTCACCTGACCCACACATTTTTGGATTGTGGGAGGAAACCGGAGCACCCGGAGGAAACCCACGCAGACTCGGGGAGAATATGCAAACTCCACACAGTCGCCCGAGGCAGGAATTGAACCCAGGTCCCTGGCGCTGTGAGGCAGTAGTGCTAACCACTGAGCCACCATGCTGCCCCTTAGAGAAACTAGTTTCATTCACAGTTGTAAAGTCAATGGGAGCCGAAGCGATACATCGAAGAATGTTGAGGGGATTAAGGGTGAAAATTGCAGAGGCAATGGCAACAGTCTTCTCATCCTCCTCAGGTTGTAGCAGAGGGACTGAGGAATAGCAAATGTTAGACCATTGCTCAAAGGGATGGAAGGATAACCCAGCAACTCAAAGGCCATCAGCTGAAACTCAGTGGTGGGAAAACTTTTATGAATGATAATCCTGGTCACAATTCACAGTCATTTGGACAAGTGTAAACTTACGAAGGAAATTCAACACAGATTTATTGCAGGCAAATTGTATTCAAGCATTTTGGAGTTTTTTTGATAAATAAACTAAGATGATTGATGATGGAAATGCAGCTGGTGTACATGGACTTGCAAAGGGCAGTAATAAAGTGATACATAACAGATTTATTGATGAAGTTGAAGCACATTAGCTAAAGATGACAGTGACAGAAAACAGCGGTTGACAGTTGTTTTATCAGATAAAAGCAAGGTATTCAGTAGGCATTTTTATGCAAGTAATTACGATTTGGAATATAATGCAGGAGAGTGTGAACAGGTAAATTCAGTTGTGGCCTTTGAAAGGTGATCAGAGAAGCACTCAAAGAAAGAAATATTTTGAGGCTAAGGAGAAAGGGTTGGAGAGTGAGACCAGCAGAGAGCTAGAATAGACAAGAAGTGCTGAATGCCCCCCTTCTGTGCTGTAACCACTAAAACGCAAAATGTTGTAGAGTCTGATAGAAAGATTCTTGGGATAGAAATCGTTATATGTTCTACCTGCAGCAGGATCTTGAAAATCTGAGCAGGTCTGAGCAGAGTTATGAGGCTGTGGAATGTGTGACAGGAGTTAATGATTATAACAGTGACTGTATCAGTGTTCAAAGAATAGGTTAGCCAAGTAGTTGAAGGAACATGTGATAAAGGGATATGGGAATACAGTGGATGCTTGCAATCAGGCCAACTGCTGGCTTGGAAAATAAGCACCAATCTTGGTTTTGCTGAGTGGTCTGTTTCTGCATTATAAGTCTATAAAAGGTAGATTTCTTAAAGTTTATTTTGCGTCATAAACTAGCTTATAATGTTACAAATTAAAGCTAGAATCTATACATATTACTGAGCATGCTTTTTCAGATGAATTGTTCTGTATTCGACAGGAGATACAGTTGCAACAGTTTGCTGATAATTGCTAGTGAACCACATCATGAGTAAATTACAATTTTACAGTATTGAATCTTCAATATAATGATGCCAGATGTTGCCATTCCATCATACTGAGTGCAACAGTTTGCATGAATAAATGTTTATTGAATCAAATAGCTACAGGGTAATGGTTTTAATAGAGCTCTTTTAATTAATACCAGTACAATACCTTCAGTAATGCAGCCTTGGTGTCAAAGGCTTCAGTATGACAGTGCCAGATGTTGCTATTTCATCGTGTTGAATGCAATACAATTCGTATGAATACACATGCCGTGGAAAATATATCATTGCTGGCTCCCCCTTCTTCACTCATATTAAGATTCTTCATTGTGATGAAAGATTTAAACACCAGGGGACATGGAAATATAACTATGAAGTTAGGACTAGAAATAACCTTTTCAAATAAGCAGGTAAAATATGAACATGAGTTAACAGAATTTAAGGAACTTAAGGGAACCACTCATCTCTTGTCTAGTCAATTTGATTTCCTGGATGAGTTTTAATTGCTTGAGAAGTATTTTCTGGTCTTTTCCTCCTGTCATTGTCCCTATTTTTCAGTTTATTCCACTGCACCCATTAGCAATGTTCCAGTGCTTACCATTGATCAAAACTGAACTGGACTCGTCATATAAATACTGCAGATACAAGAACAAGTCAGAAACTAGGAACCTTGCGTTGAGTATTTCACTTCCCAAATCTCCTAAGTCTGTTCATAAGTCATAAGGCATAAGTCAGAAGTGTGTGATGGAATACTCCTCTCTTGCCTGGATGGGCGCAAGTCCAACAACAATCAAAAAGTTTGACACCATCCAGAGCAAAGTAGCTCACTAGGTTGGCAACACATCCACAAACATCCACCTCTTCCATCACTGATGGTCAGTAGCAGCAGTGTGTACCATCTACAAGACGCACTGCAGTGATTTGTCAAGGCTCCTTAAACAGCATCTTCCAAACCGAGGGCCACTTCATCTAGAAGGACAAGGGCATTAGATACAGCACCACCTGAAATTTCCTCTCCAAGCCACTCGCCATCCTGATTTGGAAATGACATCACTGTTGCTTCAGTGTCACTAGATCAATCTCCTGCAACTCCTTTTCTCACGGCATTCTGGGTCAACCTACAGCACACTGCAGCAGTTCAAAAAGGCAGCCATGACCTTGTCAAGGGCAACCAGGAATGAGCAATAATGCTGGTCCAGCCAGTGTTGCCCACATCTCATAAGTGAACAAAGAAAATAGGAGGTTACTTTCCTGTTGGGGTTGGGAGGAAGGCAAGGCTTTGAAGAGTTTATTCATAATACAACAGAGATTGAGAGTGTGGGGCTGGATTGATGAGCGAGATTGTTATCTGCCCATCATTTTGTTTTTCAATGTTGATATTTAGGAAAAAATAGGGAAAAGAAAACTTAAGGAGTAAGGCCATTTGACCAGTTGTCACTCAACCTCCAGTCATCTGACCCACTTGTTACAGCAGCAGACTAATTCCGATGGTACTGAATGTCCAAGTAAAGTTCACTTTCACGTTTTAAACATTCATCTTTGAGCAGAAAAATTTCTTTTCAAGCATCTGTTTTCAAACCACTTCAGTCCCATTTCAATCTAATCTCTTGGCCCTACTTTCTCAAACTTGTAGTAATCTTGTGGTCTTGTCTATCCTAACCGATAGATATTTAATACTTCAGTAAGATCTCCCTTAGTCACCCTTAAGCTCCTCTAATCTTACTTTATATTTCAATCCCTTTTCATTTGGAAACAGTTTTATTGCTCTTTCTGGCATGTTACCATAATTCAACACTATTCCCAGTGTGGTCTGACCAGCGCATTAAAGTGTTCCAGTATAACTTCATTGTCCTACTCTATAATCCAGTCACATCGTCATGAACCTGAAAGTGATGAGGAAGCCGTCAATCTCAAATCCCTTATTAAATCTCTCTCTGTAAATTGACTTCCATTTAATGTATTTTTAAGATAAGCATGTTTTGGACAATGTGCAATACTTACCAGTGTTACATTTTCCAGTTATAGTGTTGCCAGCAAATTTCATAAATCTGCCTTTCAGTTTTGGTATACAGATATTTAATGTGGATGAGAATTAACAGAGATTTAGTTCTAACTGTAGTGGAATTCCACTCAGCATCCACCTCCCTGGAGTTTCTTGTTGTCTTGGGTTCCCTGAATTTTTGATCAGCAAATTCTAATCCAGTTTTAGTTGGCACAGAATAGTCAGAGGCTAATTTACTGGAGCTGTGCAGTGCTATTAGGCTATAGCATTGAAGACATCACATTCTAGCACCTTTAAACTTTCATTCATGGAGTGTGGTCTTCACAGAAGGGGCCAGCATTCATTGGCCATTGCTATTTGCCCTTGAGTAGGTATTGAGCTGAACTCTTGAACCATTGCAGTCGTTTTGGTGTGTGTCCACCCACAAAGCTGCCAGTGAGGAAGTTGTATAATTTTCATCCAGTGACAATGAAGAAACGGTGACATATTTCCAGGTCAGGCCAGTGCATAATGTGGAGGGGAACTTGCAGGTTATCACATTCCCATGTATCTGCTGTCTTCGTCCTTTAAGATGGGTCATGGTGCTGTTTAAGGAGTATTTTTGTGTGTATTTGGTGAATGGTGAATCACTGCAGTCCATGGCTTATTAAACGCCAGTGATGAGAATTTGTTGATGTGATGCCAATCAACTGGGTAGCTTTTTCCTGGATGGTGTCAGACTTGTTGAGTGTTGTTGGAACTGAACTAACCCAGGTGAGTGGGGAGTATTCTGACTTGTGTCTTGATTGTTGCAGACAGACTTTAGGTAATCAATTGACCTACTTGTTGCAGTTTTCCTAGCTTCTGTTCTGTTATTATGTTTATATGGCTAGTCCAGTTCAGCTTCTGCTCAATGGTAATCTTCAGGATGTTGATAGTGCGGGATACAAGGTTGGTAATACCATTAAATGTCATGGAGCAGTAACCAGATTATCTCATTGAAAATGCTCACTGACTGATAATTGTGTGATGTGAACATTACTTGCCATTTGTCAGCCCAAACCTGGAAATTGTCCAGGTCTTGCTGAATTTGGACATGAACTGCTTCAGTATCTGAGGAGTTGCAAATGGTGCTGAATATTGTGCAACCATCAGTGAACATTCCCATTGTGACTTAATGATGGAGGGAAGGCCGTTGATGAAGCAGCTGAAGGTGGTTGGGTCTAGGACACTCACTACCCTGAGGAACTCCTGCAGAGATGTCCTGGGATGACTGGTCTCCAACAACCACAACAATCTTCCTTTGTGCCAGGTGTAACTCCAATCAGTAGAAGGTTATACTTGTACCTGCATCCACTACTTCCTCCAGAAGTTCATTACACATTCAAACCAATTTTTTGTGTGAAGAAAAAAATTGCCCCTCGTGTCTTTTTAAAATCTCTTTCCTCTCACTTTAAAAATATGTCCCTAGTCTTGAAATCCCCCACCGTAGGGAAAAACACCTGTCATTCATCTTACCTATAACCCTCATGATTTTATAAACCTCTATAAGGTCACCTCTCAACCTCTTATGCTCCAGTGAAAAAAGGTCCCTGCCTAACCAGCCTCCCCTTATAACTTATACTCTCCACTCCCAGCAACATCCTGGTAAATCTCTTCTGAACCCACTCCAGCAAAATAATAGCCTTCCTGTAACAGGGTGACCAGAACTGCACACAGTACTCCAGAAGAGACCTCACCAACATCCTGTACAACCTCAACATAACATTCCAACTCCTGTACTCAAAAGTCTGAGCAATGAGGGCAAATGTGCAAAACTCCTCCTTAACCACTCTATCTATATGTGATGCAAACTCCAAAGTATTATGTACCTGAACCCCTAAGTCTGTCTGTTCTACAACATTACCCAAGGCCTTACTTTTAATTGTATAAGTGCTGCCCTTGTTTGTTTTACCAAAATGCAATATCTCGCATTTATCTAAATTAAACTCTATTTGCCACTCTTCAGTTCTATTTATATCATCCAGTTAGTTGAAAAAATAGCTTCCTACCCATTGAAGTTCTGCTTGAAGAGGCTGCCTTGCCTTTAAAGGGGTGACAAGTTCTCAGTCGCAGTGGCACCACCAAGAACTGTGGCCACTACTGGAACTGCAGAAAGCTGCAGACCAGAGGCATCAGTGAATTATGGAGGAGATGAAGGGTCTGTGGGTCAGTGAGAGGAGCGATGACCATTGGGAGAGCAGTGGACAGCCGTTGCTGCTGATTGGACCTCTCAGAGACACAGAATATCTGATGAGAAGGGCAGTCTAAGTTTGTAGGGCAGATGCCAGGGTAGGATGGTATGTGTTGTTGTGCCATCCAGCTTTGATAAATGACCAGGGATGGAGACCTCAGTTGGTCTAAGGGTAAGAAGCTGCCCACCGCCTACCTCCCCACTTTTCAACCAGAATTTCACCTCATGGGATTGGAATGTAGAAACAAGATCTTGGTCTGAGAAACCACGTGCCAAAAGGGCGATTATAAGGAAAAAATTCCCCGGTTTATGCAATCGATTATTTAGAAATAATTGTTTTTTAGCTTTTTGTTCTTCCATGTGTCGATCCAGTTTTAAACTTTGGGAAGCCTATTGCAAATGTACAGAAAAGTTAATTCTGATTTTCCTTTTAAAGTGACAGTAAGGGGTTTCTGCCACCAGGTGTCAGTCTTATACAGTGTAATACTGTGATGAGCAATTGAACCTTGGGGATATGTTGGAGCAAATAATGACACCTCCAGGGGAAATAAGTTGCATTTATATCACACCTTTCACATCCTCATGAGTCCCGAACTGCTTAAGAGCCCATGCAAATCGATTATAATGTAGTTACTGTTGTAATGCAAGAAACGCAACAGTAAACCTTTGCTCTGCAGGGCCTACCCAGTAGCAAGGAGACAAATGGAACTATTCTCCTGAAGGCTGAGGGATGAATGTTCACCAAGAAGATGTCTGCTCTTGGAAATCTTTCCCATGAGCAGAAAGACATTCAGTTTATCATTTCATCTGAGACCTCAGTGCGGTATTACAGTGCTTCACTGATGTGTTTCTGCCTATGAAATGGGACCTAATCCATGACTGTCTGACAATGATGGGGTATCTTCCCCAACAGAACTTCAGCCTGTCAGGTTCTCTCAAAATCCTCGGCCTCTGCTGCCGTTCCCCTGCTGCAACCGAAATTTCAGCAGGAAAGTCACTCTAAAGGGACAATCCCACCACCCCTTTCTAAAATGGCTTAAAGACATTCCAGTACAACAGGGGAATTAACATGGTGCCAAAGAATAGAAAGTGTCAGCCCACAATTTCATTCGACTATAACCAGGAAAAGCTTTGCATTTCTCTGTAAAATGCCTTTAATGATGTTTTAAGAGATTTTTAGATAAGATGTCATTGGAATTTTATGTTTGGTTTCAGTGAGTAACATTTGTGAAGGCTATATATTTAACACAAATTGTACATTTTATGTTATTGCAGAAACATGATTCATTTGTTACAAATTGCAGAGAAGTTTCCACTTTGTTGCTGGACACCATTCAAACGTTTGAATCGAACAAACCTGGAAACAGTGAACAGGTACACCAACAATAAAACACATTAAAACAGACTATGAACATGATAGAAAAGAGTCCTTGGAAACAGTGACATGACTACAAGGCTCTAAGAAAGATTCACATGTATTCCTGACATATGCTTCAAGTCTGGTATTGCCAAATAATAATTGCATCTAATTTGAAGGCTGTGTTAATTGATAAAAATGACTCAAAAAGTCAAACTACTGCTTTCATTTATACTTCACTAATGTAGTGATTGACTGCCCAGCCACAGGTAAATAATTTCAGAGTCAGGTTGGTATGAATCTGGCAGTGCAATGCTGGTGAAATGTCCACTTTCTTTCTGAGAGAGAAAGTTGCTGATCATCTGTTTTCACCATCTGAGCCTCGTCGACAAGTGTGGTGCTGGAAAAGCACAGCCGGTCAGGCAGCACCTGAGGAGCAGGAGAATCAACGTTTCGGGCAAAAGCCCTTCATCAGGAGCTTATGCCTGAAACATCGACTCTCCTGCTCCTCGGATGCTACCTGACCTGCTGCGCTTTTCCAGCATCACACTTTTCGACTCTGATCTCCAGCATCTGCGGTCTTCACTTTCCCCTAACCAACTAATTGCTTGGGGAGAAACCTGATTTTATTGGATCAGTTCCTCTTTATAATAACTGTCTGCTTTTCAGTTCCTGTGGTTTCAAAACAGTACCTGTCTACTTGGTTGAACATTGGCTTCATTTTCTGAAATTGAGCATTTCAAAGCACTGGCCAACCTTGTATTAAAAGTTCAGTCATGCAGTGGTAATGTCCCTACCACTGAGCAGGATGGTGGGTTCAAGTTTAGATGAGGATGGCGGTTTCCTTCCTTAAAGGACATCCGTGAACCAGTTGAGTTTTTATGACTGGATGATACTTTCATGGTCACCATTACTGAAGCAAAATGTGGCAACAAGTGTTGGCACAGGCTTGGAGGGCTGAATGGCCTGTTCCTGTTGTTTGTTCTAACTTTCAGTTCCAAGTTTCTGGGTAATAGTTAAATTTAAATTCTACCAACTGATATATGGTCTTTGATTTTGTGGTATTTGAACATTAAGCCTGAACCTCTGGATTATTGTCCAGTAACATTATGATTACATCACTGCACCTAAATATCAAACCTGTAACTCTTCTTTCTTCTATGATCACACATTAGGTCCTTCCCTATGTATATTTCCAATTTGAATTATTCTCTCACCGGGTGACAATAGGAAAAAGAAGGGGAGAAAGATGAAGCCCCCGTGCAAGATAAGAAATAAACTTCTTACATTGCCTATTGGACAAATAAGATAATAAGACATAGGAGCAGAAGGAGGTTATTCAGCCCCTCGAGTCTGCTCTGCCATTTAATGAGATCATCTCCTCCACCATAATCCTTAACACCAGTGTCCCAAGAAGGCTGCGTACTCAGCACCACACTACACTCCTGATACACTCACAACCGTGAGGCCAGTTTCCGCCCCAACTCCATTTACAAGGTTGCTGACAACACCGCCATTGTAGGTGGGATCTCAAACAGCAATGAGTGCAGGAAAGAGATTGTGCTTAGTGGCACAGTGTAAAGACAACAATTTCTCCACCAACTCAGCAAAATGAAGGAGTTGGTCATTGGCTTCAGGAAGTGGAGTGGAGAGCACGGAGCTGCCTGCATCGATGGAGCTGTGGAGGAGATGTTGGAGGGTGCCTGGGAGTGATGATGATCACCAACAATCTGTCCTGATCCACCCGCATCGGCACAATGGTCAGGAAAGAATGACAATGCCTCTACTTTCTCAGGAGGCTAAGGAAATTCAGCATTTCCACAAGGACACTTACCAATATTTATAGATATGCCATAGAAAACATCCTAGCTGGATGCATCACAACGTGGTTTGGCACCTGCTTTTCCCAAGACTGGACAAAATGACAGAATTGTGAATACAGCCCAGTCCAATAGGCAAAGCAGCCTCACCACCATTGACTCCATCTATACTTCCCGCTGCCTCAGGGAAGCAACCAACATAATCAAAGACCCCTCCCACCCTCGTTATACTCCCCGACACTCTCTTCCATTGGGCAGAATAGAGTCAGAGAGTCCTAGAGATATACAGCATAGAAACAGACCCTTTGGTCCAGCTCTTTCATGCCAATCAGATATCCCAACCTAATCTATTCCCATTTGCTAGCATTAGGCCCATATCCCTCTAAACCCTTCCTATTTATGTATCCATCCAGATGCCTTTTGCATGTTGTAAATGTACCAGCGTCCACCACTTCCTCTGGCAGCTCATTCAATACCCGCACCAACCTCTGCATGAAAGTGTTGCTCCTTAGGTGCCTTTTAAATTTTTCCCCCCTCACCCTAAACCTATGCACTCTAGTTTTGGACTCCCTTACCCTGGGAAAAAAGACCTTAGCTATTCTCCCTATCCATGCTCACCATGATTTTATAAACCTCTATGAGGTGACCCCTCAGCCTCTGACCCTCCAGGGAAAGCAGCCCCAGCCTATTCAGCCTCTTCCTATGGCTCAAATCCTCCAACATCCTTGTAAAGCTTTTCTGAATCCTTTCAAATTGCACAATATCCTTTCTATGGTAGGGAGACTAGAATTGCACGCAGTATTCCAATAGTAATCTAACCAACGTCCCATACAGCCACAACATGACCTTCCAACTCCTATACTCAATGCACTGACCAATAAAAGTAAGTGTACGAAACACCTTCTTCACTGAGATATGAAAGTTTGAATACACATATTCACAGATTCAAGAACGGCTTCTTACCCATTGTAATCAGAGGTGGACCTCTCAAACATTAATTCCAATATCTCTATCTGCACCTTCTCTGCAGCTGGTAACACTGTATTCTGCACTCTGTTCTGTTACCATGATGCATTTTGTAAGTACAATCTGCCTGTAGAGCATGCAAAACAGCTCTTTTCACTGTTTCTCAGTACATGCAGCAGTGATAAATCAATCAACCAATCACGACTGATCTGATAAACTTTCCTGCCTTTCCCCCATAACCTATGATTCTTTTACTGATTAAAAGCTGTTTATCTCAGTCTTGAGTTCATTGAATGACCCAGCTGAAATAGCCCACAGCTATAAAGCATTCCACCGATTCACCAATTGATGCCAGGTCATATTTTGCAAGTGCAAATGGAATTGTGTAACTGTGTGGTGACAATTGCATTGACGAAGTGTCTGAATTGTCTTTTGCCAGGCCTGCAGTGTTTCCATATACTATTTATTCCGATTGTAAACGGGATGTTGAAAGTACATTTTGGGTTTGTGACAACTTCTTTTCTGCAGCTGCAATTTTGATTTTTATTATTTTCTGCTTAAAGGAGGTTACTCACTGCATAGGTAAGCACAAACTGATGATGAAACATGTTCTACAAGATGCCCGATTGGTCACCCTGCAGTTGGAAGGTGGAGCAATTCTTGCTAGACTGAAAAAAGAGGAATCTCGATTCAGCTCCTCTGAGGACTACAGGTGAAAGCTCACATGTGTTTAATTCCAATATTTTAAAAGAGTTTGCTGATTTTAATTTTTACGAAAAGCCTTTATTGTATTGATATCAATATCAACTGCATAATCATTATTTATAAATAAATAGTTTCAAACAATGAATACGCTGCGATGGTTGCAAATTGTACACAATTGTGTCAACCATCAATTCTAATACTTGTTCACCTCTGACTTTGGTGAGTTGCACCAATTTCACCAAAGAATTGATGTGAAAATCTGATTTCTTGTTTATGAATTCCACCACAACCCCAACCACTCTCCTTCTTTAGTCTCTGTGCCTCAGAAGAAGCTCACTCCCTCTACTGTTCTTACTCCAACCTACTATGTATCCATCAACTTTCATCTGCATCATCAGTGAGGTCAATATGGCCCAGCAATTTGGGATTTTTATCCATTCATTCACGAGGTGAGAGCATCACTGGCTGGTCCAACATTTATTGTCCTTCCCTAATTGCCCAGAGGGCAGTTAAGAGTCAATCACATTGCTGAGGGTCTGGAGGCACATGTAGGCTACACCACATATGGATGAGACTTTCCTTCCCCAAAGGGCATCGATGAACCAGATGGGCTTTTCCAACAATCGGCAATGGATTTATGATCATCATTAGAGTCTTACTTCCACATTTTTATTGAATTCAAATTCCATCATCTGCAGTGACAGGATTCGAACCCAGGTCCCCATGTCATTATCCAGGTCTCTGGATTAGCAGTCCAGTGATAATACCACTACACCATCTCCTCCACATTCCCTTCCTTAACTTTCCCACCTCATTCAATCCCCTCCTGATTTCGAAAGCCTCTGCAAATTCCAAAACTACCTTGATTCATTTTCACTAATTTTGCCTTCATTTCATGGGGCCATTTTGTTTGGTAAGGTGGTTGGCGCCTGGCTAAGGCTTTGTTCAGGTACACCAGTAAAATTTAAATACCAAGGCAAATGCTTCAGATGCTAGACATCCAAAGCAAACACAGAGAATGCTGGAGAAATTCAGCAGGTCTGGCAGCAGAGAGAAACAGAGTTAATGTTTCAAGTCTGGTAAATCTCTTCTTCAGAACAGATGTTGCAGTAGTTCCACAGTTGGACTCAAAATGTTATTTGTTTCTCTCTCCACGGATGCTGCCTGTTGCTCCAGCATTCTCTACATTTGACCAAGATTAACTTTATTTTTAGAGTGTTAATCTGCCTGTGATTTCTCCTAATTCATTCAAAACCTGTTGGGCACTTAGTGGTGCTCATGTCCTGTTACTTCTCTGGATATCTTTTAAGTGCTCACATGACCTTCCCAGTTAGTTCTGTCTGACTGAATCATCCACTGTGGTGCTGATCAGTCTCTGTCTTTCTCATGTGTTCACTCCTAGTGAGCTGTTAAGTCATGCCAGTACTCTTGCTTTAAGAGAAAAGGATTGACATTAGACACTTGGCTTTGCTCCCATATATACTTGGTTCTGAAAGCAGCACACTGAATAGGCCAGATGGTAGCACGAAGGAAGTTGAATGTCTCCACTTCACAGTTCTGTGTCTTAGCATTCCCTGGCTCTGTCTGTGAGAACAGTAACAGTAAGCAGCCAATGTTTACCCCAGGCACATTATTTTGGAGAGTGCCACCATACAGATAGTGAGATAGATATGGAGAAGTGCATCACCATTCTTCTGCCATTTTCCTTTCTACATATCATATTAGGATCAACATCTCAGAGAGGTGTGACTCCTAACAGTGTCAGAAGAGTAGAATTTTAATGTTGAAACGTCTAGATGAGAAACTGCATACATTTCCAATTATCTTAGAACTGTATAACTTAACCTCTACCCTTTTACTGGAGTGATGAAGAATGGTTCTGATCTCTTGATGGGAGGTGACAAGCAACTTAATCACGGGTCAAAGGTTATAAGCTATAATGATTAATTTGGGTTGACTGAGAAGTGACCAAGAATCTAACATGAAAAAGATGGCTTGAGGTAAAACACAATCAAAACAGGTGGTCATCGACTTGGTCAGTTACACTCCAGGTTACAATCCTTTTCTTTGAAGTGCACACTCTAGCCTTTCTGTCCTTTAGCTGAGAAACATTGGCTAGTAACTACTTCAGGGTAACACTGGTGACAACCCAGAAGATTGCTGGTTGGCACAATGACCATGACACCTGACCTTTGCTGTGAAGGGATGGAGGTTGTGGTGGGGTGGGGGATGGGGAGTGCACCCCAGGGCACTGACGTAAATCATCACGTGTAGTCACTCGTATGCCCATTCTGTCTTGATTGTGTTGTATGCAAACAGTAGCTTCTCTAATCTTTGACCCATGATTAAATTACTTATCACCTTCCGTCAAGCTTTCAGGGCCCATAACCACTCCCCTTCACTAGAGTTAAAGGGGAGAGCTATGAGATTATAAATTCTATTTGATTTCAACCACTGATTAAAGACAGTTTGTTCAGAACAAGTGGTTATTTTTTATGTACAAAAGCCTGGCAAGTATTTTTTTTTAACCTGAGTTCATCTGTCAGGTAAATTGGGGATTGATTTCTTTTTTAACATTTGTGATGACTCTGTGAGTAATTGGATTGATTATTTGTTTTTATTCTTATTTGTTGTAATTATGCGATAAATTTACAAGGTTTAAAGCTTCTCAGTTGTATGAGTTAAAATGGTTCCTTCTGTTTATTTGAAGGGACACCATTGATGCAGTGACATCACTGTACAATAAGGTGGAGGAGCATGTCCACACTCTCGTAATGAGGTCCAATCAGTGTCTGCAGCATCTAGAGTTCTTACAGGATTTGCGGAGACTGGAGGATAAATTCAAACAGGTTTGGGTTTAGCTATTCATTAGCACTTTGGAGTAAGGGTATGTTTTTTTTCACTATATTGCTGTAAATGTGATTTATCACATTGAAGAAAGATGATTGATTCAATGGCCTAAGGGAGTACAGCAGATGTAGTGGTTTTAGATTTTCAGAAAACATTTGATGAAGCACCTTATCAAACACTTGTGAGGGGTTTGACCCAGCAGCGATGAGGAGTTTGGTGCAATTTAACATGGGGAATTATGCTGCATCTTGAGGAAAAGCTAGAAATTTAATGAAAAGATGCCTGTAGTATTTCTTGAACTGAGAAGCCAAAGAACTAAATTACACAATTCCGTGAACAAAGGAAAGGAAGTCAGGCATTTGAAAGTGAAACCCAGCACAGTCACAGAAAAAGCCAAAAATAAGTTAGGCTTTATAATTAGGTTCTTGCATATAAATGCAAAAATGCAATGATAGATTAATAACATGCAAAGGTTAGGCACAGAGATTGTGTGCATTTTGAGACAAATGACTGTAAAAGGTATATTACTATCTTCAAGAAATACAACAAGACTTATTGAGATTTTAGGAAATATATAAATGGAATCATAGAATCCC
Organism: Chiloscyllium punctatum; assembly: GCF_047496795.1. Taxonomy (NCBI): domain Eukaryota; kingdom Metazoa; phylum Chordata; class Chondrichthyes; order Orectolobiformes; family Hemiscylliidae; genus Chiloscyllium; species Chiloscyllium punctatum. Next base: position 66,265,600 of record NC_092775.1, read on the forward strand.
TCCAGTGTGGCAGCAAGCTATTCGTCCCATTGAACCCATACCAAACCTTCCAAAGAACATCCTACCCAGACCTATACTCCCCTACCCTGCACCTCTCTGGACACTATGAGCAATTTAGCATGGCTAATCCACCCCAAACTTGCACATTTTGTGGGATGAAATCAGGGGACCCGGAGTAACCCACACAGACATGGGGAGAATTTGCTAACTGGAGTCGAACCTGGGTGCCTAGCACTTTGAGGCAGAAGGGCTTCAGATACCAGGATTGATTTGAATAGTGTGCGATACATGAGAAACAGGATAACTGTGGCTCTAACAATTGGGTCCTAAACCCAATATGTCACATTGTAGCAAGCCATGAATGACCTAACCAGCAGTTACAAGTAGTCCACCATATAGGTGACTTTCTTCTGCCTTTCTGGACATATATTTCCCTCTCAGCTGGACATTACCTCCAGCATATAACAGTAAGAACCCATTTCCCGTGAAGAAGGTACATCTGACATAAAATACAGAAAATGGTAGAGCTACCCAACGAGTCCATGGAGAAATTAATGGACTCTGTGGATTCTCAGCATTTTCCATTTACAAATTCAGTTCAGTGTCCATGGCTGTTCTTTAAAATAAAACTTGATGTAATTGTAACTTAAGAGTGAAACTGATCGTTGGAGAGTTGTTTTCTTATTATCCTTTTGTTAATTCTGCAGCGAAACAACTGGCTGGTTTGTGAAGGTGAATCACATTTGCAAAATTTAGGTACAAATGACGATTCACTGAATGCCTTGCAACAAACACAGGATAACTTTTCTGGATTCTTCATACTGATCACAGTAAGTGACATCTAACACTGCTTTAATTTGCAATATCTGTATGTTTTATTATACTGAAAGCATTTTCCCAATGATTAAACTCTTGTATATTTACCAGTGCTAATTTACCAGTCAGAATATATACAGGGATTGATATGAATGGATTGATATCTGTCTTAAAAAAAAGGAACGACAGGTATTCATCTAGCAAGTTTGCTGAGAACCAATGCAAGCAGAACTAGCTAGTTTATAAAGTAATGGTTTTGAAGGGGTTAATGTTCAGGTTACATTAGGCCCACCTAAACTACTGTTGTTTCAAACTGTCTGTGGATGGAAGCAAGGAGGTTCATGCTAGCTTTCGGAGGGAGCAGATGTGTCTATACCAGCTCCCTAAGGTCCTAGTTATTATGCCTGACTGAATGTAGTTGCACTTACTATCAAAGAGCAATGCCTTCGATTGTACATACTATAAGGTACTTTGTCCTTTACCACTAATAAGATGAAGACAATGAAAAATTGGTGGCTACCTCAAACAACCTTCACCCAGTTCCACGTTGCGGTAGGGGTAGCAAACACCATGAAGTAAGCATCGGGGATGATTCCACTCCAATTAATGACATGATCTCTATAGTCATGGCGTGCCATTAATTACAAGTTGTAACATATACCTTGATGCTATGATATACTAATGTACAGCAACCACAGTACATTTCTGTTTATCTTGTACATATTTCATCTAGTTTGGATAAAATTCACAACTCACATTAACTCTATTTTATTTGCATCATATAAACAAAAGCCAATGAGAGAATCAAAACTCATGTTAGGAATCATTGATTATTGTACGTATTTGATGGGCAGACTTGTGTTTAAACACAAGTCTGCCCATTGTGGTGTGAATTACCTGTCAGTACTGTACATACCATATTCAATATGCTCCTATGTTCAGATGTATTTCATGGAAGTTACCATTCAGACCCTGGGGTTACAAGGAGCTAGTCATTGAGTGGTTTCACAGTAGCTACATGAAAGGTGTTGAGAAGATGGATGAAAGTTGACTAATGGCACAAAATGGCTGGAGGGAATAGGAGAAAATAATGTTGAAACTGAAATTTTGTTCTAAGTTCTGTAGTTCCTCCCCCTCCACCTCTCTATTCTTTTGGCTCCAGCTTTAAGACATTCCTGAAAATCTGCACCTCCTATCCTAATATCTCCCCATGTGCCTTGATGCCAAACTTTGTTTGATAGCAGTCCTTTGAATTGTTCTGGAAAATTACAGGTACTACATAAATGCAGTTTTTCTTGTTGAGTCCTACAATTTTTAATCTTTCACTCCTTAATCTCCCGACAATGACATTTTGCAGCAGGAATACAAAAAGGGCTTGGAACTGTTGCAAGAAGTGGATCAACTGGATGGCTCTTCATATCCTGAGTTTTCAGTGTTCAAAAATATGGTGGAAGATTTCAAAGTACGGCTGAACAATTTTCACATTAGAGCTAAGAGACGTCGAACAGAATTGGAGGCCCTTGTTAATTTGTACAGCTACTGTAATAAGGTACAATGATACAATGATTGCAATGTGAAGAACTGCAAAATATATGGTCTGCCTGCAGACTTTCTTCCCAGGATGCTGAAAAATGCATGAGCTAAATAAAATAAAACAAAACCTACAATTTCTTCTTAATCGGCCTGATTGCCAATTAGAGAAAATCTTTCAAGTAGTCACATTGAGGTCGAACTAACTAAGCTGTTTACTTTACTGGCATTCCAACTAGACAGCTTGTGAGGCCTTGGTTTATTTTTAAAGTTGAACAATAGAAGCAGCCTGAATGGGTGTGGCCAGCTCTCACAGACCAGGATTTCTAGTTTTTTAAAAGATTTTAGGTTCAGCTGAAGCTGTTGGAATTTTAAAGTAGTAGAAGCTATCTTTTCCTTGTTCCTGTTACAGCTCAGAAGCTGGGGTTTCCCTCTGCTGCCGGGTTACCTGTGAGGCAAAGGTATTTTTCTGAATTTGCCTTTTTGCCAAGGGGTGTGTTTATGAAAATTTGCTATATTGGAACAGTTAATTGGTAAAAGTTGCTATATCTACTATTCTGATAAGTTTTCCAATTGAGTTGTTATTTTAAGTTCTTCTTTATTTTGTTGTATATTACCTGCACATTGGCTTAGTGATAAGCAATGCTGCCTCACAGCACCAGGGACCTGGGTTCAATTCTGTGTGGACTATGCACATTCTCTCCATGTCTGCATGGTTTCCTCCCACAATCCAAAGATGTGCAGGTTAGGTGAATTGGCCATGTTAAATTGCCCACAGTGCTAGGTGCATTAGTTAGGAGTAAATATAGGGGAATGGGTCTGGGTGGGTTTCTCTTCAGAGGGTCGGTGTGGACTTTTTGGGCTGAATGGCCTGTTTCCACACTGTGGGGAATCAAAACTATAGTGTTTGAATAAATTGAGTTTTGCTGAATACCAACAGTTTGACCAATTGAATTGCATCTGGAACACAGCATGTTCTATTTGCTTCTTAAAATATATTGAGGGATCCTAGTCTGGTCCATAACAAACTGGGGGCTCTGGTCTGGATCAAAATTTCTAATTCCAGGTTGGGTTTAGGATTATTGGACTCAAAGGCAGTGAGTGGAAAGTGTTAGTGCCTTTTGTTTTGAGTGTTGAATTTGATTGGTTTAAATAAGGTGTGTCTTGTGTAATAATGGCTCTTTCAGTCACTAAGCGTTTTCTGAGGATGGAAAAAGAGAGGAAGTGTGCAAGGCAACACTTTTGGAACTGGCAGACAAGCTGATGCTGGGGGTTGGCTTTATCATGTGAAACAGGGAGGGAATTGCAGCAGGAGCTCAACATTTATGATTGCCAGTAATTTGTTTGAGATAATTGTAAATACTGATCATAACCCATTCAAGTTTTTGGAGAAATTTAAGGACAAGTGTTCCAGACTGTTTAGATGGAGGTTATTATGGCAGCCGTTCAATTTGAAAATTATACATGTGGCAGGATGAGAAAATGTAATTGCTGATACATTGTCGCACGTTTGTTAAAGAAAGATGGAGGCATTCAGTGGCAAGAACAAACGGACTGAAATAGAATGTAGTTGTGAATGCTAGCATGCTTGGTGTCAATGGGATGTGTATGTATTAAGTGTATTCATAGAGTTAGACTAAGGGTTTTTAAAAATGAAGCTATCTATTAATTTTTTGAAAGGGGTGAGGTGTGACAATGCTACGGCTTTAAGAGGTTAGTTTGTCCTTGTTTTTCTTTTAAAGAGAGGTTTTAAGACTGAGTTACTGAGCTGTCTAGTTGGAATACCAATAAAGAAAACAGCTTATGAGGGTTTGTTTTTGAAGTTGGAACAATAGAAGCATCCTGGATTTCTAGACTTTTTTCGCTTTCAGGTTGAGCAGAAGCTGTTGGACTGTTGAAGTAGTTGAAGCTCTCCTTTCCCTCTCTCGGTTACAGCTAGAAGCTGGGGTTTCTCTCGGCTGCTGGGTTACTTGTAGATAAATGTATTTTTCTGATTCTGCCTTTGCAGCAAGGAATGTGTTTATAGGATGTTACTAAATTGGAACAGTTAATTAGTAATAGTTATTGTATCTGTTACTCGGTTAGGTTTTCCAATAGAATTAAGTTATTCTAAGTTCTTTTTCCTTTTGTTGTTTTTTAACCACAGGGTTGGAATAAATGGTGTTTTGCTTCCCCTTAATTAACTCTACTAGTTACATCTCAAAGAATTCCAGTAGATTTGTCAACCAATTGAATTGAGTCTGGAATACAGCACATTCCATTTGCCTTTAAAATAAGAGAAAGTTTGGGTCTAGCCGACCTTCTTAAAATATTTTGAGGGGGTGTGCTCTGGTCCATAACACATTGAATCTGTCTTCACAAAGGAGGGTACAAACAATATCCCAAAAATATTGGGGAACACATGCTCTAGTGATCATGAGGAACTGAAGGAAATCAGTATTAGAAAGGAAGTGGTGTTGGAGAAATTGATAGGATTAAAGGCTGATAAATCCCCTGGGCCCAATAGTCTAAATCCCAGAAACAAAAACAGAAGTTGCTAGATAAGGTCACCACATCTGACACCATCAATGAAGAGAAATCAGAGTTAACATTTCAGATCTGGTAAACCCTCCTCACCAGATCTTAAATGTTAACTCTGATTTCTCTTCATTGATGCTGCCAGACGTGGTGACCTTATCTAGCAACTTCTGTTTTTATTTCTGAATTTCAACATCTGCGGTTCTTCTGGTTTCTAATCTAAATCCCAGAGTGCTCCAAGAAGTGGCCCTAGAAATAGTGGATGCATTGGTGATCATTTTTCAGGATTTTCTAGACTTTGGAACAGTTCCTATGGATCGGAAGCTAGTTATAATGCAATCCCACTATTTAAAAAGGAGGTAGAGAAGAAACAGAATTGTAGATCAGTTAGCCTGACATCAGTGCTAGGGAAAACATTAGAGTTCATAATAAAAGATTTTATAGAAGAGCACTTGGAAAGCAATGACAGGATCTTACAGAGTCAGTATCGACTTACAAAAGGAGAATTATGGTTGACAAATCTACTGGAATTCTTTGAGATGTAACTAGAAGAGTTAATTAAGGGGAAACAAGTGGATGTGGTTTATGTGGACTTTCAGAAGAGTTTTGATAAGAAATTAGCATGTAAAAATGCAAGAGATTGGGGATGGTATATTGTACTGGCAAGAATAAAGAACTGTGGGCAGACAAGTGTAGGAATAAACTGGTCTTGTTCTGAGTGGCAGGTAGTGACTAGTGGGATACCACAGAGAATCAGTGTTTGGGCTCCAGCTATTCACTGAATATATTTGTGATTTAGATGAGGTAACTTAATCTGATATTACCAAGTTTGCAGACAATAAAAAGCTGGGTGGGAGGGTGAGCTGTGAGGAGGATGCAGAGATGCCTCAGTGTGATTTGGACAAGTTGAGTGAATGGGTAAATGCATGGCAGATGCAATGGATAAGTATGAAGTTGTCCATATTGATAATGAAACAAAAAGGCAGATTATTATCTCATGGTAAATTGGGACAGTGGGAGGTGCGACAAGACTTGTCCTTGTATACCAATGGCTGAAATTAATCAAGGAGATGTATCTGGGAGTGAAGAAAATACTGGTATGAGGTGAAGAAAATGCTGGTGTGTTGGCCGACATAGTGAGAATGTTCAAGTACCAAAACAGTTAAATCTTCCTACAATTGTGCAGGGCCTTGGTGGGACCACACACCTGGAGTACTATGCACAGTTTTGGTCTCTTATTTTATCTGAGAAAGGATGTTCTGGCTATGGAGGGATTATGACAAAGATTTTCCAAATGATTTCTGGGATAGCAGGACTGACATGTGATGAGACATTGGATTGGTTAGGACTATAATCTTTAGAGTTTAGAAAAATCTGGAGTCATCTCATAGGAATCTACAATTTCCTAACAAGACTAGACAGAGTAAATGCAAAAAAGATGTTACAGATGTTACGGAGTCCAGAACCAGGGATCACAGTTTAAGGATGCAGGCTAGGCCTAGTAAGGATTGAGATGACAAAAAATGTCTTCACTTGGAGTGGTGAGCCCATTGAATTCTCAACCACAGAAAGCAGTTTGAATGTTTTCAAGAAGGAGTTAGATATATTTCTTAGGGCTAAATGGACCAAAGGGTATGGGGCAAAAGCAGGAACAGGTTACTGAGTTGGATGATTGCCCATGCTCATATTGAATGGGGGAGCAGGCTGAAAGGTTTAAAAGGCCCACTCCTTGTCCTATTTCTATATTTCCATATTTCTGTTTGCCTTTAACAAACTTGTTCTGGCTTTCCTTGATCAATCTGCACTTGTTCAAATGACTGTTAACTTTTTTTCCAGATTATTGTTTCAAAATGCTTTGCCTTGAGATTAATCTGATTGGTCTGTATCTGCTAGATTCATCCTTTCCCATTGTTAAACAAGTGTAGTTAAACTGGTGAAGCTCTTTTTCTGATTCTGAGCTGCTATCTTTTGTGTCTTACCTCATGCAGTATATAGGCCAATGACAAACCCACCATACGATGAAATCCAGGCTTCCTCAGATTCAGAATGTATATATGCAAGTAGCTTGTAGATGTCCACATAAACTTTCAAAAAAAAATCTGTAGGATGTAGGCAGTATTGGTGAGGCCAATAATTGTTGAAGAGAGTGATGGTGAGTTGTCTTGAACCACTGCAGTCCTTGGAATGCTAGTTCAGGAGGCAGTTCCAGCGTTTTGATCCAGCAACATTGAGGGAACAATGATATGTTTCCAATTCAGGATGTTGTGTGCAATGATGTGGAGTGGAATTTGTAGCTGCCGGTGGTCACATCTATCCTTGCCCTTTGAAATGAAGAGGTGATACGTTTGGAGGGTGCTGTTCAGGAATTCTTGATAAGTTACTGCAGTGCATCTTGTAGATGCGATACACTGCTGCCACTGTGTGTTACTGGTGCGGGGAATGCAAGTTGAAGTTGAAACATTTCGGCAGGTACATGGATAGGATAGGTATGGAAGGATATGGGCCAAACACAAGCAAATAGGACTACTTTAAAATGTGAAAACTGGAAGGCATGGACAAGTTGGGCCAAAAGGCTTGTTTCCATGCTGTAGATCTCTATGACTTTATGATTGATGTGATCCCAATGATGTTGGCTGTGTTGTCCTGAATGGTGTCAAGTACCTTGAGTATTGTTGCAGCTGTACTCATAAAGGAATTGTAGAGTATTCCATCACACTCCTGAGGAATGAGAGTGAATGTTGCACAATTTTGTCTTTGTACTTAGTACATGAAAGAGCAAGTGCTGGAAGTATGCAATAGGACAGTCAGGAGTTGCAGAGAGAGCAGAAGAAATGAACTTCTTCAAACCTCAGTTGTTTCTCTCCACAAGTACCTACTGATGTGCTATCATTTCCCAACATTTACCATTTTTTGTTCAGAAGTCCAACATTTGTTGTATATTCCTAACCCCTATGCTTGTCCTCTTTTCCCAGGCTACAACAATGGCAGAAGATTGTAAATATTACTTGAACCAGTTGGGAATGTGCAATGAAGCAATGTTGGAGAATCTTGAGAGTTATCATCAGCGGTTTACAGAGTTCTCTGTTAAAAGATTTCAGCAGATGAAGAGCGAGGTTCATAGTCTAAACAGTACTAAAGGGATGAAGATGTGGAATGTCACCTGGCTGAAATGTCAGGAGGTCAGGCAACTCCTTGAGGAGAAACTGGAATTTTGTCGGAAGATCCTAAAATCCGATAGCATTCCTTCATCAGGCATTAGTGGAGAGTCAAAGAGCACTGGTCAGAATTGCAGTAAGGATACTGTGACAAGTAGCTCACTTGTGTGTGGCAGCCCGAGGACTGGAGATGATGTAATTCAGAAGAAAAAGGAGAAATGTAACCCTTGGTCATGCAGGAGCAGTCAGAACCAGAAAGAAAATATGACAAACAAACCAAAGGGGACACCAGTAAAGCCTTTAACATTTAACTGTCCTCTGTGGCTGCAATCAAGTGAAGTTTCCACTGGTAAGAACAGCACACAGAGCTGTTCACCTCCTTCACGGTCAGACTCTGTCCTTTCCCCTTGTGCTCAGCACAAGAGCTATCCTTCGAAGAAGATCATGCAGGCTGCACAGGGTTTCCAATTGTCCCGGCATGCAAGCTTTTGCTCGGAAGACAACACTCCAAGGAACACTCCAGTTGACAGAAATAGCAGTAGTGCTATTCCAGTTATGAATCCTGTCTTGAGTAGAGTGCAAGGATCCAGCTTGGAACATGGGCCTATACAGGAAGTTCAAAAGGCAACAAAAGACAATTCCTAGTAAGGATCTTAACTTTGACATTTGAGAAGTAACTTGTCCATTAGATGTTACTGTCAAAAGCCAATATACTGTTATTTTTCTTTTACAAATCTTCAGACAGTTAATTTCAACTCACCAATCCCATAAGCCACAAAGCAGGCGTTTCATAGACATTCCCTAATTACTTGGCTGGATACAACTGCAATTCTGCAGCTGCTCAACACCATCCAGGACAAAGCTGTCTTCTTGAGGCATACTGTATACTTTGGTTTTTATGTCTTTCATCTTCAGTGAGAGGGACGGTGAGTAAGGGATGGAGAATCAATGCACCATCCCAACCTCCTCTACCAAATCACTAGGTAATTACATTTTTATATCGCCAGAGAGCAGAAGTTGCAAGCCCATTTGTGATTGGGAATTGGGGTAAGGTCCCGATCTCAGTGCCATAACACATCCTTTCAGGATCCTGGGCATTAGTCCAATTTAAGATGTTTGGTTTTAAAATCCACTGGGAGTGTCTGTAACTTTAGAGGTGTATTTAAGAAGTTAAAAGGTTGGCATGCGGTATATTTTGCCAAATCTCTCCTGGAAACCTAGTCAAAAGGGGTCCTATTTTAAAATCAGTTATATTCATATACAAGTTCCTCATCAAGGGATTAGGGCATGAAGCCAACCTGAGTCATACCAATCATCTAATGATTGCTCGCGTTTAGCATGGTATGTCTTATCCCACCAGGTTCAATGTCATGGGTGAGAATGCAAAAACTTCTGACAAATCCAAGTTATGTCTTTATCACTTTCACGCATTATACTGTAAACTATCTCAGAAGTTTGCTGTAAGGGCCTCAATTATTTTCCATTCCTTTGTCTCTTTGCTTTTTTTCCCATTATTTATCTTTCCTTCACTCACTCTTTCTATTTACCTTCCATTTTCTCTCTGTCTCCACTCTTTTGATATAACTCACAAACATTCTCTCATTGGCTTCTATTGTTCTTTTAATTTTGACGTATTCTGGGAATCACATTAATTGTGTATTTTATATTTTTTAAGATATCAGTATTTTCCAGGCTTTTGAAGCAAGTATTGCCAAGATATAGGCACATAAGATTCAGATAATAACCGTCTCTAACAACTTAAATATAACTATTTCCCCTCAATATTCAACAACATTACTATTGCTAAAGCTTCATCATCAACATTTTGGCGTTTACCATTGACAAAAAAAACTTAACCGTGACAGTTATATGAATACAAAATCAGAATTAGCTGGAAAAGCTCAGCAGGTCTGGCAATATCTAAGAAGAGAGATCAGAAATAACGTTTCAGGTCGAGTGACCCTTCCTCAGAACAGTTACATTAATACTGTGGCCATAGAAGTAGATCAGAGGCTGAGAATTCTGTAGTGAGTGCTGTCTCACTCCCAAAGGTCTGTCCACTGTTTTCTGTCATGTAACTCTCTTCCAACCTTGTTTACTGCATCAGGTGCTCCCAATGTGGTCTTCTTTACATCGGGGACACCAAACGTAAACTTAGGGAGCAGTTCAATGAGCATCTCGGCCAGACTCGCAGGGGCGGACCTGACATCCAGTTACTGCCCATTTTAATTCCCCTCCCCACTTCCTTTCCGACATGACCATCCTTGGCCTCCACCATTGCCACGACGAACCAAACCGCAAATTAGAGGGACAACACCTCATCTTGCGTCTGGGCAACCTACAGCTCGGAGGACTCAGTGTTGAGTTCTCCAATTTCAAATAACCTCCCTTCCCTTTCCCCGAATCCTTTCCCAGCCCCTCCCCCTCCCTTCCATTCCTCCTGGCCACCTACCGAATTCATTCCTCTCATTGACAACCAGGTCATACCCTTTGCCTGTCTTCACCTCTCCCCACCTCACCACCCTCCCCCCGCCACCCCCTTTATCTGCAGCTCCCCTTACACTCAGCCCCAGTCCTGAAGATTGACTTCTCCACCTCCTGATGCTGCCTGGTTTGCTGTTTCCTTCCAGCCTCCTGCTTGTCTACCTTGGATTCCAGCAACTGCAGTTTTTTTTTGTCTCTAACCACTGTTTTTAAGGCAAAGGTCAAGAGAAGGAATAAAATGTACTGACTTGGATAAGTGCAGATCCAAAAATACTCAAGAAGGTCCATGTCATCCAGGACAATGCAACCTGCTTGATTGGCATCCCAACCACCTTGACTATTCACTCCTTCCAGCACTGTTGCACAGCGGTAGCAGTGTGTATCCTGTGCATCAAATTGCTTAGGTTCTTTCTATAGTACCTTCCAAACCTATGACTTCTGCCCTCGAGAAGAACAAGAGTAGCAGCTGCATGAGAATACTGCCACCTCCCAAGCCAGGCATCCTTCTGATTTGGGACTATAACGCTGTTCATTCTCTGGGTCAAAATCCAGGAACTCACTTCCTGACAGCATTGTGAGCATATCAGTAACATAACAGGTGACTCATCAACACCATTTGAAGGCAGTTTGGAACTGGCAACAAATCTGATTCTTGGCAAATATGCTTGCATTATGACCATGATTTTTTTTAAAAGTTATTGCTTTGCTTTCATATGAACTTATTTGATACTTATTTGACTAATATTGAGGATTATAATTTGAAAATGAATACCACTTCACTTTCGGTAATTGTGTTCAGCCAATCATAATTGCATTATTTAAGTGGCACATTTTACAGCTAAGAAACATTGGATGAACATTTAGCTCTAAGGACTACCTTGCAATGTTCTTTAAACTGCTAAGCTAGCACTCTGGAACTGGATGATTCAGAGGCTGTGCATTTGTAGCTATGTGTGATACAAGTCATGTTGCTTTCCCCATCACAATGATATGTCAAAATTTTTGAAGCACTCAAACTGTTAAATGTATGGGAATGTTACAGTTGTTGAGATTCTGGAAGAAGTTAGAGTAATCTTGGGAATCTGAAAAAAAAAGGCTATCAAAACTCTAAAAGAAAGGCACCCGTATACTAACTAAATCTTGGGATGTAGATCCAGGGTTATGTGGGCCAAACCCAAGTTTGTGGAAGGCATAGTTCAGAAGAGCATAATGTGATCATATTGAGCACTGAATGACTGTTATTGACTGAAAGTTCAATATGTTCAAGACTGGATATGAACATGTATCGGTCTATAGGAATTTGAGGGTGAGTTGAGATTTGCAATTGTCTATGGAGGAGGGAACATATCAAATTTGTAGAGAAATTTAAAGCGAGGTTTGAGATCTTTCTTTTACGATTTATTGTTCTCTTTCACCCAATATCACTGTTATCTCTCCCCTTCTGGGAAGGTTTCTATCCTTTGAGCACCTTACTTTATTCCACTTTCTGTTTTAAATTCCCAGTTTCTATCACTGTGGCAAGCCCATTCTGATCTGAAAGGTTGAAAGGACAAAATGCATAGACATTAGGTACTTTAATTGGAAAGGTCTTCAATACATTGATAGTCACGTGCTTCATTCTTAAAATGCACATCCTCAACAATGAGGTCTTAATTGGCAAAGTTAACATCTGCGTCCAAACATATTTTGAAGTTATGGTTTTTTTAGTATTATTAACAATTTAACTATTGATTCTTGAGCTTTGTTTTAGACTTATTTTTGCTTTCTGTTTGTTTCCTGCAAATTCTAAGTAATAAGATGCAGCATATTATGGAAGAGATATTAATCACCGAGAGAGAGTATGTCCGCTCCCTTGGTTATATTGTTAACCACTACTTCCCTGAGATGGAACGCACAGACCTGCCCCAGGATCTACGGGGACAGCAAGGTGCTATCTTTGGAAACCTGGAGAAATTGTACGATTTCCACAGCCATTACTTCCTGAAAGAGTTGGAGAAATGTGCAAAAGAGCCTATTAGAGTAGGAGGCTGCTTCCTCAGACATGTGAGTTGGTCACAAGATTTGCTTTATTTCTGTTTCTATGCTTACAAGTTGACTTCCTATAGCATCATTCATCGACATAAACATACATTTCCTATCCCACATCCCAACTTCTATCTCCCTTTTTACTCTTCTCCTGGATTCCTTTACTATCTTTTCTCTATTCGTGAATCAAACTGTGAAGTGTATTGCTATTATTGCTTCAGAAATGTAGATTTCCTTTAGTATTTTAATTTTTTTTGGACGGTGTTTTTCACTAGTTTCAATTGCTGCTGCAATGTCATGCCGGCCCTATTTCTAGACTCTTTCAGACTGTCCTAAATTAGAACAATGCTGACAACAGGAAAACACAGTAAATCTTTTGTAATATGATTGCTTAATTTGCTTTCATGAATTGAATCTTGAATTAAACCTCCAGTCCAAGCATATGTTCTGAAAAATAGAAATTTAAAATAAATTTTGAAACAAAACTGATGGATGTATGATTATGGAGTTGAGAATTTCCTAATAAGTGGAATAAATGAATCAGAGAGATTGCTTCATTCTTAATAAGTGTTTTCATCTTAGAATTTTTCATTCTAGGAGGAACAGTTTGGACTTTACGCATTATACAGCAAGAACAAACCACGTTCAGATTTCCTACTCAGTAGCCATGGGAACAGCTTCTTCAGAGTATGTAGTTCAATTAGACTTGGAGTATTGCAGAACACTAAAAAATGTTTTTATTAAGGTTGAATTTCTTGTTTCCTGACACCCTCAACCCATGCTTCCCAAGAATTGTTTCAACCTCATGTATCATACTAGCTGTATTGAACTCCTCTGTATCAGACAGTAAGAATAGGAACAGGGGTAGACTATTTGGCCCTCAAGCCTGCTCCACTATTCAATAGGGTCATGAGTGATCTAACATTCCTAATATCCATAGGAACACCACTGAGAGATTATTTTCATAGATACTGCAAATTATAATTGTTAGCTGTATGAAAGATTGCTAATTTGACACTGAATTGACTCTCAAAAACCCACTGCATTTAGGACTTTCATGAAACTTGGATTCAAAGGTATCATGTTGATTTTTCCCATTCTTTGAAAAGTTACTCTTCTCACCTTTTTCTGAATGCTTGCTGCATCCCTACTAACCTTACCCATCTCTGGGCAGAAGGTCTGCTCCCAGAATTTTGCTAATCCCATCGGTGTATCGATAAGCAAAAAAGAGTGGCATCACAAAGCACTTCAGCACATCTGAAAATGCCTCAAGGCATTTTTCCTTCCATCCTTTTTAAGAAAAGAAAGGCAATAAGAGCAATAGTAATCTGGCAGTCATGTACACATATTTGTCTTATAACATTCTGTGCCTTAACCATAACGAGAGCAGCAAAATTCTTTCTAAAGCATAAAATACTGGTTTATTATTGTATGAACATAGAAAGTAGGAACAGAAGTAGGCCATTTGGCTACTTGAACCTGCTCTGACATTTGACAAGGTCTGATCATGTCTCGACTCCACTTACCCATCTCTCCAATACCCTTTGAGCATCTTATTTTACAAGGAAGACACTGCACATTATTGTACTATGTTCATCAAAAGAGATGGCAAACATCATTGTGGGAGGCTTAACTAAAATACAAAATCTGGATGTTCGAAATCTGGATTTTTTGAAAACGAAAGTGAGTTTTGCACTCTTGTTGTGAAGTTGTGGTATTATGTTTGTTAACAATTTCCCCTCAGCAATGCGGTGAAAGATGACTGTGTGTAGATACCACTTCCTCTGGTGCTGTGCATCTGATTCATGCCAGTAAGGTGACCGCTTCCTGAATACTACATGCTGTTTCTATATTGAATGAGCAGGGGAAATTTGCAAAACCCTGCTCTAAATGGGAAACCCTTGGCACTATTTGACCATCCAGCCATAAAGACTAAGACAGAAGATCGGATTGGTTTGTGGCCCAAGGCACATGAAAGTGCTCACTGAGCTGCAGACGACAATAGCAGTGTCCCTGTCTGCCCATTCCCTGGTCCCATTGAGAAAGAGAAGATAGACCAGAAATCAACTCTCTCCATGTAATTTAGCTTCTCTGCGGCTGACTTATTCAGAGCAACTGTTTGGCATAGTGGATGCTGATGGCAATATAATAGTGCCTGATCAACTAAGCAAGACTTTAGGGAAGTATTTGGGTGAATCTCAATCCATTAGAAATTAGACTGCATTTTCCCAGTTAAAAAATGATGCCTTGCCTGATTTCATTGGCTATCCAAAACCCAGGGAAATCTGTAGGTTGGCACCACTGACGCTGGTATGTGTAGATGTGTTTTGTCATTACAGTGGTACAATGTAGATTTCCAAGACAGGACATGAGCATATCATTTGTCAGTACCACTCTATTGTTTTTAATGGGGAACTTAAAAGATTATAATGAAATTAGTTTGTAGTTATGTCATACTCAAGCTTAAGAAAATTATAACCATTGCAAACTTCGCTGGCTTGGTATTCATAGCATTAGTAACATCAGTCAAGACAGAGCTAAGACAGACTTCAAGATTCCTTCTGAAGTGCTGTACCAGCAACATCAGCAATGAAATGTTTTAAACTCATCTCCTTTCTCTTATCACAGACCAAACAACTAGAATTGGGTGACAAGATGGACCTAGCATCCTACCTACTGAAACCTATTCAGAGAATCAGCAAATACAATTTACTCTTGAGGGATATGTTCAAAGAGTGCGGTGCAGCCCAGGAGAAAGAGTGCAAGGAACTCAAGGAAGCTCACAAGGTTGTGTGCTTCCAGCTTCGA
Organism: Chiloscyllium punctatum; assembly: GCF_047496795.1. Lineage (NCBI taxonomy): Eukaryota > Metazoa > Chordata > Chondrichthyes > Orectolobiformes > Hemiscylliidae > Chiloscyllium > Chiloscyllium punctatum. Next base: position 66,280,935 of record NC_092775.1, read on the forward strand.
CATGGGAATGATTTACTTGCAATGGACGACATACAGGAGTGCGATGTAAGCTTAGCTTCATTTTAGAATAGTGAAGTTTTGTAATCTTTCCTTAGAAAAGTCTCTTCGGACCTGTGGCAGAGTAAAAGGGAGGTTAGCATTGGATCCAGAAGCTCAAACAAGGGCTAGTCCAAACGCTGGCAATGGTATAGATGGACAGTCAGACAAAACTCATTGTCAAGTATACTGGTCTCAACTCACGTAACCACCAAATATCAGAGAGACAACATCAGCAGTGATGGTGGCGTACCGTGTACACTGCTGCAAGAAGATTTGAGTTGGAACCTCGCCACCCCCCACTAATGTTTGTTGCTTTGAAAGTAACAGCAATGTTAAGCTTCAGTGCCAGCAGCTCCTTCCAAAGCTCCACTTGTTCAGCATCTCCCAGGCAACTGCTCGTTGCTGCATCAAAGAGGAAACACATGCTCTGTTTAAAATGGGTTGGAGAGATTATGTGATGCAACGTCGACCCAAGGAGCCCAGACCCTCACAGGTTTCCCACAGTTACAGGGGAGGGTCAGTGATTACCTGCATGTGGTAAACTGGGCTTCCTTGGCACGAGCCTGCCTTGTGTATTAACCATAATGTCTTCAATTCCATTTGCATTCAATTGTAACCACAGAAGGCATACCCCCCAGCTGTGAACTCAGTTCCAAAGCAGCTGTGGAGATATACATATTCCTCACCCTGTGCCATGTCTTGCAGCTCTTTGGGGCCCCGGAATGCCTGTTGGGATGGACTCTGGGTGACAGGGGTGATCCGTTTGAAACCTGGTTGTTGTCTCCAGTAAGGCAGCCCACAAGGGCCACCTGAGAAGTGTATGGTGAATATACAGGGGCGATGGTTGAGCAGACTGTCTGCTTCAGAAGAGCTCCACACTGTGCACTGAGAGCATCCTCTTCTGTTCAACATTGCCAATGCCTCACAGCAGAAGACAGAGGCTTCACTGACCACTAACCTGGAGGGGCCACACTCCTGGGCTCCTCACTTACATCTCTCTGTAGTCCAGCTTTCCTGACTGTGGCTGCTGGTCCTCTCCTCCTGTCTAGTCAGCTCCAACATACTCCGCAGCACATGTATCCTTCTTCATGTCAGGTACATCTCAAACTGGCTTTGCTGTTGTCTGCTGATGGTTGCCAATTCTTTTTCCCTTAATGGCCAGCTAAACCCATTTGTCAGCATACATTGCTTTGAAAAGTAATGGGACCATCAGGTCACTCATGCACTCTCTCAACAATTGTACAGAAATGGAAACAATAATCACAGAATCCCTACAGTGTGGCAACAGGCCATTTGGCCCAGCAAATCCACACTCAGACCCATTCCCCATCTCTATTACTCTACTTTTGCCCTGACACTATGGGCAATTTAGCATGGCCAATTCATCTAACCTGCACATCTTTGGGTTATGGGAGGAAACCGGAGCACCCGGACAAAACCTATGTAGGCAAGGAGAGAATGTGCAAACTTCACACAGAAGTCACCTGAGGCTGGAATTGAACCCAGGTCCCTGGTGCTATGAGGCAGCAGTGCCACCATGCTCCCTAAGAGCTTGCAACATCTCTCCCATATGCATCCACCTCTTGTGAGGCAATGGCTCACCTGTTTACTCTCTCTCCTCACAGAGATCATTGCACATTGCCCTTATGAGAGCAACTGTCATATTTTAATGGCACTGTGTTACCCTGGTCATTGACCCTCTTTCTATACTGTACCTGGGTAAGCCTGTGAACCTCATTGTAGTCTCTTCAGTTCTATTTTATCCATTAGCTAGGTTTGCATCTTATGAGCAATAGCATAAGCATTGCCACATCAAATGTAACATCCTGCTGGATGCCAAAAGCCACATTAAAGGAGATGAACTCTGGAGAATTGTTAGATTTCTCTCCATCTCTGCAGTTGCTGCATTGTAATCGCTGCAGCTATGTCCAAGTGTTGGTTAAACATAGCGCCATGAAGTTACACCTGACCAGCTAATGGCAGGATTGGAAACTTCCTTCTAGTCTCAGTGCATTAGTGGCCAAGCCTCCACCATATTTGTTGGCTCTCTGCTGCATAATTGTGGTTGTTCAGCCATTCTTACCACTAGAGGCACTGCCCATTACTTAGAGCCTGTTGCTAGGAGCCACACTGGGAGATCTCAATTGTGTCCAATCAGTAGTGATCAAAAGTGAAGATGCTAACTGATTACTCTTTTGAGGTGTATCCCAACTGACATCAACTAATCCAGCACAAACTAGAATGTACAGCTGCGACCTTTGTGTTTTATATTTCACATGAGAGCCTGTGCCTGATCATTGATCCAAAGTAAACTCCAAAAGCTCAATTTCATTTATCATAATTAAGTTTCCATGTTAGGCTCATGACAACAGCCTGATACACTGAGCATATCTTTATGTATTTTCAAACTTGCCAGAAGTCGTTTTAAAATCATATCACCCTTTCCATTTTATCCAAATTTAAGATGGTTGATTCAGTTTAAACTCAAATTGAAAAAAAACATAGCATTTACAATGAAATACCTTCACTGTCAGCTTTAAGTAATCGATTCCTGAAGCAAGGAACAGGGGAAATTGGAAGATTAATGACAATGATCTTGTTTCTAGGTGAACCTGAAGGAGCAGGGCCAGTTGTTACGTCAAGATGAATTTGTCGTATGGTGTGGACGAAGGAAGTGGTTTAGACACGTCTTCCTTTTTGAAGATCTTATACTCTTCAGCAAGACCAGAAAGATAGAAGGAAGCAATGACATCTACATTTATAAACAGTCCTTCAAGGTACAAATGAGCAGTTTCTAGACTTTGAATTTTCTCCACTACTCTGTGTTGTGGTAAGGAAACAGATTTGACAAAACCTATCAAAGTCTCAGCTTGGAAGATTTGAATGTGATAACTGGGAAAACATTTGAAGTTCCCTTTCAAACAATGTAAAGATATTGTAAAATTATCCAACTAAAATTTATGGCTAGCTTTCTTAATGTGTTAGTATGAAATCCTGATTGAACAAGCAAAGTTATGATTTCATAAAGGTACGTCTGATCTCATGTTTATATATTTCTGTGCCCAAGTTAGACACCATTATTATAGCAATGTGTTTGATGTGGGGACAGAATATAATTGTTCCAAGTTTGCAGATGACACAAAAGCAGGTGAATATGTGAGTTATGAGGCTGATGCAAAGAGACTTTAAGCAGGTTAGGGTTGAATGTATGGCAGATGGAATATGACGTGGATAAGTTTGAGGTCATCCACTTTGGTTGGAGGGCCAGAGGAAATGAGTATTTCTTAAATGTTGAGTGATTGGGCAGTGTTGGTGTCCACAGGATCCAAGCGATTTTGTTTATGGAGCTACTGAAAGCTAACTTCCAGGTGCAACAGAAATGAATTCAAATGGCTTGTTGGCTTTTACTGCAAGAAGATTTGCGAACAGGAGTAAAAGTATCTTACTCCAATTTTACAGCATTTTAGTGAGATGTACCTGGAGTATGGTGTACACTTATGGTCTCCGAACCTAAGAGAGGATACATTTGCCATAGAGGGAGTACAGAACAACTAACCCAACTAACTCCTGAGGATGACAGGATTGTTCTGTGAGCAGGGAGGGAGAGTGCCCTGCAGAATGAGCTGATTTAACTGTGTACATTTCATAAAAGGTTTGATGGCGTGGATCGAGAAAAGTGGTTTCCCCGGCTGAGGGGAGGGGAGGGGTGGGGTTGGGGGGGTGGGAGGTGGGGTGGGATGGGATGGGGATGGGGAGGGGGATGGGGAGGGGGATGGGGATGGGGATGGGGATGGGGATGGGGATGGGATGGGGAGGGGAACGGGGATGAGGATAGAGATGAGGCTGGAAGTGCTCTTGAACCAGGGGACACAGAAACAAAGTAAGGGCAAGCCATTCAAGGACTGGGCCGAAGAGGAATTTCTTCATTCAGGGTATTGTGCATCTTTTGACTGCTCTGCCTCAGAGCATTGTAATAGCTCAGTCATTGAATATATGCTGGATAGAGATTGATAAAGGGGCTCATATCATTGCTGTCTTGCCATACTGCTTAATGCAGGAACAATGCCAGGAAGCTGTTCACAGTTGTCAACAAGTAACAAGGGTTAGCCTTGGGGGATCCTGACACAATAAGCTAAGGGCAGCCTCCAGTACCACTCCAGGGGCTGCCCTAGGCAGTCCGAATCAGGGTTCACTTCTCAAAAGAGTGAAAAGCAGAATGATGGGCAGTGCAGCATATGTCTTGATTCTTTCTGTCTGTTCTCCTGGAATGACAGTAATGCAGGTTTTCAGAAGATGAAAGTGGATGGCACGGCTATTACTATTAGCACAGGTGAGGGGCAATGTCCTGAGCGAGTCAATAGGCAGCATAGTGGGTATGCAGGGTGTATGGTGGTGTGAGCCGGCAATAGCTTGAGCATGAGCAAGAGTGACAGGACCTGGGTACGGGAGCAGAGATGGAAGGAATGTCTGGTCATGAAGGGAAGATGGTGGCACTTCATGCTGGTGGAGTGAAGAAGGTCATTGACTTCCTTCCTATGTTGCTGGGCCTTTCTGCAGATGGGTGAGACTTCTTTAACCCTAGTGGCAACCCTCAGACCGGACTGGCATAGCATTCTTTGTCCTGGGGAAGGAGGAGGTCCCACTTGCATACCACCCTGTCCTACATGAGATGAATGTCCATGTCATCAATGTGGGACACCAGTTACCTCATGCCTGCCTCTCTGAGGGCAAATGTCAGCAACTGTAGAGGACATCCATGGATGGACAGTGTGTGTCCAGGCAAAGATAGCTCCTGTGCCAAGGATGTCAATCACTTCTTGGATACCGGTGAGCAATGAGTTGTTAGCATGTGATAAGATGGGGCAGATATTGGAGTTGACACATATAAGAGTAGCATGGATGGAAATTACTGCAGTAGGTTTGCTAAGATTCAGCCAGAAAACTCACTTGGCCTCGTAGCAAGGCTCCCCCTCAACAACCTAATGTGACTTGCACTTGGCCAGAAAATCTGTAAGATTCAGCCCTTGGTTTCTGTTCAGTAAATATTAGGGTACAGCCATGGGTTAAACACAGACTGGAAGATTCATTTCAGGCAGTTGATCAATCATTAACTTTCTCAATTTTGAAGCTTGTTTTACATCTGTTGCAAAATGGTGTGTGATTACACAGCCTGAGGCACACCGCGCTCTGCAAAGCAACAGATGTTTTGTATACTTTTCACAATAACACATCATATGTCGGGTATTGACATGAAATGCTCAAAGTGTTATTTTTTTCTGAGCTGCAGTTGTCTCCCTTAACAGTCACAAATGTCGTTGTTCAGCAAATATACCTAGTCAAAGTTTAATTATTTTTGCTCATGGAACTTTGTAAATTTGTCAGTCTCAGTTTGCAGTTTGGAAGTGTAGGAGGAAAACATCCATCACACTAAGGTTGAAATCCGTGTGCAACAAAGCATGACTTCTGAATTCTATTTCACACCACATTGCCATCCATGTTAACACACAACTTGTATCTATCTGTGAGTTTCTTTCAACTTCTTCCAACATTTAGAACTAAGCTAGAATTCTGACAAGTTGCTCCATTCCTTGTCTTATCAGTGAAAACTAGGAATGGAATCTGCTGTCCCAGAGTTCATTGCTTAATATGTTAAAAAAGGTGTATGTTGGCACTATACTGTGAACAGAACATTTTAACTTTGATCTCACCTGCGGTGTGGACACAGGTCATTTGCTTTCTCCTCAGATGAATAAAGCTAGATAGAGACGGACAAAACCATGCAAATAAACTTTTGTTAGAGATTAAAAGCTCTTAACAAAGTAAACAATTATACAAAATGTTGTACATTAGCAATGACTAATGAAAATAATCTTGGGTTGAAATGTGGAATATCCTTTGATCTGTTACTGCAGTAATTGGATGAATTGTTACAGTGAAGTACATAACTTGGATCAGATTGGATCTCAAATTGCTTTATGCCTGACAAAATGAAGTGCTTATTAGCATTCTACTGTCCTGTATATTGATTAAATGCAGCTACATATTGTCAGGAATATGTGTTAATCAGTAACTGAGACTTTATAAAGCTCTGGTTAGGCCCCATTTGGAGTACTATGTCCAGTTTGGTCCCCACACCTCAGGAAGGACATACTGGCACTGGAACGTGTCCAGCGGAGATTCACACGGATGATCCCTGGAATGGTAGGTCTAACATATGAGGAACGGCTGAGGATCTTGGGATTGTATTCATTGGAGTTTAGAAGATTAAGGGGAGACTTAATAGAGACGTACAAGATAATACATGGCTTGGAAAGGGTGGATGCTAGGAAATTATTTCCGTTAGGTGAGGAGACTAGGACCCGTGGACACAGCCTTAGAATTAGAGAGGGTAAATTCAGAACAGAAATGCGGAGACATTTCTTCAGCCAGAGAGTGGTGGGCCTGTGGAATTCATTGCCGCAGAGTGCAGTGGAGGCCGGGACGCTAAATGTCTTCAAGGCAGAGATTGATAGATTCTTATTGTCTCGGGGAATTAAGGGCTATGGGGAGAATGCGGGTAAGTGGAGTTGAAGTGCCCAGCAGCCATGATGGAATGGCGGAGTGGACTCGATGGGCCGAATGGCCTTACTTCCATTCCTATGTCTTATGGTCTTATGGTCTTATAGTATGTGCACTTTACCATTGCTCATTTAAAGTTTGGAACACAATTCTGACATTTAATTGCTAAAAGAGAGCTTTGTCCAGTCTGATCTTCACTCACTCTCTGGGCACTTCACTGTAATGGAGAAATCGAAGGGCAATTCGGGGACTACTGCAAGAGCTTCTAAAGGTCTGGCTCCTGATCCAAAGGACTAAGCATGAAAATAAATTGCTGATAATTCAAGCAACAGTTGTTTTGCAATTGTAAAAATAAATGGCATTGAAATGTGAAACCTTGATTGTGATTTCTGGAGTTTATTGATGTACGCTAGATGCAAGATTTTTCTTCATTCTACCTGTTAGGAAAATGTATCATTGTGTTAGAGATGTACAAAAAATATAAGCCATCTTCATTCTGTTTAGGAGATGGACAGGTATTGCATAAGTTTCCATGTAGTAGAGCACAAAGCAAACTAAAACGCATCGCCATGCAATCGATCGAATTAACATTAACCCATTGTGTAATACGCCATGATTTTGCATTTCAGACATCTGAAATTGGAATGACACACAATTCTGGAGAAAGCGGGCTGTGTTTTGAAATCTGGTTCAGAAGGCAGAAATCCCGGGATACTTATATCTTTCATGCTCCAACTCCAGAGATAAAGCAAGCATGGATCGATGACTTGGACAAGATATTGTGGAATCAAGCTGTGAGAAACAGGGGTCAGTAAATTAATAAGAATTAATAGTAAAGAGAAGAATTCTGCAAGACCTGTAATCATTTTCCTTCTAGTTTTTTTTTGTTTTGTTGTATGCTTTGTTTTTTCATAACACTCTCATTTCTTTGGTATTTTGGAGGTTTCTTGAATGCATTTTGTGGTGATGTTATGCGAGCACAAGATGCATACTTTTGTGGCTAAGGTATCAGTAACCCAATTTGTAAAAGAAAGTTCCTGTTTTCTGGTGAATTGATAATGTAATCACTTGTGTTGTTTATAACAGGACAAGCATTATCGATATTTTAACAGTTTACACATTGAAATTTATGGCTAGTTAATACGAGGATGTGTGGTCCACCACATCATTTTTGTTAAAAAAAATGTGACTACCAAACTTCAAACAGCTAAATTTGGTTTCATTGAAGATTTGGTGAGTCTCTTAATGACAACTGTCAAGAGGAAGAAACAGACAGTCAGAGAAGGATTTTATTTAGTTGCATGAGGTTGGTTGCTGATAAGTCACATTGTCACTTAAAGTAGCTATTATGGAAAGCATGGCACCTTGTGCGCTTTGAGATGACAGTATAATTTGAATAATCTCTAACAGTACTTTGAAACACTTTGAACCAGTTAAAATATATATTTAGCTCTTTACATCCTCGGCAAAGACAAGGCGTGGCAATCACCTTGACTTTGGATAGTCTGTCCCTGTTGCTCAGAAGGGAAAAGGGAAGAGGACCAGAGTAGTAGTCACTGGGGACTACATAGTTGGGGGGGGCGGTCAGATAGGAGGTTCTGTGGGAATGAGAGAGACTCACGGTTGGTGTGTTGCCTCCCAAGTGCCAGATTGTGTGATGCCTCTGATCGTGTTTTTGCGATCCTTGAGAGGGAGGGGGAAAAGTCCCAAGTCTTGGTCCACATAGGTACCAATGACATAGGTCGGAAGAAAGGTGGGGATCTAAGGCAGAAATTCAGGGAGCTAGGGTGGAAGCTTAGAGCTAGAATAAACAGAGTTGTTATCTCGGGTTTGTTGCCTATGCCACATGCTAGCGAGGCGAGGAACAGGGAGAGAGTGGAGCTGAACACATGGCTGCAGGGATGGTGCAGGAGGGATGGTTTTGGATTCTTGGATAATTGGAGTTCTTTCTGGGGAAAGTGGGACCTCTACAAACAGGATGGTCTTCACCTGAACCAGAGGGGTACCAATATCCTGGGGGGGGGGGGGGGGGAGTGGGGACATTTGCTAATGCTTTTTAGGGGTGGGGTGGGGGTGGAGGGTTTAAACTAATGCAGCAGGGGGTTGGGAAGCTGAATTGTAGTTCCAGTGTGCAGAAGTTTGAGGGTGGTGAGGTCAGGGATAAGTTTACAAGGTCGCGAGAGGGCACCGGCAATCAGAATGTTGGGTTGAAATGTGTGCACTTCAGTGCCAGGAGCATCTGGAATAAGGTGGGCGAACTTGCAGCTGATACCTGGGATTTTGATGTTGTGGCCATTTCAGAGCTAGAGCAGGGATAGGAATGGTTGTTGCAGATTCTGGGATTTCGATTCTCAGTAAGAACAGAGAAGATAGTAAAAGAGGAGAGGATGTGGCATTGTTAATTACAGCAGCTGAGATAATGTTTGAGGACTCATCCATTGAGGTAGTTTGGGCTGAAGGTAGAAGCAGGAAAAGAGAGGTCACCCTGTTGGGAGCTTTCTATAGGTCTCCGAATTGTTCCAGGAATGTAGAGGAAAGGATAGCAAAGACGATTCTCGATAGGAGTGAGAGTAACAGGATAGTTGTTATGGGGCACTTTAACTTCCCCAATATTGACTGGGAATACTGTAGTTCAAGTAGTTTGGATTTTGTAAATGATCTGGATGTTGGCATAGGATGAGTTACTAAATTTGCGGATGACACTAAGATAGGCAGAGTTGTGGATGGTGCCAAAGGATGTTGTAGGTTGCAGTGAGACATAGAACATAGATAAGCTGCAGAGCTTGGTGGAGAAGTGGCAAATGGAGTTTAATGCAGAAAAGTGTGAGGTAATTCATTTTGGAAGAAATAACAGAAAGCAGAGTACTGCGCTAATGGTAAAGTTCTTGGCAGTGTCGATGAACAGAGAGATCTCAGTGTCCAGATGCATAAATCGCTGAAAGTTGCCACCCAGGTTGATAGGGTTGTTAAGAAGGCATATGGTGTGTTGCCGTTTATTGGTAGAGGGATTGAGTTTTGGAGCCACGAGGTCATGTTTCAGCTGTACAAGACATTGGTAAGGCTGCACCTGGAGTATTGTGTACAGTTCTGGTCACCAAATTATAAGAAGGATGTGGCAGCTTGGAGAGGTTTGAGAGGAGATATAGTAGGATGTTGTCTGGTATGGAAGATGGTCTTATAAGGAAAGGCTGAGGTAACTGAGGCAGTTTTCTTTGGAGAGAAGAAGGTTGAGAGGTGACTTAATTGAGGCATTTAAGATAATCAGAGGGTTAGATAGGGTGGACAGTGAGAGCCTTTTTGCTCGGATGGTGAAGGCTAACACGAGGGGACATAGCTTTAAATTGAGGAGTGATAGATTTAGGACAGATGTCAGAAGTAGTGTTGGAGGGACTTGAAAAGGCCTGTCTGCAACAGTAGTAGACTCTCTGACATTAAGGTCATTTAAATTGTCATTGGACATATATATATATGGATAATAATGGAATGGTATAGGTTAGAAGGGAATTATATTAATTTCACAGGTCAGCGCAACATCGCGGGCTGAAGGGCCTACTACACTGGAACATTCTATGTTCTATAGCCTCCAAAGCTTATTGAATATACAGTTTCATTTTTGAAATCAAATTTAGATAGTTTTATTTTACCTGCAATTCTGTCACTTGCCCCTCCCTGATTTTATTTAATCTGCCAGTTTTGATTGTGCCTTCAGTTACCCAAAGCTCTTTCTACTTTAGTTCTCTGTGTCTCCCTGCCTTGCTGTCCTGCTTTAGGTAGCCGTGATGTGGAGGTGCTGGTGTTGGACAGGGGTGGACAAAGTTAAAAATAAATCACACAACACCAGGTTACAGTCCAACAGGTTTATTTGAAAACACTAGCTTTCGGAGTGCTGCTCCTTCATCAGGTAGCTGTGGAGCAGGAACATAAGACAATCAAAAGAGTACAATCTTTTGCTATCAATTCTGTGTTTTATGATCCTGCTCCACAGCCAGCTGATGAAGGAGCAGCATCCCAAAAGGTAGTTCTTCCAAACAAACCTGTTGGACTATAACCTGATGTTACATGATTTGTAATTCTAATTTAGGTATTCTTTCAAAACCTACCTTTTCATCACCTGTTCTAATACCACTTTACATGGTTTGGTGTCAAATTTTGTTTGATAGTTTTGTTGAGAAGAACCTTGAGATGTTTTCACTTCATTGAGGGTGCCAAAAAGTGCAAGTTACTGATACTATAATGATAGCCTGTCCCTTTATTTGAGGGTCTCTGAACGCTCCTTAAAATTTATCTACAAGAGGTTTGTTGATGACCCAGTTGATAATATTTGTGTTGAGATAACTGGGAAGTAGATATTGAACCATTAACCTCGGAGACACATGAACAGGTGGCAGTGGGGTTGTGGAGGCAGAAGCTCAGAGCATGTGGGAAATCAGCCAAATTGTCGGTTCTGCATGGAACTTCATGAGCTCTAGAGGAAATACTGCTGTGTGAATATTAGGACAGTTACAGGATTGAACTTGGCCGTGACACTGCTAAGATCAAATGTCTTATTGACACTGTCTGGGCAAATTCTGGGAGAAGTGCCAGAAACTGTATCTTTGTATGATTCGTGCTTCCCACAGAGTAATAGAAAAGGAAAAGCAAAGTCAGGTTTTCTTTTAGAAATAAAACTATGAAGTTTAATTTTTCCAAAATTGTGTTTTTTCTAGGCCAACTGTTGCAGTTCAGGATTCAGTCAGTGCATAAAATAATTGAGCATTGCAATATGTATCCTTGTCCCCATCCTGAACTGTCAATCAGTTCTCATGGTATTCCAGTGTCAATTGGTGAATTCCAGAATTTGGTCCGGTGTTGCATTAAAAAGAGTAGGAAAGACCTACTAAAATGTTGTGGTTGAATTAATATTTTTATTGCAGCAGGGTAACATTTAAATACAAGATTTGTAACTTTTCTTTCCGAGAGTCATACAGCACAGAAACAGGCCCTTTGCCCCAATTCGTCCATACCATCTAGAGTTCCTAAACTGAACTATTCTCATTGCTCATAACTTTAAGAGAATCAAAGCTCCTAACTCTGGAAAAGGTGACATAAAACAGCTGATGGGTGTTAAAACAGGGCTAGGAATATGAAGAGAACATTTTTCAAGAGTCTGGCCCTCGGTCATTTTTATCCTCACAGTTTACAATAGTTTAATCTGGAACTGGTTTCACCTACAGTAAGATGGAAGGTTTATATCTGATCAACTTAATATTATTCAAAGTTTAAATGCTGTATTTCCTTGAAATATTTCCCATCATTGTTTCAGCATTAATCATCAAATAAAATTATTTCCTGAATAACAATCTTATTCCACAACAAAATATTTAAGATTTTTTGAATCTAAGTCTTAGTGATGGCCTTCCCACCATTGTTAGACTGTATAGAAACTTTGAAGGTGACAGACTGTTATCATCTTCTGTGTCCATAGAATCTACACCATGGTATTCTTTTAATTGGCCTGAAAGCTTTTTCTAAAACATTTTCATTCAAATTTAGTGCATCTTCATTCGTAGCGCCAAGAATGACTTACAAAGAATAATAATTATTGAGAAGTAATTATCTCCTCAATTTTATCACATTTAAATGATTCTCATTTATTCCTCCTGCAGTATTGCTATCCCATACTATCTTATCCTTCCCATGCTGCTCCTGCAATGCCATTTCTCATTTCCTCATTTCTTTCATGTAATCCATGCCATCCCCCACCTGCTCTTGCTGTCCCTAGTCCTCTCGTTCATCTCATTGCATCCTTCATGAAAACAGTCGCCGCATCCAGACCACGTTATTGTTGGATTCCCCTTATATTCAATGGTTTCGGTTCAGTGCCAATACCTCTACCTGACTGTCACCATCATCCTTTCGCTGCTGTACTTGCATCACTGGATCCAGTTGTAGAGTCATAGAGATGTACACCACAGAAACAGATCCTTCGGTCCAACTTGTCCATGCCGACCAGATATCCCAACCCAATCTAGTCCCACCTGCCAGCACCCGGCCCATATCCTTCCAAACCCTTCCTATTTATATACCGATCCAGATACCTTTTAAATGTTGCAATTGTACTAGCCTCCACCACTTCCTCTGGCAGAATCAAGAAAGAATCAACTTCACTCAATACTGCAACTCCACTGCAAGGCCACACTCAAAATATTCACTTATTTGTTTCTGTGCTGTGACGTCTCCCAAACATGTTCCTCCAAGATCGGCTGTAAACTTCATTTGCTAACTTTCCCAGACGCACTCTGATGTCCAGCAATACACAAATTCAAACAGCAAAGGCAGCAACTGTGCAGGTTCACTGTTGTGTCAGTCGGCAGTGTGGGTTTCTCCTCTGAGTGCCCCATATGCCTTTATGTGCACTCGTTCTTACCTTTTAAATAAACTCACCAGCAACCTGAGCCCAAATAAAAACCTAATCAAAGCAGTCTGGCTGAACAAAATTTCAGCGTTATCCTTGTAAAAGTCCCCTAAGGAAACTTTGGGGAATGTACTGACCTGTTTAAGATCGGATTGTCTTTCTCACTTTGTTAGTAATTATCTGCACAACTTTTCCAATGGCAAAGGCAATATACAAACCCAAGGAAGACTTTTCATTTGTATTATTTAGGGAGTAATTATAAAGAAAGCCTCGATGGGATCCAAAGAGCCCTCTGATCCACTGTGAAGTTTTGATTTTGTGTGAGAGATTAATTTGTAAATTGACAAGAAATGGTTTTACTCCAGACAAAAATGGATCAATTTAAGTGTTGAATTAAATATAAAATATTTCAATTGAAATACTTAGACTACAAAAGACAGCAGACCTCTGTTTACCAACAATAGTGAAAGTTTGGGTTGACTGTACAAGTAAGTTTTGCTGCTAATGTTCATTAATTAAAGCAAAGATACTCTGGGAGTCTTTGATTTCAAGAAACTTAAATTCGGTCACTTTTGTCTGAAGTACTTTTTGTTGCAAATCTCGTAGTTGGTCTGTTGTGGCAATGGCTACAAATCATTTCTGACCAGAAACCACAATCTAAATGCTTGGATTTAAACATTTGGGTTTATGTTGGAAAGTTCAGGGAATTCTCCCATTATAACAGGATGTCCACTAACTGGCATGGATTGCACTGCTAGTTTCAAGTAACATCTTTAAAGCACTCTTGACAGCCTGAAAATTGTTCCTTTTCATCAGTTTTTTGTTTTGTTGATAAGCTTGTGTTTTAATAAAATGCAAAACCTTCCCTGTCAATGTTGAAATTCCTTCTTTAGAGCTCCAGATGCAGGAGAGGGTGTTTATGGGCATTGGCAGTAAGCCATTTATGGACATCAAACCTAGCGAAGCAGCCATCAATGATCGATCGGTTGAGTGCGTCACAAAAGGGAAAGGTATGAGCTTAACTCAGAGGTTAGCTGAACTCTGTGAGGGACTAGGCTCTGCAGTGTGTCAGAACATCGTCCTTTTGCCTTTTTGGCTTGAGTTCAAAACCTTCTGCCCATGCATTTTAGGAAAAGGAGCTTTGGTAATCTCAACGTGAAAATCATCAAAAATGCAAAAAAAAAGAATGGTTTTAGTTGAACAATAACTAACAGCAGGTTCTATGAGAACCTTCTTCAAGGCCACAAGAAAAAGATTAGAATTTTAGATATTCAAATGGTGTGTTCCTTTCTGGTTATGGTTAAGGTACATTATACCTGGGAAGTTTGAAAGTGCTTTGACCTCTGCCACAGCCAACCTTGATGTGATTATTGTTGCCACTAGATTCATAATTGAAAGTGTTTCAGTCCTTGCTCTTCATTATATGCTGTCATACTTTGAAAAGCACGAATTCATTAATATATAAAAAGCACAATCATTCATTTATAATGGAAACATTGCAGTATTCTGTTGCTATGACAGACTGTACTATTATGATCGACCAATGGATGCTATTATTGGTTTCATAGATACCTTTTCCTTTTCCTTTATCTGAATACAAAGCTAAACTAAAGAAATACATTATGGCCAAACAGAAATTTAATGTATTATTACATATATGTTGCATTTTTTTTCTGTTTTCATGCAGTAGCCTTTACACGTAATGGAAGTTAATCCAAGCCTAGAAGTATGTGCTTCTGTGTCTGCTTAATAATATGTGGATGTCAGATACTTCACGTGGTGACACAGGCATGAGACTCCTATTATATATACACTAGTCATCCTTGAGCTGCAGTGCCCATTCCCCTGTCAGAAATACCATTCCCTGTTCTTAAGCCATGCTTTTCATGATAGCTGCAATATGCCTGAGAATTTGTATTAGTGTATCTCATTGTTGCTCCTGTTTTGTAAAATTGCTGGTTAGTCAAGCGTCAAGTATTTTTGTTTTTACATTTGGTTCTGGTTTTCTTTTTCTTCTGGGGTTACCCACATGTTGATGTCGAATGATCTGCTGGCACTTAATGAAGCCCTTCTACCAAATGCAACAAACATTGTATCATATGAACTGACGTCACCTTCATGATCACCCTTTACATTTTTGTCACCCAGGAATGGCACTGTTGCATCTCACATTTGCCTCAGACTTTGATCCTTTCTCAACAATAACGTCCAAATCCGAGTTGCTGTCTTTTACTAAACAGACTTGACCTCGCAAGAACGATTGTAAATTGTACAAAAATTAGAGTTGCTTCCACTCAGGACAATTGTTCAAAATGTGTACAGTCACTTCCTTTCTGGGATCACAATGATTCAGTATTGAACAACAAAGAGAACAAGTCAAATATCAGCCACTTCACCCATATGGAAAAGTTACAACATTGATTAGTATCACAGCTCAGATGCTGCTGACTAATTGCCACTGTCTGGGATGATTTGGATTTCATTTTAACTCACCCAGTCCTTCCTTTATTTAGATGGGGGTTGAGGCCTATGGAAACTTGGTGTAGTGGATTTCCCATTGAACGATTTTAGATTTTTGTGGAAGATCCTTCAAAATACTTAAACCAAATTAGAAAGATTTCAATAAGATGAGTTTGATCCTCCACTCATAAATTTTCGAACAACCTTGCTACATTTATTGAAGGATTTTGGACAATATTTAAGCAGTTCACCCAACTTCCTGAGGTGCCTTCATTTGCTTATGGCTCTTTGAATAATTCAGTCCTTCTCCAGGGCATATTGCTTTGTACCCTGCTCAGACATACAGTTGCCAGCCTCCACAATGTTCTGAGCAAAAGCGCTGTCTGATCCTTGAGCAAATTATTGAGCATTATCTTAACATGTGGAGTCTTTTCCAATCCTCTTTGAAGACTAAGCAGTTATTTATTTTATATCTTTTTGACATCTCGACATCACCTCAAAGAGCTGATTGTAAAATGGTTGATGATGGCCCAACAAAGATAACTCCATCCATTCAGAATGAGGTTCCAGTTTACAGCATTTATAATTTACGACATGAACTAATGTTGCTTCCACATCACTACCCCAGATCTGTCCTGCTATAAGGATGTTCTTTCCTCCTCAGTGTCTTACAATATGTGAAGTGGCCATACTCCAAGCAGACCATAGTGCTGCTGTCTCATTAAAGAGAGATGACTAGCAGTTCAACCTGAGGGTCACCACATCTCAGGTGAGGGGGAAATTGAGAAGGATAACAACTTCAGTCAGTGCAAGAATTGAACCTACACTTTTGGCATCGCTCTGCATCACAAATCAGCCATCCAACCAACTGAGCTAACCAACCCCCCATTACAAGATATTGGATGAAGGAAAATAGATTATTAAGCTTATTAGTTTTTTTTCTTTCCATCAATCATGTCCCACATAGATAGTAATTTCTCCTCAGAATTTGCAGCATCTACTTTATTAGTAGTTTTTGCTTAAGGATATTGATTAAGTACTTCATTGAAGATTTCCCACTAATTTGTGATCTGGGTGTATATAATGGCACAGCAGCAGTAAGCCATATGCTGTAGAAACAAAGTATCTGATGTCATAATGTTGTTATGCAAGTATACAGAGTACATAGGAACTTCAGTACCTATGCAAACCTGGATTAACACCCACATTGCAGGGGTGATGCATATTATTCATAGAATGAAGAACCCTGCAAGTTTGATCACATTTTTTTTGTTCTGATTAAATTTTTGAAACAAAGTGCATTTTCATTTTCCTTTCAAAAGCCAAAACACTAACGTTATAAGTTAAATCTGTTCCAGAGGAGACCAAGAGACCAAATTCCATCGGCTCCAATGGCAGCGCCTCATCCTCAGGGAGCCAGTCTTCCTCTTCATCTTCTGGTATTGGTTCCCTGAATATGCACAGTTCCTCCTCACCATCAACTGCAAGAAGCAATGCTGGCATCAACAACTGTTTTTATAATACCCGAGCATGCATTGAGGAAGATGACCTGGAGAATGGCCCTAGTGGAAGGCCTTTTCTGAGTGAGTGGCAATATCATAAGAACAGGACAGTTTAAGTAATTGTCAAGATGTTTCAGCATCATCTGATGCATTCTTTTGGAGGAAGGATATCAGCCTCTTGAGTAAGGCAATAAATGTATTAATGATAAAGCATCATGCTGTGCTTTTAGCTTGGAATTCTTGTCAGCTGTATCATGGATTGGCAGACAAGAGTTTTGCCTTTATGCTGTGGTTAAGCTGTGCATTTAAGTATAACTACCAGTCACACCTGAAAAATAGAGATAAAAAAGTGTGATAAAATAAATAATCTGATTATACATTCCATCACTCCATGATGTATGTATGAGCTAATAGTTGAGCAAGAGCTTCTGGTTAGGTTGAGCAGCATGTGACATTTGTCAGTTTAAAGAGAGAGATAGCAATGTTTCCTATAAATGAAAGGGAATAGAAATTACAGACCACTATTAAATTTGATCGCAACATGTTGTTCACAGCCAGAAGGATAGGATGGCCTGTTGTGTACACATTTGCTTCACGATCGATCAATAGCTATTGTCACTAAGCGGAGAGAGGCTGACCATTTCCAATTTTAATCCCACCCAGATGGAAACCCTTGTTACAAAGCTGTACTCTTTCCACCAATCTGTGGCTGAGATCTGAGGAACTGAGAGTGCTGGATAGCTTGAGCAATTAGACTTCTGCTTTTCTTTATATCATTCTTTCAGGACTCTTGGGTAGTTTTGGCTTTGAGCAATAATGTAAAATAGATGATTTTAGACCATCTTCCATTCTACATTTCTCCTAATTTTCATTTTCCATTGAAGTGAATAGAAATAAAAGTCCAGAAAAATGAGGTGTCCAATTGGATTTCACCTGTTTACATTATTGGTCATAAAATTATCCCTGGCATCTTTTCTTATGATTCCACCTGTATAAAAGAAGACCTTTAAGGCAGCATTTTTTTCCCTCCAGTTTGTAGACAGCTCACTGTTATGTTCCATAATATAACAACCCAGCAGCATAGTGCAGCTGAAATCATGTTGCTACTTCAGGTCTATGGAACCAGTAATTGACACAAAGCACAAACGCAAAAAAGTGAAATTGGAAAACTGATCAAAGGCAGAATGTGTTTGCCAACTGTGTTGTAAAGGTATTTTCTGTTTCCTCAGTGCTTAACTACCATGTGGAGCAACAGAAAAGAATTTACAGTCCAGAACTAGGTCATTCAGATCAACCTGGCTTTGTCAGTGTTTACCATCCAAATAATTCTGATCACAAATCCTTTTCGAATCCCTGGTGCTACTTAGTGACAATGCAGCATGACTTTTCAAACTTCACAATGCTAGCTATTCTTTGTTAGTTTTATACTTTAATGCAATGGATATAATCTGTTTATCATTCCATTGAAATAGGAAGTGAATTTCCACAGTTCAAGTGCGGACAGAGTGTTCTTTTTATTCACTCATGAGATGTGGGCATCGTTGGCTAGCCAGTACTTATTGCCTGTCCCTAGTTACCCTTAAGAAGGTGGTGGCAAACTGCCTTCTTGAACTGCTTCAGTCCATGTGGTACAGGTCGATCCACAATGCCATTAGGGAGGGAATTCCTAAATTTTAACCCAGCAACACTAAATTAATGGCAATATATGTCCAAATCAGAATGGTTAGTGGCTTGGAGGGAAGCTTGTGGGTGGTGGTGTTCCCATGTATCTGCTGCCCTTGCCTTTCAAATGGAAGTGGTTGGGGTTTTGGAAGATGTTGATTGTGGTGCCTTGGTGAATTTCTGCATGCATCTTGTAGATAGTACACACTGCTGCTACTGAGCATCGCTGGTGAAGGAAGTGGATATTTGTGGATGTGGTTCCAGTCAAGGGGAATGCTTCTTCCTGGATGGTGTAAAACTTCTTGAGTGGTGCTGGAGCTTCACTCATTTAGGCATTTGAGAAGTATTTCATCATGCTCCTGACTTGTACCTTATATATGGTGGACCGGCTTTGGAGAGTCAGGAGATTAAGTGTCTTACTACAGTATTCCTAGACTCTGGATAATATTTGTAGCCATATGGCGTGTCCAGTTGAATTTCTTGTCAATGGCAACCCCCAGGATGTTGATAGTGGGGTATCCAGTGATAGTAATGCTATTGAATCTCAGTGGGTAGTAGTTACATGATTGTTCTTGGAGATAGTCATTTCCTGACATTGTCTTGTATGAATGTTACTTGCCACTTGTCAACCCATGCCTGGATATTGTCCAGATGTTGTTCCATTTGAGCACAGATTACAACAGTATCCAAGGAGTCGTAAATGCACAAAAAATTGTGCAATCACTGTGAATACTCCCACTTCTGACCTTATAATGGAGGGAAGGTCATTAACAAAGTAGCTATTAATCATTTATCTTAATCTTAGTGGATGAGCCAATGAATCACAAAAAAAGGTATAAACTTCACGTATTCTATTTTTCTGGGTAGCAGCAGACAAATAAAGAACTGCCCTTCAAACCACCTTGCTCCTTTTCCATTAAGTACTGAATGAGGTGGGATAAGGGAGTAATGAGTGGAAATGTGTGATAAACATTCTGACAATGTGCATAGTCTTTCTTTGTGAAACCACCAGGAAGAATGTGCTATGTAAGGAAACGTGACTGAATACCCCACAAATAATAGGGATAATGGGCTTTCCTCTTCATTCACAGCTGAGAGTTTGGAAACATCCTCCCAGTGTAACTCCACGGAGAGTGTTAGCGGTTTCAGCAGCTCTGAACACAGCAGTCTCTCCCTGACGGGAGGAGAGATCGAGGAAGCACTGTCTCTCTGCTCAGCATCATACAAGCCCAGTTCAGATCCATGCTCACTCTGTGCACCAGAGCCACTGCCAATGGGAGAACTATCATTTGGAAATTTGATTAAAAATGTAAGTATTTTACTTCAGGTTGATTTTGTGTATTATCTTTCTGTTTCCCATTTATTGGATGTGCAAGGTGGCAAAACCACATTCAAAATAAAATAAATTGATGGCAGTTTTGTATTTTCCCTCTGATTTTGTACCTTCTGTCTAGAAGATGCTGGGGTATGATTCCATAGAAAACAATTGTTTTCTGGACTTCAGACAACTAACCCCCATAAGTAGATTTCAGCAAGTTGTTTTAATCACAAAAGAGAGCTGAGCATGTCATTGCCATCATTATGCATTTAGAATGATGAACATTGCAATGCATTTCAGAGAATAATACTCAAGAGTGACCTTTTTTTTTAGTTGTTAGCCAAAGGAGTTATGGTCCTGATTGCTGCCTCAGCTAAAACCAATAAACTCGCTGCCATTTTCTAGAGTAAACTGAAGTAAAATACATTGGTATGAGATAAACTTGGTTTGTTGAGGTGGCTGTTTTTCCTATCACTAAGCTGACCTGATAGACATTTTTGCTACAGGCTTCACAACTCCAACGTCAGGTTCAAATGGAATCCAACACTGCACATTGTGGGAATCAGCGATACATCTTTCTCCAAACTGGCCAGTTAATGATCAGTCAACAGGTCTGTCTCCAACCAAGGGTTTCAGACAATCTCTCAAAGCTGGAGGGCTGACAGGAAGCTCTCCAAATGATGTCACAATTTTAAGGTGCCCTTTCTTCAACAATCTTAATTTTAAAATAAAGAGAAGCCATTTGCAGCTTATCCACTATTGTGGAGGTATGCTCAATGGCCACGGCTGAAGCCAGATAGTTAGGGAAGACCTCTAGGCTAACCCAGCTGGTTGCAGGCTCCTTGGTCAGCCATCAAGGAGTGGCCTCCAGGCAGCATCTCCATTCCCAACCCTCCCTGAGTACCTGGAAGCCAACTGGAAAATTTCAGTCAGCGGACACTGGGCCTTGATAGGCCATTGACAGAGTCAATTAATTACCTGCACGTGCAAGTAGGTAGCCTTGTTACTTCCCAATCTTGCTTCAGGAAAGTGACCCAAGTGTAGGCTGGAGCTGCAGAATAGGCATGTCAACCAGCAGTACAAAGTTTCTCCCACTGCCCTCACTTTACCACATGCTAACCCCATCAGAACTGGGGTTTCACTTCCTGATCTCTGTCAGTTTTACAGACAGGCCTATTTGGAGATTTAGATATTAACCTACAATTAGCTGTTCAGCATTCTGTTCATAGATACTCTTTCTTTTTCATGGAATTTGGAGAAAAGCCTGTTGGTTGTCTTCAGAACAGTTGTACTGTAATAAACCTGTAGGGTGAATGATTTCTACACTGACTTTGATGGCAGTAGGTTTACAATGCTTGCAGAATAGAGCACTGGGACCTCACACTGAGTAGCGATATCAATTACTCAATGCCAAAAGGGTTACGATGAGCAGGGAGTGGATGTTGAGAAGGAAATGATTCATGTCTTACAACTATCATCCTACACGTCTTGCTAAGATTAAAATATATTTCAATAGGTTAACCTGAGTACAGTGGGTGGCAAACCTTATTACATTTGTATTTCTGCTCTTTATCTTTTAAACTTCTATCTGATTCATGCTGTGTTCCACCCGGCTGGAAAAGCATGGCAACTACTCAATGGTTAAGGTCTGGAATACACTACGTGGGAGTCTGGTGGAGGTGCATTCAAGAAAAAATTGGATTGTATGAGAAGAGAAAGGGTTACAAGTATAAGGTGGAGGAATGGCATGGCGTGAATTGCTCATTTAGAGAGTTAGGGCAGGCACGATGGGCCGAATGGCCTCCTTCTCTGCTGTAACAGTTGCGTGACACTTAAATTGCGGTGATACATTTAATTTCTTTGCATAGATTTGCTTTTAAGTGAGACTATTTAATTGTTTTTCCAACTGAATATTTTCCATTGCTTTTCAAACAGAGCTCCATCTGACAAAAATCACAAATATAGTTATGCATAACAACTTCTATGCTATGGCTTTCTCCATTGTGAAATATATTGCCAAACACTAAAATCTTTATGTTGAGAAGCATGAGTTTTTTTTCCAAACATAATCCAAAATTATGTAAGGGCTGAACTTCACCAGAGAGCAGCCAAGTGATGATGTTGGGGGGTTTCAAGGAGGGATTCTCTCTGTGAACCTGAGTGTGATTACTCACACCATTCCCTAAAACTCACCTCATCAGCTAGACCCCAAACCTCTATAGCACGTCGCTTGGCATAATCTCTATATTAGAATGATGCTGGAAAAGCACAGCAGGTCAGGCAGCATCTGAGGAGCAGGAAAATCGATGTTTCGGGCAAAAGCCTTTCATCAGGATTAGAGGCAGGGTGCCTGCAGAGTGGAGAGATAAAATTTTTGCCTATAATCTTCTCTATGTCCACAGGTCAAAGTGTTTGGCATTGTCAGGACCTCACAGAATTCTTGGCACCAATGTCATCATTAAAGTCCAGTTGAGTACCCGACCAAGTGTTGCCAGCCAGGAATTGCCTTTACCATGCACACACCAAAAATAAATGTTTCTCAGGGGATTCG
Source organism: Chiloscyllium punctatum (assembly GCF_047496795.1). NCBI lineage: Eukaryota > Metazoa > Chordata > Chondrichthyes > Orectolobiformes > Hemiscylliidae > Chiloscyllium > Chiloscyllium punctatum. Next base: position 66,303,419 of record NC_092775.1, read on the forward strand.
CAACACCTCATTACAAATACAAATCTACAGTTATGAGTGTATGGTTGTTTAGATTGAATCCATCCTCAGCATCATCTCATCCACCTACTCTTCCTCCAATGTCCATTGTAACCTCCAGCTTGGTGGTGCTAACAATTAGGCTGCACTGCAATTCCCTGTTGAAGCTAGTTTGTGTAACCATTGATGACCTCCCCTACTCTCTCTAAATCCCATAATTGACTTCTCAACTTCCTATCATAGCAGGTGCCCTTGATAAGGCCCCTTGACCTTTATGGAGCTGAACACCCTGGACCAACCTGGACGGACAGCCCTGGTCTAGACTGACCAGACGCCTGACTGATTGTGTGTAGCTTCTTGACTGACTTCCTGTGACCGTCCAGGCTGGTTGCACTGGACCAGCAGAATTGACTGTGACCCACTCCCTAATGTTTAGACATACATATCTGTTGGAGACAGTGAGGACTGCAGATGCTGGAGATCAGGGCTGAAAATGTATTGCTGGAAAAGCGCAGCAGGTCAGGCAGCATCCAAGGAGCAGGAGAATCAACATTTCGGGCATGTGCCCTTCCTCATTCCTGAAGAAGGGCTCATGCCCGAAATGTCGATTCTCCTGCTCCTTAGATGCTGCCTGACCTGCTGCGCTTTTCCAGCAACACATTTTCAGCATACATATCTCTTGACCCTGTTCATCCCAAGTGATGGTGTCCAAGCACCTGAACTAATAACAGATAATGCCCTTGACTTACTTTACAAAACCTCCGATAAAAGGCTGCCTCCCTTGGTCTAACTGAGAACCACTACCCATAGACTTTGAGATGTGGGGCTTATGTCAAGCAAATCTAGTGTATTTGCCACATATGCTACTAGCACATGCTGCAGATGTGAGATTGGTGTAGAGGGGTGTGGGCACACTCCAAAGTGTGGCACTGAAATGCAAAACTTTATTGTGAGTGGGTCAGAGATGTACCATGGAAATGTGGTGAGGCTGGTACATTTCCATGCCCATGCACATAGCAACATCTTTGGACAGTCCCACCTGTGAAATATTGGTGGGTGCTGTCCAAGATAGAGGCCTAGCGGAGTAAGCAGAGGGTTCCTAGGTTTCATGTTGGACTTGTCACCAACTAGTTCCTCTCCAGCTGGTGGGAGAATGGGAAACTGCACGTCAACAAGATTTCGTAATAATGGCATGATGATTAATGCAAATAGATACAAACCGGCCCACTCGCTGTTCACTGGGGAGATTCTTATCTTACTGTTCAAAACTTGGTTTAAGAATTGGATTCTTTCTTCTTGATGCCATGAATCTAATTTCTGTCAATCTCACCCCATTTTCCATCTGAAACATCGATGCCCATGTTATTCAGGGGCTGGGAAGATTCCACCTGATATGTTTTGCCTAGAAGGTCATTGTCTAAAGAAACCTATCAAAAAATGGAACCTAAATATAAAATACTTCAATCTCAGAATGTTTGGAAGATACTTAACATTGATAAGAAGATCCTTAGCTCATTTACAAAATTGAAAGATTAACTCAATATTTTCCTTTTCTTGAGTTAAGCATGACTCTTCCAATAATTTTCGACCAACCTATTAGACCATAAATGCCTTGTGTACTGGTACATAGTAAACATGTCATATCACTGTGAGTAAGTTTATAATGATGCTTAGTTTGGTAGTGTTTAGAATTCAAAATGACTGCTTTACTTTGATCAAGGATGAACTATCAGAACTGCCTGTGAACCGTTCGACAGCTGTCTGACACTCTGAAGAAGCAGTTTGGTAAGTATTTTCACCTAAGACTTCTGCTTAAACTGTTAGGGTGGAACTGCAGACCTAGCATTAGGACTAAGGAACAAAGAACATGTTGCATGTGCATATGTGTGATTATCTTCTTAAGAGGTAAGACTACATATTTTAAGATTAGTGAAACAGGATAGTCAGAAAAATGACTATTATGTAGAGTAATAATTATTGGTAAAATGAACAGGGTAGGGTGGCATGGTGGTTCAGTGGTTAGCACTGCTGCCTCACAGCGCCAGGGACCTAGGTTCAATTCCAGCCTTAAGTGGACTGTCTGTGTGGAGGTTGCACATTCTCCCCGTGTCTGCATAGGTTTCCTCTGGGTGCTCCGGTTTCCTCCCACAGTCCAAAGACGTGCGGGTCAGGTGAATTGGCTGTGCTAAATTGCCCATAGGTACATCAGTCAGAGGGAAATGGGTCTGGGTGGGTTTTTCTTCGGAGGGTCAGTGTGGACTTGTTGGGCGAAAGGGCCTTTTTCCACACTGTAGGGAATCTAATCTAACCTAAAAAAAAGAGATGCAGCATATGGATATGACAACAGCTCAGAAACAAATAGAACAAGACCTCACCTTCAAAGTCCCCCACTTAGTATCAGATTTACAGCACAAGGAGCCTATAGCAATTATCTCTTTCAAATTGGTAGCCAACTCTTTCAGATCAATGGACAAAAACTGTCACCTCCTATGGCCCTCTCCATTAGCATAGAGTCCAGTTCCCCTTTGTGTATCACTTTTTATTTCCACCTTCTGTGCTCGTCCCAATTCCAACTTGCTGCTGTTCCAGCACAGTGAAGTTTGTTCCCCCTTATCTCTTGAGCAGGAGCTCTTCTTTTAGTGTTACATGATGTGGAAATTCCTGCCAGCATGCATAAGCATGTTAGATCTCTGTGAGTACAGCCAGAACCTAAAGCAGCATTGAGAGGAAAAGCAAAAGTTTGTTAACTGGATTTATTGAGGGAGGTTGACATTAGGTGACAAGTGCCAGTGTAACTTGCAGGAGAACAAGTGGGCCCATTATGATCTAACTTGGTGCTGGGGAGAGAAGGGTGCCAGTCTGAGTGGGGCAATAGGATGAAGAAGGAGGGGAGGAGATGGTGACAGTGTAGAGAAGACAAGATATTTGTGTAAACTGGGAAGTGTTCGGTGTAGTCCCCATATGATCACTGACTGGGTAAGTGGAGAAAAGAATTTGCTCCTCACCAAACATATAAACAATGTTTAAAATGTGCAATAATCCTATTTGGTAACTGAGAGTTCCAGCAAATACCAGGACATAAGCAAAATTCCCAATAATTTTTGCTTTGATCATTGGTTAAAAGATGAAATATTGAATGCATTTGTTGCTTCACCTCTGACAGATGCATTCTTCATTGTGTTTTCCATCTTCTAGCTGACTGGTAGATAAGGACCAGCTAATTTTTGAGTCTATCATTTTTCTGAAAGAAACTCTAATTTGGCAAGACTGGAGGAGGAGGCAAAAGAAGGAAGTGACCAGACTACTGTTGAAAGGCTGACTCACAGCTGTACTGCAGCTGGCCCCACAGCTGACATTGCCAAAGTTTCAGGAATTGGCTATTGTCCAGCTCTTTTTGATGAAGATCTAGTGCAGAGTTCACAGACTCTAAAAAGGGATGAATGCAATGTCCAATACTTGATAAGTTAACACAAAATAATTCATTAGGTTTTAAAACAGGAATGACCAATGTCAAACTGAACCAACTATTATTTAAGGCATATGTTCTTAAACAAATAGATGTACAAAATTGTCAAAATTGCACTGTTTTAAGACATATAATGTCATTGTCCAGCTATTCCAGCAGTTTACCAGGTATGTTTTTGTACAAAAGATAGTGTGATCTTGTCATTTAATTGCCATTGTGTGTTCACGTGAGTAATAGCATTGTTTGGGTTATTGTCATACTATAATCACATTGATTAACTGTGTTTAAAAAGATATAGTGTTCAGACTGGTATTTGTGGGTAGGGTGTGCCACCATTGAGTTTTTTTTCTTTTGACTGGGCATAAAAGCCTATCTATAGTTTACAATGGTAGAGAAATTACTACTGGTAAATCATAATAAGAAGAGGCCGAAGGGCCTGTTTCCACACTGTAAATAATCTAATCTAAAAAGAATCTCCTACCTTAATAAGATGTAATTTATTGCATGATAGCAGTTAGTTCAAGTTACTCTAGTTAGATTAGCATTGTGTCCAAGACTTTGAAGTGACCTGTGGATATAGATCTCCACTTCACCAAATCTCTAAGGTGTCCTCCCTTATCCCCACCCAAGTCTGTGTGAAAACATCAGATTGGATGGAGCTTAATGTTGTCACCAAGATGAACCCTTTCAGAACTATTGCCTTGTGCCTCATTGTCTATTTTTAAGAGGTGGAAAGTTGATCAAATCCATCAATTTATGTACTCTCTCATGATATCTGATTTTAAAATTTGAAACTAACCCTTGCGTCACGATCGAACTGAATCCACTCCAAGCAGGACCCATTGAAGATTTTTGCAAAACAGATCAAGTAAAGACAAACACGCTGCCCATAAATTAAAATCTGTTCTAGGTTGTACACTTGCGTCAGTATTGTTATGTTGAAGATGAACCGTTAAGCCTTGCAGAACCCCTGCCTTCGTCCTCTGAAGTAAGTGAGGGTGAATTGTTAATTTGCCTGTAACCCATTTCCATAGTGGTATGGTAGCACAGTGATTACGCTGTCTCACAGTGCCAAGGACCCAAGTTTGATTCCAGCCTCGGGTGACTGTGCGGAGTTTGCACATTCTCCCCATGTCTGCGTGGTTTCCTCCAGGTGCTCCAATTTCCCCTCTCAGTTCAAATGTTCGGTGGATTGGCCATGCTAAGTTGCCCATAGTGTCCAGGGATATGCGGACAAGGTGGATTAACCATGGGAAATGCAGGGTTACATGGATAGGGTGGTATGGGATGCTCTTCAGAGGGTCACAGTCAACTTGATGGGCTGAATGGCCTAGGGATTCTATGGTTAATCCAGGTAAAATTCAAAGAACCACAGCATCGTAACGTTTGGGAAATAATAAAGTCAAACCAAAGATTCAGCCATCTTTTCTTAGCCTGTAGCTTGCCAATTTATTCTTTGCTTTTGACAAATGAGAGACACTAAAAATGATATAAGGCACTTTGCAAACATCTGTTAACTTATTGTCCCACTGGCCCTCACACGCTTCTGAAGATAAAGGAGTTCAGTTGAATGGGAGGACCTGAGAAGATGTGACTGTTCTTTTTGCAAAAAGAAAGTGAAGAGGAAAGCCAATAATAGTATTAAAATTTTGGGGGTTTTGGGCAGATACCATTTCCATTGGCAGACGAGTCGACAACCACAGAACAATGATTAAAAATGATTGGCAAAAAATAAGCAGGGAGGGAAGGAGGAGAGTGTTTTTACTCAGTGATTTGTGATGCATAGGCAGAAGAGATTAGATTATCTACAGCATGGAAACAGGCCCTTCAGCCCAACAAGTCCACACCGACCCTCCGAAGAGCAACCCACCCAGACCCATTCCCCTACATTCATCCCTGACTAATGCACCGAACACTACAGGCAATTTAGCATGGCCAATTCACCTAACCTGCACACCTTTTGACTGTGGGAGGAAACCGGAGCAAACCCACACAAACACAGGGAGAATGTGCAAACTCCACACAGTCGCCCGAAGCTGGGATAAACCTAGGACCCTGGTGCTGTGAGGCAGCAGTGCTAACCACTGAGTCACCGAGGAAAGATATTCAATAGAAAGTTTCTAAAAGGAAGTGGACACATACATAAAAAGAGAGAAAAAGCATGCCTGATGAAAGGGACAAGTCTGAATAATTTGATAGCTCTTTCAAAAAAACTGGAATGGCGATAATGGGAAAATAATCTCCTTCAACACTGTTTAATCCAATGATTCTGCATGGATAACAATGTGAAGACTTCCTGCATTCTAAATGGGGTTAGACATATGACAATAATCTTGTTTTCTATAAAAAGGGGTTATTGAACTTAGCCTCAACTTTATCATTGAGTGTGAGGTGTCAGTGCGTATCAAAATGTCATTCTCATGTATCCATGCATGTGCCAGAGGATGCACCCCATCATTTTAGTTAAAAGGATGGTCATATCTTGGAAGTGATTGTAGTGTACATACTATACAGTGATAGTATACAATTAGTGTATAATTTTAATCTCATTATTTTCCCAGGCCTGAGAATCAATGAATCACTGCTGAAGGAGGGTCACTGTTGGTATTCCAACTGCTCCTGAGCTCTGAAATGTGATTCTAGTTCACGTTGCAACAAGATACAGATTTGCAAGAGGTTGCTGTGCCATCTGGGCTTTGTCCTGACAGATTGTTGTTTTCACTTAAACTGGAAAAGAGATGCTGCTCTGTAGCAGATGTCTTTGCCGAAAAATCCTCATTATTCTCAGGTGGTTGTGACATAAGTGTCAGCCGTGGTATTTCACAAGGTCATCGCGATGAAGAGGGAACACCTATCCCTGTGGTCAAATACTGCGAGCTTTCTGCACGCTCTCCACGATACATGAACCTGTAACATCAGCATTTAGACATGTTTTCTATCCCTAGTGTGGCTCCATAAGTTTCAGATCATAAGCTCCAGCAAAGGACGGAATTATCCATGAACATGGGGGAGGGGCTCATTCATCCAGGGAAATTGGACTTTGGAGAAAATAGCACTAAGAACAAGTCTAAAGGGGGAGGGCAATGTAACATATTCATTTAACTATTAAATCATATATAAGTATATTTTAATATGCATCAAAATGATCAATTAATATTAATTTGTATATTATACTATTGCTTTCTATTGCATATCTATTAGCTTTAATCTCATCATTGTTGTGAAATGCAGATGATGTTAGTTAAGATGTCAGTACTTAACGTTTCCCATTTTTACATCTTTATAATATTAAAAAGAACCATGGATTTTATTAATGTTAATGATACTTTGGCCCCAATTTGTCATTTTTTTATGCTCTTCTAACATGGTCTGATCTTTAAATATATTTTCCTAATGTAATTTATGCTTGAGATCAACCACAAGTGTCTATAGAATGATATAGAACCAGCACCCTGATTTATACTGCTTTCTTCAGAGACTTGATATCAGACAACACATACTCAGCATGCATTTGATTATATGAGTGTCTTATACACTCCAACTGGAACTAAATCCATCTTGAAATTTCAACTGAAACTTGAAATTAGTTCCTAGACAGTTTAAAAACTGATTATGGTTATTATTTGGTGGATAATGCCACACACTGGTTAATCTTTTTTAATTTTTGCCTAAATTTGACATGACCAACTCACTCCTGGCTACACAACACAGCTTAGCAGGATCCTCTGGTAGAAAAACACTGGGTCCATCATTTTAGTTGATTAAATAGGAAATCAATCCATGAGTTAATTTTTCTGAAACTTTTAGGATTTTAACCCTATTTTGAGTAGGTGTCATCAAATTATGGAAAAAAAAAATCATATTGGGTATTTACCTTTTCTTTGCATTCCAACATTGCTGGGCATAAGAATTATGGCATTCCTGGCAGAGACGTTGCTATGGTGATGAAGGGCATTAAAGTTTTGAAGGACCTCTGAGCTTAAGATGATTGTATAAGCAGCAATGCCTAGGCCAAAAGATAGGTTTTAGAAATGAGCAAAGTATTTTGAAAACATAAATGTCAAAATTTGAGGCCATTACTCAGGCAACACTGCAGCTTGGATCTACTGCCACCATTTTCCATCTCTTACATTGTTGGGTGCACTAACTTCAGCAAATCAGCTAATAGTGGAAAATGAACTGGAAGACCAAACTAGCAACTGAGCACCCAGGGTTCCATCAGAAACTAGGAGTGTTTGCTGTGCAATACAATTCAGTCAGTACTCTTGATCTACATTATTCCAAATGTCCATGAAATATCCTTTTGTCCTTGAGTTATTTGAATCACAATATTATCTGAAAAATCTTGAGGTAATGATTAATATCCTGTGGTATAATTTCCCCTAATTTTACCAAAAAAGGATGAGTGAAGGGTATATCACTTTGTACTCAAGTCAACTTTGCGCTAAAAGTTAACAAGTAGACTCAAAGACAACTCTTAGATGCATCTTTTTCATGTAAACCAGCATTAGCATGTTAATATCTGCCAGATTTTCTGGAGTTACTGAGTAATTTCCATTCTAAGCAGACTGTAATATTGTTGCTACGCAACTGAAAATGTATTAAAGGTTTAATTCAAGCCATTTGGTATTGGAAGCAGTGTCCCATTTGTGTTTCTCTTCGAAAATGAATCGTTCAGTTGCAAACGAACCTGGAGACAGTAGACGTTATGAGTGTTCATTGAGATTAATGGTACTGGAACATCAAATGGTCCCAGAGCTGTCGGATTCCTTCAATGCATTTGATGAAAATGCATTTGAATTAAATTGAGTTTACTAAATTATTGTGTAGAGGCAAACGCCTAAGGAATACATAAATATGTAAAAATGTTGCTTGTGGTGCAGGTGCTGCTTATCAGATGTATTGTAATTTTCTGATACACTTTAGAATTAGTATGCCAGCAAAAATGGATGTTAAACTTTCAAAATCTTGTACCTCAGTAGTTAGCATTGAAGTCACAATAGAATGAAGCTAAAATTACTTAAAAATGAAACATCCTATCTAAGGACTGTGCTCCTTTAAGGGGCTGTTGCATCTCAATTTTGTCCAATTGGTTCCAGTTAAAATGGTATAAAATGGAATTTTGCCCCTTGTGCTGCAGTTTCATACCTCTGGGACTCATGCAGCCAATAGTTTTGAAAATTTGAAGACAACAGCCAAACTTAACATCACGAGGTTCCACAAACAGAAATCAGATCATTACTTAGTTTAGGGATAAATACTGACCAAGATGGGATAACACCACTGTTCTTCTAACAACTGTGAGCACTCACAAAAAAGCAACTTCTTACACTTAGTCATAGAGTTATAGAGATGTACAGCATGAAAACAGACCCTTTGGTCCAACTCACCCATGCCGACCAGATATCCCAACCCAATCTAGTCCCATTTACAACACTTGTCCCATATCCCTCTAAACCCTTCCTATACATATACCCATTCAGATGCCTTTTAAATGCTATACCTGTACCAGCCTCCATCACTTCCTCTGGCAGCTCATTCCATACACACACCATCCTCTGCATGAAAAAAGTTGCCTGTTAGGTCCCTTTTCTATCTTTTCCATCTCATCCTAAACCTATGCCCTCTAGTTCTGGACTCCACCACCCCAGGGAAAAGACCTTATCTATTTACCCTATCCATGGCCCTCATGATTTTATAAACCTCTATGAGGTCACCCCTCAGCCTCCGACGCTCCAGGGAAAACAGCGCAGCCTATTCAACCTTTCCCTATAGCTCAAGTCCTTCAACCTTGGCAACACCCTTGGAAATCTTTTCTGAACCCTTCCAAGTTTCACAACATCCTTCCAATAGGAAGGAGACCAGAATTGCACACAATATTCCAAAAGTGGCCTAACCAATATCCTGTACAGCTGCAACATGATCTCCCCACTCCTGTACTCAATACTCTGACTACTATCCTATCTACCTGCGACTCCACTTTCAAGAAATTATGAACCTGCACTTCAATGTCTGTTTGTTCAGCTTCACTCCCTAGGACCTTACCATTAAGTGTATAAGTCCTGCTCTGATTTATCTTTCCAAAATGCAGTACCTCATATTTATTACATTTAATATGGCTTGATTGATTAAATAGATGGAGTATAAAGAGGGTCTTTGCCCTTTTAAAGGGCTGTTGCTTCTCAATTTGGTCCAATTGGGTGTATTTAAAATGGGAAAAAAGGAATATTAGCCATTGTGCCACAGTTGTAATGCCTGTACCTTTGAGCCAGGAGGCCTGGCTTCAAGTCCTACCTATTTTAGAAGTGTATCAGAGTATTTCTGAACAGGTTGGTTAAGAAAATATTCATCGGAGTTTGATTATGGCAGCACCAGGGTGTCCCAGCATACTTCAGGGCTTCTGTGATTGGTGTGTAACATCTTACATCCTTCAGGAGCCACATTTGAAGTTAAATCATTGAGTTTCCTTTGAGATTTCAGTCTTAGGTCCAGTTTCCTATAAGGTTCTGTTGCCTGTCGAATTTCGTACCATTATTTTAACTGATCAAATGAGTGTGAAAAGAGAGTGCTGGAATGCCTGTTTAATGGGAAGGGGTTATAATTCTACATTCTGTAAAGTAATCTTTTATCAAGAAAAGTATTTTCATATACCTTTGTATTGACATGGCTTGGAATCCAGTTAATAACAGGATCTGTTGTATTGTTACAACATGGGGTAAACTTTCCTGCTTAATTTAAACCAGCAACACAGAAAAGATTTATTTAGTGCAGTATTCTGTGAAAATTCGAGAGACCAAGAACTATTTGAAGTAAAAATTAACAAATTTATTTCTTAAAGAATAACAGAGAATAATTAACTAGCGACTATTTACAACTCCTTTCTCTCACCTATCTTTTACTTTCCCTTCTGCAATACTGGTCTGATAAAAATCCCGATTATATTTTACAAAACGAAACTTCTTATCTCAAAACCATGCAGCTATCGGTTCTTCTCTGTATTCCTATCTTCGTTTCTTCTTGGGGATTCTGCTTCACAGGTGAATGATCGATAAAGGTATCTTTAACAGCGCTATTTTTCGGACAGTCTTTACATGCTGGTAGCTTGAAAATTCTCCTCCCAACTGTTCATTTTGCCCTGGTCTTATACCCCTAAAGCATCAGATTGTGTCATTGTCTTTTAAGATTGTCAATATATTCAATGCAAACTGGATTGGAGTTTGGTATATTTTGGGGGATATAATTTAAACTGATTGGCCTAATTCGAATCTGTTTTTGTCTCCAGGCAACCAGCTACCCTAGCTACCCCAGTAACTGGACCATATGTTACATTGTATATTATTCAGAACAATTGGTGCTGTCAGGTTATGCTGCTTCCTTTTAACTCTCTTAAAGAGAGTTACCCACATCTACACCCACATCTTCATAACAGTATTCAGCTGAAAGATAGTTGCTCCAGAAGTGTAGCACTTGCTTGCCAGTATAGATCTAGTGTTCAAGTGTCTCTGGATTAGAAGATGGACTGAAAGCTTTCTGCTGCAGAGGCAAGAATGCTATTTGTTTTATCTTGTGCTTTAAGCCTGTGTTACCTGTGCATTGAGATACTGGTCTGAAGTAATTCTGGGCTGAGTGTGTCTGCACACACACTGTCCCTGAAACTGTTTGCTCCTGATCCTTACAAGAGGCTCTGTTTCCATGCTGGATGACTCGATGACTTTTTCTTTCAAGAGATAATGGTTTCCTGGCACTCGATCCTCTGCAGTTTGGGAAGGAATCATATTCAGCGAGGAGTAATGGATGGCGCGAGAATTGATTGATTAATTGTGAAGACCAACATGGATGTAGATATGAGACAGAAACAACCTCCAGCAGCCAGATATTTTCCAAAGAGAGAGAATGCAAAATTTATACAAAATCAATGTTTCAACCTTTGCGGCAAGGATGTGAAAAAGAGTCCCATAGTCCAGTTCCATGTATAATAATTAAAGAACAAAGTCGATATTCTGTGATGCAAAACGTGCATGTCATTTTTTTGACTTGTGCAAAATTAAGCGTTGAGTGAGACAAAGGAACTCAAAGTAAGTAAAAAACAATAAAAAGATTTGTGTGTGAAAATGGGTTAAATAAATTGTGAAAAATGTTTACTCTTGTTTGAGCTACTTTTACTAATGAACCAGGGCAGTAATGTGTAATTTTAGCGTGAAGTACTGTCCATTAATCTGAGGAATTGACAGGATTGACAGATTGGAAAGAGATAAGTGCAGTTCCTTTATTGAAATCCTATTTGATAATGGCACGTTATTTAGCCCAACCTCCACGATTCAATCAATAATTGGAACTAAGTGGAAAAAAATATAACAAACGTTGCTCTAAAAGAGCAAGGTCTTGTCTAAAAAACTTTTCTGATTTTTCTTGGGAGATAACATACGAAACTGCTGAGCAATGGGGACAGAAGTTTAATTCCTTGAGAGGTAACAAAGTATTAACCAGTGCCTTTTTATCTATTATGTAGCATGTGCAAGCCCTAAGGGTTACTGGAGTCCTGATGGATGTGATTCAACCCAGTGCACTGGAGAATTGAGTGAAGTCAACCAATGAGTAACCTATTTAAACTGTCTCTAGTCACCAAACACGCTAATTGTGCTAGAATTTCATTCATGGTCTCTTCCAGCCAATGCTTATCAATCTCTTCCTTGTTACTGAGTCTCCACAACAAATAAAATCTCTGGTTAGATTGGGCGCAGTCACAAATAATCTAAAAATCAACTTGATGTTCGTAAAATTGCACTTTACTTTAAAACAATCAATGAATCCCTTGTGTGATCCATGTTGTGAGGTCACTTATAGGGGTCAACTGGAGTCCTCTACGTTGGGGTATGCAAGGTTTGAATTGTAAAGAAAGGCTGGGGTTTTCTTTCACTGAAGTGTAGGAGGTTGAGAAGCGACCTTATAGAGGTTTATAAAATCATGAGGGGTATAGATAGGGTTAATGGTAGGTGTCTTTTCCCTATGATGGGGGTTTTCTGTCTAGGGGGAATATTTTTAAAGTGAGAGGACAGAGATGTAAAAGCAAACTGTGGAGCAAATGTTTTACACAGAGGGTAGCTCGCAAATGGAGTCACCTTCCTGAGGAAGTGGGGAATATGGGCACAGTTACAATGATTAAAAGACACTTAACTAAATACACAAATAGAAAATGTTTGGAGGGATATGGACCAGGAGCAGGCAGGTGAGACTAGTTTAATTTAAGATTATGTTCGGCATGGACTGATTGGACAGAAGGGATTGTTTTCATGCTTTATAACTCTATGATTCTGTGTCAAATTTTAGTATGACTGCTCTTTATTGTAGCTGCTTAGTTTTAACATTTAAGACGTTTTCTGTTAAACAATGTTTCTGTGACAGATCTCCAATCCATAATAACAAAGTTATAACTGGGTCCTAAGTTGCAAATTGATATAAATTTATTTGCGTTAAGCATACTACTTCTAATAAGTACCTGTTTGTGTTATAATGGTTTGGGTAATGATGTACAATTTGTATGATTCTAGATGGGACAACCCCAATGAGAAGGGAGGAACTGTCTCTACGTTTTATTCAACCCCTTCTGCCTTACATTGGTCACATGAGGTTGGACTTAACACACGAATCCCTCCCCTGATTGATATTTTTCCCAGTTCCTATGTATTCATAGTTTTTAAAGGAACCAATTTAACTAGGCTTTCTTGGGATAAAAGAAGATTGTATTTAGTCAGTACTAAGTAGTGAAGAAAAATAATAAAACACAATCCACATCATTTTGAAATGAGAAGTGAGGGAAAGAAATAGCAGGCAGAGAAAAGATATACAAACCAGTTTTTGGCTTGTCCATAGAAGTAGATGAAGAAATATTGAGGCCTTTAGTTTGGTGTTTCTGATTCTGGCAGTCTTCATTCTGCAAGATAGCAAAAGGCTGTTGTCTTGTTTGTTTTGACTTGCAACTTGTTCCAGCAATTATCAAGGGACAAAATACTTTTTCTTTTAACTGTTACTGCAAGGGTTCCTCATGGTTGTTCTTAAGCTTTGACCTTTGCAGCATGCTCCAGTTCTGTAGAAATAGAACACACACACACACATATTCCAGGATTGCAGTTGCTTATTAAATACTTCTGTTGTGTTTTCCTGGAATAGGATAACAAAAATATCTTTTGCCCAGAACTGCATTTGTTTAACCTCACATCATGTCCACAATCTGGGATATAACATGCAGGCCATGGTTTCTCCTGAGGTAGTAATCAGCCTCCATTACTTTTGAAACCATAGCAGATTACAGTTCCAGTTTGCATTACATTTCTCCTGTTTGAATTGTCTCTATCTGATGTTCCTTGACACTATCTAGGTGTGACATTCCATGGTCTATCTCTCTCAGGATGAAAGTAATCCATATAGGAATTTTCCAGTCACTAAATTACATTCTCAGAGTTTACAATTTCAGCCACCTTTGACTTAGATATTCCTTTTTTTTTTCATTTTTAACCAAAAGATGCATTCATTAAAAATTCAATAGACCGATAAATAATTCAGGGCTATGATACTTTGCCCCAGCACTGAAAATCTATACTTGTGAATATTGGATGAAAACAGGATTGGTTTCAGCTATGAAGATGCACGTGGTTGAATTACTTGGGAGTGGTCATTGTCCAAGACTCACATGATAAATTTTAATTTGAATTCTGGTGGAAATATGGCACTGGTGAAATCATAATCCCTCAAATAAGAGCCTGGAGGAGATAATTCATAGACGTGCATTGAAAAGAACAAGTGCAGATCTGATGAAAATTCCTAAATATTGAACCACATTAAAAAGTAGGTTTTTCATCACTCTTCTGCTTCCAACAAAATGAATGTTCTTACTTTGAGAGTCTCACAGTATTTGAGCTGTTGTAGTATCTAATCTTCCAAGGTGAAGCAGCTGCATGGAGTCAAAGCTGTATCTATTTCAGTGGCCAGACTTATTAACTCAAAGTTTGTGAGAAGATTTGTAGCTCGGGTGCTCCAAGCACATCGACCTGGACCCAAATATACCGACTACTGCAGCGGACAGCTGGAATTGACAACCGGAAGCGGCAGATTCAAACCACTACAAATGCCGGAGGAAAGATCACAGAAGCACTTCACAGGAGGCTCCCAAGCACTGAGGATGTCACATAGACAGGGGACGAAACATCTGCAACACAAATTCCCAGCTCGGCGAACAGAACCACAACAGACTTATTAAATCAATACTTGAAACCCTTTGGAATATGTTCAGAAACATGTTGAGTTTTATAATTGAACAACTGTGGATCATCCATCAAATCTCTGTTACATTAAAACTGATGATTTGTTAACTGCACAATAACAAGCATTTTAACTGTGGCAGTCTTCATGCAAATCAGGCTAAATGAAGCAAGTGTGAAGTTCGAAATATTGATTATATTAGTGTGTGTTCTGTCATGTACTTTAGTTTGTGCAGCGTGGAAATTGTTCATCCAGCTCGAAAGGTTAATCTCAACAATTCTTTCTTTTCAATCTCCATCCATACCTACCCATAGCCATTCCATTACTGCATGCTGACCTTTGACCCCTCCTAACTTCTCTGTCAACCTATGTCCCTGTATCCACATCCTTGATACCTTAACTCTGCCAATCTATGCCTTTCCTTTCATAGAGATGTCATGCGATCTGGATTGATGCATCCCCATGACCCCTCAAGGTCCCTGTGTCCCAGTATCTGCTCGCCCATGCCACTTTACGCTCATCTCCCGATCTCACATCCTCTCAAACCAATCTCCCGATCTCACATGCTCCCAAACCTATCTACCTATCTCACACACTCCTAATCCCATCTCCCGATCTCACACGCTCCCAAACCTATCTACCTATCTCACACACTCCTAATCCCATCTCCCGATCTCACACGCTCCCAAACCTATCTACCTATCTCACACACTCCTAATCCCATCTCCCGATCTCACACGCTCCCAAACCTATCCACCTATCTCACACACTCCTAATCCCATCTCCCGATCTCACATGCTCCCAAACCTATCTACCTATCTCACACACTCCTAATCCCATCTCCCGATCTCACATGCTCCCAAATCCCTATTTCTGAATACCTCCATTGCCATTTACAACCCTTGCATCAATTTACTGCTCACTCAGATGGGGCCACGTTTTGCACTTCCCTCTTGTCAACTCACTTCTTATCTAGCCCAGGCAAAGCTTGTTGGGGCGGGGGGGGGGGGGGGGGAGTGGTTAAGTCCCCTTTCAGAAAGTGATTATCAAAGAAAGCAGTTATTAATGCAAAAATCATTCAATACATTTAAATTCCTTCAACTAATATTTATGTGAATACACATTTCACTTCAGTGAGCATTCCCTTATTTAAATGAACTGCTCATTTAAGTTCTTGTGTAAACAAGCATTTACATTTTACAAACAGTTGGAACTGTCCATCTAAATGTTTTGGAGCCCTGTTGTGAAAACGATAGCTTGGGTATCAGCCATGTATTGCAGTTGCTATGGTGGTATATGTCAATAGCAATGCTGGGATACCTAGCACTCTTTCCTTGCCCCACACAGTTTTGGCAAGTATCTCAATAATCATCCCAGTCATAGAATCCCTACAGTGTGGAAGCAGACCATTCAGCCCATTAGGTCAACACTAACCCTCCAAAGAGCATCCCATCCACACCCACCCCATCCCTGTAACCCTGCATTTCCCACAGCCAATCCACCTGACCTACACATCTTTGGACTGTGGGAAGAAACTGGAGCACTTGGAGGAAACCCAGGCAGACATGGGGAGAATGTGCAAACTCCACACAGACAGTTGCTCGAGGCTGGAATTGAACCCGGGTCCCTGATGCTGTGAGGCAGCAGCGCTAACCACTGTGCTACCCAGTTATCAGGAGGTGCTTATCAACAGTGCTACAAATGGTAGTTTGCTCAGCAAAAAGTAATTTCAAACCTTTAGAGTGATTGCCTAATGGAATTAATCCAGTCATCCAGCAATAGCTGTATATCTGAATGCAGAAGGCTACTGCTGTTACAAAATTCTAGCCAGGTCTTACTTCCTTTTGCAATATAGAAATTGATTTATTTTCTAATTGTTTGGACTGTTATTTTTAAGATTTCAGTCCAGACAGTCTGTTTGTTTTGAGTGTATGTTCTGGAAATTTTGAAGACGCAAAGCAGCCACCAGTCACTTGCCAGGCCTGGTCAAGTAATGACATTGCTGGAAGTTTTTATACAATTTTCACACACAGTACACCAAACCCAGAACTATGGAATCCCTCTCTCAAATCCCTCTCTCCCACAGATATCAGCTCTGTCCTAGCACTATTATTAAAGCATGAAGGAATCTAGAATAATTCCGTTCATTACATTCAAATATACTGTCAGATTTCCACTAATGTTCTGCCAATTTTTGGTGCTTTCTTTAATCTAATCTTCTTCCCTTACCTTCCCTGGTAAAAATACCCACAATTCCTTCACCATCCATGTTGATCCCATTCCCTTTACAACCACCAATTGGTCCCAAGTGAATTATCTTCTCTGAAGTTTGTTCTCATCTCCTTTATTCTACATGGACAGCAGACAGTGGATTTTAATGTTATGTTGATGAATGTGTCCCCTATCCAATGGGCAGTATTTAAGAAATTTCTATAGCTGAATTTAGCACTATGTTGAGATTCATCTATACTTTGTATCATTGTTTGGAATGTAGCCTTGTTTTTTTTCAGCTCTGAGTTCTTTTGAATTTATCCATGCTCCTTTCTGAAATTGAGAAGCAAAAATATAATTTATTCTCTACGAGTGGCTTCAACAAGGAGACTTCTTCATTTAGTAAGTGTTCATCCAATGTCTTAGTGATAGCAACTTTATACTGATCAGATCCTGCCAGCTGGATTATTCCCACTTTGTGGGCCAAATATTATGGAGCCTCCTAGCTTAGCAAAATGGTGGGAGGGCAAAGGGCATTAGTCAGACTCCCAGAGCAGACAATACTATAATCAATTAAATCAATAATAGAACACGGAACTGTACTGCAAAGGAACAGATCCTTCAGCCCATGAACATGATGTCTAAATAAACTAATCCCTTCTGCATGTCCTTGGTCCGTATCCCTCCATTCCTTGCATATTCCACATGCTTATCGAAAGTGTCTTAAACTCTCTAATTGTATCTGCTTCACCACCACCTCTGGCAGTGCATTCCAGCCTCCTCCTGCCCTCTCTGTAGCCTGCCCCTCACATCTCCTTTGAACTTTCCTCCTCTCACCTTAAATGTATGCCCCCCCCCTCCCCTCCCCCCACCCCCAATATTAGATATTTCCACTCTGGGAAAAAGATTATGACCGTCAACCCTATCTATGCATCTCATCGTTTTCTAGACTTCTATCAATTCTGCCCTCAGCCTCCGCCGTTCCAGAAAAACCAACTGGAGTTTTTCTAGCCTCTCCTATCGCTCATACCCTCTAATCCAGGCAGCATCCTGGTAAACCATCACTGCACCTTCTCCAAAGCTTCCAGATTTTTCCTGTAATGTGACATAACCAAAAGCTGCACAAAACATCCTGATCTTGTACTCAATTCCCTGACCAGTAAAGGAAGCATACCATTTGCCGAGGAAGGGAACAAAACAGGAAACCTGCCTGTTAGCAGTGAGATGTTCATTGATCTGCTTAATTGCTTATTTCCATATCATTTAAATACAATTAAATCCTGCCTCCCTGATCCAGTGAAACTCTCCCATATCCCTTGTATCTTCAATAATCTGCCGAGTGGAAAATGGTGATTTATCGGTGGTTTCCCCAGCTCGGTGGGAGAGTCCTTTCAACCTCCAGGAAACTGAATCACAGGCTCTGCGTTGACCTTGGAAATTTTTTCTTTCTCTCTCTGTAGAAACTTGCTGAGCTGACACTGAGTTTCAAAACCTCAGGCAGGAAACTCAAAACCCAAACAAACTGGATCTAAAACTTAAAGGGGCCAAGATACTGAGAGACAAACTCTCAAAGTGGTATCCCATTTGGAGTCCCTAAGGAGAGGACACTTTGGAGGATATCTGTAAGGAAAGGGAGAGTTGGTGTCGGAATGAGAATCATTGACCCTCTCCTCCTTCATCCTTGAGAACTGAAAGGGAAACACTGTCTAGATGGTCACATCACAAACCTCTTTAGACCTGTTGGTACCACTGAATAATCCTGTGTGATGGTGGACAAATGTTCTCCTGGGAATCTAGAGCACCTTGTTTGTGCTGGGCCAACAGAAACTCAGAAGGAGGTGAGATGTAAACTCAGAGCTTCCTTTCACAGCCTGGGAGAAGATTTCCAACTCAAATGGACAGGGCTGGTTGCATTTTAGATATGGCACCAACTCCTGCAGGTCCATTAGGAGATGGGCACTTCACAATATTGGAGCTGCCTCCCCACCCCGCTGACCTGATCCTGCATACATGAGCTTTGTCACCTTGTAACCGCCTTCAGTAGATCACCAAGGACCAGCAGCAGATCCTGTCAGCAGAATCTGTAAAGGTAGCAATAACATAGCGTCTCGAGGACAAGGCATTATAAGAGTAACAGTCAAACTGTGGTCCAATCTGACGGATCAAACGAACATTGAAAATTAGGAACGTTACTGCTAACTTCTCTAACATGTAAAATTCTATATTTATTTTGGCACGCACATGTCCTATCTCATGCCATCTACTTTATCTGTCCATGATTGGCAGGACCCCGTTTTATTCGTTACTTGACAAACTTACTTCAGACATGCTGGGCAGTGTCTCGGAACCCCAGCCAGAGTTTTTGGAAGGTTGGGCAAGAGGCAACCATTCCGTATCCCAAAGATAGATTAAAGTTTTGATGTTAATTTCTCCGAACTTTTCAGGAGGGTCACGTTTCCCAACCCTCATAGTGAGGAACCCTTTTGACATTAATTAGCATGTCTCGAATAATCATTAACACCGCAGCCACTGGAATTACATTTATTGGTGCCAAACACAGGAACCATGTTTTTGTAAGTCATTTCGATGCACATGCACTTGGTCTTAAGGCTGAAGGTTTTCTATGTTGCCCAGCTCACGAGAAGTGTGCAGTCAGACTTGTTTTAGGGTGAAACCTTCTTGGCCTACTCAAGCAAAGCAGCCACACTGGCTGTTGCCAACATACCAGACTGAGTCAGGCAAGCGGAACACAACTCAACTCAAAAGGGAGCAACATATGCAGTATTTACTGAAATATGTATTGTCCTTTGAAATTCTCCCTGAAAATTTAATGCATAGAAATCGTGCATTTTATAAAGAAGGATCTCAATCTTTAAAATGAAGTCACATGTACAAAGGGACTAATGTACATAGGTGTGAATGAATACATTGAGGGTGAAAAGGTTACAATTTGCAGCAGGAACACACAGTGTCAGAATTGTCCAGCAGATGGCAGTAAAGTACAACTTTAATCATAAGCTGGATCCAGAGATAGGCATTGTCCACTCAAAATACAGCACCTCAGTTAGTTCAATTCATAACTAGCTCAAACCTATTGCTGATGAATGATCCTGTGCATTTTAATCTAAGAAGGATGTCAAGCATAGGAGCATTAATTTGGAAAACAAATCTGGTACTGGATGCATTAGCTTTGGTATGAGAACCAACTGGCTGATTGCTCTTGTAACCCCAACGCTATTGTAAAGATGGATGGAAGCCCCATCAGAGAATACAAAATGGGTGCTGTAATATTATCACCTTTAGAGTGATGTCTCTTTACGAGTTAACATGCAAATTAGCCAAGTGTATCACATGATCATATGACCTCTGCTGGATGGGTCTCCAGGTCTGAAGGAATTCTGGACAATATTCTGCACCAACATTAACTTTATTATTAATAAATCCACCCTAGACCTTCATGTGAGGAGAATCATTTGTTACATTTAGATAAGAAGTTATTCCATGATACATAGAACATAGAACATAGAACAATACAGCACAGAACAGGCCCTTCGGCCCACGATGTTGTGCCGAACTTCTATCCTAGATTAAGCACCCATCCATGTACCTATCCAAATGCCGCTTAAAGGTCGCCAATGAATCTGACTCTACCACTCCCACGGGCAGCGCATTCCATGCCCCCACCACTCTCTGGGTGAAGAACCCACCCCTGACATCTCCCCTATACCTTCCACCCTTCACCTTAAATTTATGTCCCCTTGTAACACTCTGTTGTACCCGGGGAAAAAGTGTCTGACTGTCTACTCTATCTATTCCTCTGATCATCTTATAAACCTCTATCAAGTCACCCCTCATCCTTCGCCGTTCCAACGAGAAAAGGCCGAGAACTCTCAACCTATCCTCGTACGACCTACTCTCCATTCCAGGCAACATCCTGGTAAATCTTCTCTGCACCCTCTCCAAAGCTTCCACATCTTTCCTAAAGTGAGGCGACCAGAACTGCACACAGTACTCCAAATGTGGCCTAACCAAAGTCCTGTACAGCTGCAACATCACCTCACGACTCTTGAATTCAATCCCTCTGCTAATGAACGATAATACTCCATAGGCCTTCTTACAAACTCTATCCACCTGAGTGGCAACCTTCAAAGATCTATGTACATAGACCCCAAGATCCCTCTGTTCCTCCACCTGACCAAGAACCCTACCATTAACCCTGTATTCCGCATTCTTATTTGTTCTTCCAAAATGGACAACTTCACACTTGGCAGGGTTGAACTCCATCTGCCACTCCTCAGCCCAGCTCTGCATCATATCTAAGTCCCTCTGCAGCCGACAACAGCCCTCCTCACTGTCCACAACTCCACCTATCTTTGTATCATCTGCAAATTTACTGACCCACCCTTCGACTCCCTCATCTAAGTCATTAATAAAAATTACAAACAGCAGAGGACCCAGAACTGATCCCTGCGGAACTCCACTTGTAACTGGACTCCATGCTGAATATTTACCATCTACTACCACTCTCTGACTTCGACCGGTTAGCCAGTTTTCTATCCAATTGGCCAAATTTCCCTCTATCCCATGCCTCCTGACTTTCCGCATAAGCCTACCATGGGGAACCTTATCAAATGCCTTACTAAAATCCATGTACACTACATCCACTGCTCTACCCTCATCCACATGCTTGGTCACCTCCTCGAAGAATTCAATAAGACTTGTAAGGCAAGACCTACCCTTCACAAATCCGTGCTGGCTGTCCCTAATCAAGCAGTGCCGTTCCAGATACTCGTAAATCCTATCCCTCAGTACCCTTTCCATTACTTTGCCTACCACAGAAGTAAGACTAACTGGCCTGTAATTCCCGGGGTTATCCCTATTCCCTTTTTTGAACAGGGGCACAACATTCGCTACTCTCCAGTCCCCTGGTACCACCCCCGTTGCCAGTGAAGACGAGAAGATCATTGCCAACGGTACTGCAATTTCCTCTCTTGCTTCCCACATAATCCTAGGATATATCCCGTCAGGCCCGGGGGACTTGTCTATCCTCAAGTTGTTCAAAATGTCCAACACATCTTCCTTCCTAACAGATATCTCTTCTAGCTTATCAGTCCGTTTCACACTCTCCTCTTCAACAATACAGTCCCTCTCGTTCGTAAATACTGAAGAGAAGTACTTGTTCAAGACCTCTCCTATCTCTTCCGACTCAATACACAGTCTCCCACCACTGTCCTTGATCGGACCTACCCTCGTTCTCGTCATTCTCAGGTTTCTCACATACGCATAGAATGCCTTGGGGTTATCCTTGATCCTATCCGCCAGGGATTTTTCATGCCCTCTCTTAGCTCTCCTAATCCCTTTATTCAGGTCCCTTCTGGCTATCCTGTATCCCTCCACTGCTCTGTCTGAACCTTGTTTCCTCAACCTTATGTAAGCCTCCTTCTTACTCTTTACTAGACATTCAACCTCCCTCGTCAACCAAGGCTCCCTCACACGACCATTTCTTTCCTGCCTGATCGGTACATACATATCAAGGACACGTCGTATCTGCTCCTTGAAAAAGTCCCACATTTCCACCACATCCTTCCCTGACAGCCTATGCTCCCAACGTATGCTCCTCAAATCCTGTCTTACAGTGTCGTAATTTCCCTTCCCCCAATTGTAGAAACTTCCTTGTTGTGCGCACCTATCTCTCTCCATAACCAAGGTGAAAGTCACAGAATTGTGGTCGCCATCACCAAAATGTTCACCCACTAACAAGCCCACCACTTGTCCCGGTTCGTTACCGAGTACCAAATCCAATATGGCCTCCCCTCTGGTTGGACAATCTACATACTGCGTTAGAAAAGCTTCCTGGACACACTGCACAAACACCGCCCCATCCAATCTACTTGATCTAAAGAGCTTCCAATCAATATTTGGGAAGTTGAAGTCACCCATGACTACGACCCTGTGGCTTCTGCACCTTTCCAAAATCTGTTTTCCAATCTGTTTCTCCACATCTCTGCTGCTATTGGGGGGCCTATAATAAACACCCAACAAGGTGACTGCACCTTTCCTATTTCTGACTTCAGCCCATACTACCTCCAGAGGCAGAGGCATGGTTCGTATTTTTCTTCTAAGTATAAAATAAAGCAAAAAAAGGACAAAAAAACTGAAAGAACTGCAGACGCTGGAAATCTGAAACAAAAGCAGAAATTACTGGAAAAACATAGCGGTTCTGGCAGCATCGGTGGAGAGAAATCAGACTCAACATTTTGGGTTCATTGACTCTCAGAACTGATGTCGCTAGGATAAGGATAGCTTTTACACAGAAGGTAGGGTGGGGGGAGGAGGGAGCATAAACAGTAGGTAGAGATAGAGATAGAGTCTAAAAAGAGAGAAAACAGTTGGACAGACAAAGGAGTGGATAAAGACCAGCTTAGGAGAACGAATAGCTGCTAATGGAGACAATTAGTAGATGACAATGGGTTGTGTGTGGTCACAGTGCGTCTGATGACAAGGTCTGGTTTGTGAGGCGTCGGGAACGTGTCAGGTAAAGGTGTTCAAGTCCTAAAATTGTTGAACTTGATACTGAGTCCGGAAGGTCGCTGTGTTCCCAAGCGAAAAATGAGGTGCTGTTCTTCCAATTTGCACTGAGCTTCGCTGGAGCACTGCAGCAAGCCCAAGACAGAGGTGTTGGCCAGGGAACACAGTGATGCATTGAAGTGCTGAAGCAGTAAATCAAATGAAATTAGTCATAGCAGTTGGTAATGAGGAATTGCATGGAAACAATACCCCTGCATCGTTGGGAGGACCAGAAAGATTCCAAAATGATGGAATGCGCAAGAAAAGTAGGTGCAAGTAAAAGTCAACTTTAGAATTGATTGTTTAGAATTGATGTTCTAATGGTGAAAGCTACAGGAATGAATAGATCAATTTTTCAGTGAATGCCATAACAGGGGAAATGCATGCTACTTTGCTGAGGCTGAACTGTTGGAGCCTGGAGAGGAATTTGTTGCCTCAGCACATTGTAGCTGGATAGCACAAGCATGAAGTGCAGCAGATATTATTGGTTTCTGTCGGCAGGAGACCAAAAGTAACTAAGCTGCGTGGCAAGAAAAATCAAATACACGCATCATGAGGCTATTCTACATTTTGAGATGAATGCAAGGCGTCTGCAGGAAATCTGGTTTCAAAGATGCAGCCAGAGGCTAAAATAGAGACGAACCGAAAAGGAGACTGGCCAGTTGGATGGCAGCAGCAGCAGCAAGGTTTAGGCCCAACACCTGTATATACATAAGATGCTGACAATGGAGCTGCTGTATACAGTCAGCCAAATGGGGTGTGAACCATATGACATCCTCATCATACTATCTCACTGAGCAAATGGTTCGCACCCCTCAATTACTCATCCTGAAGTGTAGGATGACAAATTAAGATTTTCATGTCACCATATTATGCCTCTGGATATGATGTTACTATCATCAGTTGAGATCATGTATGGAAGGTAAGTGAGAATATTCTTGCCAAAAACCACCCATCTAAATTCTGCAATATAGGATACACTTGAAAAACAAGGAAGATGAAGGTGCTGCCAGAGCTGCTGAGATTTTCCAGCATTTTACCTGGGTACACAGTCGAAAGAAAGGACAACGGAGAACTACAAACCTGCGTATATGAAAACCGACAAACACTGACCAAATACTTAACTACACCAGCAACCATCCCAACACACACGAACGAAGCTGTATCAGAACACTATTCCAACGAGCCACCACACACTGCAGCACAGACGAACTTCGGAAAACAGAGGAGAACCACCTATACAACGTATTCAAGAAGAACGGATTCTCAAAAAAAACAGTCCGCAGATTCCTCAAGAACAAACCATGACAAGCAGACAAAACAGCCAGAAACCCTAACCACCTCACCATACATCAAAGAAGTTTCAGAAATGACAGCCAGACTACTGAGACCCCTCGGAATCCTAGTAGCACACAAACCCACCAACACTCTCAAACAAAAACTAACAAACTTAAAAGACCCAACACAACCCATGGACAAAACCAACGTCATCTACAAAATTCTATGCAGGGACTGCCACAAACACTATGTAGGTCAAACAGGAAGAAAGTTAGCCACCAGGATACACGAACACCAGCTAGCCACAAAAAGACACGACCCTCTCTCCCTCGTAGCCCTACACACGGATGAAAAAAACCACCATTTCGACTGGGACAACACATCTATCCTGGGACAGGCTAAGCAAAGACATGCCAGAGAATTCCTAGAGGCCTGGCACTCCAACCACAACGCCATAAACAAACACATAAATCTAGATGCCATCTATCAACCCCTCAGAAAACGAACAGGAAATGACATCACCTCAAACCCCAGGGACCCCATCCAGGAGAAAGATATAAATAGAAAGCAGGAGACAATAACTTCGCTTCACTTGGAGGTCACCACTGATGATGTTAACTAGCCAGGTAATGAAACGTCTGGATATCAAACCTACAGCTCAGCGAGCAAACCTACACCCTAAACCTCAACCTGAACTACAAACCTTCACAAACCTTGCAGAAATACTAGAGTCACTGAAGAAAGAGGGTTCTTTAGACCATTGATTCTACGTTGGTTCTGCAAGTGTAGTTGGGATATTCACCTGTTTTCTCTGCTTCCCTTTAGCCCTGTGAACACTTTCCGTTCCATCTAATGTCCTTGGAAAAAGACAATTCAATTTGCCAACACCACAATTTCAGGCAATGCAACCTGCTGTAGCCATTCACTGTTTTTCTTGGCTCTTTTGCCAAATACTGTTTATAAACAGCACCACTGTCCAGTTCTCAGCATTTCTGCCAAAGGGGACAATTTATCTCTATCAGTTGGTACACTATTATGAACAACTCTATCAAATCTTCCCACAATGTTTTCTAATCAGAGCAACCTCAGTTTTGCATTTATCTGTGGAGCTGGTTATTCAGTCTGCAAAACAGTTTTCTTTCATTTTCTCTGCACCCTGTCTGAAACCTTTACGTCCTTTCGAAGGATATGCAAAATTGGATGCAATACTGCAGTTAATGAAATATCAATGTTTTACAAATGATTAGCGTAACTTGCTTATCTCTGCTTCAGTTTATAAAATTCCGGAACTTGTTTGCTGACTTAACCAGTTTCTCAATGTGCCTGCCACTTTCAGCAATTAATAAGCGAGAAGTGTCTCTCTCCTCCTGAACTACTTTTAGATTATGTTACCTGTTTCATTTATTTAATTAATTCATGCTTTGTCAGCACTGTCAGCAATCATTACCTATCCTTAACTGCCTTTGATTTGCCTCCTTGAACCTCTGCACTCTGTCGGTAAACCTATGGGGAAGGATGATCCAGAACTTAGACCCAGCCGCAGTGAAGTAACACCAATAAAATTCCAAGTCAATACGGTGTATCACTTGGGGGGGAAATTGCAAATGGTATTTTTCCTGTGTCCTTGTCATCCTGGGTGGTTGATGTTGCAGGTTTGGAAGCTGCTGTTGAGGGAGCCTTAGTGAGTATTTGTCACTGAGTGTGCAATGTAATTAATGAGTTGAAGAACCAGGAAAAATAGTCCTGGGCCCTGGTATATGCTGAGGTTGTACAGGACGTTGGTGAGGCCCCCTCTTTGTATAGTTCTGGTTGCCCTGTTATGGAAAGGATATTATTAAACTGGAAAGGGTTCAGAAAACCTTTACCAGGATGCTGCTGGGAATGGAGGGTGGGTGACATAAAAGTCGACTGGAAAGAGAGACTTCTATCACTGGAGCAAAGGTGGTTGAGAGGTGACCTTATTGAGGTTTATAAAATCATGAGAAGCAGAGATAAGGTGAATGAAGGCTTTTTTTCTCTAGGGTGGGGCGTGTTCAAAACAAGGGGGAATATTTTTAAGGTTAGAAGAGAAGGATTTAATAAGGACAGCGGACTGTCACAGAGAATGGTTCGTGCGTGGAATGGGCTGCCAGAGGAAGTGGTACATGCAGACTAAAAAGACATTTGGATAAGTTCATGAATAGAAAAGGTTTAGAGGGATATGGGGCTAGCACAGACAGATGGGACAGTTCGGGAACATGTTCCTCCTGCAGAATGTGGCAGGTGAGAGATACGACACATGTCTTCACTGACCACATCTGCAGGAAGTTCACCCAACTCCAGCTCCTCGAAAACCGAGTTAGGGACCTGGAGCTGGAGCTGGATGAACTGCGGATCATCCAGGAGGCTGAGGGGGAAACTGAGAGGATGTACAGGGAGGTGGTTACTCCTCAGGCACAGGATAAGGACAGCTGGGTGATAGTCAGGTGGAGGAGAGGGAACCAATAGACAGAGCAGGGATCCCCTGTGGCTGTTCCCCTCAGCAATAAGTATACTGTTTTGGATACTGCTGGTGGGGATGGCCTACCAGGGGAAAACCATAGTTGTCAGGTCTCTGGCACTGAGCCTGGCAGAAGGGAAGGGGGGAGAATAGAAAAGCGCTAGTGGTAGGGGATGCAGTAGTGAGATGGATTGACAGGAGATTTTGTGGTCAGGAACGGGATCCCAGAAGGTATGTTACCTTCCTGGTGCCAGGGTCTGGGATGCCACTGATCTGGTTTACAGGATTCTGAAGGGGGAGGGTGTGCAGCCAGAAATCGTGGTACATATTGGCACTAATCATATAGCCAGGAAAGGGATTGAGGATCTGAAAAGTGACTGGAGAGAGCTAGGTTAGAAGCTGAAGAGCAGGGTGAGTAGAGTAGTGTTTTCAGGTTTGCTACCAGTGCCATGAAACAGTGAGGTGAGGAGCAGTCATTGAGTTCAGCTTAACACGTGGCTGTGCAGCTGGTACAGAACGGAGGGCTTCAGATACTTAGACCATTGGGGTACCTTCTGGGGAAGGTGAGACCTGTACACGAAGGACCAGTTGCACCTGAACTGGAGGGGCACAAATGTCCTGGGTGGGAGATTTGCTCATTTGGTTCGGAAGGTTTTAAACTAGTTTGGCAGGAGGGTGAGAACCAGAGCTACATACCTGAGAGGGGGTTAATTAGATATGGGGAAGTGACAGGACGTAGTGAATCTATCGGGAAGGTTATTCGTGTGATGGAACAAAGGGATCGGTTAAAGTGTGTCTGGTTTAACACAAGGAGTGTCAGAAATAAGAGTGATGAACTTCGAGCATGGATCAGCACTTGGGACTATGATGTTGTGGCCATAATGGAGACGTGGGTTTCACGGGGGCAGGAATGGTTGCTAGATGTTCCAGGGTTTAGAACATTTAAAAAGAACAGGGAGGGTGGAAGAAGAGGAAGGGGTGTAGCATTGCTGAGAGAGTGCATCACATCTACAGAAACGAAAATGGTTGAGGAAGGTTTGTCTACTGAGTCAGTATGGGTGGAAGTTAGGAACAGCAAGGGAGCTGCCACCTCAATGGCGTTTTTCTACAGACCCCCTAATAGCAGTAGGGAGATTGAAGAACTCAGTGGCTGGTAGATTTTGGAAAAATGCAGATGTAGCAGGATTGTTGTTATGGGTGACTTCAATTTTTGCAATATTGACTGGAACCTCCTTAATGCAGATGGTTTGGATGGAGCTGTTTTTGTCAAATGTGATCGGGAGGGTTTCCTTACTCAGTATGTAGACAGGCCAACGAGGGAAGAGGCCATTTTAAATTTGGTGCTCGGCAATGAGCCAGGACAATTGTCAGATCTCGCTGTGGAAGAACACTTTGGTGACAGTGACCACAACTGCTTCACATTTACCTTGGAGAGGAAAAGGAGCAGTTACCAAGGGAAGATATTTAATTGGGGAAAAGGAAATTATGATGCTATTAGACAGGAGTTGGGAAGTACAGATTGGGAGCAATTGTTCCACAGAAAGGGCACAACAGACTTATGAAGACTGTTTAAGGAGCAGTTGTTGCAAGTGATGCACAAATTTGTTCCTCTGACACACGCAAGAAGGGGTAAGATTAAGGAGCCTTGGATGACAAGAACAGAAGAGCTTCTCATCAAAAGGAAGAAGGCAGCTTACGTAAGGTGGAGGAGGCAAGGATCTAGCACAGCTTTAGAGGATTACAGGCTTGCTAGGAAGGAGCTCAGAAATGGACTGAGGAGAACCAGGAGGGGGCACAAAAAAGGCTTGGCAGGAAGGATTAGGGAGAACCCAAAGGCATTTTACTCAGATGTGAGGAATAAGAGAATGATCAGGGAGAAGGTAGGACTGATCAGAGATAGCATAGAGAACTTGTGTGTGGAGTCTGAGCAGATAGGAAAGCCCAAAATACATTTTCTGCTAAGGAAAGGGACTTTGTTGTGAATGAGAACTTTGAGGAGCTGCAATATAGGGTTTGAACAGATCAAGATTGATTAAGTTGTTTTGCTGGAAATCTTGGCAAACATTAAGATTGATAAGTCCCCAGGGCCAGACCAGATCTAATCTAGGCTGCTCTGGGAAGTGAGAAAAGAAGTTGCTAAGCCGCTGGCAAAGATCTTTGCTTCCTCACTCTCAATGGGGGTTATACCAGAGGATTGGAGGGAGACGCATGTCGTTCCTCTTTTCAAGAAGAGTATTAGGGAAATCCCTGGCAATTATAGACCAGTCAGTTTTACGTCTGTGGTCAGCAAGATTTTGGAATGAATTCTGAGGAATAGGAATAATGACTATTTGGAAAAGCATAGCGTGATTAAAGGCAGTCAGCATGGCTTTGTGAGGGGCAGGTCATGCCTCACACATCTTATTGAGTTCTTTCAGGAGGTGATGAGACAGGTCAATGAAGGTCGAGCAGTGGACTTGGAGTTTCTGGACATCAGCAAGGCATTTGATAAGGTTCTCCATGGTAGGCTCATTCATAAAGTCAGGAGGTTTGGATACAGGGAGATTTGGCTGTCTGGATTCAGAATTGGTTGGCTGACAGAAGGCAGAGTGGTTGTAGATGGAAAATATTCTGCCTGGAGGTCAGTGGTGAGTGAGGTCCCACAGGGCTCTGTCCTTGGGCCTCCGTTCTTTGTAGCTTTTATAAATGATTTGGATGAGGAGTTTGAAGGGTGGGTTAGTAAATTTGCAGATGACACAAAAAGCTATTGCAGGCTGCAGCGTGACATAGACAGGATGCAGAGCTGGGCTGAGAAATGGCAGATGGAGTTCAACCTGGAGAAATGTGAAGTGATGTATTTTGGAAGGTCAAACTCGAATGCTGAATATAGGATTAAAGACTGGATTCTTGGCAATGTGGAAGAACAGAGTGATCTTGGTGTTCAAGTGCATAGATCCCTCAAAGTTGCCACCCAAGTGGATAGGGTTGTTAAGAAAGCATATGGTGTTTTGGTTTTTCATTAACGGGGGATTGAGTTTAAGAAACGCAAGGTTTTGCTGCAGTTCCACAAGACGTTGGTGAGACCACACTTGGAATATTGTGTCCAGTTCTGGTCGTCCTACTATAGGAAAGATACAGAGGCTTTGGAGATGGTGCAAAGAAGGTTTACCAGGATACTGCCTGAACTGGAGGGCTTGATTTACAAAGAGAGATTGACTAAGCTCGGACCTTTCTCACTGGAGAGAAGGAAGAGAGGTGACCTGATCGAGGTATACAAGGTAATGAGAGGCTTGGATAGAGTCGGTAGACAGAGACTTTTCCCCAGGGCAGGATTGACTGGCATGAGGGGTCATAGTTTTAAGATATTAGGAGGAAGGTATAGAGGAGACATCAGAGGTAGGTTCTTTACGCAGAGTGTTGTGAATGCATGGAATGTGTTGTCAGCAGTGGTGGTGGAAGCAGAGTCATTAGGGACATTTAAGCGACTGCTGGACATGCACATGGTTAGCAGTGAATTGAGGGGTGCGTAGGTTAGGTTATTTTATTTCAGATTAGGAATAATCCTCGGTACAACAACGTGGGCCGAAGGGCCTGGTCTGTGCTGTACTTTTCTACATTCTATGATGTGGACAGATTGGACCAAAGGGTCTGTTTCCATGCTGTATAACCCGATGATTCTATGGCTTATTGCCTCAACCACCTCCCCTCCCTCACATTCTTCAGAGCCCAGAGTTGAGAACAATGTCACAGTGCGGTTAATGATGTTAATGTACATTTAGAAAAACTGCTCGCTTTTGTGCTCTCCATCCCAATTAACAAAGCCCATCTAAAGCTTAGGTTTCATAATGACACTTAATTGGAGGAAATTTCTCCTCAACAGTGCAAATAAGCATTCTGATAATCTGAGCAGAGCTCCGTCGGGCTGAATGGCCTACTTCTGTGCTATAAATTCTATGTAAAAGTGATGTGTTCTTCCACTGTACATAGTTAGTGATATCAAGTGTGACCATGTTGATTGTGGGAGAGTCTGTCTTCTGAGGAGAGGTTGAGTAATTTGGGTCTGTACTCACTGAAGTTTAGAAGAATGAGAGAAGACCTTATTGAAACAAATCGGATTCTTAGGGAACTTGAAGGGATAGCTCAGACAGATGGCTTCCCTCTGTGGGAAAATCTAGGACCAGAGGACAAAATCTCAGAATAAAGAGTCACACGTTCAAGACAGAGTCGAAGAGGAGGCTCTTCTCCCAGAGGTGAGTAAACGTATGGAATTCTTTGCTACCCAGGACAGTAGAGGCTGGACCATTAAACACATTCAAGAGAGACAAATTTCTAATAATTAAGGAAATCTAGTGTTATAAGGAAAAGGCAGGAAAGTGGAGTTGAGCATTATTAGATCAACCAACATCTCATTTAATGGCAGAGTAGATTCAATGGGCTGAATGGCCTGTGTCTGCTCTTCTATCTTATGGTCTTCTGGTTAACCAATATAAAAAATGCACAGCATTACAGTAATAAACCATGTGAAGAAGGTTGGGTTGTGCCAGTAATTCTCTCACCCACCAAGATGTCTCACAAACTCACTTTGTTTTATTGGGTGAAGTGCTCAGCACTGGGCCTTAATGACGGGAGTGGGGAGAGGGAAGTGATAGAATGAATCATCTGTGTACTAGGTTGGAATGTGGTGTATGGTATGGGAAGAGCTGCGAGAGCAGTACACAGGGAAATGCAAAGTAGCTAACCCACTGGCCTTAATATAGCACTGGAAGCACTCTTCACTTTCCAAAAAACACTTTCAATCATTTGGCTTTTTATCAGTTTTATTTTTAAGTGGGATTGGCCCTTCCTGTTCAACTTGATTTGGGAAACAAATTAGTCTATCAGCACACCAACAGGACAGCATTCATTCATTCGTCCATTCATACTTTTACACATGCACAGAACAGTCAGTGTTTCACGTTTTCCACTCTGTTTTACCATGAACACTAACTGTGAGACCAGATGATGTCAGTTAACTTTAAACCATTGAACAGCAAACCCCACCACTGAATGTAAACAAACCTGCCTGTAAGTAGACTCTTCAGTCATTGCTTTCAAGCTTTGTCACTCCCCAGTTTCAGACAAGGTCCTGAATGTGTGAGGTGGGATAGGTGGGTGTGGTAGTTCAATGGGAGGGCAAATATGGAATAATTTAGAGCCCCAGTTCCATTGGGTATCTGTCTCTATTTTGGGGATACTTGGATTTTTTTTTGACATAGTGGTGCTGGTGTTGGAATGAGGTGGACAAAGTCAGAAGTCACATGACACCACGTTCTAGTCCAACGGGTTTATTTGAACTCCACAAGCTTTTGGAGTGCTGCTCCTTTGTCACCTCTATATGGATGTCAATGAAAATGCAGGGTTGTCATGTGGTGTCATCTGTCAGACATCCTATCATTGTTGCTTGACATGGCCTCAATGCTGATTCTACCTCAGTCTATTGAGTCTACTTCACCATTCAATAAGATCACTCTTAACTTCACTTACCTGCCTTTTTTCCCTATATCTCTTGACTCCCTTACTGGTTAAAAATCTGTTTATCTCAACCTTGAATAAACTTAATGACCCTGCGTCAATGGCCCACTGCGGTGAAGAATTCCATAAATTCACTGAGAGATGAGAGAATGAGCAGTAGGATCAGTAATTAAGAGTTTCCTCCGAATCACGCTGCCTCCCAATTGGGACATAAAATCCTGCAATTGTTATTTAATGCACAGAGGCACTTCATTTGTTTTTGCATTTACAGGATAGAACTCTCAAACCCTCACCTATTTTAGAATAGGCAACAAATCTGACCTTGCCATCGTTTCTCACATTCTAATATAGAAAATGTTTGCCTGCTAATTTCATTGAATGGTTATAATACAGGAGGGGGCCCCTTTGTCTTTTGTTTCAGTACCGGTTCTCTGCCAGAACAATAGCGTGCTTCTTTATAAATTTATATCTTTAAGTAAATCCTTTTTTTTTAGTTTGAGGCTGAAAGATGTGACTATGTAGTGTGTTGTTTATATCCCCTGTTGAAATGATCAATAGTTTATGGTGGACTCTTCTCAAGATTTTCATCTCATGTGTTGGTTGAAAGGGTAATCATTAATTCTAACAATGACCAGTCATTATGCAAAAGCTAAGAGACATTCAGTTTTAGTGTACAAAAGCAACAGTTAAAAGTTGGAACCTACATTTATTCCTTGTCTCCCTTAAAAGATTCCCAGCAGCAGACATACCCTCTGAAGAAGGCAATATGTGCATGCCACAAAGTCTTGCTCTCAGAAACTGACTTTATCATGATAGCAACACTGAAGGCTAACCTAACTACTTGAAAATCTTCAGTCAGACTATCCTACCCGACCAGGAAGGCGTGAGGCACAATTTTGAAGTGCCAATATCCCCACACAGTAGATGCCCAGTAGTTCCAGAGGTGGATTTCTGAGGACTTCAAAAGTGACACTGTTTGTTCATCTAATCCTGTGGTTACGAATTGGTTAAGCCCTATCCACAAGATAACAATTTTCCTTTTAGTATAAAACACTAACTATACTCAAGAAGGAGTTGCCCTGTGAATGAAGAAAGTTTGGTCAGGCGAAGAAATGAATGTTTGCTCTGGACAGACTCCAACATGCAATGAACGTCATGGTTTATTTTCCTTGAATGGATCCTACCACTGGAAAGGGAGGCACCCATCTCAAGTCGACAATCAGAGCAATTTATTCACATGGATACCTTTCTGTAGCTGATTGCAGTATTATCGTGATTTCGAAATATTTTGGTTCATTTCCTTTTTAAAAAATTATGAGACAGAGGTATTGCAGTTTGACATAAAATATTCAAATAGCAGAAAATTATGGAGCAGAAATGTTGTGAGATGGTTTCTCTGATGGAGTATTTAGGTTGTGGGACAAGATTTGGGGTCATGACCCTGTCTTTGGGGTTAAGTGAGAGTCAATATATTGTACGGTCACCCAGCAGAGATCTTCCTGAACTGGGCTAGCAATGATGGTGGTTTGCAGGTCAATTATGGGATGAAGATGAGGCTCTTAAACTGGAGTGCTAACAGGAAGCTCTCCGGCATGAATGAAGCAGAAACTGGCCTTTCAAAGTAAGTGAGAGAGTGAAATATAAGATGGAAGCACCTCGCTTCAAATGTTTGGACTATTAAGAATTAAACAGCAGCCTGTTTACAATTGCAAGGGGTAAGGGCTACCCACACAGCACCACACCTCCAAGCACCCATGCCCTCATACCCCTTGGCCTGTTGCTGGGTGGCTGTCTTCAGACAGTTGGTCACATCACTGATGCCTCATTGGAAAACTCCAGTCAACCGCTGACAAGAAGCTGTAATTGACCTGTTATCTCTGTTAATTGGCTACCCACTGCATGTGGTTGGGTAGCTATACTACCCTCCCCTCATCCAACACCTTTCATCACCATTTTTGGAATACAGCATTCAATTCTGGTCTCCCTACTGTAGGAAAGATGGTGTGAGTTCAGGAAAGATTTACAAGGGTGTTGCTAGGGTTGGAGAGTTTGATCTATAGGAGGAGGCTGAATAACCTAGGGCTGTCAGAGGCTGAGGGCTGATCTTAAAGAGGTTTATAAAATCATGAGGGACATGTCAAGGTCTTTTCCCCAGGATAGGAGAGTCTAAAACTAGAGAGCATAAGTTTAAGGTGAGAGGGAAAAAATTTAAAAGAGACCTAAGGGGCAACTTTTTCAATCAGAGGTTGTGCGTGTATGGAATGAGCTGCCAGAGGAAATGGTGGAGGCTGGTCCAACTGCAACATTTTAAAGGCATCTGCATGGGTACATGAATAGATTAGATTACTTTACCATGTGGAAACAGGCCCTTCGTCCCAACAAGTCCACACCGCCCCGCCGAAGCACAAACCACCCATACCCCTACATTTACCTCTTACCTAACACTACGGACAATTTAGCATGGCCAATTCACCTAACCTGCACATCTTTGGACAGTGGGTGGAAACCGGAGCACCCGGAGGAAACCCACGCAGACACGGGGAGAATGTGCAAACTCCACACAGTCAGTCGCCTGAGGCGGGAATTGAACCCAGGTCTCTGGCGCTGTGAGGCAGCAGTGCTAACCACTGTGCCACTGTGCTACCCCCAAACAGGAAAGGTTTAGAGGGATATGGGCCAAATGCTGGCAAATGGGACTAGATTAATTTAGGATATCTGGTCAGCATTGAAGAGTTGCACTAAAATGTCCATTTCCATGCTATACATCTCTATGATTCTATAACCTCTGTGCAAGTGGCCAGTGATGGCATAGTGCCAGTGAACTAACCCACCAGCCGTTCATGTCGAGCAATCAAATGCTTGTCCCCAGTGGAGCCTAAAGGTCCTGTTCCTCTTCTTCCAGAAGCACCAGAATTATCTGCTTGAAAAATCTGTTTCTGCATTTCGCATCCTAATAATTCAATATATCTCCAGAGCTTGAGTGGGCTGTGACTTCAGACTGAATATTTGTACAAGGCTGTTAGAAACACTGATGCAAAACTACACGAGCTTTGTACTGATCTATATAAAACACTGCCTGCTTTAGGCTGATAACATAATCACTCTCATAACATCAATGAGTTTAGGACAACTCAAGTGTGAAAACTCCAGAGGCATCTGTTTATTTTCAGGTTGTCTTCGTCCAAATAGAATGACTGATGCTTCTGTTAAATAAAAGAAATTAGTTAGTTTCACAGTGAATAGAAAATAAAGAGACAACTCAAAAATGATCTGGTTCTATTTAAGCAAATAATATGGAGACATCTTACTTTACATCAGCTCTTGTACTTTTCTCCCTATCCTGTCACAGTGCTTGGCTCATGCTGAGATAACCAGCATTAAGCTGGTAAACAGGTACTAACCAGAGTTCACTGATTTTCAAATTACCACCAAGATAGTTAGGATAGAGATACAGAGAATGGACCATATCTTCTGGTGTCTGGATAGTCAGAGGAATTGCCTCAGAAGTTTCAACTTTCAATACACGACTCTCTGACGCCCTGGGATTGTATACAGATGTATCCTACTCCTGATCTGATCTGACCTCACCACTGTAGCATGCTGCCACTCATA
Source organism: Chiloscyllium punctatum (assembly GCF_047496795.1). Classification (NCBI taxonomy): domain Eukaryota; kingdom Metazoa; phylum Chordata; class Chondrichthyes; order Orectolobiformes; family Hemiscylliidae; genus Chiloscyllium; species Chiloscyllium punctatum. The sequence continues at coordinate 66,339,775 of NC_092775.1, forward strand.
CCATTTGCCTTACTGCCCCTTTCCCACCCTGCTATTGTAACATCCTACCCAGTAAGCACCCACACTTGCATTAAGGTCGAAAGATTGCTGATCTGGTTGCACTTCATCTTGAATAATGTGCTGACCTCTGACCACAAAGAAATATGGAACACACTGTCATTACTCATCCATTTCTAATGTCTATTTGAAAAATGTGTTCTGGATACAGCTGCTGTGCATAGTATAGAGCCAATTACGTGGGGAATATCACAACCCAGCTCCCTTCCTTGATGCAACAACATTCACAACCAAACAGAATAAAGTCTAAGATCTTCATGCTCTTTTCCCAGCAAATATATTTCCAATAGATGTATCATGTGACAATGTTCTCCAGAGACTACTCCCGTATCAGAGATTGGTGATAGATCGAAGAGAATGGAGATGAACCAATATATGGATCTCCCCAATTTTGTGTGAACACAGACCATTGATGCACTCTCAGGCCATCTTTAAAACCATGTTGTATCCTCTGTTTCAGGCTGAGGAGACCATCGTTTTCCTGGCTTACCCAGGCTGCACTCACGTAGAGGAGTTCTATCCCTAGCCCTTTGCTGCACAACAATGACTCAATCCAATGTACCAACTCCCCCAGATGACATAGTTACAGGCCCAGTGCTGGCTGAAAGACTGACCTACAAAAGGGTGACAGGGGAGCGGGGTGGGGGTGCAGGTCGGGAATGACTGATCGCACAATATCTTTGGCGACTGATGTTACTAAAGTGACTGTCTGCTTATGCTTGGTCAGTGACTGTTTCATAGGCTTCATCTCCCTGTCCATGTGGAGCCCACTCTCAATCTGCTGCTTAAAGTTACAAAGCAAAAGATATCCAAATACTGGGTGTTTTGAAGATAAGAATGAGATCAATGAATTCCTCCTTGATTATAGATGAGAGAAGTTGCAGCTCATCCAAAAAGAATCCCTCAAAGAAGTAGATAAAATATTAAACAATGTAGCAAAAGATAAACCTGCAGCATTATTTCAAGATAAAAAGAAGAGGGCATAGGTTCCAATTGGTGAGGGAAAACTAAGAACTAATATCAGGGAGGATTATTTACATAAAGTATAATCAGCACTGAGAGTCAGCTTCTACTAATGATAATGAAATGGAGAACATTACTCATTCAACATGACGTGTTCAGATTTGCTAATATGATAGACTTTTATTTGAAAAGATTCATTAAGGTCAGTCAATAGCTTTCTCCATCCGTACTCATGAACCCTGCCATCGATTTTCCTTAGCTCTCAGATCTCCATTCCCATGGAGAGTGTGAGTTCTGAAGTTTTCTTTTCTCTCTATACAGAGAAACGTCTATTATCTGAACAAGATGGGCGGGCACTATTTTGTTCAGGTAATTGATCGTTCGGATAATCGATTTTACCTTTAACAAGGGAAGTCATAGTGATCTAATGCTGTGCTCTACTGGAGAATTTGTTTAAATCTATCATTTTAATGCATCTGCCATTTAAACAAACTAATCCTTGCAGTTTGCAAAATACAGGTTAAAATGAGAAAGACTTACCATCGCATAGATTCTGTATGTCAAATCCCAGCATTAAACAAAGTCCCAAGCAGTTTTTATGATTGCAAGTACATTTGTCAATTTCCAGGAATTCAGTCTCCCGATAGAAAGACAGAGGCACTGCCTCACGCATGCGTTTACGGTTTTGGCTATTTATCTAAATGAACGGCCCGGAAAAGTGACTGTACTGTAAAACACTTTCTCTTGCAAAGGGCTGTGTAATATCCATTACCTAAAAAACATCCAGTCGCTGATACTTGAGCTGCTTGTGTTTCTTTGTTTTTGCCAGCATTTGCTCATATTCATCGGTACAGGTTAATCGAATACACTTACCACTTTAATGTAACATTTTTTGCAGGACCTTGAAATCTTCTTCTGATAATCCAAAATTTGGATAATCGATATTCTGAAAATGGAGGTTCCTCTTTATTTTTCAGAAAGCTCCTGTCCTGGGTTTATTTGGTCTCCATTTCTAGCTCCATCTAATGTCAAGGTTTCTCCTGCGATATTGGCATTAGAATCCCTCTTATTATTTTCCCTTTTACTATCCAAACATTTGTTAACAACAGGACATCCTCCTCCTGGGTGAACAATGATGATAAATTTTAAGAGGACACAGATAGACTGGAGGAATGGTGGACAAAGGGCTGATGAAATTTGATGAGAGGTATTGTGAAGTGATTCACATATCCTCTGGTAATTAAGTCAGCTCATTATCACTACACATGAACCTATCTCTCGCTTTTGAAATACTAGGACCACGAAATACTGCAGATGCGGGAAATCTGAAATAAAAACAGAAAGTGCTAGAAATTGTCAGATCTAGCTGCACCTGTGGAAAAGTTAACATTTTGTGATGAATTTGACTCAACTTCTGAAGAGATATATTTGACAGATAACATTAATTCTTTTCGGTTTCTGTTGTTATTTGAAATGCCTCTCTTATTTCAATCTGTCTTTTGGATAAGACATTACATCTAACTGGCATTTAAAAGCTCTCTTGGCAATCTTTTTCCATATACCAGAGGCTAATATTTATCTCTTGGCCAATACCATTAAATCTGATATATGGTCAATGTGTTTGTTGCAGTTTGTGGAATCTTTCTGTGCACAAACGGTCACTTTCTTAACAACACACCATCAACAGTATTACATTTCACACATTACAGAAGTACCTCATTGTCTTTCTAGTGCTTCAGAATGTCCTGAGGTTGACAGTTACAATGTAAGTCTTTGTTGCTTTCTTAACTGGTACTAGGATACTTATCCAAAACTATATTTTGGGAGCGTAATGGAAAATGTGACTACTCATGCCTATACTGTGCTGAATACCAGTCTCATCAGCAGTAGTCAGTTTATAATACTGGCAAACATGATGTTCGAAAACTGGTGTTGCTTTCTGTTTCTGTTTATTTGACAAATATATTTTGTTTGAACAGTGAGTATTAATGATATCATTGAGGAAACTGTCTAGCATGTACTCAACTCCAGTAGTATGATGGAGCTGGGTTAATGTAAGTTAACTCAAGGGATGTTTCAAAGTTAGTTCAACTCCTACATGCTGGGGACACAGTAATTCCTATGACCTCTGGTAATCAAGAAAAAATATCCCACCTAGAGTAAAGAAAGGAAAAGGGAGGGGTTTTGTCTTGTCTCGTCTAGTTTTGACGCATTTAGAAATCCATTGGCGGTGTTTAAGACTGTAAGTAAACCACTACAAAATCCACAAAAGGGAAATGTCCTGCCAATACGAGGTCTTCATAGGCACAAACCTGAAGTGTAAAGAGCTTAAATCGAAATTGGTTCCATCCCATATTAACTGTTTGACTTTAATCAGCTAAACCTATTAAAATAAACATTGGGAAATTTCACACTGCAAGTTCAGCTGAAAGCATTCAGTCTATCAGCATATTGAATCAGATTGGAAGGGTCACGGTTCCCAGTAACAAGTCTAGTTTCCCATGAATGAGCTCGGCTTCCTTGTTAGTGATCAACAATCTCATGGCTTTGTTTCTCAGGCGTTTCTAATCTTAATTCCCCAAGTATTTCACCTTGGTTTCATTGCAAGTGTCCCTCCACCCACTGTCCCTAAGGTATGAATTATATTCATCAGCTCTGAATGGTCTGGCTGACATGTGACTCCAAACCACAGCAATGTGGTTGATGATTATTTGCCCTGTGGATTATTAAGGATGGGCAATAAATGCTGGACTAGCCACCAAAGCCCTCATCCTGTGAATGAGTTAAAAAAAAATGAAGTGCCAGTCAGAATTGAGCATTTAAAAAGGAAGAAAGAAAGATTTGTGTTTCTAAAGCATTTTTTACAATAGCAATGTCCCAATGTCTGCTTTTTAAATTCATTCATGGGATGTGGACATCACTGGTGGGACCAGCATATTTTGCCCTTCCCCAGTTATATTTGAGAGGGCGGTGGTGAGTTGCCTTCTTGAACTGCTGCATTTACTGCAGGAGGATTAATGATGTCTTTATGAAGGGAGTTCCAGAATTTTGGCACATTATCACCAAAGAAACAGCAATGTAATTCCAAGTCAGGATTCTGAATGACTTGGAGCGAAACCCCAGGTGGTGGTGCTCTCAGGTTTCTGATAGCCATGTCCTTCATCGTGGATTTAGAAAATGCTGTCTAAGGAGCCTTGGTGAACTTCTGTAGTGCATCTTCTAGATGGCACACACTACTGGTACTGAGCAGTGGTGGTGGTGGAGGGAGAGAATGTTTGTGAATGTGGTGCCAGTCATTTCAGCTTCTTTGTTCTGGATGATGTCAAGCTTCTTGAGTATTGATGGAGCTGCACTAAGTGAGAAGCGTTCATTTATTGTAATGCTATTGAATGTCAAAGGATGACAGTCAGATTCTCTATTGTAGGAAGTGGTCATTGTCTGGCACTTACATGGTGTGAATGCTACTTGCAACTTGTCAGCCCTAAGCTGGACATTATTCAGGTCTTGCTGCATTTGCACTTAGACTGCTTCAGTATCTGAGGGGTCACAAATGGTGCTGAACATTGGGCGGTCATCATTGAACATCCTCATTTCTGACCTTATTGAGGGAAGAGCATTAAACCAGCTGAAGGTAGTGGGCCTTGGGAACTACCATGAAGCGATGTATAGAGATAAGATGATTAAGCCCCAACAACCATCTTCTTTTGTATTAGGTATGACTCCTACCAGTGGAAATATTATCCCTAATTCCCATTGACTCTGGTTTTACTAGAACTCTTTGATGCCCCCCTCAGTCAAACCTGGCCTTCATATCAAGAACAGGCCCTCTGCTGCTCTTCTGGAGTTGTGATTTACACCAATAGAGTTGTTTTGAAGTGTGGTCATTGTTGTATTGAGGGAAACAGAGTTGCCAATTTGTGCATGGCATGTTCCCACAGACAGCAATTCTAAAAAAGACCAGATCATTTGATTCTGATGAAAGCTGGGGAAAGCTATTGGTCATATCAAAACTCACTGCTCCTTTTTGCACCAGTGCTTTGTGGGATATTGTACATGTATCTGAGGTCCATGTGACCTTGTTTCGACATCTCATCTATTCATGGCATCTCCATTCGTGCTGCTCTCTGCCATTACCAAGCAGGAATGTTAGGTTGCAATCTGATCTCCAGTCTGGATTTGGTGTCTCAAATTTCCTTTTCCTATGAAGATGAAAGTCGATATCATAGTCAGAGTTTTCTCAGTAAAATCAAAGTTCCTTAATGCACTGTACGAATGTCTCACTGCCTAATAAGTGGTAAGACTCCAGTGTCTTACCTCCCTAAGTTCTCAGGGATCCCTTTGAAATAGGTTTTACCTTTCTGAGGTTGAGACTGAAAATCACGACTGAGGGGTGAATGCAACAAACTTGCCCTGATTCAATTGGAATGTCAAATAGTGTGAGAATAGTCAGAGAGCTTGTTCTCCCAAATGCAGGTCAGATTAAATCTTTGTGTCATGAAGGTGATAGTGTCCATCATTGTTTGTTGTAACTGGGTCCCAAAAGCAAAGACTATCTCAGGAAGACTGTAAATTTGTTGTAGCAGCTCTAACTCAACCTCCATAATAATAGTGCAGGGCAAACTAAATGGGGTTTCTACTGCCGTCTGGTGATAATCTGTTGATTTTTTTTTACAGGTGCACAGATGATCTACTGTCAAACTCTCAGTGAATTTTCAAATTGAAAAGTCTTGAGACCAGATTTAAAGGTTAAAGACTCAAAATATCATAAAACAAAAGCAAATTAAATTCCACGGAATGTTGAAGAACAAATGCATTCTTATATTTTTCCTGAATACATATGTAATATTCACCTCAATAACATCAATACTCTTACATTGCCAGTCATAACATTCACATTCAAATTCTGGGTTGAGAACAGGTGTTGTAGAGTCCTGTTCATGTTAGCCCCCCTTTCTTTTCTCCCCAGTGCTGATCTACCTGTAATAAAAATCAGTCTTCTCATGTCAATCAAGTAGTAACTCAGTGAAAAGGAATTGTCATTGTGATACAGATTACTCCTCAGCTGTTGAAGAGTATTGTATATTTGATGAGATTGTCACAAAGCAGTGAGGATTCAGTTTGAATTTCCAAGTGCTAGACAATATCAGTCTATTCAACAAATTATTAGTCACAAAACTAGGGGAATAACACATTTGAGGCTTGGTATTAAGAATTGAAGTGTCCATTCAATTACACTTAGCCATGACTTTACATGGACTCGTTGTGGTAGAGGTAGTAATTATACAATAGTTGTCTTTATCTTTAACTCCAGATGCATAACTTTGGTTAAGTTCTTGATAAATTCTATATTCCATGTGCATATGATAAACATTTCATGTGTTTGTGAAACTGAATAAAAGTTAGGAATTCATGTAAAATGTTGTGACAAAACAATTGTAATTGCTGTTGTTTTAGATACTTTCTAACTAATCTGCTCAACAATGTTATTACACACCTCTGGATCAGGTGGGACATAAAACTAGGTCTCCTAGTTAAGATATATGGATACTGCCATTGAGCAACAAGAGCCTTATTGTGATGGCTTTACATGTTAATTGTATAATAAACGTGTTTAAGTAGATGCAGATGATTTTTTTTTGTTGGTGATTCACTTGAATCCCTTTAAACAGATACAGCCTGAAGCTAAGGTTATTCAATTCCAAAGTATTTGCTCCTGTTCTGTAACTTTGTAAATAAACACGTGTGTAAAGATTGACTATAAGTCTTTCCTTTGTCAATGGGCCTTTCCTTGTCAATATCTAGGGAGCAGAAGATAGCAGGGGATGTCTAAAGGCAATGGTTAGAAATGAAGAAAAGGAAATCAAACAGAAAACAACAATTCTGATTGGCATTGTGGAAAATGGCAGAAAACATTTTAAAAGTCAGACTCTGATCACTCTCCATATTCCTCAGAGAGGAACCATTGTGTAACCATTGCAAGAATTAAGTGTATATGTGGATATACGGTATGTCACTGCTAAAGAGGATGTGGTGCTAACTAAAAACAAGGTTCTGGAAAAACTCAGAAGGGCTGGCAGCCTCTGAGAGAGAGTCAGAGTTAATGCTTCAGCCTAATAAGTGTCTTTATTGGAGCTTCAGCATTCACATAACTTTGTTTTTCTTTTATTGTCCGTAGTGTTACATCCGACAAAAAATAACCAGAATAAAAGTATTTTGTACATTGCCCACTATTGCATAGATGCTGCCCCTTCCACACTTTACTCCAATCCAGTATTGAAACATTTAGCTTGCTTTCTCTCCATGGATGGTGTCTGACCCGCAGAGATCTCCAGCACTTTTTGTTTTCAGTTCAGATTCGAACATCTGCAGTGATTTGCTCCTCCTTAAGATGATTGTAATTCTAAATTGGAGACCTCTTCAGAATATTTTAGATGCAGGCTAGCTACTTACAGGAAGTTTAAACCTTCTGGGCAAATCCAATATAGTCATTGCACTGGGATTTGATAGTAATTCTGATGCATATTATTGGGGATATTTCCATGCTTTCACTGTCTGAAATTGGAAGAGCTGGGCTGGATCTATAAGTCTTGGCTGGACTTTAGTAGACTTGGAAAACCAAAGACTGTTCTGCAGACAACATACATCATTGAATTTAACAGACTGTAGCAAAGATTGACAAAGACGATCTCTGGATCAGTGCTGGCATTTTAAATTGCTGGATTGTATAAAGGTTTCCAATATAGGTAGAGTACTAGTTCCAAATGGTGTTCAGCTCTCCAAGAGAGACACCATGTTGATCAGGTATATCCTGGCTTGAAGAAAATCTCCCATAGAAACAGTCTGTTACTTCAACCTTGTGGAATGAATTAGCCATTTTGTGGGTGATACAGAGAATAGAAGATTCAATGGTTGCCAAATTTCAGAATGGCCAGATGCAAGATCCAGGCACCAAAACAAGAGAAGCTTTAAAGGCAGGCAGAATGAGGATCAAAACACATTTAGCTGATTTAGCTATTATAGCAGAATACAGAATTGGAACAGTAGTAACAGATGAATGAATCCCAGCAGTGTCCAAGAAGCAATTAATAGAGTATATTTTAAAACACTATTGTGTGGAGAATTTACCAAAGCATAGGATCAGATTTCTTAAAGTGACACACAATAAAGAGAATGACAAACTCAAAAAATAAGAAATACTGCTTCTTTTTTTTCAGATTATACTGCTGACAAGGATTTTTTTTTGGTATATAATTATTTGCTAGCCACAGACTCAAATAACAGTGCAGAATCCCTTCAACAGTATGTAGGACAGATTCATTGAAAACATTACCTTGATTCAACAAGTGGTAACAATCAACCAAAGTCCAAGGTTATAAAAATACTATCTGTTTTAAGTTTGGTGATGGTCTGCCAAAACCTCTCACTATTCTGGAATCATCCTGAAATGTGAAAATAGCTGTGACTTTCTTCCCCGATGCAAACCTGCCGACACTGTTTCTGTGTTTCCTCTATCTTCACCTTGGATACTCGTTGTGAGGAGTACGTGGATGTTAGTTAGGAGTCAGGCCATCAATCAACTGCCTCTCCAACTTCCCTTCTTTCCCTTTAGTCAACTGGCCAATTTCTTTTAAGGATCCCCCCCACATGTTAGCCCTGAACTCGCAGCTACTTTGTTTTCTTGGGTCTTCTCTAACATCCTCCCCAACTCATATTGCGCATAAAACCCACCTGCTCTCTTGACCTATTTTTCTAACAAACCTGTTCAGAGATGTTATGCAGACCTCTGGACCAGATAGGACTTGAAGCCAGGCCGCCCGGACACAACCCCTATGCCACAAGAGAGCCCATAACCTGCTCTCTTGACCCTTTCCCCACTAACTATCAATCTATTCTCACAAACAATTAGCGTACACCACCACATCATTAATCTCCTCTTTCATTTCTAAAGTCCTTGATTGCGATATCACCTCCCAAATCCCTGCCTATTGTTCTAAAAAACCTTGGTTTTAATCCCTCCAAACAGATTTCCACCCCGTTACAATTCTGAAACAACTCTTATCAAAGATGTAAATGATATAGTTTGTGATTGAAAATGGCAAACAGTCTCTCCTTGCCTTCTTATACTCTCTGCAGTCTATATTATAGACCTGTCTGTGTTATGGTTCTGTCTGCCATCTTCACTAAGGTCCTGTCTGCAGTCTTTGCTGCAGTTGGCCAGTGCATCGCTATTACATTGTCCAAATGGATGGAATTGTACTTGCTAGGGTCTATTCCTATCTTTATAATCCTAGCCAGAGTTTTACCTACAATGATGTCTCTTCTCACTCACACACCCATGATCTCTGATGTCCCCTAATGATCTACCTCTATTTCTTGTATCTCACCATCTCCTTTTTCAATTCTTTGAATATCTCAAAACTGTCAGATATCCAGAATCAGATGAGCAGCAATTTCTTGCAATTAATTATTGGACATACCAAAATTATCATCATTGCTCCTCACAAACAATTTCATTGTCTTGTTACAGTTTCCATCTCTCTTCCTAGAAACAGTTCTCAACAATGGTTCTCAACATTAACCTGAAGATGCACTTCTAATTGCATGTATTTGGGCTCACTAAAACCATCTAAATCCACCGTCATAGCATCATAAGACTCTGCATCTCTCACAGCTCATTTATTGCTGACACCACCTTTATCTCTTCTAACTTAAATTATTCCCATTCACTCCTGGATGGTCCCCCATATTTTGCACAAACAATTATCCAAGTATCAGCTACCATGTGCCAAGTCTATCCATTCATACTTTTCTGCTTGTTGACCAATGCTGGCTCCCATCTAATCCGCTTTTACAAATCTGTTCAATTATCAATTCGAAACAAAGCTCAATGTATTGAAAACTTATTATGCACGTCTCATTATAGTTTGGAAACACATTTTGAATTTGCCAACTAATTCCCATTTCCAATGAGGGCTGTCTATGGTTCCTGGCACCTCTGAGCTGGCATGAACCATGTTGCCTACAAAACCTTTCAAAAGCTGGCCCAACTTCATGAAAGTTGTGGAAACCTGAAAATCCCACCTCAGCAATGGAGCTGACAATGTCAGGACAGCCGTACGCAAACTTACGACCAGTCCCCTATTCCCATCTCCTTCAATATTGCTTGTGATGGGAATCCTGGAGTTGGAGTCTGCCCAATACTTTTCAAGCCCATCTTACACAGGACAGAACATGTCGGGACAGGAAAATCTCGCCCAACATTTAATTATGCCTATGTTTGGTTTTTGACATTTTACTGTATGAATATTATGATGCTGTGCTGGATTAGCAGTGAAAGGGTTAACAGGAAAGAAAACCTGCCTTATATAACACTGCACAGTCTCAGAATAATCTGAAGTGCTTTTCACTCCACTTTTAAAATAGACACATTGCTATAATGTAGGAAACATAGCAACAAATTTGCACACAATAAGATTCCATTAGCAGCATTCAGTAAGGATGAGATAATTTGTTTCAGTGCTGTTGGTCAAGGGATTATTTACTGGTCAGGAGAAAAGGAGACCTTTATTATTCTTTAAAATTGGAATCATTCACATTCACTTGAAAAGACAGGCATATTCACAGTTTAACATCTCATCCAGTAAAGTTATAAAATTCCATCAGAATTGCATTGCATTGTCCATGGACTTGAACCAACAATGTCTTAACCTAGAGGTGAGAGTGCCATCACTGAATGATGGCCAACATTAACTATTATGCAAAATGACAGCTGAATATGCCAGAATACAAGAATTCTGCAATGATACAACGTAGAGCAGAATTATAGAACATAGAACATAGAACAATACAGCACTGTTCTGTGCTGTATTGTTCTATGTTCTATGTTCTATGTTCTATAATTCTGCTCTACGTTGTATTTACTAATCTTGAGTTTAACCCATAGACCAACTTTTGGAAAATGGCTGCTAACTTAAGCTAATTCTTGCCAAGCCACAATCTCCATGTCACTATCAGCAAGGAAACATTTTGTGTGTAAATGCTCATTCAACATTGCCAAAGTACATGCTTAATGTTGGGTTATGCCAGATGCCACAGCCAACTTCCTAATGTTAATAAATGATGTTTAAATTGTTTCCAGATTGCATGAGTTATATCGCAATTCATGTGAGATGGAATCAGTGTGAGACACCTTCTGTAGGTCAATTTGGATGATGTCACAATCATAGGCAAATTATACAGTGTACCTCTGCAATGATACAACACTAAAACCACTTCCACACCCACTGAGCAAATTTAAATAATAAAATCCACACATAAACTATGTCTTTGAACATAACTTTGTAATGGAGGTCACACAATGTTCAGGTCAAATTATTTTATGTGTAAGTTGGTAAATTGTTTTGAGTAATTTAGTTCTTCCACATAACACAATTTTAAAATTAAAAACAATGCCACTTATGCAGACTTAGACAAACAGGAATCATTTATCCAAGAAAATTACTTGACCTAAGGGGTTTCTTTTGCATGTGCCATAATGGTAAATGATAACCAATCAAGTACAAGATAACATAGACATCTGTTATCAATTACTATCATCTGTCCTAATTTCCTCCTTTCATATCATCTTGATGGTTGAACATCACACCTTAATTAATAGAATTGTTAGATGATGGCACCATACAGTCATACCAGTGCTGTTATAAGAGCCTACATGCAAGGAATCATAACGTGTATTCATTCCTCCCTTACTATTCAAGAAAATTAATATGAAGTCCATGTTCATGCCAGCGTCACTGTGCAAATCCTATTAGCTCTCAATATTTTTGTTCCAGGGAGACAGTGCAAATTGATGCAAGCCCAATACCGCCAGATACAGGCCTGAGGCAATAATGAAGGTAAGTAGATGCCAAAGCTGGCAGGCTAAGGCTCAACTCCATTTCGTGGGACATTGGCCCCATTGTGAACATGACTGCTTGGCCCTTAAATTCTCATCCATTACACACCTCACCCCTTCAACCCCATCAAAGCCATGCCCCTTCCATACCTCATCATTTCTCCCTTGCCCCTTCATTTCTCTCATATGTGTCATATACGCATGCTTGCTCCATGTCAGCACACCTTCCATACCTCTCATTTCTCCAAAACCCCTTCCAAATTGCCTTAATACTTTCATCCCTTCATGTGTCCTATTTCTTCATAACTACTCTTCCAATGGACAGAATGAATGAAGCTTTAGCAAGTATTGCAAAATTGACACAAGGAAACAGCTTTAAAATCATCTTTGAAAAAAAACTGCACAACTTGCAACGTTAAAAAAAATCAATTAACCAACTACTCATTGAATCAATGCTCAAGTACTTCACACTCTTACTCTAATGCAAATAAACATCATAAAATCCCTACAGAGTGGAAACAGGCCCTTCAGCCCAATAAGTTCACACTGACCCACAAAGAGTAACCTCCCACCACCCCCCTCTATATTTGCCCCTGACTAATGCACCTAAATCTACATATCTCAGGCAATTTAGCACAGCCAATTCACCTAACCTCCACATCTTTGAATTGTGGAAGGAATCCCACACAGACACAGGAGAACGTGCAAACTCCACCCAGACAGTCACCCAAGGCTGGAATCAAACACGGGTTTCTGGCATTGTGAAGCATCAGTCCTAATCATTCAGCCACCATGCCAGCTCTTATGTAAATGTATGTAAACAACATCAAAGAATAACTGAATCACAAAGCTGATATTCTCTCCTGCAGTTATTCTAAAATTGCTGCTGAGCTGGGTGGATTAGTCAGTCTTGGAGCTCAGCTAAACATTCATAATGAAGCGATCTGGCAACTGGATCTTTAAAAACAGTTGGAACAGATGGGTAGACATCTGTTCCTCCAGAAGCACACAAAGTACTTAGGTGACAAATTGCAAACTAAAGTATTGGTAATAGATTTACTAGCAGTAGGAACAGAAATAAGCTACATTATGAAGTTGAAGTAGAAATCTTTTTCACAGAGAGGATATGGAGTGCAATGATCCCAGATGATACTATTTTCAGACCAAGTCAGATCGCAGACAGAACTTTAATTTTGGCACCAATACGAGGAAAGTGCTTGCAGATCTCACTTATATCACTGGAAGTTGGTGAGCTAAGATGGAGATTGAACTGTATGAGTGATTGTCTTCCTGTGCCAATACGAGTGCATCTCAGACGCCCATTAGAAGGAAGGAGATATAAATTTCAGCCTAGATTATCACCACCAGCTCCCCAAATCACAACAGTATCGAAGTCCAAAGATCTCCCTTGACTAATTTTGAGACTAATGGCACAGTCTAAGCTCAAATGCCTAATCCACTTGTGGCAATATTTATTATTGTCAAAAAAGAGCATCTCATTGGAACCCAAAGCTGCCCTTATGCTACTGCTATCATAACCTCTTCAGTCTAGGAATGTTAGCCCTCACTATGAAATAAGTATTGAATTAATTGCAGAAGCTAAGCTCTATATATTTGTTGAACTCTACTCAAACCTGGCTGAGGAAGCTGCAGTAGTTTCAATAGTTTCAGCATTACTTTTATTTGTGCGTGTTTCACACAAATAATATTAAAATAGGTTTAAGCAATATGTTGCTCCTTTGATTAATACGTATGGTTATGATCTGAGCTGGTAATAATATTGAACAAGTCAGATCCCAGATGAGATCGGACTTGATAAACAAAATCACTCACTGAACATATTCACAAGAGGCTACTAATGTACTTTTAACAGAACAAAATAGGTTTATTACACAAAAAAGAATTAAAATACACAATAGAAGAACTACATGAAACAGTTTCAGAAAGAAAGATTCGACCCCAGCAATGATGTTCCAGATACTTAAACCCCAGTTAACGCTCATTCTTACCTCCAGAGTAAACCTCTTCATTCAGCTGGCATGGCTGTAATCAGTTTCCTTTTTGGCAAATTTTTGTGCAATTACCTAATGCTATTTATTCTAATTAATGTCTCTCCCCTAGACCTTTAAAATCAGCTTACTATTACTACTGACATGAGTTCCTTACACTCATGTATTCAATCAATTTGTAGGATGCCTTCCTCTCTGACAACTCCATTCAGCTTCTGCACCTCTCTTCTATGTAGCTTGTGACTTCTCCCCAGCCCTGCCATCACTGTTTTGGATTCTTCCACTAAGGACACCGCCATCATTATGTACCTCTTCGAATAAGGCAAAAGTGAGTACTGCAGAAGCTGGAAACCAGAGCTTAGATCAGAGTGGTGCTGGAAAAGCACAGCAGGTCAGGCAGCATCCGAGCAGCAGGAAAATCAATCTTTCGGGCAAAAGTTGATGAAGGGCTTTTGCCCAAAACATCGATTTTCCTGCTCTTTGGATGCTGCCTGACCTGCTGTGCTTTTCCAGCAGCACTCTGATCTATCCTCTTCGAATAAGCCTGTTGCTGGGTCCCTCTCTTTCTCTGGGTTGTAAAAGTCATCATGACCTTAGCAATTGTCTCTCTGGGGGTCTTGCTAGTCATTTGGCTCAAATCATATTGTTTACTGGAAATGCTACTTTTCGCTGCTTGTTCAAAATAACTTTCTGACCTTTTCTAAAAAAAAGCAGTCAGATATTTATAGAACTGAAAACTAAAGTTCCTTTTTTGCCTCCGATTTAGAATTTAAATTTCCTAATAATGAAAATATATGATGAACCTTCATCACAATATATACATAAGCATTGTGAAAAATCTAACATCGTCTCTTAGACTACTCCAAACTCTTGGAGTTTTCACGTTAGCATTTTATTTATGAGATATTGTTCAGTAAGATATTAGATGTAAAAATGAATGTTACACAAATAGGGATGGAATACTACGGCCTTTGTAAGACCACACCTAGGCTCTTGAGGTGCAATGGTAGTGTCCCTAGCTCTGGAACCACAGGTCTGGATTCAGGTCCCACCTGCTCCAGAGTGCAGAGTTATTGTTTGGTTAAAAAAATTCACACTTTGTTGATAGCGGTCTATTTCTCCATAAAGTTAACAGAGCTGCAAGTACACAAAATGCATTGGTGAAGAAATTTGTTCATTTAAAAACTGTGTGAAATTGTTATCGTTGGGAGAGCTTGTGGTTTTGTGCCATAACGAACATTTGATCACATGGTCAGCCTGGGGTCTAATTTGAACCAGAGTTGATTACTCTGATATGAACAAAAACTGATGTGAAACTTGCATAATCTTTGAGCAATTAGACAGAAAGGAAACCAGCAACTCTGTTCCTCCCACTGCATTGCTTGTATCCTATAAGATGCAAAGTATGAACTCTGGGTCAATCACGAGTCATCTTGATTAAAGCACAATGTAATCTCTTGTGAAGAGAGGACAATAAGAACTTTCCACAGGACTTGGAACCTTAATTTGCACAAATAACATAAAAATAGTCTTGTGTTCCTCAGTACATTCTCGTCACATATAGCCTATTAGGTGTTTTCAAGAAGTAGCAAAATATAAAGGGACTAAACTGATCAAAGAATATGAGGAGAAAGTGGGAACAGGGTACTAAGTTGGATGGTCAGCCATGATTATAATAAATGGTGTAACAGGCTTGAAGGGTGTAGTGACTTATTCCTGCTCCTATTTTTTATGATTGTTTGGAAGAGATTTCATTCCCTCAGTGTCCAAGCTGTCTGTGACCACAAGCAGCAGATTCTCTAGGTAAATGATAGTTAGCCTGTGTCTATTATGGGTGTTACGTTGTCCAGCACTTCCTGGTGCCACAGTTTTACTCCTCCATCCCCCTTCACCTCTCTGTCTATGTGCAGGAAAGGATAAATACTTGCCAACAAGGACTACCTACTGAAGAGATATGGCTGGTGCTTAAACTAAGAAAGATAAATACTATAAAAAACCATGAGTCATGCTGCAATGTGAGTGCCCATCGAGTAGACCATCTATCTCTTCAGAATGGGTTTCAAGTGCATGTACTGATTTGATGGCCCTCTTGAATCTCTCCCAGTGAGGGGTACTCCAGATTGTAATGGCCTCCTGTGTACGACACATTCTGGCATTGTGTGCAGGGAGATCTTGGCTACACAAAGCATGGTGGTGCAGAGGGCTCCTCAGATAAAGAGGACAGTGAGAAACCGAAGGAGAGCTGCACATCCCATTATAAGAGGCTGCTTAGAGGGTGCCAAGATCAAGGTGTAAACAAGACTCAGAGAGAACTTATACTCATGACTTTCTTCCTAGTTATCCTCAGGCAGTTCCTGGCTTGACTTATGCCTCTTTTATGGTGCCAGAGGGCTACCAATTCTGGATGGAAACGTTCATAAAACAGAGAGGAATATAGGAACAGGAGTAGGCCATTCAGCCCCATGAGTCTGTTCCACCATTCAGTGGTTGATCTGAGGCATAACTCCATATACCTGCCTTTGGCTCAGATCCCTTTATAACTTTGCTAACAAAAATGTATGTACCTCTGCTTTAAAACAACTGATTCAGCAACAACTGCCATTTGTGGAAGAGAGTTTCAAATCTCGATCACCCATTTTGTGTAGAAGTGTTTCCTAACATTTCTCCTCAGTGATGTGGTCCCAATTTTCAGACTACCCTCTCCAGTGCTAGAATGTCCAACCAGTGGAGGTGGTTTATCCTGTTTTATCCAAGCCGACTTGTATTACATTCATCATCACATTCCAGCAGAGAACTGCCTAGTCGCCCCATTCTCCTGCCTTTACCCCCTAACACTTGATCCACTTACTAATCAATAAAATGAGCCTCAAGTGCATTTTGTACAGTTGCTCCTCCAGCACAATCATAGAAATTTAAGTACAGAGCAATAACATCAACATGGATTTTAGAATTATTTTTAACATGGTGAAATACTACAGTATCTCACAGGAGCATTACCAGACACAATTTGACACCATGCTATATGAGGAGATATTGAGATAGTTCATCCGATCTGAAGTAGCAACTTAAAAAAGGAGTGAGTGATGGACAGGAAAACCAATTAAGGGGGATCATTCCAGAGCTTAGACACAGAACAGCATAAGAACTAGGAGCAGGATTAGACTATTCAGCCCCTTGATCCTGCTCCATCATTCAATATGATCAATCCTGATCTCATCTCAGCCTCAACTCCATTTTCCTGCCTGCTTCCCATAATCTTTCAACCCAATGTTAAATAAAAGTCTTCTCCTTATCCTCCTCCTTAAAGTTACTCAATATCCCAGTATTCACTACACTATGGCATAGTGAATTCCACAGATTCAAAATCTTTTGAAAGAAGGAATTTCTCCTCATCTCTGTTTTGACATTTGCTACCCCTCACCCTAAAAGTATAACTTCTCATTCTAGATTGTCCCACTAGAGGAAACATCCTCTCTACATATCATCTGTCCATCCTCTTCAGCATCTTATTTAGCTCAATTAGATCTCTTCTCATTCTTATAAACTCTACATATAGTCTGTCCATCCCCTTTAGCATCTTATTTAGCTTAGTTGGGTCTCTTCTTATTCTTATAAACTCTACAGAATGTAGGCCTAATCTGTTTCTTCTCACTTCATAAGACAATGTTTAAAAGGCATTCAGATAGCTAGATGAACAGGCTAGAAATAGAGGGATACAGACCATGTGCAAGCAGATGGAATTAGTTTAAAAAGACATCATGGTTGGCACAGAAGGGTTGAAGGATCTGTCCTTGTGTTATACTATTCTATGTTCTGAACTGTCATCTCTGGAATCAATCCAGTAAACATCTTCTGAACTGTCTCCAATACAATTACATCTATTCTCAAGTAAAGGGACAAAAATTGTATACAATACTCCAGTTTTGGTCATACTAATGCCTTGTAGAGTTGCAACAACATTTTCCTACTTTTATAATGTAACCCTTTAGCAATAAATACCAAAATTCAATTTGTCTTCTTTATTACCTGCTGTACTTCCATACTAGTTTTCTGCAATTCTTGCAAAAGGACACCCAGATTCCTCTGCACTAAGGCACTTTTCTGCCAAGATTTGGCACATTATCTAATCTTTCTATTTCCCATTTGTAAATTTCTTATTTCATTACTGCAATTAGCATTCCCACCTATTTTAGTGCCATCTGCAAATGTGATTATATAGTACTTTCTATTCAGGCATCCTGAGTATAGGTTTCGAATAGTTGCAGTCCAATAATCACTATCTATGGCATCCCACGAGTTACATCTTGTCAACCTGTAACATTTTGTTACCCCAATTCTCTACCTTCTGGTTGTAAGCCAATCTAAGCTAATAAATTACCCCTAACTATGTGATCTTGTCCTGTGCATCCCAGGCAGCTGCAAATATGTTTATCAATGGCCAGGCAAAGTAATATTCCAAAACCTATGAAGCTAGAAGTGGAGGATTGGAGAGTTGTAGATATGAAGTTACAGAGATACAGAGGATTAGAGTATAGAAGGATTGAAAACCAGGATGTTCACTCTAAATTTTAAATGCTAATGGACTGGATGTATGTCCCCCTCATGGAATCAAAGGGAAATGGGAGAATGGTCTTGAT
This sequence comes from Chiloscyllium punctatum, assembly GCF_047496795.1. Taxonomy (NCBI): domain Eukaryota; kingdom Metazoa; phylum Chordata; class Chondrichthyes; order Orectolobiformes; family Hemiscylliidae; genus Chiloscyllium; species Chiloscyllium punctatum. The sequence continues at coordinate 66,358,335 of NC_092775.1, forward strand.
GTGAGTTAGAATATAAGCTACAGAGGTTTGAATAAGCTGAAGCTCATGGATGTTGCAAAATAGATATTTGAACAGAGAATTAGAATAAAAACACAAAATGCTGGAGTAAGTCAGCAAATCTGGCACAATCTAATGTTGGGTTTTTACTTAAGAAAGCCTGCAAGGAGAAACTTTGGAACTATCGACCAGTGAATCTGACAGCAACAGTGAACAAGTTATTGAAGGGGATTCTGATAGACAGGATTTACATGCATTTGGAGAGGCAAGGACTGATTAGGAATAGTTAGGATGGCTTTGTGCATTTCACACTTTGTGCTTCCCTTTTGCAATCATTTGCTCTCTACAATGGGACAACACAAAGTGGACCCTGGATGGGTTGCAGTGCTAGGGTCTGAAAGTTATTATACTGCCTTGGATTATGCTTCTGTTTGAAATATAGTGCTCGGTTCATTACCGCTCTTATACTTTGAGACCCACCTGACAATTACAGACTTCATCTCTGTTGGTTTTCTTGTTATCGTATAAACCTTGTACAGGCATTTGACCACCAATTACCATGATTTAAAGGATGCTCTGCCCCATTAAAGCAGTTGATGCCAAAATATCGAATGTTTTCTCGAAGTGGATGCAAATAGTTCTTAGGGCTAAAGGGACAAAAGGGTCTGCAGTGAAAGCAGGAGCAAGGGACTGAGTTGGATGATTAGCCAGGACCGTATTGAATGGCCTACTCCTGCTCCTATTTTCTGTTTCTATTAGGACTATCAAGTAAGTCTAAATAAACAGAAGTTAATAAAAATACAGATTAGTCTTTGAATCATTCATGAAGCATAGATAGAAGAATACTGTGGCCTTTCCAGTAGATGTTGCCAGTAGCAGTGACATTAGTCATTGATTTTGAGTTTCTTGGCCTTGCTTGTTGATTGGAATTCTTCTGTCCATGTTATTTTTGATAGTGGCTTGCTGGCAGCACTCAGAGTGGCAGAATACATTTTCTCTTTCTCTACCTGCAGCACAGGGTTATTTAATGGCTCTCCAAGCTGTAAACTGTACAGTACACTAGTCTACACGTTAGGGTGTCAGGCCACTTATGCTGTTGGAAAGTGAAAAGTAGGAACATGTACCCTGATGAACATTGACCAGTTTGCAGTAATCCTTTTTAACTCAGGCATGTTACATGCTGAGGTAGATAAAGGAGACAAGAGTCGGGGAGGGTCTGACAGAACTTTATTGAACACTTTATCAAGGAAAAACATTATTTATTAGTCTTTATTATTTTCTGTACTATTAATTAAACCCTATCAAACTCTCTCAATCTCTTCACTGGATTCTTCAGTAAATAGTCTTGAATCTCTAAATAAGCAGTCTCAAATCTACACCTGCTATTGGCTGGTGTCCTCTATTAGTATTGGATAGGGGCAGGAAAATCTAATAAGGTGATCACTATCCATATTTGGAGGTCACAGAACATGGTTTTGAACCTTTAACTACCAAGTGCTATCCTCACACTATGCCTCTGCTTTCTCACTGAGCTGATTGCTACAATATCTGCATAGCATTGTTCTAACAAAGCAGGTTCACTGGCGGAGGTGTACACAATAGTTCATTCTGAAACAATGTGATCAGTAGCACTTGGCCAGGCAGTTTTTGGCCTTCCTGGTTTTGACGGGAAGTTGATTGTTCAAGGCTTTGCTGCATCAATACTGCCTGTTCCATCTCTGCAGTTTCCAATGTCAGAGTCTGGCTTGGTTTAAACTTGGCTTCCATATTTTGAGTTTCTTTCCATGCTCATGGAAAGATATAAATACTTCTGTAACAATCCCTTGAGGCCATGGATCTCCTGACCACAACTCACTCAGCCTCTTGTCCTCTCTTGAAACTTCCCTGACTCTGTACAGGTCTGACATTCCAGAATTCCTCTTCTGATGTCTAATAACTTCTACCGTGATCTTGGGTGTATCAGTCCTCTTTCAGAACAAATTAAGAGTTTTAATTAAGAGTTCGAATTAAGAGTTCAATATGTCCATAGGTGCCCCAGGTTATTATCTGTAGCCATGATGGTGCATCTGAGCGCTGACCATTTCTGCCTCCTGCTTTACTGTCTTCCAGCTCTTTTTTTTTTGGTGTCTGGTCACATGATTTCCAAATCTTACCTTCCTCTTGCTGACACTGCTTCCAGGTCATGGGTCTCCAGGTCAGCTGCAACAGTATTTCTTATGGTAAGAAAACTATAATTCATTGCTTTACAATTGTACAATTTTCAACAACTTTGAAACAATTACAATTTATTCAATCATTCTAACATAATTCAAAATTTTCTTTCCTGTTACTGTTTCACTTCATCCTCTTCACTTGTGTCAAAATGATATTTGGAAAGATATTATTATCCAGTTCTAATGAGAGCATAACATGCTGTCCTGGTCATGTAGCTAATAATCTGTGGCCTGATAGTGATGTGAACCTATTGTTTTAGCTGATTTGGTGCATACACAGAACATAGAACACATAACTATGCAGCACAGGAACAAGCCCTTCGAACCATGATATTTTGCTGAACATGGCATCAAATGAAACTAATCCTTATTGCTTGCCCTTGGGCCATTTCCCTCCATTCCTTGCATATTCCATTTGGTTATCTAAAAGTCCCTTAAATGCACTTATTGTATCTTCCTCCACCACTACCCCTGGCAATGTGTTCCAGACTCCAACCACTCCATGTAAAATACTTGCCCCTCATATCTCCTTTGAACTTCCCCCCTCTAATCTTAAATGCGTGTCACCTAGTATTAGATATTTCAACTCTGGGAAGAAGATTCTGACCGTCAACCCTATCTACGCATCTTATAATTTTCTGGACTTCTATCAAGTCTCCCCTCAGTCTCTCCCCCTCAACAAAAAACAACCTGAGCTTTTCTAGCCTCTCTTTATAGCTCTCTTTATACCTCTAATCCAAGCAGCATCCTAGTAAACCTTTTCTGCATCCTCTCTAAAGCCTCCACATCCTACCTGTAATGTGGCGACCAGAATTGAACACAGTACTTTAATTGTGGACTAACCAAAGTCTTATAAAGGTGCAACATGTCATGCTGACCCTTGTACTCAATTTCCCAACCAATAAAGGAAAGCATGTCATACACCTTCTTTACTACCTTATTTACTTGCATGGCCACTTTCAGGGAGCTATGGACTTGAATGCCAACTCCCTCTGCACATCAATGCTGTTCAGAATCCTGCCAATAACTATATACTTTTCTTTAACATTTGATGGCCTAAAGTGCTGTACTTCACACTTACCTGGATTAAACTCCATCTGCCATTGCTCCACCCATATCTGTAACTGATCTATATCCCTTTCTATATATATATATATATATATATATATATACATATATATTTGTGTACATGTCAAAATTGGTCCATTGTACTTATGACAAACATGCAATTGTATGGAACACCTACTTGTGCCATTAAAAGAGAATATTAACCAAATTTCAGGTAAGAAGCTTCTGAACTGCTTCTGCTATGGGGAAATTTGTGGAAGTCATGTGGTTATGGAGAATTTTTCATGAGTCCATCCTTTAGGGATGGCAAGGTATTGTTGTATCTATGGTTTGCACTACACATGATGACTGTTGTTACAGTGTTTCTTGGTTTGGAACATGTTCAGGAGCTATAATGAAATATCTTCCAAAGAGGGAGATGGAGGATGGCTGTCCACAGATGATCTTATTAACCATGTGGTTTTCTCAGAGCACCTCTCATATCTTCATCTTGTGCTAGGTGTAATGACTGAGGTGACTTAAGCTTAACAAGTCGCTAATGACCAAACTATGTCACATCCTTCAACTAGTTGGAAGCATTATTGAAGAAGGTGCAAGAATTAGGGTGCCATGGTGGCTCAGTGGTTAGCACTGCTACCTCCCCTGCCAGGGACCTGGGTTCAATCCCAGCTTTGGGCAATTGCCTGTGTGGAGTTTGCGCATTCTCCCTGTGTCTGTGTGGGTTTGCTCTGGTTTCTGCCCACAATCCAAAGATGTGCTGGTCGGGTGAATTGGCCATGCTAAATTGGCCACTGTGTTAGGTGCATTAGTCAGGGGTAAATGTAGGGGAACGGGTCTGGGTGGGTTACTTTTCAGAGGGTTGGCGTGGACTTGTTGAGCTGAAGGGCCTGTTTACATTCTCCAGGCAACCTTAACTAATCAAAAAAAAGTAGAGTCAGCTTGGGCTCCAGATTGCTCCTTTTATCCATCTCTTCACACCCTTACCAAAGATTCTGCAGCCTGTGTCCTGTATCAGCCTTGGACAGAAGCAGGAAGTCCAGTGAAAGGACTACTTTCCTTTTTGAAGGTTGCAGCAAATGATTTGGAAGCTTCAATTGTCAAGTGCTATTCTTGTCACGCTATGCCTCTGGCCTCCTCCTGTGCTGGGTGCCACCAAGTCTGCATGACATTCTTCAACGAAGCAAGTTCCTTCGCTTTGAAATTTCCCTGAATTGGTACAGGTCTGACCTTTCAGAATTCCTTTTCTGATAGCCATTGAATTTGCATCCAGTGATCTTTGTTGTGTCAGTTCTCTTTTAAAAAAACAACCATGTTGCAATTTAAACTCACCTCAAGGTGAGCACAGTGCTGCTAGTGATTTTAAGCTGAAAGTCACATGAAATGACTATGTTTATCGATCACTGGAGGAAAGTTTGGCTGATATCTCCACTACCTCCACACTGATGCAACCTGGAGATGACAAAGGACCTGTACATAAGGAAACGTGACTATTGTGCAGTCTCTCAGGAAGTAAATTCAGATGAATGGGCACACAAATTTTCCTGAGATTTTCAAATGTATAGGGTTTAATTACTGCTTCCATATCTGTCAGCAGGAAATCTATGTCAATTGGATGGGGAACCTGAATTGCAAGACCTAGAAGGTCATCAGTGTGTATTTGGATTGTACCAAGTACAGGGAGAAAGTGAGAACTACAGATGCTGGAGACCCTCTCACCCACTCCAACTCCTCACCCTCACAACGCGCAGCCCTCCACTCTCTCCGCTCCAACCCCAACCTCACCATCAAACTGGCAGACAAGGGAGGTGCAGTGGTAGTTTGGCTCGCCGATCTTTACACCACTGAAGCTAGATGCCAACTCAAAGACACCTCCTCTTACTTCCCCCTTGACCATGACCCCACCTCCCATCACAAAACCATCATCTCCCAGACCATCCATAACCTCATCACCTCAGGTGATCTCTCATCCACTGCCTCCAATCTCATAGACCCACAACCCTGCACCGCCCGTTTCCAAAATCCACAAACCCGACTGCCCCGGCCGACCCATTGTCTCAGCCTGCTTCTGCCCCACTGAACTCATCTCTGCATACCTCGACACGGTCCTGTCCCCCTTAGTCCAAGAACTCCCTACCTACGTTCGGGACACCACCCACGCCTTCCACCGCCTCCATGATTTTCACTTCCCCGGCCCCCAACACCTTATCTTCACCATGGACATCCAGTCCCTGTACACCTCCATCCCCCATCATGAAGGCCTCCATGCCCTCTGCTTCTTCCTCTCCCACCAACCCACCCAGTACCCTTCCACTGACACTCTCCTTTGACTGACTGAACTGGTCCTCACTCTTAACAACGTCTCCTTCCAATCCTCCCACTTCCTCCAAACCAAAGGAGTAGCCATGGGCACCTGCACGGGCCCCAGCTATGCCTGCTTCTTTGTTGGATATGTGGAACAGTCCATTTTCCGCAGCTACACTGGCATCACCCCCTACCTTTTCCTCCGCTACATCGATGACTGTATCGGTGCTACCTCGTGCTCCCACGAGGAGATTGAACAGTTCATCCACTTTACTAACATCTTCCACCCCAACTTCAAATTTACCTGGACCGTCTCAGACTCCTCCCTCCCCTTCTTAGACCTCTCCATTTCTATCTCGGCGATCGACTCAACACAGACATTTACTACAAACCGACCGACTCCTACAGCTACCTAGATTACACCTCCTCCCACCCTGCCCCCTGTAAAAACATCATCCCAAATTCCCAATTCCTTCGTCTCTGCCGCATTTGCTCCCAGGAGGACCAATTCCACTACCAAACAACCCAGATGGCCTCCTTCTTCAAAGACTGCAATTTTCCCTCCAACATGGTCGATGGCGCACTCCACTGCATCTCTTCCACTTCCCGCATCTCTGTCCTTGAACCCTGCCCCTCCAATCGCCACCAGGACAGAACCCCACTGGTCCTCACCTTCCACCCCACCAACCTCTGGATACATCGTATCATCCTCTGTCATTTCCGCCATCTCCAAACAGACCCCACCACCAAGGATATATTTCCCTCTCCACCCTATCAGCGTTCCGGAGAGACCACTCCCTCCGCGACTCCCTCGTCAGGTCCACAACCCCCACCAACCCAACCTCCACTCCTGGCACCTTCCCTTGCAACCGCAAGAAGTGCAAAACCTGCGTCCACACCTCCCCTGTCACCTCCCTCCAAGGCCTCAATTCACCTGCACTTCCACACACATCATTTACTGTATCCGCTGCACCCGAGGTGGTCTCCTCTACATCGGGAGACAGGCCGCCTACTTGCGGAGCATTTCAGGGAACACCTCTGGGACACCCGCACCAACCAACCTAACCACAGGAAATGCAAAACCTGTGCACACACCACTCCCCTCACTTCTGTCCAAGACCCCAAGGGATCCTTTCACATCTGACAGAAAATCACCTGTACCTCTCCCAATGTCATCTACTGCACCTATTGCACCTGATGTGGACTCCTCTACATCGGGGAGACAGGATGTCTTCTTGCGGATCATTTCAAAGAACATGTCTGGGACACCCACACCCACCCACCCCACCATCCCTTGGCTGAACACTTCAACTCCCCCTCCCACTCCATCAAGGACATGTAAGTCCTGGTCCTCGTCCATTGCCAAACCATTACAACCCAATGCCTGGAGAAAGAATGCCTCATAGTCTACCTTGGGACCCTGCAACCACACGGGATAAATGTGGATTTCAACAGCTTCCTCATTTCCCCTTCTCCCCACCTTATCCCAGTCCCGAGCCTCCAACACAGCACCGCCCTCCTGACCTGTTCATCACTCCCCGCCAACTTATCACCTTCTCTGTCACCTTCATCCACCTATCACTTTTTCAGCTACCTTCCCCCCAAACCCACCCCTCTCCCATTTATCTTTCAGCCCCAGGCCCACAAGCCTCATTCCTGATGAAGGGCTCTTGTCTGAAATGTCCATTCTCCTACTCCTCGGATGCTACCTGACCTGCTGTGCTTTCCCAGCAACATGCTCTCAACAAGAGAACCATTAACAGGTTCACTCTGCTCAATAATTGCAGGCAATACAAGACTGGATCTATAATTTGGGCTTTCAGCACAGGATGGTAAATTTACCTTCACTAAATATAGTACCAACATAATTAAATAAACTGAATGCAAAGCTCTCTTGCTATTATAAAATACTAGCTTCAGAAGTCTGAAAACTTTTAGGATTGTCTATTTTGAAGGTGAAAACATGAAGCAAGAAAATACCTGTTTTTTCAATTTGAACAATGTTTGTAATTTGTCATAATTTGCAAAACTCTTAATGTCGGTTACCAAACTTATTTTAATTTTGGGCATTAGGTAATAATCTTTCGGGCAATTAAACGTTGATTGCAAGTGATAGATCCTCTTTGCACTGTTGATAGATCATCTTTAATGAGATCCATTGAGGGTTGTAACACAACTACCAGCCTATAAAACTATGAATTACCTCAGCAAAAAATATTTGAAGGTAATTTTCAAACAAAAATGCTGGTTCACTGAACAATGTGTTTTTTGACCTAAATACAATTTGTACTGAGGAAATACAATGGTGTCATTGATAGCTAATTGTAAAGGATGTGAGTGAGAATTAGTGGTACTGTAAAAGCAAATATACAAGAGCTAGCTCTGTAAAAACAATCTTGGCACACAGAACCTTTCCTTTGATGAAAGTTGTTTATGCAGTTGCTGAATAGCTGTCAGCATTCAGCCTGCTCTTGCCTGCATTCCAAATTACTGTCAGTCGCTGTGGGATTCAAGTAAAGATTTGGTTGAATGTCTGACAAAATACTTCACACGGTGACTATCGTTCCCCTAGTCATTTCACAGACAGGATTGTTGACTTAATGTAAAGCAAGTTGGATGTCACGTTGGCTCAATGGTTAGCACTGCTGCCTCACAGCACCAGGGACCAGAGTTCAATTCCAACCTTGGGCAACTGTCTGTGTGGAGTTTGCGCATTCTCCCCTTGTCTGCGTGGGTTTCCTCCAGGTTCCCTCCCACAATCCAAAGATCTGGAGGTTAGGTGAATTAGCCGTGCTAAATTGCCTCATAGTGTTAAGGGATATGTAGGTTAGGTGCATTAGTCATGAGTAAATGTAAAGTAAAAGGATAGGGGAATTGGTCTGTGGGTTACTCTCCGGAGGGTCAGTGCGGACTTGTTGGGCCAAATGGCCTGTTTCCACCCTGTAAGGATTCTGTGATTCAAATGAAGTGAAGTTCGTGGGTGGAATTTAATGAGCACTGGAGTTTGGTGAGAAGATAGGTTGAGGCTTATTAAATGGGAACCCATTACTTTTCTGACTGCCACCACCTCCAACTAAGTCCATGAATAGATGGGCCAAGAACACCCTTTCTCTCCAGAGGCCAACTGAAACCCCCGAGTGGTCAAATATCAATCTCATCCTGCCACTGTTCTTATGGCGGGGTGGGGCTTCACCATATGGACAACAGGTAAACTCTGATAGGTATGCCAGTGTCCTGGTGAGAGCACCCTACTTTGCTGTTATCCTGCACTCAAAGGAAGAACTGAGAAAATCACTCTCCTGCTCCTCCATAGCCATTACCTCCCTCCTCCCCTTCAGTGAGTGAAGCCTGTTTGACTGACTCTAGCATCTTGCCTCAGTTACTTTAATACTTTGGGCTCCAGCAATGATCTTTCACACTGGCTCCATTGTAGTTTCAGCAATGGCCATCACCATTGGTGGCGCTGTCTGTCCTGGAGAGATGCTAGTCTGTGATTGACTGACACTTCTCAGGGTAGGGTATCAGCCCGGAATTTCAAGAATTTCAATAGGAAATTTCTCCTGCTGGAGCTGGGAATCCATAAAACATCCAGTACGCTGTGTAATCAGAGATTCCATCAGAGATATATTTCCCTTCGCACCCCTATCTGCTTTCCGTAAAGACTGTTCCCTCCACGACTCCCTTGTCTGGTCCAAGCCCCCTAACAACCCACCCTCTCCTCCCAGCACCTTCCCCTGCCATTGCAGGAATTGCAAAACCTGCGATCACATCTCGCCCCTCAACTCTGTCCAAGACCCCAAAGGAGCCTTCCACATCCATCAAAGTTTCACCTGCCCTTCCACACATGTCATTTACTGTATCCGTTGCTCCCGATGCAGTCTTCTCTACACTGGGGTGACAGGACGCCTACTCGCAGAGCACTTCAGAGAACATCTCCGGGCCACCCGCACCAACCAACCCCATCATCCTGTGGCCGAACACTTCAACTCCCCCTCCCACTCTGCCAAAGACATGCAGGTCCTGGGCCTCCTCCATCACCACTCCCTCACCACCTGACGCCCGGAGGAAGAACGCCTCACCTTCTGCCTCGGGACTGTCCAACCCCATGGCATCAATGTGAATTTCACCAGTTTCCTCATTTCCTCTCCCTGCACCTTATCCCCAGATCAACCTTCCGACTCAACACCACCCTTATGACCTGTCCTACCTGTCCATCTTCCTTTCCACCTATCTGCTTCACCCTCCCCTCTGACATATCACCTTTACCCCTCCCTCCATCCACCTATTGCACTCTCAGCTACCTTCCCCCAGCCCCACCACCCTCCCATTTATCTCTTCACCCCATAGCCTCACAGCCTCATTCCTGATGAAGAGCTTTTGCCCAAAACATCGATTCTTTTCTCTTGGGATGCTGCCTGACCTGCTGTGCTTTAGCAGCACCACACTCTCGACTCCAATCTCCAGCATCTGCAGTCCTCACTTTGGCCTGTGTAATTGGTAGCTCATCCCAACAAAGCTTTTGGAATGGCCACTAAGGAGTTGCTGTCGGCAAAAAAATGCCACTGCCTTACCAATATCCAAATATATTCGATTGGATCCAGAATGTTCAGCAGAGACAAAACCATTCTAAAACTACACCAATTCCTGGAATTGTTCATTTTGACTCCTTATAGTGCGATGCATATAGGATTGTTTACTTGTCGTGATTTTAGTCAGACATTATCGAATATTGATATGGCATTTCTCTCTAAATATCAAAACTGATGGATTTGTTAACTTTCTGTTCTTTTTATTTCTGTATTTCTAATTGTACTTCTTGCCTTTGATAAAAAAGATTTCAGATTTCAGGTTTAAATCATGTTGATTTTCAGTCTTCGGGCTCACTGCTACACATTTTAAAGAAGGACTTTGTTTCTTTTTCTTTCTTACAGTTAAGCATTATGTAAGTAAAGTTTTCTTTCATTCTATGACTACTGCTGGACTAATGGGGAATTGGGTTGGGAAATTTATCTACTTCTCTAATATGATTGATTAAAATTGACATTGGGAAACGTTCCAAGATAATTTAAGAAAACAAAAGAGGAAATTCTTGCGAGTCTGAAAGTAATAAAATAGATGCCCTGATCTGATAAACCGTGATGTTTTCTTCTCAGGATATTTGGATGCTGCAACACTCTTACAGCCTAGCTCGACTTCAATGTTAGATAGAACAGTCAACATTTTTATTGGGCTCTGCTCATTTAATTAAAGCTTTAATTTGGAAGGTTATTATCTCTTAATATGTTTTTCTCTCAACCTTTACCTTTCAACAGTGACATTTTGAGAAACTTTTAAAATTGATTATTTTGTCGTGACTGTTAGTGCAGTGTGCAATTCGAGCTATCGAGAGTGGAAATAGGTCCTTCAGCCCAACACGTCTGTGCTGACAAGGTTTCCGAAACTGAGCCGGTCCTATTTGCCTGCATTTGGCCCATATCCCTCTAAATCTTTCTTATTCATATACGTGCTCAAGTGTCTTTAAATGTTGTAATTGTACCCACCTTTGCTACTTCCTGTGGTAGTTTGTTTCATACATGCACTGCTCTTTGTTCGAAAAAGTAGCCCCTTCAAGTCCCTTTTAAATCTTTCTCCTCTCACCTTAAACCTATGCCCTTTAATTTTGGAATACTCTACTTTAGGGAAAAGACCTTTGTTATTCACCTTATCTATGCCCTTCATGATTTTCTAAACTTCTATAAGGTCACCCCTTAGTCTTTTAAGCTCCAGGGAAAAGAAAATCCCAGTCTACCCAGTTTTTCCTTATAACTCAAACCTTCCAGTCTTGGTAACACCCTTGTTAATAATGTTTGCACCTTTTCCAGTTTAATAACATCCTTCTTATGTTAGAGTGACCAGAATCGTATGCAGTACTCCAAATGTGGCCTTACTAATGTCTTAGAGCTGTAACATGATGTCCCAACTCATTGTTCTGACTGATGATGTGGTGTGGCAAACATCATCTTCACCACCCATCTACCCATGGCACCACTTTCAAGAAATTGTTTACTTGCTCCTCTAGATCGCTCTGTTCAACAACACTCCCCAGGGCCCTCTTATTAATGTGTAAATCCTGCCCTGGTTTTTCTTACCAAAATGCATTTATGTGAATCTATCTGCTATTCCTTGTCCCATTAGTCCTGTTGATCAAGATTCCATTGCATTCTTAGATAACCTTCTTTATTCTACCACCAATTTTCCTATCATCCGCAAACTTACTAACCATGCCTCCTACATTCTCATCCAAATCATTTATATACATGACAAACACCAGTGGACCCAGCACTGATCCTTGCAGCACACCACTAGCCACAGTCTAAACAACAACCACCAGTCTGTGTTTCCTATTGTCAAGCCAATTTTGTATCCCATTGGGTAGCTCTCCCTGGATCCCATGTGATCTAATCTTTCTACCATACGGAACCTTGTTGAAAGAATTGCTAAATTCAATGCAGACAATGACTACTGCTCTGCCTTCATCTGTCTTCTTGGTCACATCTTCAAAAAAACTCCATCAAATTTGTGAGACACGATTTCCCGTGCACAAAGCCATATTGACTATCTCTAATTAGCCCTTGCCTTTCCAAATGCATGTAGATTCTGTCTCTCAGAATCTCCTCCGACAACTTTCCCAGAATAGTAGTCCTCCAGTCTTCTGGCACCTCACCTGTGACTTTCGATGATATAAATACCTTTATTTCTTCCTTAGCTTCCCATAATGTCCTGGATGCATTGATCAGGTCCTAATGATTTATCTCGCTTTTTGCGTTTAAGACCTCCAGCACTTCCTCTTCTGTAATATGGTCTCTTTTCAAGATATCACTATTTATTTTCCCAAAAACCCGAGTTTTTATCTGTTTTCTGCAGAGTACAGAAGCGAGAGATTATTTTCATTCAAAGAACCAAGATGTTGACTAAGCTAAATTAGAAAAAAATAAATAAAAGATCAGATGTTTCTTGTAGGAGTTGTTTATAGCCCCCTCACAGTAGTTATGCAGGACAAATTATATAGAAATAAATACATGGGTCATGTCAGAAAGATATTGCAATAATTATGGGTGACCAATTTAAATGTAGATTGTTGAATCTAACTGGTATGTACAACCTGAAGAATAAGCTTGTAGTCTGTTTCTGGGACAATTTCTTCAGGCAGTACATTCTTAACTTCTGGCAGGACTTCAGCAGAGTAGGACGCTCAACCTGGAGCCCCTCTGCTCCACCTGTTCTATTTCTTTCTTTTCGTCTATTTTTTTCTCTTTTTTAGCAGTTCCACAGCAGCGCGAGGGGAATGAGTTCTGGAGCAGAGCAAGGGGAAGCGGGTTTTGGAACAGAGCAAGGGGAAGCGAGTTCTAGAACAGCGCAAGTTGCCTTGGCATATTTGAGTGCCAGTATGGAGCGGCCTGGATGTTTGGACGAGAGCAGGACAGTTGCTGGACTGGGGCTAGGCATGGGTGGTCAGACGACTTGTTCACTGAGCTGCTGTTATTTGAAATCCTTACAGGACTGTAATGTCATTCTTCAACCATGTTATAACTATCATATTTCTAACTTATTTTTAGACACTGTAAGTACAGCTTTCACTGTACTCCTGTACTGGAGTATACATAACAATAAAGGATATTCTATAAAGGATATTCTTAAGCCAAACAGATAGAAAGCTACTTGAAACCTGTAATATGCAATAGGATAAGTTTAATTCATAACCTTGTGGTACAAGAGCACTTAGATGATTATAACATGATGGAATTAGGCTGAAGACTAATTTTTAACCTAAGCAAAGGTAATTGCAAATATTCGAAGGGCAAGCTGTCTAAGGTAAAATGGAAAGTGAGATTAAAAGAGTTACAGTGGAAGACTGTTAAATACATTTTCCTAACTCAGTAAAGATTCAGTCTGGTTGAGGCAGAAAACCTTTTGAGAAACACATATCATTCACAGTAAAATATGAAAATTAGCCATAGCATCAAATCAAAAGGACGACTGCACAAGTTTGTAAAGGTTCATGATAGTTCAGAAGATGAGATTAATTTTAAGGAATAACAGCGAATGACTAAAACTAAGAGGGAGAGAGAAGAGTATAGAGAAAGCCTGAGAGCAAGTGATTCAATTATTATTTAAATGGAAGAGTAACTAAAACTGATGTTGTTCCTCTTAAGAGTTGGCAAGTCTGGGAAGGGATGATGGAAAATAAGGAAATTGTGGAGGAATTGAGCTGGTTTTTGTGTCTGTCTTTGAGACTTGCAAAATCTTCTCAAAGGCACTTGGAAATGAAATGATTAAAGAGAATTGGGTACTCAAAATCATCACCATCACCAAGGAAAAGGTGCTGAGAAAACAGTTTGACTTAAAATTAACAAGTTCCCTGGTCCAGATGGTCTGCATCCTGAAGTCTTAAAAGAAGTGGTTGCACACATAGTGAAGGCATGAAAGAAGATCAAAATTACTTAGCTTCTACAAGGATCAAAGTGGATTGGAAAAATGACTAATGTTTTATCTTCATTTGATAATGAGGGCCATGAAAACAAAAAAAAAATACTAGAAGCCAGTTATTCTAACATGTCACAGACAAATAGGAAGAATCCACTTTTAAGGAAGTTATAGCCAGACATCCTGAACATCATAATGTGATCAGGCTGCATCAACATAGCTTTGTCAAAAGGAAACTAGATTAAACTAATTTTCTTTGAAATTTTGAGGGCAAGCAGGATAGACTTAGATTTTCAATGGCATTTAAAATGCTTCATCAAATATTACTTACACATAACATGAGTACATGGCATATAAAATGGCACATTAGGATGGATAAAGAATTAGTTAGCTAAGAGGAAGCAAGACAGTAAGAAAAATGTTTTGGGGGAGTTAGCAAACTGCAATTAATGGAGTGCCACAGGGATCAATGCAAGAGCCCCAATTACTTACAATCTGCATTAGTGACTCGTAAAGACATATAGACAGGTTATTGAGTAGGCAAATAGTTGGCAAATGTAGTTCAATTTGGGAAAACATTGACTTTGCTACTTTGGCAGAAAGAATAAGAAGCAGTATATAACTTAAATGTTTAGAGTTTTTAGAACATGGAGTCTAAGGAACTCAGAGATAAAGAGGAGTATGGGTGCTCTAGTACATGAATCACAAAGTTAGCATGCAGGTTCAGCAATTGATTAGGAAGGTAAATGGAATATTGGTGTTTATCATCAGGAGAATGGAAAACAGAAGTAGGCTGTTTTAAAGTACATCATAAAACCTAGAAACTATCAGCAGGAGGAGTCCCTTAGCATTTCATAAAATTTAGAAACTAAATAGAGGATGAGACCCTTTGAGCTTGATCTGCCATTCAATATAATTCTGGCTGATTCTCTGTTTCAATGCCATATTCCTGTTTTCTTCCCATATCCCCAAGCTACTTGCCTGTGTTTCAGGATAGGTTAATTGGTTTTTCCAGACAAATCCACCAGTTTCGAATTAAACTATTTGGACATCTCCATCTCTGGCCACTGAAGCCTACTCCACTACTTCAGCTCAAGGCTTATCTTTACTTATATCTTTCTTCAATAGTCCTATTAAACTTGAGGTATACCAACCAGCTAGCTTCCCAACTTTAAAGCTAACACAAACTGGGGACCATAGGGAATCAGCAACTTACTTGACAAACACTGCTCTGGCTAAAGCCAACCACATCCTCCAGCCTCCAGAGAACTCCCTTAAATGGGCTCAAAATGAGAAAAAGTTAAAATATTAAATCAAATGCTATTAAAACATTTAACCTATAATTTTACATGAAAATTTCACCCAGTTTGATTTAGAATAGAGCTAACACAGTCAATTTGTCATGTGGTTTGGTAATCATATTCTTCACTATCTCAAGTAGGACAATTTACCTCTTGTTTAATGATTAAATGCGGCAAGTTGGCATTGCATTCCTGTGCAAACTAACTCATTAGAGAATACATTTTAATAGTCATGCACTATTCATTACAATTGCTCTGCTAAAGCTTTACTCAAAAAATGTAATGAAATGTATTTTGTAATACTTGTCAATTATGTAGTTTACAGAGGTTATGGCAGCACATTGATTGTTTACATTATGCAAATATGCCAAGCAATCATTCCATTGTTGCTATCATAGAGTCATAGAGATATACAGCACAGAAACAGATCATTTCGTCCAACTTGTCCATGCTGACTGGATATTGTAAATTAATTTACTCCCATTTGCTCGCATTTGGGCCCTATACTATTCATATGTGCACCGTGGGAAAAGGACTTGACTATTTACCCTATCCATGCCCCTCTTGATTTTATTAACCTCTATAAGGTCATCCCTCAGCCTCCGATGCTCCAAGGAAAATTGCCCCAGGGTTACATCCAAAATGTTGACTTCTCCACCTCCTGGTGCTCCCTGGCTTGCTGTGTACTTCCAGCCTCCTGCTTGTCTACCAGCTTCTTCAGCCTTTCCCTGTAGCTCAAACGCTCCAACCCTGGCAACTTCTTTGTAAAACTTTCTACGCCTTTTCAAGTTTAACATCTTTCCTACAGCAGGGAGACCAGAATTGAACATAGTAATCCAAAAGTGGCTAATCAAATTCCTCTACTGCGCAACATGACCTCCCAATTCCCATACTCAATGTCCTGACCAATAAAGGCAAGCATATCAAATGCCTTCTTCACTACCCTAGGTGAAAGTGAATACTGCAGATGCTGGAGATCAGAGTCTAGATTAGAATGGTGCTGGAAAAGCACAACAGGTCAGGCAGCATCTGAGGAGCAGGAAAATCAACGTTTTGGGCAAAAGCCCTTCATCAGGAATGAGGCAGGTAGCCTCGGGGGTGGAGAGATAAATGGGATGGGGGTGAGGCTAGGGAGAATGATTCTGGAGGCACACCGGTGGTCACAGCCCTCCAGTTCAAAAAACAATCCTCCACTATCACCATGTCTCTTACCTTCAAGCCAATTTTGCAAACAGTTGTCTAGCTCTCCCTGGATTCCATATGAGCTAATCTTGTTAACCAGACTACCTTGCGGAACCTTGCCGAACACCTTACTGAAGTCCATATTGGCAATGTCTACTGATTTGCCCTCAAATTTCTTTGTCACTTCTTCAAATAATTCAATTAAGTCAATAGTTTAATGGGACTCTATGCATACAAAGTCACCAAATTCAATCATTGTACAGTTCACACTGTTTCATCATTCCCTCTCTGTCTGTTCAAAATGACCACATTGCATAATCCATATTGCATAATCCAGTTGAGAAACAATAACCAATTAGATACAGAGAAAACAAGAGTAGGCCATACAAACCTTTGAGCTGCTTCTTCCCTCAGTTTGATTATGGCTGATCATCTAACTCAGTACCTTGCTCCCATTTTTTTCCCCAGACCCTTTGATCCCTTTGGCCCTAAGAACCATATCAAACCCATTCCTGAAAACATTCAATGTTTTGGCTTCAACCGCTTTCTGGGGCAGAGAATTCCCCAGGCTTCCCATTCCCTGGGTGAAGACATTTCTCATCCCAGTCCTAAATGGCCTTCCCTATATCCTTAGACTGTGACCCCTGGTCCTGGCCTCCCCGGTCATTGGGAATATCCTTCCTGTGATGATGGTCCTTCAGCCCATTGGGTCAGTACCAGCTCACTGAGAGTTTCCAGCAATGAATTCACAAGTTGGTTTCTGAGGGGGCATGCCCAAATGAATGTTGCATATTCAGTTGTGATCGGAGGAGGAATAAAGTCAAAGTGAAGCAGACAGAGAAAGAGACAAAACATTAACCTTCTATCACACTGTTTACATGATCCTTGACTATGCTCAGAATAGATAGTCATAGGGATCTACAGCACAGGAAAAGGCCTTTCAGCACATTGAGTCAGTGCCAGTCAAAAATAACCACCTAACTTTTCAATTCAAATCTGAACGTTGATAGAGGAGAATACCTGGCAAACATATTGTCTGTTAGATACACCAGCAACTGTCTGCCAATATGTTCAAATTTCTCTTATTCGTTCATGGGCACATGGGCATCGCTGGCAGGGTCAGCCTTCATTGTCCTTTCCAAGGTTAATGCTAATGGATATTCTGGAATTATATATATATCAGCACCATTTGGATCTGCAGCCCAGAATGTAAATTGTGATATGCTTACAAAATTAAAAAGATTAGTTGGCATCCATTTTCAATAATGGATGCAAGTAGGCTGTCCTGGAATAGAGCTTCAATAATGTGGTGACTGTATTACTAAACGATAGTAATCCAGGGTTACATCAGCAGAACTTTGATGTCTGGCAGAGGTTGAACTAGAGGCATATAGCTCCCCACATTCCCAACATCACCAAATGCAGCAGTGTGCTGGTATGTTCTGCACTGTGAACCATTTCAGATGTTTTCAGTTTGAAGGTGCAAGCCCATATGGTGTACAGCATCGAGATGGGAGTTTAGAGGAAGCTTCTTTGCCATTAGATTAGTGGAGGGGAGGGTGTTTTTCAATTGGCTTTTTAAAGATCCACTCACCCCCTTGAAACTTATTAATTGCCATGACTGTGGCCATGGCTCATCATATTGTCTCTGAAAAACCAGTATCAATGTGGGGAATCCAAGTTATAACAATTCCAAAATCAATATCCTTTTCCTGAGGTTTTGTCCCAAAACTGAAGACAATAATCTTGATGTGATGTGGCCAAGACTCCTTGCAAGTGAAGTATCACTTCCTCAATTTGAAACTAAAATGACTTTAAGGTAAAGACAAACGTGTGTGTGTGTGTGTGTGTGTGTGTGTGTGTCTGTGTGTGTGTTGGCTTTTAGCAATTTCTGTACATCTAAATCCCCAGTGTTCCTCCACAGCACCTCTCCAAGTTCAGAAATGACTCCAACAGATGCAAATAGAATAACGTTGCAACTCCTCACATTGAGCTGTCTCTGCCCTATTTCTGCCCACTTGTTGAACTTGAATTTCAATCCAGCTTCAGGAATGTTTCAGCATGAACAATGCAGGTCCTCTAATTGAGCCAGGTGCGAGCTTCTCACCCAATTAGTGACACCAGGCCCTATCAGGAAGGCTGGATACTGGCTCCAATTCGCAACGTTCATTGACGGACAGTTGCCGTTACAGGGCTTGCTATTGTGCTGCAGAATAAAGCAGGCAGGAAGCTAAACACTAATGGCCAATGAGCCCATGGAAAGGTATTAGACCTGCTCCATGTGAATAACCCTTTCTTTCCAACAGTTTTCCAACTTCAGTGGAAATATCACTTGATGGCTTCCCTCATCAATCCTGTCAGTTAAGCCCCTCCATACCTATCTGAAACCCAAGGCCATTTATCTGTTTATTTCCTTTTATAGCTCCCCTTATCCATCTAAACAACTTACCTTGAAAAAATATAAAATATGAAGGATTTGAACTTTAGTTACTTTTTTTTGATTTCCTTTCTCCACTAATCTCTGTTCCTTTTGAAGGCATTAACTCAACCTAGCGTATAGTTGCAACACAACTATTCTGTTGATTTCTGCTACTTCAAGTAACTGTTACATGCAATCTTAACATAGAGGATCAGCAGGCTAAATCATTCATGCTGGCATCAAAGGCAAGGCTTGCTAAGTGCACTATAAGTGCAAATCAATGGTCATCAAGAGTGAAGACCCAGACAGTGTTTTCCACCACCTATCGCAGGAACACGATTTCAAAGGTAGGTCCTTTGTACCTTCCTTGGCTGTGATTAGTAAGCTCCACACAGAGCAGGGATCAATCCTGGGGCCTTTCTGAGCTGTCAGGGAATTCTCATGACGGATTTCTTTCTGTACATTATATTACCTTACTGAAAATGTTCATGCAATAATTTAACATCACTAAATTAGCTTAAAGACCTTAACCATGACTTACGCAATTAATCCTAATTTTGCTTAACCCCAAATAAAACCAAAATCAATGATAAAGTTGAAATGCAGACACTTGTAGAATTTGTTCTGTGGTAACAAAACAGTCAAGTACAAATAACTCCAGACAAAATTTGTTTGATCAAAAATAACATTTGAGAAAATGACACATTAATAGCTGTAATTCATCATTGTCTAGACATGACATCACTGAAAAAAGTATTTTAACCAAGTATCTGCTCCATCACTCTGAGGACTCTGAAGGAGTTTTTACACTTGTGGAGCTAGATTACTGAAATTAGTACTGCAATTATTAAAA
Source organism: Chiloscyllium punctatum (assembly GCF_047496795.1). NCBI lineage: Eukaryota > Metazoa > Chordata > Chondrichthyes > Orectolobiformes > Hemiscylliidae > Chiloscyllium > Chiloscyllium punctatum. Next base: position 66,378,132 of record NC_092775.1, read on the forward strand.
TCACTTAAAACACAAGTACAATATTTTCCTTGTATTCTTATATACACAGACTGGTCATTTTAACTCTCTAAGTACCGGATTTGCAACAATGTTCTATAAAACTTTAAAACTTTCCACATTCCCGCAATGATCTCTATCTACCTTGGGTTTGCCTACTTAAATATGACCTGATGGATACTATAACTTGTCCATGTTTTGCATTCTCTTCATACCTTTTCAAATGATATATTTGTATTTTACCTCCCTCTGCAGGACAGATGAACAGATACCATGTCCCTCCACTCCAGCATGGCACCATCTCTTTCTGCCACCCCAGCTATTGGCGATAGATATCAAATAATATTGACCGAATGTCTGCACATTGTCATACTCATGCAGCATGAATTTACAAACAATAGCTATGATCTAATGAAATGCAAACTTGAATTGGATACTTTTCTATAGCACAAATGGAGTTCAGAAATCAGGGGGCCTTTGTTCTTGCCAACAGATTCAATTATAAGAACATTGGGATTGTTTTCTTGTATGGACTGTTATGTTCTTCTCTGTTCATTGATTACTTTGAATACATTGATAAATGTATTACATCTTAACTGATAAAGCAAACTGATTTTCTTTATTTGGAAATAAGACTATATATAGATAACCTTAACTGGGAGGCTATTCTAAACACATCTCACTCTTATTCCTGCTGTTCACAAGTCAAAGGACTATTACATCATATCCTGTGCAGGTAGCAGTGATTAACAGCAGATTAGCCTATGCCCTCTAAAATGTGTATGCACATCAATATGGACAAATCTTGGCACAGTCATTAAAATGTAAACATCCCTTCCTGGGATAATGGCTGCATTTGTCTAACTAATTAAAAGGAGTGGGTCTACAATATAGCTGCAGGCTCTGTTACTGCAAACCAGGAACAATGGATGTGAAGAGGTCTATTTTATCAAGATGGTATGTAGTTAAGTGCTACTTTAATCCAGCGTCTCACTCTTGCCTTATCAACATAAACTATTTATGAGGAAATGGGAAAAGATGCTCCGGCCACATGACCGAGACAAGATTTCTGATGAGCTGTAATAGGGCATATGCTGGTCAATCAGGGTAAAGAAAGGAAACATCAATGTCAGGGAAGGAGAAAGATGCTGTCGAAGAACATCTGCTGTTAAGCCACATGTGGGCCAAGAGTCAAGTTGATCTCAACATCTTGACCTGAGGAACCACACCATGGAGTATAACAACTGAAATCTGCTACTGTGAACACACTAAAAAATCAGCTAATCTGTCCTCCTAAACTACCAGCGCTTTACTTCAGTGGCCAAAAAGGATTACTGGCCTGCATTCTTGTCATCACCACAGGTAAAAACAAGGGTAACAAAGCACTTCAAAATCATAAAACATAAACACATGTTGTTTTCAGAATGTACAATCTCTTGTTGAGTGTGTATGTAGATTGGGAACACAGTTGTAGTTGTGTGCATTTGAAGCATAAACATCTAACTTTCTGTTACAACTTTGTAAAAACCTGTCACTTCCCTGTTCCTACCATTTAAAGCAGTCAAGAGTTAAAACCCTTTTTATTAAAAACACACACTACTTCGGATAGTAGGTAGGTGAAGAAACAAGGGGACCCAGGTCTAACATCTCTCCTCTCTGTAACAATATATACACATGTTAAAGAGAGACTGATGGATACATTTCAAATCCAAACACTGAGATATTTCAGCATACATAGTTTAATATGACAGCAGATTTCATTGTAATATGTGAATTCTAAGGATATTTTTGAAATATATTTGTCAGAACTTTTTAAAAAGAGTCATTAACAGAATGTGAGCAACTCTGGCTAAGGCAGAATTTGTTACTCATCATTAATTTCTAAGGGTTTGATGTCAAACATAGTTCAAACTAGAAAAAGATAGCAGATTTCCTTTCCTAAAGGACACTAATGAATTGAATGAGTTTTAATGGCAACTGATAGTGGTTGCATGGTCATCGTTCAGCCAGATTTTAATTGAATTCAAAATTTAATTATCTGCCTGAGGAGATTCAAACCTATGTCCCATTAGCAATAGCCTGAGGTTCTGGCTAACTAACCAAGTGACCTTACTGCTTCATTACCACCTCCTCACTGTTTGTGTAATAAACTGTAATCATCATATTGGCCATTCCTAGTTGTCCTAAGAGATAATGTTGAATCATAATCTTTATTCCATTGTATTGTAACAGAATGCTTTACTAGGCCACTTCAAAGGGCATTGCCTCAAACACATGGTATAGGACCGGAGTCAAATGCAGACCAGAGGATCAGAGTAATGTGTTCCCTTTTCTGAAGGACATTAGTGAAACAAGTCACCTTTTTTCTCCTGGAGTAAGTTACTGATTTAATGTGATTTAATCTCAAATAGTCTGGGTGCCTATCCCACGCCCATAATCTCTTACATCTAAGTCACCTCCCTGATACACAGGGTGCCACTTTCAGGTTTGTGTGGTGCCAGAGACAACTCAATACACCTCACCAGAATGCTTCCAGAGCTGCAAGGTAGGATTTGAAAGAGGTAGCGAATTCTGACTTGGAAATCTATTTCAAAGTTGCTGGCTTCCTCACAAATTTTCTTTGGAATTTTCAATCCATAATTAAGGTTGGAAATATGGATTTGTTGCTTGAAGGTCAATCTTAATGCAAGCCTAAGAAATGCACCCCAGCCCACTAGCCTCAGTGTAAGCTAAAGGCCAACAGAAACATTTAACAATGAGTCTTTCTCTTTAATTTCTATAATCTTTTTGATTTTTCTGCTGAGTTGTAATGAAAGCAATGCTACAGTTCTCAAACTACAGGCTGATTTGTTTTCAGATCGTATAGCAGGAAAAGCAGATCCCCATGCATCTAGCTGTACTGTCTGAGTGCCAAGAAGAAAGAAAAATTACCTTCCTCATCTCCTAAAAAAGTGATCTTGCGGTGGTTGGATAGCCATAAAAACCTAACTGATGTGTTTGAAGGATGGGAATGTGCTGGCCTTGCCTGTATGTGGCTCTTAACCTCTAACAATATGATTGACTTCCAACTTTGCACCAGGCCATTCTAACATGACATCACTATCAAAGGGCAGTGAGGAAGATACAAAATAAGAATGAAAAATTTCAAAGGTTTTAATAGAGATTCTCAAATATTTTTGGTTAAAGTACTCCTTATTAAATGGATTAATGATTGCGAGATTAGTGAGAACTGTTGAAATTCACCAAAGATCCATAAGCAGCACCTTCCAAACCCACAACCACTTTCATCCAAAGAACAGGAAAGCAGAACATCACCATCAGCAACTCCCCCTCTAAGTCACTATCCTGACTTAGAAATACATTGCCGTTCCTTCACTGTTATTGGTTCAAAATCCTAGAATTCCCCCTAAAGCATTGTGAGTATATCCACAGCAGGTGGACTGCAGTGGTTCAAGTGAGCAGGCAGCTCACCACTTTCTTAAGGGCAGCTAGAAACATGCCATAAATGCTGGCCAGCCAGCTGCATCCATGTCCCTTGAGTAAATTAAAAAACAGGACAGATCTCTCATCAAAATTATTTTGTTACATTCATTGAGTACGTGAAAAATAATTTGAAAAAACAAGCAATTACATTGGTTAGTGATTTGAGGACAATTTCATTGATGTAGAGAATAATTAGACAGACCTGACAAACTAGAAATAAAGGATAAAGTATAAGTCCTTGGCCATGCTACTATGAGTCATAGAGTCATAGAGATGTACAGCAAGGAAACAGACCCTTCATTCCAACTCATCCAACCCAATCTAGTCCTACCTGCCAGCACGTGGCCCATATCCCTCCAAACTCTTCCTATTCATATACCCATCCAGATTCCTTTTAAATTATACCAGCCTCCACCACTTCCTCTGGCAGCTTATTCCATGCATGTACCACCCTCTGCGTGAAAAAGATTGCCCCTTAGTTCTCTTTTATATCTTTCCCCTCTCACGCTAAACCTATGCTCTCTAGCTCTGGACTCCCCCACTCCAAGGAAGAGACTTTGTCTATTTATCCTATCCATGCCCCTCTATAAGGTCACTGCTCAGCCTCCGAAGCTCCAGGGGAAACAGTCCGAGCCTGTTCAGCCTCTCCCTATAGCTCAAATCCTTCAAACCTGGCAAGATTGTTTTAAAGCTTTTCTGATCTCTTTCAAGTTTCACAACATGTTTCCAATAGGAAGGAGACCAGAATTGTTGGTATTATTCCAACAGTGGCCTAACCAATGTCCTGTACGGCTGTAAAATGACCTCCCAGCTCCTGTACCCAATACTCTGAGCAATAAAGGAAAGCATACCAAACGCCTTCTTCACTATCCTATTTACTTGCGACTCCACTTTCAAGGAACTATGAACCTGCACTCCACGGTCTCTTTGTTCAACAACACTTTCGAAGACCTTACCATTAAGTGTTTAAGTCTTGCTAAGATTTGCTTTCCCAAAATGCAGCACCTCACTTTTATTTAAATTAAACTCCATCTGCCACTTCTCAGCCCATTGGCCCATCTAATCAACATCCCATTGTAATCTCAGGTAACCTTCCACTACACCTCCAATTTTAGTATCATCTGCAAACTTACTAACTATACCTCTTATGCTCACATCCAAATCATTTATATACATGATAAAAAGCAGTGGACCCAGCATTAATCCTTGTGGCACTCCACTGGTCACAGGCCTCCAGTCTGGAAGTTCAACCCTCCGCCACCATTTTATGTTTTCTACCTTTGAGCCAGTTCTGTATCCAAATGGCTAGTTCTCCCTGTATTCCACGAGATCTAACTTTGCTAATCAGTCTCCCATGGGGAACCTTGTCAAACACCTTACTAAAGTCCATGTAGATCACGTAAACCACTCTACCCTCATCAATCCTCTTTGTTACTTCTTGAAAAAACTCAATCAAGTTTGTGAGACATAATTTCCCACACACAAAGCCATGTTGACTATCTCTAATCAGTCCTTGCCTTTCCAAACATATGTACGCCCTGTCTCTCAGGATTCTCTCCTACAACTTGCCCACCACTGACATCAGGCTCACTGGTCTATATTTCCCTGGCTTGTCCTTACCATCTTTCTTAAACAATAGCACCACGTTAGCCAACCTCCAGTCTTCCTGCACCTCACCTGTAACTATCAATGATACAAATATATCAGCAAGAGGCCCAGCAATCACTTCCCTAGCTTCCCACAGAGTTCTAGGGTACACCTGATCAGGTCCTGGAGATTTATCCACTTTTATGTATTTCAAGATATTCAGCATTTTCTCCTCAGTAATATGGACATTTTTCAAGATGTCACCATCTAATCCCTATATTCTATATCTTCCATGTCCTTTTCCACAGTAAATGTTGATGCAAAATACTCATTTAGTATTTTCCCCATTTTCTACGACTCCACTCAAAGGCTGCCTTGCTGATCTTTGAGGGGCCCTATTCTCTCCCTAGTTATCCTTTTGTCCTTCATGTATTTGTAAAAATCCTTTGGATTCTCCTTAACTCTATTTGCCAAAGCTAACTCATGTCCTCTTTTTGCCCTCCTAATTTCCCTCGTAAGTATACTTCTACTGCCTTTATACTCTTCTAAGGATTCACTTGATCTATCCTGTCTATACCTGACATATGCTTCCTTCTTTTTCTTAACCAAAACCTCAATTTCTTAAGTCATCCAGCATTCCCTATACCTACCAGCCTTCTCTTTCCCCCTGACAGGAATATATTGTCTCTGGACTCTCGTTATCTCATTTCTGAAGGCTTCCCATTTTCTAGCCGTACCTTTATCTGTGAACATCTGCCCCCAATCAGCTTTCGAAAGTTCTTATCTAATACCATCAAAATTAGCCTTTCTCCAATTTAGAACTTCAACTTTTAGATCTGGTCTATCCTTTTCCATCACTATTTTAAAACTAATAAAATTATGGTCTCTGGCCCCAAAGTGCTCCCCCATTGACGCCTCAGTCACCTGCCCTACCTTATTTCCCAAGAGTAGGTCAAGTTTTGCATCTTCTCTGGTAGGTACATCCACATACAGAATCAGAAAATTCTCCTGTACACACTTAACAAATTCCTCTCCATCTAAACCCTTAATACTATGGCAGTCGCAGTCTATGTTTGGAAAGTTAAAATCCCCTGCCAGGGTGCTAACTGATTTCCTTTTAATGTTAAAATGTCCTGTCAATGGCATACCTGCCCCATTAGTTCACAGATCACATTGAAACAAACAGCTACTGCCCAAGTCAATATTAACAACAGGTTCGTCATGTACAACAGGCTGAAAGCCAGCTACTATTTTAATTTGAAAATAATTTCCCATAGGCAATATTATAATCAGAAAGGGAATAGTGAATCAATGCTCCTCTTTTCAATCTCTTTGATTGTGTTATGAAGTTGAAGGCATGTACTGTACAAGAGAGAGTGAAAGCTGTTTTACACTGAGAACTTGCAGGTATCTGTCATGTGATTGAATTAGAGTGGTGCTGGAAAAGCACCGCAGGTCAGGCAGCATTCAGGAATATTTCTGACGAAGGACTTTTGCCCAAAACGTCGAGTTTCCTGCTCCACGGATGCTGCCTGACCTGCTGTGCTTTTCCAGCCCACTCTAATCTAGACTCTGGTTTCCAGCATCTACAGTCCTTGTTTTTACCTCTATCATGTGACTGAATAGCAGTCTCAGAGTGTACTGGAAAATTGAAAATATGTAACATTTGGCTGTGAAATAAATACCTGAGTTTTGGTTGCTATGTTTTCACAACAGGTCGAATTTAACCAGTCAGTTTCAATTATACCCCAAACTACTAAATCGAATTTGAATGTAATGTTTCGACAACATCGAACCAATGAGATCATCCGATGTCTGGGTACAAAGAAGCAGGCATTTTGAGAGTTAGCCAGAGAGAGAGCGACCAACTGCCATTGTCAAAGTAACTGCTAGCAAACCACTCTTTATAAAAGGTAACTTTGTCAAATTAAACATCTTTGCAGCAAAAGACCAAAGATGACTCAGGGAGAGCTACAGCCAGAGGAAGGGGACGACCACGACTATCTGGTTTTGAAAATTAAGTTGATGTAATTTTAATATGGGTGGTTATTGGAACACTATATTGTTTATAGAGTTGGAGGTTGATAACAAACCTTTAAGAGAAAGGAGGCTTGGAATTGTAAATAGCTGTTGTTTAATGCTCACTTTTTGATATTTTTCCTTTAAATAGTGGAAGTTGGGAGTTCTCTGTCACTTATACTTTAACAGATTACAAGGTGAGGTGAGCTTTTCTGGATATTTGGTTTAATTAGCAGAAAGGTTTACTGCCATGTCATAACAACTGATTGCAATAAAGATTTCATTTTAGCATTTCATTACTTTTTAGCATCCAGCTAGAATGCAAATGTAACTCAGCTTAGCAGAAACAACTATGGAGCCAAACACAAGCTTTTGTTGAGTGAAGAGAAGAGCAATTTTACAACATGTCATCCCTCAGAAAAACTATAATGATGCAACATTAAAATACACACATGCACACCACACATATTCATGTACAAAGTATAAAAGGAAATAGTATCCTGTGTAAATAATATGCTATTAGATTGATCTTGAGGCATTCAATTTTAACCTGAGACCACAGTTGATTAGGGATGTTCTGAATCAGTGACAACCATGACATATCAGTGGTTGGATATTTCTCTCCAGTTTGCATTACCAGGAGAAAGAAAGACTTTTCCAGTTAGAGTTCCAAATTTATCACCGTCTTCAGCCGAAATAAAGCTGTTTTGTGTATTCTGATGTTTGAGTTCCTTACATTCAAGCTAGTTAACTGCAGGTGATTTTTCAAATCTCCAACTTCCCATAAGGTATAAATCAAACAGGAGATACAGATTTGGTTGGCTGCTGTTAATGTTAATTTAAGTTCAGATTGGTTCCTCAACACACGTTTAATTACAGTCTAAGTTATGTCCATTAGCTGGAAAAGTGAAGCTATAGTTGCTGCTTTCCAGCTTCTCAAATTTAAAACCATGGGCGGCACGGTGGCACGGTGGCACAGTGGTTAGCACTGTTGCCTCACAGCACCAGAGACCCTGGTTCAATTCCCACCTCAGGCGACTGACTGTGTGGAGTTTGCACGTTCTCCCCGTGTCTGCGTGGGTTTCCTCCGGGTGCTCCGGTTTCCTTCCATAGTCCAAAGATGTGCAGGTCAGGTGAATTGGCCATGCTAAATTGCCCGTAATGTTAGGTAAGGGGTGAATGTAGGGGTATGGGTGGGTTGCGCTTCGGTGGGTCGGTGTGGACTTGTTGGGCTGAAGGGCCTGTTTCCACACTGTAATATAATCTAATCAATTAATCCTCAACTTCTGTGATAGCACACTCCTGACACCACTATTGATTTTGGGGGTTTGTGATCAGTTACTTAATATAGACAGTTGACCATTAAAAAACAATTTCAAGTACTGTCGTTTATGGAGTTTGTTTAGAAGGAGAAATTTATGCACAACACATTAGTTAATTAGATAAATACATAGCCATGATTATTGGGGATGATTCACTGATAGCAGAGGACACAGCCAGGAACTTGTTTGTGGATCTTCCTCCTCCTCCTCTAGTTCAAACTACGTCTGAGGTCTGCTGTCTACAAAGGCAGGCTGGTGTGGACTGCCCTCTGCCTCTGGGCAATTGTTGATATTCCCTGTTTCTAGAGGCTGGTGGTTTACAATGTGTCTGAATCCTTTTTTGTCAATGACCACTGGGCAGTTATTCATGACATTAGATGACCATTGCTCCTTGTCCATTATTTGAATGTTAGTTATCATTCCTTCTAAAGAATAACATTCCTTATTTTCCAAATCACTGCATTCATAATAGGGTAGTGTGGCACCCGATACACTGGTGGAAGGCAAGTTACTAGTGTAACACAGTTAAATGGGGACTCATGCTACATGAAGATTTGAGTATGGAATACTAACAGAACACAGGGGATCACAATTTTCAATAAGTATCTGTGGAACTGTAGAGATGAAGGACAAGAAAAATACTGTGACATGTAGCTGAGCTTTCAATGTAAGAAGGTTCTGGTAATTTGTTTGCAATTCAGGAAAGAGGGACAGAAAAAAGTAAGCGATTTTCACAACATTGTTTTTAGATGCTATCTGTGGCTGCTGTCTCTGTGTGCAATTCCTTTGAAACTGTGAAATGTCATGTTGACTTTCTTCAGCTGAAGCTTTCTTTTAGCCTATGTTTCTGTCTAAATTTTGTGAAGTTCTTTGGATTGGACGGACAGCACAAAGTAACATGAATCATTTATCTGGCATTGCTGAATTTTCAAATTTTGATCAATGTCTCCATTAGCTAGAAAAGTGAAAAATAATTATTCTAACGTCTTAGATGACAGCTGACGTAGCTCTGTAATTTGCTAAGATGATTTGTAAAACAGCAGTATACACGAGTGACTTTCTGTACAGCAAGCACTTGTCCTCCATTTAATGTGATAGATTTTCCCTTCGTGTGGGCACTGGAGAAAAATTGATGATTAATTAAACAGATCTTTTAATGAGCTGGTCACTACCATGATCTGAATGCACTGTTTTGTTCTCAGTGGCATTTGAGTGATCAGCGCACTGGTTGGCCTCCAAAGGTCAGTCATGCAGTTAAGGCGCAGGCCACTTTTACATCGCCAAAGTCTGTGGGTGTGAAATAAGCACTCTGGACGAAGCCAAAGGCTCTGATCCTCTGAGCTTAGAAACAGCTGTGGGAAGGTCTGTTCTTCGGAAGGGGGCCACTGATGTAGCAGTAGGCTGGTTTTCACTCGAGAGCCAGCTAATACTGTTTGCAGCATCCATGATGTTGAATATGACATCACGTTAGGTGCTTTATAATATCAGAGGAGCCCAACTTATGTCTCTAAATTGGTTAAGGCAGCTACTTATTATGGAAGTAACAACCAATACTGTGATGGTGGGAATTGGGCAGTAAGTGCTTACCTACAATTCCCACTTGGTGGGAGACTTTAAAATCTCCTTGATCCCTGTTTTACCTGAAACAGGGAATAAACCTGCAGAGACACTTGGGTGGCTAGTCATCTGTTTTTGCACTGAACATACAGTCATTTGTAGCAAAGAATGAGGCCATTTGTTCCATCAAGTCCAGCCAACTCCCTTTGAAGTAATCCAAATTGGCCACTGTCTGGTATCGCATGGCTTGATATCTGGTATTTTGACCTGTAGTCCACTTGCCTCAGTAATGATGTGGAGGAGCTTGTGTTGGACTGAGGTGGACAAAGTTAAAAATCATATAACACCAGGTTAGAGTCCATCAAGTTTATTTGGAAGCACTAGCTTTGAGGAGCTCCTAAGGAGCAGCGCACCGAAAGCTAGTTCTTCCAAATAAACTTGTTGGCCTATAACCTAGTGTTGTGTGATATTTAGCTTTGCCTCAGTAAAGCACTGCAGGGGTCTGTATTCAGTTCTTTTCCTGTTGAGTTTGTTTCAATTTTTTTTAACAACCCTACCATTGTTTCCATAAAAGGCAGAATTCGTGAGGAGGGATGTGTGCTGTGTTCCTGAAACATGTCACCAGAGAGTCTGGTTTTGATGGCTTCTGGTGCTCCATCAAGTCAAATGTTCTTTTGTTTTAACCAACATTTTTGAGAATCATTGGTGAACGTGTGCCAAGCAAATGAAAATACAGCATTTTTAATGCTTCTGCTTATTTTTGTCATTCTGGGTTCTGTGTATCAACCTCTGGCAGCTTGTGGTTGGGGTATTCTCCTTTCTGTGCTGAGTGTAAGGGGCTTTCTAATTATGTTTGTTAGAGGATGGAATGTTGGTGAGTCTTAATGAGTAGAGGCACTTCTCTCTGTCACATGAGGTAATTCATTGTATAATAGCAATAAGTATAAGTAACATCGAATAGCTAGGCATAATTACTTAACACTATCAGGAGTCAGGGATTTAGTTTCTGATCCTATCAGGATTTTGTGCAAGACTGCTTGATTTTGCCCCAAGAAACTGAGATATCAAGAATTTGGAATGGAGCTTAATATATCTTCAATATTAATTATTTTAGGACCATTACCTTGTACCCCAATGTTCTGGATTGCCTGAAGCAGTGTCCAGGAAATTAATATATAATTCCTGGAAAAATCCAGCCCAGTTCTAGTGGGTAAGTAATTCTTGCTGCTGGGTTTCGGGATTCTAGATGCATTTTGAATCACTAATACAATCAATTAAACTGCCGAAGCAGAACAAGGGTGTTCCAAGTAAGAAATTCTTAATAACAGTGGCCCTTTAATGTGTTTGACTGTATCACAAAGCTTTCTGAATTTGAGCCAAGTTCCCAGCTTCAATCCTGAAAGCAAGACTTTGGCATTGTGCATCTCACAGTCTTTGGATGGCGTGCTGTTAGAAAACTTTTATAAACATTGGCAAGCAATTGTGCTAATGTTTCCCTGCAGCCTTCTGTTACAAACCATCTAATGTTACACTGACATGACGCTTCCTGTGCTGTTTGACACCAGATATCACACTAAAAATGTGTTTCCTAGTACATCAATTCAACTGAAAGCATCAACGTACAGTTCATAGAATCTCTACAGTGTGGAAGCGTGCCATTCAGCCCATCAACTCTATACCACTCCTCTGAAGGATATCCCACCCAGACACATCCCCAGCTCTATAACCCTGCATTTCCCATGGCCAATCCACCTAACCCACACATCTTTGGACTGTGGGAGGAAACCAGAGCATCTGGAGGTAACTCACACAGTCACGGCAAGAACGTACAAATTCCACACAGGCGGCTGCCTGAGGGTGGAATTGAACCAGGTTCCTGGCACTGTGAGGCAGCAGTGCTAACCACTCAGCCACCATGCTGCCTATTCTGAATTATCATTTCTTTTTCTGATATTGGCTGTTCCATCTTTTTAGTTTGAAGCCAAATCTATCAGACAGATGCAAGGTTTATTGTAACTCCTACTATTATTTCTAGCAACGTAGAATTTCAGTTGGTCTATATTCATGCTCCCTTTCAATTCTGTTTTATTTTGTGTGAAGCTTTATATCTACTTGAAGTCTAGCAGTCAGTACACTTCCATTTAAAAAATAATGCTTCCATTAGATATCCAAAATAGGAAAACAAAATTACTAATCTTCAGAATTGTCTTAATTGGTACATTATTGCAAAAACCAAAAACATTAGAAATGAATTTATTATTGATTAAAGTTTCAATTTATCAATGGTTTGCAGAGGAACACTGCACTGTTTTTACAACATAAAAATAGCTCAATTAGGGTTAACACATTTAAAACATAGAACATAGAACAATACAGCGCAGAACAGGCCCTTCGGCCCTCGATGTTGCACCGATCTGTGAACTATTCTAAGCTCAACCCCCTACACTATTCCATTATCATCCGTGTGCTTATCAAAGGATTGTTTAAATTTCCTAATGTGGCCAAGTTAACTACATTGGCAGGCAGGGCATTCCACACCCTTACCACTCTCTGAGTAAAGAACCTGCCTCTGACATGTGTCTTAAATCTATCACCTCTCAATTTGGTAGTTATGCCCCTTTGTACAAGCTGACGTCATCATCCTAGGAAAAAGACTTTCACTGTCCACCCTATCTAATCCTCTGATCATCTTGTATGTCTCTATCAAATCCCCTCTTAGCCTTCTTCTTTCCAATCAGAACAGACCCAGGTCTCTCAGCCTTTCCTCATAAGACTTTCCCTCCAGGCCAGGTAATATCATGGTAAATCTCCTCCACATCTTTTCCAATGCTTCCACAGCCTTCCTGTAATGGGGTGACCAGAACTGTACACAACATGCTGCACTAGCATTTTGTATAGTTGCAGCATGACATTGTGGATCTGGAAGTCAATCCCTCTACCATTGAAACCTAACATACTGTATGCCTTAACAGCACTATCCACCTAGGTGGCAACTTTCAGGGGTCTATGTACATGGACTCCAAGATCCCTCTGCACATCCACGCTACCAAGAATCTTTCCATTGACCCAGTACTCTGCCTTCCTGTTATTCTTCCCAAATGAATCACCTCACAGTTAGCTGCATTGAACTCCATTTGCCACCTCTCAGCCCAATTCCGCAGTTTATCCAAGTCCCGTGCAACCTGTAACATTCTTCCACATTGTCCACCACTCCACCGACGTTAGTGTCATCTGCAAACTTACTAACCCATCCACCTATGCCTGCGTCTAAGTCATTTATAAAAATGACAAACAGCAGTGGTTCCAAAACAGATCTTTGTGGCACACCACTAGTAACCAGACTCCAGGCTGAATATTTTCCATCAACCACCACTCGCTGCCTTCTTTCAGAAAGCCAGTTTCTAATCCAAACCGCTAAATCACCCTCAATCCCATGCCTCTGCATTTTCTCCGACAGCCTAATATGTGGAACCTTATCAAAGGCTTTGCTGAAGTCCATGTACACTGCATCATCTGCCCTACCCTCATCTACATGCTTGGTCACCTTCTCAAAAAACTCAATGAGGTTTGTGAGACACAACCTGCCTTTGACGAAACCATGTTGACTATTTGAAATCAAATTGTTGTTGGAGTTAATGGCCTGGATGTTTCATTGGCCAGACAGTTGTTACTCTAGTGTCACTGGGATCTGGGCATGGGTTCCAGCGAATTCCCCAGCATAGCATACTCCAAAGGAATTGCCCAGGGAATTGATTTTTTTGCCGGACCATTCCACCAGGCTTGGAACCTCTCCAAACATGTTGATTTAAATTAGAGACTTTGGATGGTTCCGATAAAATGAGTTACTCAGGAAAGTTAGACTCTTAAATATATATCCTAACTGCTGAGTAATTATTAAACAGATCTCATACTAAATTCACACACCTCCAACTACACCTCCCCCAGACCTATTACACCCCCAAATTATGACCAAACGGCTTCCCAACCCTCAGATTTGAACTCCTTTCTTCCCCACCAGACCCAACATAATGCAAACCTGGCACTCTGTGCTCCTATCTATCTGGTACCCCACCCATACAGCACCCTAACATCATACTTACCCTTACGTACTTACAGTTTGACAGCAGCTCTCAAAGTGACAGTCAGGTCACTTACATTTCAGAATATAATAGCTGACTGCTGTGTAAAGATGGTGTGTTTTGCCTTCTTCTGACAATTCTGCACTATGAAAGGACTATCAGATTGGAAGTACGGCTCCAGATTTCTGAGTAGAATCTCCTCTCAGAAATGCGAAACATGCTTTATTTGTATGAATAAGGGGTTGGAGTGGCAATCTGCATGAAAATCCAATTTAGTGATTCTCTCCACCCTTTCTTATTTAATTTCATCAACATCTTTCAATTTCTTTCTTGCTCATGTACAGTTAGATTAACATTGAATTTCTCAATGTTAGTTGCTTCAATTAGTTCATTGTGGTAGAGGACTCCATATACCATTGACTTTCTGGGTAAAGAGGTTTCTTCCAAATGATGTACTAATTTTAAGTGAATATCTTATATTGATTGTTGCTAGTTCTGTTCTCATCTGTCATCTTTTCTATCCCTTTCAAACCCTTTTGAGGCCTTAAAGGCATCTACTAGGCTATCTATGCATGTTCTCTTTATCTGCGCCATGAGCATACCTTGTATCACCCTGGTGATATATTTTTCCACTTTGCCTCTGCACAGCACCTTTCACATATATTGCGAGCATCTTACAATATGGTCGTGAACAACAAATATGGGGAATGGGGATAAAAAAGAAAGAGTTTGTACTTACAGAAGGCCTTTCATTATTTTCGGCAAAGTTTAGTCACAGTTATATTGTAGAAATCACAGCAACCAATAGGGTAATATAGTAGCTCAATGGTTAGTACTGCTGCCTCACAGGGATCTGGGTTTGATTCCAGTCTCAGGCGACTGTGTAGAGTTTGCACATTCTCCTTATGTCTGCATGGATTTCCTCCAGCTGCTCTTGTTTCCTCCCATAGTCCAAATATGTGTAGGTTAGGTGGATTGGCCATGCTAAATTGCCTAAAATGTCCAGGGATGCAGGCTAGGTGGATTAGCCATGGTGAATACAGGGCAACAGAACAGGGTGTGGGTGTGGGTCTGGGAGGTATGCTTTTTGGAGGATCAGTGTGGACTCCATGGGCCAAATGGCCTGCTTCCACATTGTAGGGATTCTATGATTCTAAGTTATGCACTGCAAATTCCCACAGGCACCAATGTTATGATTCCCACTTCTAGGTTTTAGTAACTAAATCAAAACAAAGAACTGTGAATGCTGAAGATCTGAAACAAATACAAGGTCAATGGACTCGAAATATTAACTCTGTTTTCTCTCCACAGATGTTGCCAGACCTGCTGAGTTTCTCCAGCAACTTCTGTCAGTGTTTAATGTGTTTTAGCAATGTTGTTTAAGAGATATGTATTGACCAAAATCTCTGGAAGAACTATTTCCTCTAACCATCTTGGAACATAGCCACGGTACGTTTTACGTCAGCCTCTGTTGATAAAAGATATATCAGGTTAACATCTCACCCAAACATGGCACCTCTGATATTGCAACACTTCCTCAGCCTGCACTAACCCCTTGAAACAGGTGACATTACAAATAGAAAACTTTTTTTTATTCACTTGTGGGACAATGCCATTAGGGAGGGAATTCCAAGTTTTTGATCCAGCCACATCAGAGGAACAGCAACATATTAGAAGAGAGTGAAGACTCCAGATGCTGGAGATCAGAGTTGAAGAGTGTGGTGCTGGACAAGCACAACCAGTCAGGCAGCATCTGAGGAGCATGAGAGTCGACGCTTCAAGCATAAGCTTTTCATCAGGATGAAGAACTTATGCTTGAATCTTTGACTCTCCTGTTCCTAGATGCTGCTTGACCGGCTGTGCTTTTCCAGCACCAAACTCTTTGAACAAACTCTTCCAAGTGACAATGGTGAGTTAGTTGGAGGGGTATTTGCAGGTGGTCCCATGCATCTGCTGCCCACATCCTTCTAAGTGATAGTGGTTATGGGTAAGGAAGTTCTGTTAGGGAAGCATACTGATTTTCTGCAGTGCATCATGTAGATAGTATACACTGCTACTACTGAGCATTGGTGTGGACGTGGTGCCAATCAGACAGGCTGCTTTGTCCTGGATAGTGTCAAATTTCTTGAGTGTTGTAGGAGTTGCACTCATCCATCACACTCACAGACAAATTATGGGGAGTCGAGAAGTGATTTACTTGTCGTGGTATTCTTCGTCTTTGGCCTGCTCTTGAAGCAACTGTATTAATGTGGCTAGTCCAGTTTGCTTTCAGCAGGATATTGGTAATAGGGGATTCAGTAATGGTGACACCTTTGAATGTCAAGGGTAGAGGTTAGGTGCCTCTTATTGGAGATGGTCATTTCCTGGCTTTTGTATAGTGCAAATGTTACTTACCACTTGTCAGCCCAAGCATGAATTTTTAAAAACATCCTCTTGTGGGCATTTCATTTATTGCCCATCCCTATTGACCAGGTCTTGCTGCATTTGTACTTGTGCAGTTACATTAGACAGAAGAAAATGATTCATAGTGTTTGACATACCTAGAAGCCAGGAAATTAACTTAATGTTATTCAACTTCACTAATTACATTACACATATTCCCATTGTCAGAAACCATAATGCCTCATAAAGAACAATGATCATCTCTGCTATATTTATCCCCATTACCTTAGATTCCTTTTGCAAACTGTTTCTGAGCTTACTTTCTCTGAAAGTGCTTAATTTTACTGGATCATGGTTCCACAGGCACTGGCCAGATCTCTGTTTACCTCACCTAAGCACACCACAAAATTGTAGACTTAGTTCCTAATTCTGTCTTACAGATGAGCATTAACCCAAGGCCCCATCCAACCTCTCACATGGATGCAAAGGATCCCTCAGGCAGGGTGGGAGTTTTCAACCAACTTGTAACCAAAGTTCAGCTTTTAACGGCCAGCTGATATAGAAATAGACCAGAGTCAGTTTTCATTTATTCTTAAAGTGAAACTTTGCAGGTTGTGTGACTCTTCAACAAACCCACCATCAATAAGTGTTGCTTTAAAAAATTTTAATCAACCCATTTGGACATGTTATGACAGACCTTTGGTTTGAAGTCAGATCTTCAGCTCAGGACATATTACTGCATCATCTGGCTCTTTATATGTGTTCAAGTAATGGATTTCCCATTTATTTAGCTTTAGTTAATACAATTTACAACCATTCTAAACCTGGAGCATAATTCTTCCCTTTTATGAAACTGTGATTAATTTCAAGTTGTATTCATATTTCAGCATTACACCAGAGGCTGTGCAGTGATACAGACATTTGAAAAAAAAATCGTCAGAAACAGAATGGACCAATGTAAAAGCAGTCACCTGAGAGTATTCCTGTAAGCAAGACCTCAAAGATAGTAATTCCAGGATACTCTCCCTGTGACATGCTATCATGAGTACAGAATAAAGAACAGAGCAAATGAATGTGTGGCGAAAGAAATGTTGCAGGATTGCTTTAGATTTCTGAACATTGGGACCAGTACTGGGGATGATGAGACTTTTCTTACCATCTCTGTAGCTGATTGATTTTTATGATACACCATTGGAGAACAGTTTGGATTTGTACCTGGGTGTCCTGGTTCAGAGTGAGGGACACAACTTTAAAATCCTTCTGCGGAAGATGGATTTTAATCAACCTGTTCAGAGACATTATTACACACCTCCAGAGCAGGTGGGACTTGAACCCAGGGCCTTCTGGCTCAGATATAGGGATACTGCCACTGCATCACAACAGCCCAATGTTCTGAGACAGGCTGAATAGATATCACCTGTTACCTAATGAGGTTGGCTGGTGCAACTGGGAAGAATCTAAACTAATTTGATAATTGTTTGGGAATCAGAAGGCACCATTAGAGAGAAAAACAAGGTGTGCAGAAAATTAGAAGAGCATTTGAGTGAGAAATAAGTTAGCAAATGGTGTTAGAGCAAGAGGCAATGTAATAATGTCTAACTTAGGTTTACTAAGCATATATGTGAATGCAGTGTGGTAATAAATTTGATGCATCCAAGTAAGAGTAGTGCTGGGTATTCAATATTTCCGTATACAACCTGTTCAGTATGGAAATAAAAAGAAACGAAGCACATGAGCTCATGAAATAAAAACAGAAAGTGCTTGAGAAACTCAGCAAATCTGGCAGCATAGAGTCATAGAGATGTACAGCATGGAAGCAGACTCTTCCATCCAACCCATCCATGCCAACCAGATATCCCAACCCAATCTAGCCCCAACTGCCAGCACCTGGCCCATATCCCCCAAACCTTTCCTATTCATATACCATACGCCTTTTAAATGTTGCAATTGTACTAGCCTCCACCACTTCCTCTGGCAGCTCATTCCATATATGTACCACTATCTGCGTGAAAAGGTTGTCCCTTAGGTCTCTTTTTATATCTTTCCCCTCTCACCCTAAACCTATGCCCTCTAGTTCTGGATGCCCCACCCCAGAGAAAAGACCTTGTCTATTTATCCTATCCATGCCCCTCATGATTTTACAAACCTCTATAAGGTTACCCCTTAGCCTCCAATGCTTCAGGGGCAACAGCCACAGCTATTCAACCTCCCCCTATAGCTCAAATCCTCTGACCCTGGCAACATCCTTATAAATCTGTTCTGAATCCTTTCAAGTTTCACAACATCTTTCCAACAGGAAGGTGACCAGAATTGCACGCAATATTCCAAAAATGGTCTAACCAATGTTCTTTACAGCCACAACATGACTTCTCAACTCCTGTACTCAATACTCTGACCAATAAAGGAAAGCATACCAAACACCTTTCAAAAAACTCAGTCAAATTTGTGAGCATGATTTCCCATGCACAAAGCCATGTTGACTATCCCTAATCAGTCCTTGCCTTTCCAAATACATGTACATCCTATCTACCTGTGACTCTACTTTCAATGACCTATGAACCTGCACTCTAAGGTGCCTTTGTTCAGCAACACTCCCTAGGACCTTACCATTAAGTGTATAAGTCCTGCTAAGATTTGCTTTTCCTAAATGCAGCACCTCAAATTTATCTAAATGAAATTTTATCTGCTACTTCTCAGCCCATTGGCCCATCTGATCAAGATCCCATTGTAATCTGAGGTAACCTTCTTCACTGTCCACTACACCTCCAATTTTCGTGTCATCTGTAAACTTACTAACTATACCTCGCATCCAAATCATTTATATAAATGATGAAAAGTAGTGGACCCAGCACCGATCCTTGTGGCACTCCACTGGTCACATGCCTCCAATCTAAAAACAACCCTCCACCACCACCCTCTGTTTTCTACCTTTGAGCCAGTTCTGTATCCAAATGGCTGGTTCTCCTTGTATTCCTTGAGAGCTAACCTTCCTAACTAGTGTCCCATGGGGAACCTTGTCGAAAGCCTTACTGAATCCATATAGATCACGTCCACTGCTCTGCCCTCATCAATCCTCTTTGTTACTTCTTCAAAAAACTCAATCAAATTTGTGAGCATGATTTCCCATGCACAAAGCCATGTTGACTATCCCTAATCAGTCCTTGCTTTTCCAAATACATGTACATCCTGCCCTTCAGGATTCTCTCTAATAGCTTGCCCACCACCGACATCAGGCTGACTGGTCTGCAGTTCTCTGGCTTGTAAAACAAGAGTTAACATTTTGAATCCAGTAGGACTCTTCTGCAGGATTGAAAGGAGCTGGAAGTGGGTAACATTATTGATTAAGGGAAATATTAGAGTGCTAGAGAGAAAGGAGAAAGTATATAATTGGGATCCACAAGGATTGGTATTGGGACACAGTAAAAATGTAATACAGTAAAAAAGGTGCTTCACACCAATCAAACTATTCCTTGTAGATTACTACAAGTTTAAACAGCTATAGGAAACCTCCAAAGACATGCACAAAGCAGCAGTAGCCAGGAAGAATAGTCCATCAACTAACCTGTAAATATTTAATGACATCTTTGAATAATGCCAATGCTTCCTGGTAGTACATTGACTGCAATCTTGATTCAAATATGACAGTGTTTTCTTCAAATCAGCATTCCACACTAATGGACATCTGAATACTGTTGGCAGGTATTACTTGTGCATGCATATAAAACCCTTTACTAAAGTTGCATCCATCCATTTGCAATTGGATGGACCCATGTACACACATTTTCATGCATTAATGGGTCATGTAGTGCCTAAACAAACTGGTTCCACAGAGCCTTAAGGTGTGTTTAAGAACAAAAATGATTGGATACTATTTGGAATGTTTGAAATTTTCCGTGTGTTCCTATGTACTTTATACAATGTTTCTCCAGATGCATTTTCTAAAAAAAGTAAACTGTTTATTTCTGGTGCAAGATAGTTACTTCCTGTGTGTGCTGAATTTTGCTGTTACTATGATACAGAATCTCCCCACAATAACATTTCAATTTTAACCATGTTGATTTGGACATCAAGGAAGAGTCTGCTCCAAGTATTTCAGGAATTGTCTGTTTATTGTGGGGACCAATGGCAATGAATTTCTGTTTAGCCTGGCAGATAGTTTGACAAAAAAAGGAAGTAACATGGCCATAGATTGTTATATTGCAAATGAACGCTCAAGCTGAGGGGAGAATTGGTTGCTCAGAAATAATTGGAGTGACAAAAGTGGGTCAAGATGGAAGGTTACATTTGATGGTTTAAATTGAAATAAATGATGGCAGTAGTTGACAAGCATAGTGAAGGATATCATTGCTAAGCTCTTCCCTTCCTTCCAGCATAACCTAATTTTCATTCCTCCTGTCCTGACGGAGCTGTTCTACATGAATATATGCTTCCAAGGGTGCCATGTGAACTCGAGTTCTCTGAAGTCTAAACCTGAGTAGCCAGTGTACTCTTTGCCTTTCTGAATTTATGCTGGAATTATCCTGTATACGGATCAGAGCAATCATTATACACTGTTGCCAGAATTTTACTTTTATCGTCGAGTTGAAGAGATGGATCTGGAAGTGAGTGACAAAAACTCTCCTGCTTTAAGTGCAGTGGATTTCTGCCAATCAATCAGCCAATTATTGACTGGCAGGCTGGGTCCCTGAAAACATTGCATGTGCAGGCAAGAACTGAGGTTGTGCCCCCATCATCAACAGACATGGAAGAACGTAAGAAATATGAGTGGGAATAGGATGTTTGTTACCTTAGAAACCTGACAATACTCATCCTCTATTGCAGACTATATTTCATCTACCAGAGGCCACCTTTATTTACTTGGGAACAACCACTCCTGAGTCTACAGGCAACACCAATGATGCCTCCCCCTCTCTAGGCTGCTCAAGCAGGGCAGGAGATCCTCCTTCCCCGGGACAGAAAGAGGAATCAACATTAATGAATGAAGTAAATTTGGATGAAGAGCACATGGGAGGTCAGCAGCTATGGGGTCTGGAGAATCCCATTGCAATTGCAGAAGTAATCAATAACCTTCTCCATTGTGGCAAGGTGAATGGCAAATCTCAGCAACTTTGAGAGATTAGCCAATGGTTACATTGTAAGGATGCAAATGTGACAGGGGAGTATGAATCAACCACATTTGGTGACAATGGGTTGAGCCTTTAGTGTCTTCTTGGAAAGGAATGGTGCAGCTTTGTCAGGGAACAAAATGCTCTTGTGTATTTCACTGCCTGTCGATGCTGTCTATGCAAAGCAGTTTGATGTCATGTTTATCTCTGGTGTGGCTGCAAACATTTTTTCTGCTGGAGAAGACCTGACTCCTTGAGACATTGGTTGCGGCATTCTGCTCATCACAATCCTGATCCCAATGTAGAAGGAGACATTAGGACTTGCAGGATACTGAGGCAGTTGCTCCATTTAGGATGGTGGGGACATAGTTCAGCCAAATGAGTACATGGTGCAAACATCAGGTGAGCATGAGGGATGGCTGTTTGATCAAGAGATATGCATTTCAACTGCATCAAGTAAATTCATGTCTGGAGGGTTAAATGGTTTAGATAATTCTGCTTTTCAAACTATTCAGTTACAGAAGTGGTCTGTCATATGTGGAAGATATTTCTTCACCTTTGCTGTGGGGGCCTCAGAGAAGAGAGTGTCACATCTTTGCTCTCATCCTCCACCAGCTTGAATACTGTCCCATCAGTGAGTATACAACCTGGAGTACATTGGAGACCATAAACTGATTTGAGCACATTTATGCCTGACTAGCTATTGGCGGCTGTGAAAGATGATGCAATCAGAAGAGTGTGAGAGTGTGAGAGTGTAGGGAACCCAAGATTTAGATACCAGAAATGAGATAGCAAGTTCAGCAGAAGTTGTCTGAAGATCTGGTGGAGTTTCCAGAGACTACCTGTGCTCTGCTTTAGACAGTGAGGAGGGCATCCAGGCCATGAACATAGTGACCTCTGTCTAGTTCACATGTTTGGCTTTGCCCATCAAGAGATTGGTGACTGTCAGGGAGACTCACATCTAGCAGATCAGGTAATGGCTATCAGAGACTCAAAGAGATCTAAATGTTATCATCCCAGCCCTGAGCTCAAGAAATGAGTGATGATGTGAGCAGACAAGGTCCAAAGCAGGGAGGTATGTCTGCCTTACAATTGAGGAGGACAAAGTGGAAAGCATAAAAATGTATTGCTGGAAAATGTATTGCAGCAGGTCAGGCAGCATCAAAGGAGAAGGAGAATCGACGTTTCGGGCATAAGCCCTTCTTCAGGAATGAGGAGGGTGTGCCAAGCAGGCTAAGATAAAAGCTAGGGAGGAGGGACTTGGGGGAGGGGCAGTGGGAATGCGATAGGTGGAAGGAGGTTAAGGTGAGGGTGATAGGCCAGAGAGGGGGTGGGAGCGGAGAGGTCGGGAAGAAGATTGCAGGTCAAGAAGGCGGAGCTGAGTCAGAGGGTTGGGACTGAGAAAAGGTGGGGGGAGGGGAAATGAGGAAGCTGGAGAAATCTGCATTCATCACTTTTGGTTGGAGGGTTCCTAGGCAGAAGATGAATCGCTCTTCCTCCAGGCGTCGTGTTGCCATGGTCTGGCGATGGAGGCAGCCAAGGACCTGCATGTCCTTGGCAGAGTGGGAGGGGGAGTTAAAGTGATAAAAATTGAGGAGGACAGGCTGACCTCTGCATGTGGGGTCTCCTTCTCAGGACATTGCCTCCTTATGTGCATTGCCTCCTTAGTCCATCTGGCAGTGCTAACAGTCCCTCCTGTATCAAAGCAGGAGGCCCTTAACATGTCCAAAGGTCCTTTATGCACCAGTCAGCCAAAGGATGGCTGCCCAGGTCATTCCAGACCATGAGGCAGCAATGTTAGCAGCCTGCACACAGCACAGATTACAGTGAAGGCAGTGCAACATGCAGGAGCACTTGTAACAAATCTAAAAATACTCTCGGTGCACTTCAGCTTCACAGATGTTCAAAAAATTTATTATTGTTTATTCGTATGCACTGTTATTGTAAGGAACATTAAAATTGGTTTATGAACACCATATTGCAGTGTTGATGGGCATCTAGCAGTGCACATGTCAGATCAGTTGGATCGGGGCTGGCTGCTGTTGATCATTGCATGCTCATTGTTTGTCCATTGCAGGGCAATACCAGGGAGACAATGTCAGAGAATGTTAATACATGATTGCATCTAGACTAAGAAGCATAGATCCAGAGAACTGCTGCCAGTGGTTTCAGATCGTTGGACATTGTAAAAGTGAAATGCCTTCTAGTTGAAGTAGGCCTGTCAATGGCCATAAAAAACATTCTTTGTACTTGGGCAAAAGCAGTGATGGCACCAAAGCCTCTGGATCTCTCATTGTCCACATCAGTACTGAACTTCATCAGCTGCTTGGCAGTTCTGAAACAGAGATGTGTGATTGACTGGGAGATGTTGCCTATGTCTCTAGCAGATCTCTGGAAGGTCAGGAGGGAAAGTGAATTGAATTACAGTGGTCCCCCCGTATCCGCGGAGGATATGTTCCAAAACCTACCATGGAAACCTGAAACCGTGGATAGTAGCAAACCCATTCATTTAAATGGAAAATTTACCTCCCCAGCAGCCCTTGGTCCCTGGTTCTGGAATGTTCCATGTAATATGTTCGGGCCATGGTAAACTGCGTGTAACTGAAACCGTGGAAACCAACTCCGCAGATATGGCGGCTGCTGTGTATCTTTACTTTTTGAAGTGTAATCGAGATGGTTTTAATTTGCTTATTTATTTACTTTTCTCTTTTGAAACAGGTTGTGGCAAATCCCTTACGGCAAAAAGACACATAAAAACACACACAAACACAAAAACACACACAGAAAAGAAAGAAAAATAGAAGTTAATGTCCAGTGGTGGTTCTGTTAATTGAAAGTCTCTTTTGCAGGAGCTTAGATACAGTTGAATTGTGGGAATTGATTAACTTTGAAAGCAAAATACAGAATCTTCCTATAAATCTGTCTTATGAGAGACTGAGACCAGAGGTAAGCATTAGCTGAAACTGGAGCAGCTTTGCTGTTTGGTGTTCCAATTAGACTGAGAGAAGGAGTCAAAGCTGTTAATCAAAGCAGTTCTAAACTAAACATTTACAGATATACGGCTTGGGTTTAAGTTTATATCATTTTGGTTAACAAGATGCTTTGATGGTCATCTCATCCAAACCTACTGTGTGTTGCAAAAGGTAACTTGGAAACGCCATTTCTGACATAATGAATTGCAATAATTTTTTTTCCAAACATTGCTGGGAAGAAACATTGTCTCGTTCTTTTGTGTGGCGTGGCTGGAATGCCACATTCCAGGAGGATGATGTAAGCTTTTGTCCCCTGGTTACTGCTGTTGAGAACTTTCCAGAAATTGTGGTCAACTCACATCATGTGTTCAATGGCATCTATGTTGTCAATCCAAGAAAGTGTATATTTTTAAGAAAATTTAAGGAAAAATATAGATTTAAAAATATATTTGTTATCTTCATGTCTTCTTGACATGACAAGACAGAATCATAAAATTCAGGGCAAAAGTGACCTTGAGAGACATTGCCGTTGGCCACCACAATCAGAGCTCAAGTCTTCCACCATCATGGCCATCACATTAGCCACAGCTTCTTTGGAAAGATGGCAACACTACCAATTTGACATCTGGAGGTCTCACACTGACTTTCAGTACAGGCTAGCCTCTGGCAACACTTGACTCTGCCAGATTCTACACCCATCCCATTCTGCCACCTCTCCATCACAAGGGTTCCCCTGGCGTTAGTCAGCAGGTGGCTAAAATCCATTTCCTGTGGTCAACTCCTCCTTTCTTGGTCTCCTCTACATTGGGGAGACTGGACACCTCCTAGCAGAGCGCTTTAGGGAACATCTCCAGGACACCTGCACCAATCAACCACACCGCTCCGTGGCCCAACATTTCAACTCCCCCTCCCACTCTGCCAAGGACATGGAGGTCCTGGGCCTCCTTCAACGCCGTTCCCTCACCACCAGATGCCTGGAGGAAGAACGCCTCATCTTCCACCTCGGAACACTTCAACCCCAGGGCATCAATATGGACTTCAACAGTTTCCTCATTTCCCCTTCCCCCACCTCCCCCTGGTTCTAAACTTCCAGCTCAGTAACAGTCCCCATAACTTGTCCGGACTTGTCCTACCTGCCTATCTTCTTTTCCACCTATCCACTCCACCCTCTCCTCCTTGACCTATCACCTTCATCTCCTCCCCCACTCACCCATTGTACTCTACACTACTTTCTCCCCACCCCAACCCTCCTCTAGCTTATCTCTCCATGCTTCAGGCTCACTGCCTTTATTCCTGATGAAGGGCTTTTGCCCGAAACATCAATTTCGAAGCTACTTGGATGCTGCCTGAACTGCTTTGCTCTTCCAGCACTACTAATCCAGAATCCTCCTTTCTTCTCAGGTTTTCCTCCTCATTGGAATCACAAAAGCAGGTGTAAACATTCATCAAAAACTAGGGAAGGCAAACACAATGTTGGCTTTTATTTCAAACGGAATTGAGAATTTGAAATAACTGCACAGAGGCTGGTATCCCCATCACCAAGTCACCCTTTATTTACATGTGCACAGCCAGCTCAGAATCAGCCCCTGAACTGAGGAGATTCTGAATCCCGAGTTTATATCCCTAGTTTATAGTGGAGTTTGCACATTCTCCCCATGTCTGCGTGGGTTTCCTCCGGGTGCTCCGGTTTCCTCCCACAGTCCAAAGATGTGCAGGTTAGGTGAATTGGCCATGCTAAATTGCCCATAGTGTTAGGTAAGGGGTAAATGTAGGGGTATGGGTGGGTTGCGCTTCGGCGGGTCGGTGTGGACTTGTTGGGCCGAAGGGCCTATTCCCACACTGTAATGTAATCTAATCTAAATCTTTCTTTATTTTATCAGACTGATCAAAACACAGCCACTCAATAGTGAACAATAAACAGCAGCTAACAGGGGAATGGGTTGGCAAGGCCAAACTCTAACCCCACTGTGCAATCAATTCACTGGGAAATATGGGTGACCCACAATTCTCACCTTAACTTACCAAAGGGGAAACAGTAGACACAAACACATACAAAATAGTCCGATCAACCAAACAAGAAAACAGTGCATATTACACAGATAACCCTGGTAAATAAGCAAATTGTCCGCCCCTCCCACCTTCCGGCCACTCAAAGGCAGCCCACCGTTACGCCTTTTCCAGCTCTTGATCCACCCATGCCCCTTCTGGCTCTCGGTCTGCCCCATGCTCATTCCGGCTCTCGGTCTGCCCCATGCATCCCCAGTTTATATCTGTCAGCTCAGGACTCTGATTGGCCAAGGACAAAAATCCCAATCCAGGATCTCAAAGTTGGTTTGATCCACTTGGTTCCAATTGCTATAGTATTTAATAGGGAGATTTTGCTGTCACTGTAGAAGGCACTAGTTGCAAAGAAGAGCTACACTTGATTCCAACGATGCACCATTAAATGTATTGAAAGTCATCTTCTGATTAATGAATGAGTACGAGGCACTGGTCAGACTGCAGCTGAAATACTCTGAAGAGTTTTGAGCTCTTTCTTGAAGGAATGATAGGCTGGCATTCAAGGCAATCCAGAAGGTTCCTTCAGCTAATCACTGATATGCAGAGACTGTGTTTTATGAGGAGAGGTTGTGTAGTTTGGGCCTGTATTCATTAGAATTTAGAAGAAAAATGAGGGGTGACCTTATTGAATTTTTCAAAATTCTTATGGGACTTGATAGGGTAGATACAAGTCACCAGACCAGAAACATTAACTTTGATTTCTCTGCACAGATGCTGCAACTGATCTGCTGAGTTTTTCCAGCAACTTTTGTTTTTGTTTCTGTTTCTGATTTACAGAAGCTGCAATTCTTTCAGTTTCTATTTAGATACAAGAAGGTTGTATGCCCTGGTGGGATAGTCTCGGAATAAAGAATTGCCCGTTTATGACAGAGATGAGAAGGAAATCTTTCCCTGAGGGTAGTGAATCTATGGTATTCTTTACATCAGAGGGCTGTGATGGCTGAGTTAAGCAGATTTTCAATCAGTAAGGGAATCAAGGGTTATGGGGGAAAAGAAGTTGAGGATCATCAGATCAGCCACAATCTCACTCTATGGTGCAGCAGATTTGATAGGCTCAATGACCTACTTTTCCTCTTATATTTATAGTCTTAACCTATTCACAACTATTATCTTTGACTGGAATGGGACTTGAATGCATGATCCCCATGCCACTACTTTAAGTCAGGGTACCCTCGCAATGGTAACAGAAACTCCATTCAGTCCCCTCTCTGGTTCCAATGAGCTGCCTCCCAGGAGAATTAATTGTTCAAGGCATCCTCTCGTCAAAGCAAATACTTGCCCTTGTCCTTCTTAGTCTCTGAAATGAAATAATCTAAGAGTCAATGAGCGGAATCCCACTCTATTTATCATGAGCTCCTGTGTGTTCTGGTGAGATAGCATTGGGGGCCAGACCTGATGCTATTACCTGCAACTTTATGCTACCCATTCTCCTCCATTGTCATCCATTTCATACATATAAAATTCTAGCCTAATTGTGCAGTGCTTGTACATGGTTAGCACAAACCTTATATGCTTAGGAGTGCAGTGTTTGTGACTACAGCAGTTGAGATGGATATATCATCACTCTGAGGTCCAGTTTTCCCCTTAGAGGATTAATTGATATAAAAACAATGTTTACTTTTCCCAAGGCTGATCAAATATTAAATAAGAGTGGGTTGTGGTCAATATAAGGAAGAGCGTGCATGTTAGTGATGATGATGTGAGCTACAAAAGCATTATGACATTTCAGTCTTTCTGTTTACTTGGCTTTGTTTTTGTATTTGTTTTGAATCTAATTCAATGTTCATGTTTTGAAGTGAGATATTTTTGTAGCCATGAAGTATTCAAACTCAATTTATCCAGCTAAAAATCTCTCCAAATTAGCTGAAGAAATTTATTTTGTCCATTTGCTCATAACAGATCTCCTCTTCACATTGCTATCCAGCTTCTTCTTGAATGAAATCTTTAACAACCATACAAGATGGAGAATTCCACATTTCAATCATTTCCTGGGTGAAACAAAATTCAATTTACAATGGGAATCATAAGTTTACACCTCCTAGTTTATCATTTCTCCCATAATTGTAAACAACCTTATTAGACACCCAATCAAAACCTTTCAAAATCATGAAAAAAGTAAGAACAATTTGGCATCCTTAACAGAGGAAATTGAAATACTTTATAGAAGAGTAATTAAAGAAAACAATATTATAACTTGTTCCCTCATTCCATTAGGCCTCAGGCATTCTTTCAGACGATATTATATGGTAACATTACTGGCTTAGCCAGCATTTGTTGCCCATCTCTAACTGCCCTTGTCAACATAGTGATGTCATCTTTTGAATCATTGCAGTCCATGTGATTGACATTGATATATCCACAGTGCTGTTATGAAGGGAAATAGGGGAAATGATCTGAATACCAGTAAAGGAAAATCTGAAATGATTCTTTGAGCAGCTTATATTTTGGAGTAGTCAAGCAGGAGGCTGGAAGAACACAGCAAGCCAGGTAGCATCAGGAGATGGAGAAGTCGACGTTTCGGGTGTAACCCTTCTTCTGGAAGAGTCTCGAAGAAGGGTTTCACCCGAAACATTGATTTCTCCATTGCCTGAGGCTGCCTGGCTTGCTGTGTTCTTCCAGCCTCCTGCTTGTCTACTTTGGATTCGAGCATCTGCAGTTTTTTTGTTTATATACTTTTTGAAAGCTAAGTCATTGGATTATTGGGAGTATGCCAACATTTATGTAAGATATTTAGGTCAATGCAAATATTTGTGAGAGGTTCCCAGGCAGACAGTGTGTCAATATGTTCAGTGGGTCATATATTATTTTCGAACTGTCACTATTATGTGAGAACATTTTAGAAACTCCTTTGTTTTGGGGTGTTCATCTTATATTGGACTCTGGGGTGTGTGAGCTCCAGAATGTTGATAGATGCATGTTGTACTGAGTGATTTGATCTATGGCATAGACTGTAAATGTTATTATTACATCCACATCATTTTTATTCTCAAAGAAACAATGTTAGTAGTGACTGCTAAACATTGTTGGGCCGAAGGGCCTGTTTCCACACTGTAAGAAATCTAATCTAATCTATATGCAAATATATGAACAGCATGAAGGAATTCACTTTTCTTTACACTAATATGTTAACAAAAGTTTACCATACAGATCATAATCTTGGCTGTTTTATCTGTGTATGGTATCTTAAGTGCTGTGATGCACACTATCCAGAGCTTCCACAAAATAATACTGCTTTTTAAAGTTGTTTGACACAATCAAACATTAGGGACAAGTCTTGTAGAAAGCATTTCAGTTATGAGCTTATAAATTTATTAGAATTAAGTTTATTGTCATGTGTACTCAAGTACAGGGATACGGAGTACAGTGAAAAGTGTACAAAATTCACCATATCCTTAGGTACAAAGGTAACTAGAATCATAGAATCCCTACAGTGTGGAAATGAGTCTACACCAAAATTCCGAACAGCATCCCACTCAGATCCATCCCCTTACCCTATCCCTGCATTTCCCATGGCTAATGCAGGGTGGTACGGTGGCTCAGTGGATAGCACTGCTGCCTCACAGCACCACGGTCCCAGGTTCGATCACCAGCCTTGGGTGACTGCCTGTGTGGAGTTTGCACATTCTCGTATCTGGTTTTTCTCTGGATGCTCCGGTTTCCTCCCACAGTCCAAAGATGTGCAGGTCAGGTGAATTGGCCATGGTAAATTGCCCATAGTGCTAGGTGCATTAGTCAGAGGGAAATGGGTCTGGGTGGGTTACTCTTCGGAGGGTCAATGTGGACTTGTTGGCCCGAAGGGCCTGTTTCCGCACTGTAGGTAATCTAATCTAACCTATACATCCTTGAACACTGTGGGTAATAACTAGGCAATTTTAGGCACAAACTTATTTCTTTATTTTTTTGACTTTATGCCTAAAAGTTATACGTTACAGTCCTTCTCATTATAAAGTAGGCAAGATAAAGATTAACAGTCCTTCTTTAGCCATGGGCTTGCAGACACTCCATACTGGGCTTCTCCACGAGGGCTTGATCTCTCCCCTGTGCTGGACTCAAATCTCTCCCACAGGGTGGCCACACACTCCTCCATGATGTTGTCTTGCTGCTGGCTGCTCGAGCCTGGTCCAGCTCAGCAGACACCTCGTTGCCAGCTGCCTCGCTGCAGATCGTCAGATCCCGATCTGGTACAATACTGAGTCCCCAAGCTGCTTCAATGCTCTGGACCTTAAAGAAGCTACGATTGCATCGCACCAGCCACCTCGCACCAAAGACCCCCACCAGGCCCTCAGCACTGCCTTTGCTGCTGCCTCCACGACCAAGCAGCCTCCAGAAGGTAAGGTGAGTATCAGAAGTTGGGAACAAAATTAAGTGACAGGAACAAAATCAAGAGTTATAGTCTCTGGATTATTACTCAAGCCACATGAAAATTGGCATTGAGGTAAGAAAAATAGGGATGTAAATACATGGCTAAAGGAGTGCTGTGGGAACTGATCTGGGACCAATGTCATAGTGGAAAGGCAAAATAGGGTGGTCATAAGGACTCTAAACCAGTAAATAGGATGGATGACATGAAGGAAATCAATACAGTTTTAAAATTAAGTAACACACCAGAAAAAAGAAAGAGTCAGGAATCCCACTTTTAAGAACAGAAGTTAATGGCAAAACTATAGGAAGTATATTTATCAAACCAGAAGAGAGACATAATTAACAGAAGAATAAAGCATCAATCCTGAGGCACAGGCTGTAGTGTATGGCCCAAACAAGAGTTCTATATATGAATATATGGAGATTAAGTTAAATGAGCTGCAGGTACAAATTCAAATTTGAGGCTATGGTGTATTAGCCATTACTGCGACACGATTGGGAATTAAATACACCAGATAATGTTTACAGAACGGACAGGGAAATCGGCATGAGAGGTGGAGTAGCCTTCTGGATTAGAAACAAAATTACTTCAATGGTGAAGGAGGATATAATAAGGGGAAAGCATTCAGTGGAACTCATATGGATGGAACTGAGGAATAGTAAAGTATCTCAAACTGTAGTAGGTATACAAAATAGGTAGAGATCTGAGGTGCTAGATTGTACAAATGCAGAAATTAGGCAAGTGTCTAACAAAGCCAGAGTAGCATTAATGGGGTCTTTAACTTTAATAGACAAGCATCTGTTAGAAAGCTAGTAGATTTCTGGACTATGTCCAAGATAGTTTCCCAGATGTAACATGGTCCTGGGGATTATTGAATTTATCAATGAGCCAGATTTAATTAGTTACCAAATTGTGTTGAATATTTATCAAGTAGTCATCATAACATAATTGAGTTCAATGTTGCGTTTGTAGGCAAAAAGGATGAATAAATCAGTTACTAGACATGATTTGGAGGTGTGCAAAGTTAACAATCACACAACACCAGGTTATAGTCCAACAGGGTAATTTGGAAGCACCAACTTTCGGAGCGCTGCTCCTTCATCAGGTCGTTGTGGAGTTGATGAAGGAGCAGCGCTCCAAAAGCTAGTGCTTCCAAATAAACCTGGTGGACCATAACCTGGTGTTGTGTGGTTTTTAACTCAGCTGCAAAGAGTTTTAGATTTAGGTGAGGCTGATTTTAATGAGATGAGACAGAGTCTGTCCAAAGTAAACTATGAAAATCTGATCATAGGTAAAACAACTGAATAACAGTGAAGGATGTGGAAAGAAATATTTTATACCATACAAAACAAAGTTATGTTCCCGAGTAGGAAAAGTTCCACTTCAGAAAAAAAAACACAGCCAAGGGTAAGTAAAGAGATAAGGGACAGCATAAAACTAAAGAAAAAGGGCTTACGGAAGTGTAAAAATACGGCCGAATGGGAAAGATGCAAAACTCAGAAAAGGGCCACAAACATCTTGTAAGTGTTACTAAAGGAATTATGATAGGAAACTTGCCAAGGACACAAAAATCAATAAGAAGAAATTTTATAGTTACCTAAAGGGAAATCAGGTGGTCAGGAACAATGTTGGCCCACTAAAGTCTGAACGTGAGGATATTGTCAAAGACAGGGGGAATTAGCAGACACGTTCAATAATTATTTTGCCTCAGTATTTACAGTAGAGAAAGAGAATAGCTTGCCAGAAGTCCTGAGGAAATTATGAGTGAATTGGAAACACAGACTGAATAAAATTAATGCCAGTAAAACATTAGTACTGAGGAAATTAATGAAATTGAAGAGTTCCAAATCCCCAGGACTTGTTGGTTTCCATTTATGCATATTAAAGGAAATAGGGACCTACAATGTAAATGCCCGAATTATAATCTTTAAGTTCCCTTGATATAGCAGTCATCCACCTGGATCAGAAAACAAAACATCGCATGTCACCCCACTGTTTAAGAGGGGTAAAAGAGCAAAACCAAGGTATTATAAATCAGTTAGTCTAAGATCTGTGGTGGAGAAAGTGTTGGAATCTATAATCAAGGATGGGGTAATTGAATACCTTGAAAATCAGGGTGAGCCAGCATGGATTCATAACAGGTAGGTCATGCCTGACAAACATCACGGAAGTTCTTGATCAGATGACTAAGGTAGTGGACATGGGAATGTCTATGGATGTTGCTTGTATCGACTTCCAGAAGGCAATTGATAAAGTTTCACATAGGAGGTTGTGAAGTAAGGTAGAACCCCATGGAATAGAGGGCAAATTACAGACATGGCTAGGAAGTTGGTTGAGTGACAGGCAACAAAAAGTTGAAATAATGGGAGGTACGCAAATTGGCAGGATGTGACCAATGGTGTCTCATAAGGATCAGTGTTAGGGCCTCAATTATTCACATTATTTATTAATGATTAGATTAGATTACTTACAGTGTCGTTTATCCAGAGTTGCTGATGGCAGTAAATTAGGCTGCATTGCACACAGTGTAGATGATAGTCTATCAATATCCTTTGTAATTTTATGCTAGGTGATTGGGCAAATCTGTGGCAGTTGTGAAATTCACAACTAATATTGGAGGAACTGTTGGGCGAAGTTCACAGCACAGAATCAGATAAGTTAATTGTTGTTTTAAGCCTGTCCAAGAGAAAGGCTGCAGTAGTGAGTATAGTGGATTCTTTCTTGATTATATGTTTTTGGAAATAAGTCTCTTGATTAAACTTAAAATATAAGCCATAGCTATTAATTTAACCTGGAGCAGTATTTGTGAGGAATAAGACGGTGTTATTTTCTGGGTCTGTAGATTGTGAAGGAGCAAAAATGGCCTTTGCAGTGATATGTACTTCTTGTCAGATGTGGGAGTTTAAAGAGAGTTTAAGGGTTACTGTGGATTATATCTGCCATAAATGCTGTTGGATGCAAACCTTATCAGATCGAGTGGATTGGTTGGAGAGACAGATAGAAGCGATGAGGAATTTGCAACAGCAACAGTATGTGATGGATGGCAGTTATAGGAAGGGGGAAAAGTCTCAGATACAGTCACATAGATGGGTTAACTCCAGGAAGGGTGAGGGAGGTCAGCACCTAGGGCAGGAGTCTTTTGTGGATATACCTATTTCAAACAGGCATGCTGTTTTGGAAAACGTAGGGGGTGATGGATTCTCAGGGGAACGTAGCACAGACAGCCAAGTTTCTGGTATTGAGACTGGCTCTAATGCAACGAGGGATACGTCAGCTTCCAAGAGATCAATTGTGTTAGGGGATTCTGTAGTCAGAGGTACAGACAGACGTTTCTGTGGCCAGCAGAGAAAAAGCAGAATGGTGTGTTGTTTCCCTGGTGCCAGGATCAAGGGTATCTCAGAGAGGGTGCAGAATGTTCTCACAGGGGCCAGCAGGAGGTCATTGTCCACATTGGAACCAACAACATTGGAAGGGAAAAGGTTGAGACTCTAAAGAGAGATTACAGAGAGTTAGGCAGAAATTTAAAAAGGAGATCCTCAAGGGTAGTAATATCTGGATTACTCCCAGAGCTACGAGCTAGTGGATAGGGTCCGAAGTGTTTGTGATTTTTCCAGCTCAGCAAGCAAACTTACAACCTGAAGGTCCTAGGTCCGACCACCTTCAGCTGCTTCAACAATGACATTTCCACTAACCCAAAGTCAGAAAGGGGATGTTTGCTAAGGTTCAGTATTATTATTTACATTCCCTATGATACTGAAGCAATGTAAATCCATATTCTTGAAGGCCTGCTCAACATTTGGGCTTGCTGAAAAGTGGAAAGTCACATTTATGCCACACAAATGGCAAACAATGTACAACTCCAGCAATAAAAAAAATTGTTGATATATTCATAGCAGGAACAACTTTATCTTAACAAGAAAACAATTATTCTTCATGTTAGACAACTGTTAGTCATTATTCAGAAAGTAACTTTGTGGTAAATGAATCTGCATTTTAGCTGTTTACTTGTTACATTTATGTTCTTCAGGACAAGCATTTTATCAACAAGCTTAAGACTGAAAATTTTAGAAACAGTCAGCTCATCTAAAAATATCTATGTCTAAATTTTGTATGTAACAAGCAGTGAGAGAAAATGAAATACAATGGTCTGACGCCTTCTAATAACTCCTTTCCACCATTCAAACACCAGTGAAAAAAATAAATTCTTGTAAAATGCTGATATGTTGACTCATGAAATGAATGACTAATTGGCAGCTTGTAAAGTTGACCAATGTATATCAATACATGGAAGTTTGTGTTTTCAACAAGTGACCTTTGAGCTATCTCAGCCTATTGCATGTAAACTCTCTTTAGGTTTTCTCCTTTTTCATATGGAAGCAAATAAATGGGAGCTATCTTGGCCTATAAATTGGGTAGAAAGATCCTTGGTGAGAATTAGTGTTTTGGCTGAAATTTAAATATTTGGGCAATCATCTCAGAAAGTAAAAAATACCATTTACCATTGTGAAATTTTCAGACATTCTTTGGGTTTTGGTAATTCTGCTAAATAAACAAAGTCTTAAATTAAGCCTGACTATTTTTCCTCACAATTAGTTAACACAACTGTTATGCATATTTGTACAATGATGAAGCCAAAAGAAGTCAATTCCAACCTGACTGATAAGATACCCTACTAAAACATGCACTTAAAGATAAGCGCCTTTCTTTAAAAGAGGA
Organism: Chiloscyllium punctatum; assembly: GCF_047496795.1. NCBI lineage: Eukaryota > Metazoa > Chordata > Chondrichthyes > Orectolobiformes > Hemiscylliidae > Chiloscyllium > Chiloscyllium punctatum. The sequence continues at coordinate 66,413,775 of NC_092775.1, forward strand.
TGCAAACTTTTTCTAAATAGTCGTGGTCAGCAGATTAAAATCCAACTTTTTTTTTAAAGTTCCCTTGGCCCTCCTGCTAGTATCAGAATCAGAACATTTTGAAAATATGTAAGACTGTAAGAAATAGGAGCAGGAGTAGACCATTTGGCCCATCAAGCCTACTCCGCCATTCAATAGGATCATTGCTGATCTGATATTCCTCACATCCACTTTCCTGCCTTTACCCTATAACCCTGGATTCTCTGATCCACTGATCAAGAATCTATCTTAACCTTATTCACAAGGGCTCTACCCCTTTAGCATTCTGTGGCAAGGAGTTACAAAGACTCACAACCCCAAGAGAAGAAATTACTCCTCATCTTGGTCTTAAATTGGTACGTTTTAATTCTGAGATTATGCTCTCTGGTCCTAAACACACCCATGAGAGGAAACATACTCTCATCATTGACCCTGTTAAGCCCTTTAAGAATCCGACATGTCTCAACAAGATCAACTCTCATTCTTCGAGAATCCAATGAGCAAAGTCCAAATCTATTAAATCTTTGTTTGTAAGACAATCCGTCCGTACAGGGATCATCCTAGTGGACTTTTTCTGAACTGCCTCCAATTAAATAATATCTTTCCTGAAATAAGGTGGCCAAAACTGCTCATGGTACCGCAGATGTGGTCTTATCAGCACTTTGTACAGTTGCAGCAAGATTTCCCTATTCTCAAATGCCAAACTCCTTGAAGTAACGGTCAAAATAATAATGTAAGATCATAAGAACTAGAGGCCTGCTCACCATTTGATACAATCCTGGTTCACCTCATCTCAGCCTCAACTTCACTTTCCTGCCCACTCTCTATAACCCTTCAACCCATTACTAATTAAAAATTTGTCTCTCTATCTCCTCCTTAAATGTACTCAATGTCTCAGCATCTACCAAACTCTGGGGTGATCCTTTGAGAGAAATCATTTCTTCTCATCTCTGTTTTAAATCTGCTGCCCCTTATCCTAAGGTAGACAAGCAGGAGGCTGGAAGAACACAGCAAACTAGGCAGCATCAGGAGGTGGAGAAGACAACATTTTGAGTGTAACCCTTCTTCAGGACTGGGAATGGGTGTAAGGGGAGCTGCAGATAAAACGATTGATGGGGGCAGGGTGGTGAAGTGGGGATAGTTGAAGACAGGTAGAGGGTACAACCTGGTTGGTCAATGGGAAGAATTAATCCGGTAAGTGGCTAGGAGGAGTGGAAGGGAGGGGGAGGTGCTGGGAGGGAAGTCGGAGAAAGGAGGTTATTTGAAATTGGAGAACTCAATGTAGAGTCCTCCAGGCTGTAGGGTCCCTCTTATTCTAAAGCTATGACCTCTCATTCTAGATTGCACCACATTAGGAAATATCCTTTCTACATCTACTTTGTCAATCCCCTTTCGCATCTCATATACCTCAATCAAATCTCCTTGCTTTCTTCTAAAGTCCACAGAAGAGGCTTAAACTGCTCAATCTCTCTTCAAAAGATAAACCCCTCATTTCTAGAATCAATCTAGTCTCAACTGAACTGCCTGCAATACGATATCTTTCCACAAGCCTTCCTGATTAGCTTCTACATTCGTGTACTTGCTTTCTGTGTTCCATGCACAACAACTCCCAAGTCTCTTTGTGTTGCAATTTTCTGCATCTAAGTAATACCTGTTCTTTTGTTCTCCTTTCCATATTTTCCAAAATTATACCCCATTTTGTCCATTTACTTAACTAATCACCATCTCTCTGGAACCTGTAGCCCTCTCGCAACTTGCCTTTCCACCTATTTTTGTGTCACCTGCAAATTTTGCTACAGTAAATTTGCTTCCTTCCTCCAAGTCATTAGTAAATATTGTAAGCAGTTGTGAAGTACCTTGTCAAAGGAGAGGTAGGTGAATCCTCCACAATGGCAATCTGCTGCAGTATGTTTCTAATCAAATACTGGACATTCCAATCTCTTAGGATGAACACCACAATCCCTGTAATCTTCAACTGTGTTTTAAAAGCTTATAATAAACAAATAAATTCTCCAGTCTCATTTTAACTAAGAAAATTACTGTAGAGATGGGAATGTCCTCTTCACCCAGAACCAGCAGTCAAGGATACCACATCAATACATGCCAACTCGGGCAGTGGTTCCTACTTAGGTTAAAGCAGTCTCAGCCATCTGTAGGAATGCTTAGCACTGTAGGAAAAAGGTCAATGTCCTTCTCCACTCCACCAGTATTAGTTCCATCATCCACTTTCTGATACCTTGCGTTCACTCTATCTTTGCTATTGTACCAGCCTCCCACCCAGGCTCATGCCCTACTAGTCTCACTATTGCCTACAACACCTTTCTTTCCAAGTTGTCACCTGCCCCCACTCTCGTGACCAATACTGCCCGCTGTCTGCACTGCCCACTCACTCGCTTGGGACACCTCCCCTCCTGCACCAAAAGTAAATGTTGTGCTGCCCACTTCCATGTCTATTAAAATCTGCCTCTCTCTGTCATTCCAGGAGGAAGCAACCCAAAATAATACTGAAATAATCAAGATGGGTGGTGAGATGCATGACGTTTAGCTCACTAACTCTTATATGGAGAATACTCCGACTCTGACCATATGAATAGCTCACTGACTGCCTCCAATCCCTGACCTAGTAATGGAGGCTGCCCTTGACCTATTTAAGGCCAGGATCTTCTGAGTGGGGCAACCCTCTCTGACTTGACAGAGGCTTGCTGACAGCCATGATAAGCTTCCTGGCTTTGTGTCTGCGCTCAATGCCTTGGCAAGACAGAATATATGAGCCTGGTATCTCTGGCTGAGGGAGAAAAGTGCATACAGGCAAGGCAATGCAAGTCATGGGTCTTGTGAGCATCTAGACAGAATCAGAGCGTGTCAATGCTATGACAGAGGGTGCAGAGCCTGGAGTAGCAGTCTAATCCAGTCTGTGTGCTGGATGTGTTTCCCAGAGATGTGTTTCCCAGAGCACACAGTATCCTTGTTGCTAGTTGCTAGTAGCTAGTATAGCTCAGACACATGCTGCAACCAGACAGAAGGTATTCCTGAATGTTTTTCAAGGCTGTCACATGTCATATGCCAATGTTTGTTGAGGTAGGCTGTTCCAAGTCTCAAAGACTATGGTTCAAGATAGCTGTTTACCATCACCTTCCAAAGGATTATTAGGTATCGGCAACATATGATGGCCTCACCAATATTGTCCGCATCTCATGAATGTATAAAACTTTCCTTTTGAGGTATACAGGCTAAACAAGTCACTTGTTTTCTTTTCGTTCTATGTTAAGAAAGATATGAGAATACTGTAACTAAAGACTCCTTGTTCTTGTTTGTTTTTAAGAAGCTTCATCATAATGACCAAGAGGGGATAGAGCTTAACTAAGAAAGTTCTTTTGATTGAATAAAGAAACTAGTCTCTCTCCAAACTACTTAGATAAAAACTAAATTTGCGTTTTCAGTAAATCTCTGCTGTTAGTCACATGATAACGTGTTATAGTACAACAGGTTTACGTAAAATTGCAAGCTTTCGGAGCACTGTTCTTTCATCAGGTGAAGGAAGAAGGAGCAGTACTCCAAAAGATGGTGATTTTAAATAAACCTGTTGGACTATAACCTGGTGTGACCTTTTTCACCCCAGTCTAACACTGGCACCTCCACATCATTAGTAACAAAAGCAAGGATGTAACATAGAAATTATTTCTCAGGACTTACTCTTCAGTAGAACATCATGAACTAAATTAAGAATGAGATATTTAAAATCAGAGTAAGTGACAGTGATACTCCTATAACATATGCGAATCTTGGAGCAGTCAACTAGCGATGAGAGATGGATGTCTGCAGTATTTACCTTATTATCGGATAGTTGGCACAATGTTCTTTTGCTTCCCAGTGAGATGGGAATATAAATTTCTCCAGAATCTATTCAGAGCTCAATGTCACACCAGAGTAATGCTGGAAGTGGGCTTTGCACTTGATGTACTCTTCAGGTTTCGCATTTGTATGAAGCAATCTCATCCTTACAATATTAAATTTGGCAATTGTGAGCGCAGAGAGGGAAAAACAGCCTATATTGTAACAAAGCAGCACTATCATCTTTAATGTATTTGTTAAACATTATGCAAAGCTCAGTAAATCATGGGAAAAGTATTACCAGCAATGACTTCTGATCTTCTGAGCTTTGAATATGTAAATAAATAAAAAGACACTTCAGATCAACAAAACCTTTTATGTCAGATTGCTGAAAAGTTTTGGATCAGTTTCACATAAAGCATTTGATTTGAATACTGGCTTGCTACACAGACTAATGGTTTAACCAACATTTGCTATTAATTGACCCTGAAATTACCATGACGATTAGTAGATTTCAACATCTTAAGTGAAACTTTGAACTATAAGCTGGAAAGAAAATGTATTAATCCTTTGTGTAAAAATCATCAGATAGCATGCCATTGAAATCACACACAGTGAACTATGTTCCCAAAATGGTATTGCAATGAACATTTATTCTTATTCATTCAGGCATAAGGAACTAGAGCAAGGTGTAGTGATTTTAACAAGGTCAGCCAGGTGGACCTGATGGAATATGAATTCCTTATTTGGGGCTGTTAACCTGGTCCAATCAGGGAACCCTGGGTGACAGATACTGGCTGGTGTTACAGTCAGTATGTTACTGTTAGTTTCTACTTGCTTTTTTGGGGAGGGGGAAACCTGATTCCTGAACTGGCTGAATTGTTTAGCCAGTTTGTTAACTGGTGTTCCTTTTAGTGAGGACATTGTTAAACTCCTGATGCACATAATGTGTTTCAGGTGTAACTCAGTTCTCATTAGGGGGATTGTTGTTTCACTGGCTGGTTACAGCCTGTGTTACTCTTCTCTTTTCTACTCCTATTTGAGAAAAGGACAATGTTAATTTTCTGGTAGGGCTTAGCCCTTGGACTCTAGTTTCCTTTGTTTTTTGTATGTGTCTTCACCATTTTTGGTGTTTGGACTGAGCCCTTGTGGAAGGCACACATTTTACCAGAGGAGCTGTTCCTGTGGGGAGGCCTAGCCCTGGGACTGGGCCTCTGAAGATTGAACACCTATGTGTGCTGGGAGGTGAGCACTTGCTGTATCCTGGAGTTTGGGAGAAGACCTTTCCTTCAGGAGTGGACCAAACCCCTGTGAGTTAACTGTACCTGTACTATGTTCCTGTGAGTGGGCCTGGTTTTCCGAGGCTGGGCCAGGACTCTATGGTGGATGAACAACTATGTGCTGTGCATTTGCTGCCTTCAGGAGTGGACTCTGCCCTTGGTTGTGGACTCTGTTTTTACCAATGGACTCTGCAGTTTGGAGCAGACTCTCATTCTGACAACGTACATATGCTGGAGTGGACTCTTCCTGGAAATGGATTCCATATCTTGGTAACTAACTGTATTGTGGTGTTCCCTGGGTCTATCACCTGCACTGTCTTGCATGTCCCTGGGTCTGGCAGGCCTTGTGAGCTGAGATGCTCATGTGTTGTCCTGAAAGCTGTCACCCTGAGAGCTGGAGGGTGGGAAGGCTATCCTGTGAACCTGAAGGTTGGTAGGCTATCCCGAAAGCCGGAGGGGTGGTTAGGCTGCCCTGATGCCAGTCACCCTGTGAGCCGGATGGTGGGTAGGCCATTCTGAGTGCTGTCGTCCCGATAAGGGGTAATTGGGACGGGCTGTCCTAGAGGTGGTTAGAAGGTGTCAGAGCAGCTGAGCCAGAAGGCGCGTAGGGGCGGGCTGAGATCCGGAAGGCTTGTGGGCTAACCTACACGCTGTCGTCCCAGGGAAGGGAACGGGCTGTTCTAGAGGTGGTCGAAAGGTGCTGAAGGTGGTTAGTGAAGCCGTAAGGTGGGTGGGCCGTCCTGACCGCTGTCACCCTGGGTGGGTACTGGGGTGGACTGTCCTAGAGGTGGTCAAAAGGTGTCAGGGCAGACTGTGAACTGGAAGGGGCATGGGGTGGCCTGAGAACCGGAAGGTGGGTAGAGGTGGGCTGCCTTAGTGGTCGGAAGGTGGGAGCTTGCTGGGTCTGTATTGTCTGCACTTTTGTATGTAACAGTACTGTCTAATGTACAAATGTCATTGTCACTGTCTTGTCATATGTGGAACTGGAATTTGAGGTTTGTCCTCCTCTCCCTGTAAAATGGTTGAATGGTAGGGTTTGGGGCTTAGCTTTGCTGCTCCTCTCCCTTGTAAAATTGCTGTCTTTTGTGTACAGCTGTAAATTGTTTTTTGTAAACTGTTTGTAACTTATTTAATAAAAAATCAGGAGAAATAAATAAACAGGAGATTCAGTGTCTTCTCAGTTTAGGGCACTGACTCTATGCTGGCTGCTGTTACAGTCAGTATGCTACTGTTAGTTTCTGCTTCCTTATTTGGGAGGGGGAAACCTGATTTCTGAACTGGCTGAATTGTTTAGCCAGTTTGTTAACTGGTGTTCCTTTTAGTGAGGACTGATTGTTAAACTCCTGATGCACATAATGTGTTTCATTTGTAACTCGGTACTCATTAGGGGATTGTTGTTTCATGGGCTGGTTACAGCCTGTGTGTTACTCTGTCCTTTTCTCAAAAGTAAAGAAAGAAAAATGTTAATTCTGTGGTAGGGCTTAGCCCTTGGACTCTAGTTTTCTTTGTATGTGTGTCTTCACTTTTTATTAGTGTTTGGACTGAGCACTTATGGAAGACATACATTTTACCAGAGGAGCTGTTCCTGTGGGGAGGCCTAGCCCTGGGACTGGGCCTCTGAAGATTGAACACCTGTGTGTGTGTGTGCTGGGAGGTGAGCACTTGCTGTATCCTGGAGTTTGGGAGAAGACCTTGCCTTCAGGAGTGGACCAAAACCCCTGTGAGTTAACTGCACCTGTACTATGTTCATGTGAATGGGCCTGGCTCTCCAAGGCTAGACCAGGACTCTATGGAGACTGAGCATGTGCTGTGGGGTGTGCATTTGCTGCCTCCAGAAGTGGACTCTGCCCTTGGTTGCAGACTGTTTTTAGCAATGGATTCTGCAGTTTGGAGAGGATTCTAATTCTGACACTGCACATTGTATACTGGAGTGGACTCCTCCTGGAAATGGATTCCATATCTTGAAGACTATAGATTTGGACTGTGTACCAGAAAGGACTGTTTGGTAATTAACTGTATTGTGGTGTTTCCTGGGTCTATCCCCCTCCTGTCTTGTGTCCCTGGGTCTGGCAGGCCTTGCTGTGAGCTGGGAGGCTCATAGGTCATCCTGAAAGCTGTCACCCTGAACTGGAGGGTGGGTAGGCCATCCTGTGAACCTGAAGGTTGGTAGGCTGTCCTGAAAGCTGGAGGGTGGGTAGGTCATCCTGATGCCAGTTGCCCCAAGAGCCAGATGGTGGATAGGCTGTTCTGAGTGCTGCCTTCCTGAGAAGGGGTAATCTGGACGGCCTGACCTAGACGTGGCTGAAAGGTGTGAAGGCACATAGGGTCGGGCTGAGATCCGGAAGGCTTCTGGGCTACCCTGCACGCTGTCGTCCCAGGGAAGGGGATGGGCTGCCCTAGAGGTGGTTGGAAGGTGTGCCAGGATAGTCCACTGGCTGGATGGTGCATTGGGGTGAATGAGAGCCCAATAGTATGTAGGGGTAGACTGAGAGCCAGAAGGTGGGTAGCTGTTCGGTGCTGTCACCCTAGGTAGGTACCAGGGTGGGCTGTCCCAGAAGTGGTCAAAAGGTGCTGAGGGTGGTTAGTGAAGCCAGAAGGTCGGTAGGCCATCCTGACTGCTGTCACCCTGGGTGGGTTGTCCTAGAGGTGGTCGAAAGGTGTCAGGGCAGACTGTGAACTGGAAGGGGCATGGGGTGGACTGAACCGGAAGGTGGGTAGGGGTGGGCTGCCTTAGAGTGGTCAGAAGATGGGAGGGATGGGGTCTTGCTGGGTCTGTATTGTCTGTACTTTTGTATGTAACAGTATTGTCTAATGTACAAATGTCATTGTCACTGTCTTGTCATATGTGTAACTGGGGTTTGAGATTTGGCCTCATCTCTGTAAACTAGTTGAATGGTAGGGTTTGGGGCCTAGCTTTGCTGCTGCTCCTCCCTTGTAAAATTGCTGTCTCTTGTGTAGAGCTGTAAATTGTTTTTGGTAAACTGTTTTGTAATTTTTAATATAATAAAATGGAGATTCAGTCTCTGTTTAGGGGACTGACTCTGACTGTAGTAGCACCTGCCAGCAACGTTACAGTTTGTTTCCCTATGGGAGGGGAAACCTATTTCTGAACTGGCATTCCTTTTTTAGTGAAGACTGATTTGTGAAACTCCTGATGCAATGTTTCAGGTGTAGCTCAGTTCTCATTAGGGGGTTGTTGTTTCACTGGCTGGTTACAGCCTGTTAAACTTTCTTCTCTTTTTTTAGAAAAGGATAATTTTGTGGTAGGGCTTAGCCCTTGGACTCTAGTTTTCTTTGTTTGTCTTCACTTTTTTTGGTGTTTGGACTGAGCCCTTGTGGAAGACATACTTTTTTCCCCAGAGGAGCTGCTCCTGTGGGGAGGCCTAGCCCTGGGACTGGGCCTCTGAAGATTGAACACCTGTGTGTGCTGGGAGGAGAGCACTTGCTGTATCCTGGTGTTTGGGAGAACACCTTTCCTATGGGAGTGGACCAAACTCCTGTGAGTTAACTGCACCTGTACTATGTTCCTGTGAGTGGGCCTGGTTTTCCAAGGCTGGGCCAGGACTCCATGGAGACTGAACACCTGTGCTGTGGGGTGTGCATTTGCTGTCTTCAGGAGTGAACTCTGCCCTTGGTTGCGGACTCTGTTTTTAGCAACAGACTCTGCAGTTTTGAGTGGACTCTATTCCTGACAATGCACTTTGTATACTGGAGTGGACTCTATTCTTGGGAATGTACTCTACATCCTGAAGACTGTGTGTATAGATTTGGACTGTGCACCAGAAAGGACTGTTTTTGGTAATTGTATTGTGGTGTTTCCTGGGTCTATCGCCAGCACTCTTGTATGTGCCTGGGTCTGGCAGGCCTTTTGAGCTGGGAGGCTCATGGGTCATCCTGAGAGCTGGAGGGTGGGTAGGCCACCCTGATGTGAGTCGCCCAGAGAGCCAGATGGTGGGTAGGCCATTCTGAGTGCTGCCTTCCTGAGAAGGGGTAATTGGGACAGGCTGTCCTAGAGGTGGTCAAGGTGTCAGAGCAGCTGAGAGCCGAAGGTGCATGGGACAGGCTGTAATCTGGAAGGCTTGTAGGCTACCCTGCATTCTGTCATCCTAGGGAAGAGGACAGGAGAGAGCCCAATGGTATGTAGGGGCAGACTGAGCCAGAAGGTGGGTAGGCTGTCCTGCCTGCTGTCAGTCTGGGTGGCTACCAGTGTGGACTGTCCTCAGTCAAAAGGTGTCAGGGTGGACCGAGAGCCAGAAGGAGGGTAGGGGGCAGGCTGCCTTAGTGGCTGGAAGGTGGGAGGGACAGGGTCTTGCTAGGTCCATATTGTCTGCATTTTTTTTAAAAATGCAACTGGATTGTCTCATGGGAAACTGGGATTTGGGGTTTGTCTTTTTTCCCCTGTAAACTGATTGAACGATAGGGCTTGGGGCCTGGCTTTGCTGCTCCTCTCCCTTGTAAAATTGCTGTTGTATACAGCTGTAAATGTTAACTGTTTTATAATCTTTTAAACAAATTACAAACAAGAGACTGGCTGAGGAGCTGGACCAGTGTAAAGTATTATGCAAATATAAATAAAGGTGATGGGATACCAGCCTTTGTGGTTTTATTTCAGGTTTTTAAAAGAAAATACAGGAGCATCCACTGGCCAGACATGCCTGGGTGTGTCCATTGCCATAGGGCACAATGGGTCCCCAGTGGAGGGCTTTCTACACAAGAGTCCTTCCCTTTCTCTCAGATGTGGGGTGGAGGGCACTGCATGTGGTGGTTCACGGATTCCCAGCTCAACTGCTTGTGCTGTGGAGTCTGTGGACCATGTGTAAATTGGATGTGGGCAGTTACACTCCCCCTTTTTCTTAACCACCTCCTCTGCGTTTGATTCACTTCAGTCCTATGCTCCGGAGCTTCAGGCACCCAGTACAGAGGAGGGAGGGCAGGTCTGAAGACCACCTCATGAGTCTGCTCTTGGCCATAAACAAACAGGTCCAGGGAGGGGGTTGTTAGGGCTGACTATCTGTCCCTCTTCTGCAGCTATATTAGAGTCTACATGTCATGGAGACCACATGCTCCTTCCACCAACAGTCAAGTTGGTCAGGGAGTGGAGAGCATTATTTTCCCTCTCCAACTCTATTTTGATTTAATCCATTCCCTTCACTGTTTGATCACACAGCATTGCCCTTTAATGTGAAGGGCACTGCTTGTCTCTGGCCACTCAGCTGTTTCCTTTCTTCCTGGTGGTGGAAATTTGGATAAAGATTTGTGCACCTTGTCTTTCACTGTCTCTCACCTGCGCGTGCACACACCATAGGTGCTGGGGAAAGAATAAGCACTACCACTGTTAGTTTTCTTTCCCCATACTACTGCCTAAGTGTCAAGGTTCTGTTTGCTCTGAGGGAGCTGGATCAGTGTGCATGCAAGGACTCTCCTCCTTGACTACGGCTGAGAGAAAGGGGACTGTCCCTGGACCAGCTGCCCCATAGTGAGAGCTCTGCAAAGAAAAGCAACAGAGGAGGGAGAAGGAGGTGAGATCCTCACCCAGGTCAAAGGAGTGTTGCTGCTGTCCTGGGGCCCACTCCCACTATTCTCTGGGACCCCACCCAGACCTACCTCACTTCTGCTACCTGGAACTTGCCTTGGGCCCCTCCACCACTGCTGCCTAGGACTAAATTTTGGGGTTGCCTGGGGGACCTTTCCCCAACAGGTCTGCCCCTACCACTGTGACCAGGGGCCTGCCTGGGACCTTCCCAGGACCTCCACCACTGCTCACCTCCACTGCTGCTGCCTGGGACTCTTCTTGGGGCCCCTCCCCAGGATCTCCACCACTGCTGTGACAAGAGGCCTACCTGGGACTTGCTTTGGGACCCTCCCAAGACCTCCACAGCTGCGACCTGAGACTTTCCTCCTGCTGCTGCCAATGGCTGAGGCCTCACCTGGACTTAACACAGCTGGTTCCTAGGACCTACCAACATTCAGCAGCACAGTAGGGTGAGCCCAAAGATCACCGGGCCCAGCCACCCCTACAGTGGGGTAGCCACTGCCTTAGGGGCAGCTACTCCAACCCCAGCTGCACTCCTGACCCCCTTCAGGCACCTGACTTGACGCCTGGGGCTCAAGGCCAATTCCCCACCCCAACATGACCATCAAGGCCAGAGCTAGTGTGGTCAGCCCACTGGCCATCGTCGTTGCGGCCAGGATGTAGGGGAAGGCCATCTTTTTCCTAAAGACTGAGCAGGCCGTCCACCTGGCCGTGGAGAGGGGGCTCATTGTGGGCGGGACACATCTGCCTGTTGACGCTTTGGAAGTTACGGCCCAGAGGGTTTTGATCTCCAATGTCCCGCCGTTTGTTGCCAGTGAGCTCCTTCTTCCCCATCTCAACAGCTTGGGGGAGAGCTGGTCGCGTGTCCAACCGCTCCTGCTCGGTCTCCAGGACCCTGCTCTCTGGCATATTTACTCCTTCCGCCACCAGGTGTTCATTTGCCTGGCCCAGGAGGAGGTCACCAAGGGCTCTTTTACCCTCCTCCACAAGGGCGTGGCCTACCGCGTCTTCTGGATGGTGGACAGCGTGTGGTGCCACCTGTGCTATGAGGTGGGGCACATTAGAAAAAACTGTCTGACCCAGAAGGCTGCCCTGCACACACCAACGGCTAAGAGTCCCCCCGAAGTCAACACCACAAGCCCCGGCCGCGGGGGGGCTAAGCCAGAGGCTTCCAATGCCTCAGCCTCTGGCAGGGAGGGGGGGTGAGTGTCTGGCCAGCCGGAAGATGCTCAGGAAGACTTAATGTGCCAGGCCCGCCCATGGGGAGACCACCCTGTCACTTCCCCTACAACTAGCCCACGACCTGCCCTGGCACGACAATGCCCCTGCAGCCGTACCAGCATCACCCCAGCACAGGAACCCTGACCCCCAAACCTGTACCTGATCCTGGCCCTGCTGTACCTACTGGCCCCACACCCAACCCCCACCCCATTACAGAAACACCTGGGGCTTCAAAGCCTGCTCTTGGCCTGGGTGCCCCTGGCACTAACCTGCGGGGAACCACCACTGCCTCACTATCTGCAGCAGCTGTCTCTGGGCCCCTGCCCACTATCACCTGATAAACCAGGGGTAGGGCAACAAGTGACATAGCTGACCCTGGCAACACCCCCTGCCTTCCCCCAGCCAATAGTATTCTGGGAAAGGCTGGGGGGAGGGACCTCAGGCCCCATGACCACCAAGGCGGGTGGGGAGGGGAAGGCCCATAAATTCCTCCGTTTTCTCTGGGAAGAGGTGCCGGCCCTTGGAGAGGAGACATCCCAGCAGCACGCCAGCGGCACTGCCCCTTTCCAGAGGATGAGCCTACAGTGTCTCCTGCACCGTTGTCTGACCTGACCTGACCTGCTCAAACCCTCAGGGGCTACAGCAGGACCTTCTGCTACCGGAACTTCTCCGGCCCCCAGGGAGGACTTTAAAAGCCACATGGGCCGTGGTGTGGGTGACAATGGTGATCTCTCGCTGGGTCGTCAAGCAGTGGAGGAGAGGAAGATGTTATCCTCATTCCTCCCTCCCAGACTGTTTTTCCGGCGGCCTTGGCCCTGGGGGAGGACCTTTTTTTTTTCCCTGAGGAGCCAGGCGTCCCGGTGTCAGGAGAGGAGCGGGCCCCTGAGCCTCTGCCACCTGAAGACCCAAACTCTGGGCATTCCGGGAAGGGGTGTGCCAAGGAAGGTACTGCTGGTGACCCTGGGGGTGGGGTCGCCGGGGGTTTGAGGCCAGTTGGCGGTGCTGGACCAGCACCCATTCTCTCGGTGGGGGAGGGGTCGGTGACCGAGGGTAACCTCCGGGAGGGAGGGTTCAGGATCGGTGGTGGATACTGGGGACGCAGGGAGTCTGTCTCCAGTGACATTTTTTGAGTCCCAGGTGTCCCCCCCCCCCCCACCAATCTCCCCCTCATCCCCCTCGAGGAACTCTGGGAGTTTGTTGAGGAAACTCTGGAGTCGCCGGGATAGAACGCAACTGGCACTCGACTGCTGGAGCTCCTTTGAGAAAGTCTACTGGTCGGCCCACGCTGCTCGCCAGGCGTCTGGGCTCAACGTGAACAAATGAAAATGAGTCAGGAACTTCCTGGGGGCACTCCTGGTGAGGGTGAGGGATTTCTGTGCCCTACCCTTGTTCTCCCAGTAAATGTATATAGTTTGTGTAACCACCACTAGTACAGTCACAACGCTTCCAACATGGAGACAACTATAGCCAGCCTCAACATCCATGGCAGCAGGGGGTCACAGTGCAGATTCCAGACCCCCTTGGCCCTTCGGGATGGGAGGTATGCGGTGTGCTTCCTGCAAGAAACCCACACTACCCCGGGAGATGAAGCCACCTGGCTCCTGGAGTGGTGAGGGGGGTGGTCTACATGAGTCACCTCACCTGCAGATCTGGCGGGGTGGCTATCCTGTTGGCCTTGCATTTTCAGCCAGAGATCTTGGAGGCCAGGGAGCCAGTGCCAGGCCGTTTGCTTCACCTGACGGTTCGGCTGGTGGGGGTGGAGGGGGGGGGGGGGTGCTTCACTTGGTGAACGTCTACCCTCCCCTGGCCGGGTCGAGGCAAGTGAGCTTCTTCCAAGAACTGTCCGCTCATCTCGCTTCCATCGACGAGAACCAGTGCGTCGTCCTCGGGGGAGATTTTAACTGCGTCCTCAAGGGCAGGGACCACGACGGTGCCCGCACCAGTTGGGCGTCGGGGAGGAGGTTGGGGGACTTGGTCAAGTCCTTCGACCTGGTGGACGTCTGGCGGAATCTCCATCCCGACTCCATCACCTTCACCTTCGTGAGGCCTGGGGTCGGAGCGTCCAGAATCGACCGCCTGTACGTTTCGTGGGTGTACGCCTCCTGTTTTCTGAAGGTCTCCACGCGGCAGGTGTCGTGCACGGACCATCACCTGGTGTGGGCGGAACTCCTTCCGTTCAGCGCCAGGCTCGGCTCCGCGTACTGGCACTTTAACAACCTGCTGCTGGAGGACGAGCAGTTCCGGGACTCGTTTCGTCGTTTCTGGGCCGGCTGGAGAAGGAAGCGGGGAAGCTTCCCCTCCCTGAGGCTATGGTGGAACGTGGGCAAGGCTCACGTCCGCGTCTTCTGTCAGGAGTACGCGAGGGGGTCGACCAAGAGGCGGAAATCCAGGATCGGGGAGCTGGAGAGGGAGATGCTCGACCTGGAGTCACGCCTCGGTCAGCCCGACGCGGACCCGGCCCTGCGCGGGGCGTACGAAGAGAAGAAGGCCGCGCTCCGGGACCTGCAGCTCGTCGGGGCTCGGGGCGCGTACATGAGGTCGCGGATCCAGCTCCTCCAGGACCTGGACCGCGGCTCCCCCTTCTACTCGCTGGAAAAAAGGTGTGGCACCTGTCAGCAGCTCCTTGTGCTGCTGGCTGACGACGGGTCCCTCGTCTCGGATCTGGAGGGCATCAGGGCCCACGTCCGAAACTATTACACGCTCTGTTCTCTCCAGATCTGTCTAGCAAGGATGCTCGCAGAGTTCTGTGGGAGGACCTGCCGCAACTCAGCCCGGAGGACTCCGGAAGGCTCGACGCTCCAGTCACTTTAGAGGAGCTGACCGGTGCCCTCGACCGGCTTTCGAGGGGCAAGTCCCCGGGGCTGGACGGGCTGACTGTGGAGTTCTTCAGGGCATTCTGGGATGTCCTGGGGAACAACTACGCACAGGTTCTGGGGGAGTGTCTAAATGCCAGACAGCTGCCCCTTTTCTTGGCGCAGGGCGGTCATCGTCCTGCTGCCAAAGAAGGGGGACCTTTGTTCTTTGAAGAACTGGCGTCCGGTCTCCCCCCTCAGCACGGACTACAAAATCTTCGCCAGGGTGTTGTCTTCTCGCCTGGCTTCCGTGCTGTCCCACATGATTCACCCGGACCAGTCCTACACGGTCCCGGGCCGGAGGATACACGACAACGTCCACCTGGTCCGGGACCTGATCCATTTCTGTCGACGGGCTGGTCTGCCGAGCGCCTTCCTGTCTCTCGACCAGGAGAAGGCGTTCGACAGGATCGATCATGAGTACCTGCTCGCGACTCTGCGGGCATTCGGGTTCGGGACGCAGTTCGTCACCCGGATCCAACTTTTGTACGCCGCGCAGAGTGTCTGGTTAAAGTTAACGGGTCCCTGACGGTGCCCCTTCGCTTCGGGAGAGGAGTGCGTCAAGGCTGCCCCCTGTCTGGCCAGCTGTATTCCCTGTGCATGGAGCTTTTCCTGCGCCTCTTGCGGAGGAGGTTGTTGGGGCTGGTTCTGCGCGGCGCGGGCACAGGGGTGGTCCTCTCGGCCTATGCCGACGACGTGCTCCTCACTTTCACCGACCCGGCTGACCTGGGGAGGATGTGCGAGTGCCAGGCCATGTACTCGGCAGTGTCTTCTGCCAGGATCAACTGGGCCAAATATTCCGGACTACTGGTCGGTCCGTGGCGGGTGGACTCTCTGCCGGAGGAGTTACGGGGGTTCAGCTGGAGTACCACCCATCTCCTCTACCTGGGGGTCTACCTCAGCCCGGCTGAGGAATCCTGGCCGGCCAACTGGCAGGAGCTGGAGGCCAAAGTCTCGGCTCGCTTAGGCCGCTGGACAGGACTGCTCCGAGTGCTATCTTACAGGAGTCAAGTGCTGGTCATAAACCAGCTGGTGGCCGCCATGCTGTGGTACCGGCTGGTCACTTTGGTCCCTCCTCCTGGCTTTGTCGCTGACATCCAGAGAACGTTGGTAGACTTCTTCTTCTGGGACAAAAAGATGCACTGGGTCGCAGCGCAGGTTCTGAGTCTCCCTATTGAGGAGGGCGGTCAGTCGCTGGTGTGCGTCCGCACCCAGGTCGCGATGTTCCGCCTCCAGACCTTGCGGCGATACCTTTACGTCGAGCCTCCTCCTAGGTGGTGCGCCCTGGCGACGTATTTTTTTCCGCCAGGTGCGTAACCTCAACTATGACACGCAGCTCCTGTTCATCGACCGTGACGGTTTGGAGGTCGCCCTCAAGGTGCTGCCTGTCTTTTACCAGGACCTGATCACTGTCTGGAACGTGGTCGAATCGCGTTGTGCCTACCCTCCGGCTGGAGTAGCGGCTGTCGTCAGGGAGCCGTTGCTCAGGAATCCGCACCTCCGTACTCGCGGGTTCGAGTGGCTGTGGGAGGGGAGGGCCGTGGCGGCGAAGGCGACCAGGGTCGGGGACGTGCTGGGTGCCAGGGGACTGGGCTGGACGCTGCCGCAGGACATAGCGAGCAGGGCAGCGGTAGACGTCCGGTATGTGGCCACCGCCATCCGACGCCTTAAAACGGCAGTGCTCGGACCCGACGTAGTGCACCAGTTGGAGGACGCTCAGGTGTGCGGTGGGATCCCGTCCGCGCTCACCCCGGCCCGGACGGAATTTCACATTGGCCCCAAGGTCCCGTACTTCCTGCGGGAGCCTGTGCCCCACAACCTGAGCCGCCTCCGGAATTTTAATTTTGTTTCCTTCAAAGATATCAACAGGAAGGCCCTGTATAGACTGCTGCTGCACACCGTCCACCTCTTCTCCCTCATCCACCGTCCGGACACGCCTTGGCGTGCCCATTTGCCACCGGGCGGTGGAGATCCCCAGTGGAGGGCTCTCTACGTGGGAGTCCTCCCCCTTTCTCTCAGGGATCTGGGGTGGAGGGTGCTGCACGCAGCAGTCCCCTGCAACCGCAGATTGCGGTGGTTCACGGACTCCCAGCCCAACTGCTTGTTCTGTGGCGCTGTGGAGTCCGTGGACCATGTATATATTGGGTGTGGGCGTTTGCACTCCCTTTTTGATTTTCTTAAAAACCTTCTCCTCTGTTTCTGGCTGCACTTCAGTCCCACGCTCCTGATCTTCGGGCACCCGGTACGGAGGAGGGAGGGCAGGTCCGAGGACCTCCTCGTGGGTCTGCTCCTGGGCCTGGCCAAACTGGCCATCAACAGGTCCAGGCAGCGGGCCGTGGAGGGGGTCGTTAGGGCCGACTGCCTGTCCCTCTTCTGCGGTTACGTTAGAGCCCGGGTGTCCTTGGAGAAGGAGCACGCGGTGTCCACCAACACCCTGGAGTTGTTCAGGGAGAGGTGGGCGCCGCAGGGAGTGGAGTGCATTATTTCCCCCTCCAACTCTATTTCAATTTAATCCCTGCCCTCCCCTTCACTGTTTGATCATACAGCTTTGCCCTTTGATGTGAAGGGCACTGCTTGTCACTGACCACTTGGGTGTTTCCTATCTTCCTGGTGGTGGAAATTGAATAAAGATTCGTGCACCTTGCGTCTTTCACTTTGTCTCACACCTGCACACACACAACATGGGTGCTGGGGGAAAAAAATAAACACTACCACAGTTATGTGGCAGTGTGGGGTGTTAAAAAAACACCTGGAGATTCAGAGGTCTTCTCAATTTAGGGGACTGACTCTGGGCTGGCTGGACCACAGTCAGTCTGTTACTGTTGGTTTCTGTTTCTCTTTCTCTTTTTTGTTTGGAGGGGAAACCTGATTCCTGAACTGGCTGAATTATTTAGCCAGTTTGTTAACTGGTATTCCTTCAGTGAGGACTGATTGTTAAACTCCTGATGCACATAATGTGTTTCAGGTGTAACTCAGTTCTCATTACAGGATTGTTGTTTCATGGGCTGGTTATAGCCTGTGTGTTACTTTTTTCTCTTTTTACTTTTGAGAAAAGGACAATGTTAATTCTGTGGTAGGGCTTAGCCCTTGGACTTTTTTTTTGTATGTGTCTCCACTTTTTTTTGGTGTTTGGACTGAGCACTTATGGAAGACATACATTTCACTAGAGGAGCTGTTCCTGTGGGGAGGCCTAGCCCTGGCACTGGGCCTCTGAAGATTGAACACCTGTGTGTGTGCTGGGAGGTGAGCACTTGCTGTATCCTGGAGTTTGGGAGAAGACCTTGCCTTCAGGAGTGGACCAAAACCCCTGTGAGTTAACTGTACCTTTAAAATGTACTGTGTTCCTGTGAGTGGCCCTGGCTCTCCAAGGCTGGGCCAGGACTCCATGGAGACTGAACACCTGTGTGCTGTGGGGTGTGCATTTGCTGTCTTCAGGAGTGGACTCTGCCCTTGGTTGCGGACTCTGTTTTTAGCAACGGACTCTGCAGTTTTGAGTGGACTCTATTCCTGACAATGCACTTTGTATACTGGAGTGGACTCTGTTCTTGGGAATGTACTCTACATCTTGAAGAAAACTTTATGGTAATGGATTCTATGTACCACCAAAGGACTCTGTTGATAATTAACTGTCATGTTTGTTGGGTCTATCACCTGCACTGTCTTGTGTGTCCCTGGGTCTGGCAGGCCTTGCTGTGAGCTGGGAGGTTCATGGGTTGTCCTGAAAGCTGTCACCCCGAGAGCTGGAGGGTGGGTAGGCCATCCAGTGAACCTGAAGGTTGGTAAGCTGTCCCGAAAGCCCGAGGGGTGGTTAGGCCACCTGATGCCAGTCACCCCGAGAGCCAGATGGTGGGTAGGCTCTTCTGAGTGTTGTCATCCTGAGAAGGGGTGATCGGGACGGGCTGTCCTAGAGATGGTCAGAAGGTGTGTCAGAGCAGCCGAGAGCCAGAAGGGGCAGGCTGAGATCCGGAAGGCTTGTGGTCTGCCTTGCACACTATCGTCCCTGGGGAAGGGGACGGGCTGTCCCAGAGGTGGCTGGAAGGTGTGTCAGGGTAGTCTACAGGCCAGATGGTGCATCGGTGTGGGTGAGAGCCCAATGGTATGTAGGGGCAGATCGAGAGCCAGAAGGCAGGTAGGCGTCCTCAGTGTTGTCACCTGGGTGGGTACTGGGGCGGGCTGCCCTAGAGGTGGTCGAAAGGTGTGTCAGGGCAGACCGAGAACTGGAAGGGACATGCGGTGGACTAAGAGCCAGAAGGTGGGTAGGGGAGGGCTGCCTTGGAGTGCCTGGAAGGTGGGAGCGACGGGGGCTTGCTGGGTCTGTATTGGATGCACTGTTTTTTATGTAACTGGATTGACCTTTTATGTACAAATGTCATTGCTGCTGTCTTGTCATGCTTGAAACTGGGATTTGAGGTTTGTCCTCATCTCCCTGTAAACTGGTTGAACGGTAGGGTTTGGGGCCTGGCTAAGCTGCTCCTCTCCCTTGTAAAGTTGCTGTTTCTTGTATACAGCTGTAAATGTTAACTGTTTTTTTGTAAACTGTTCTGTAAACTCTTTTGTAATTGTTTAATAAAACAAAAAAAAAGGAGTGTTACATAACCTGTTCACTCAAGAGCTGGTTCTGAGGGAGCTGGATCACTGACAAGGACTTCCTATGCATGAATAAATGTTGACTTGGTGACAGGATACCTGCCTATGTGAAGTTTTCTCGCAAATGTGGATTTTATAGCCTCTCAAGCCTTCATACCATCAATAATAATATGGTTTCCAGTTCAACTCCATTTTCCTGATTAACCTTGTTTTCCAACAACACCTTAGTGTCTAAAAATCTGTTAGTCTGAGTCTTTAATATTCTCACTAACTGAGGATCCGCAGTTATTCAATTTCAAAGACTTATGACACACTAAGTGAAGACATATTTCTTCATCTCAATCTAAAAGTGATGCCTTCTTATCCTAAAAAGTGAGAGGTTGTACCCAAGATAGCAGTCAGCAGTATCTAGAGGGGTGGGTGAGCTGAGACCCTGAGACAAGCATTTTGAAGGAAGCAATGAATAGGGAAAGGGAAGGGCATTGTAAAGTGATTAGCTGACAATGATTTACACCAACATGGAGCCTGGGTACCATTTAGTAGAGTATCAAAATTGAAATCTGAAGGGGCAGGGTTCACGTCTCGACCAGGGTGTTCATTTTGGGCAGCATGGTGGCTCTGTGGTTAGCACAGCTGTCTCATAGCACCAGTGACCCAGGTTCAATTTAGCCTCTGGCAATGTTCTGTGTGGAGTTTACACATTATCCCTGTGTCTGTGTTGGTTTCCTCTGGGTGCTCTAATTCCCTCCCACAGTCCAAAAACGTGCAGGTTAGGTGGATTGGCCATGCAAAATTGCCTGTAGAATTCAGGGATGTGCAGGACAGATGGATTAGCCATGGGAAATGCAAGTTTACAGAGATAAGGTAAGAAAGTGGGTCTGGGCAGGATGCTCTTCAGAGCAACAGTGTGGACTCGATAGGTTGAATGGCCTGCTTCTACACTGTAGGGATTCTATGATTCCCAAAACATAAGTAGCACAGTTTCAGTCAATAGGTCAGAAACCAAAAGCTTTCCAAACAAATTTGGAGTCAGGCAGGTCTGCTGTCCCTGTTCCCAGCCCTTTTATGGATATTTTATGTAATGTTTTGCTGAATCCATCAAAAAAGGTGTGAGCATAAAATGGGGGACTTTCCTGGAGAATGGGGTCATTCAGGTGAAAGTCTCCCTGTAAATGGGCAGCAACATTGTCTTTTGCTTAGATTCCCTGCCTGTGTACAGACTGTTAGCATCTATGTCCCCAGTTTGAACTGGCCTCAAAAGCCAAAGTCAATTGAGGCCACAAGTGAGGTCAAGTTATTTATGAACAGGGCTGACTGATCCTTTCTTCCTTTCACTGTCATGTCAGATGATTGGAAGGTGCTGGATGTGGTTTGGAGAGGCCGGGAGTGTGCATGTTCCAACAAGACGTGAGTGTATGAGACTGACGTCAACTCTCCACTATAGGCAAGAACTCAGCCAGCTGGTGCAAAGTGCCTTTATTTTTGCTCTGGCCCATTCCTCATTCCTGCACCATAGCAATTACCCAATCCATCTTGCTCCTTATCGGTAAGTCACAGACGTTAGTTTTTATTGGTAGAGGGATTGAGATTCGGAACCATGATGTCATGTTGCAGTTGTACAAAACTGTTACAGCTGCACTTGGAGTATTTCATATAGTTCTGGTCACTACAGAGAACGTTGAAGCTTTGGAAATGGTGCAGAGGAGATTTACGAGGATGTCGCCTCGAATGGATAGAAGTTCTTTTGAGGGAAGGCTGAGGGACTTGAGGCTCTTTTTGTTAGAGAGGAGAAGGTTTGAGATGTGTCTTAATTAAGACATATAAGATAATCAGAAGGTAAGATATGGTGCACAGGGACAGCCGTTTTCCTCAGATGGCTAGCATGAGGGGACATAGCTTTAAATTGAGGGGTGATAGATATAGGACAGATATCAGAGGTAGTTTCTTTACTCAGAGAGTCATGGGGTGTGGAACACACTGCCTGCAACAGTAGCAGACATTGCATTGAAATGGTCATTGGAGAAACATTATGGATGAAAATGGAATAGTGTAGGATATAGGGGCTTCAGATTGGTTCCACAGGTCGGTGCAACATTGAGGGCGAAGAGCCTGTACTACGCTGTAATATTGTGTGTTCTATATTCTACGTCCTATGCTATGTTCATAGAAACACAATGCGCAGATATCTAGATTATATGGGAGGAAACTTACCCAACATTTACCTTGTCTTGGCAACCTTTGTGTGCAGTTGCTCTAAGCTGTATGGAAACCCTCAGTATCCAAACACCTCACTACACACTGAGATTCTTCCTGTCCACTGTATTATGAAGAATGTGTCTGGCCATTTTGCTGTTGAATGTTTCAAGTAGTTGAGCCATGCCATACCCACCTGTATAAAAAACACCTTTGGCCACAAGTCCATCAGGCATTGGCCAGCGTGTAATGTAATAGGAGATGGGGACCCTGTCGGTTGGTCCCTTGAACATCAAAGTCACTTGGCAGAATGTCTCATCACAGATCTTAAAAAAAAAACCCACCAAGACAAAGCATGGTTTGTGGTAAGAAAGGTCCTTCTTGTCACATACTTCCTACAGGCCTGCAGTCTTACACCTTTGGCACGTTGTCTTTAAGGTAGCTGTCCACCTTCTTATGAGATGTGCACAAAATGAGTGAGGAAGAAAACTGATGATTGTAGAGTGGGCTCAGCAGTAGCCATCAGCAATACAGACAAGCAGTTCAGAAACAGCAAATGGGAATAACACATACCTTTTCAGATTGGTGTATGGTCACCAGACCAGGACAATTTATCAAAACATCAAAACGAGATATTGAAGTTTAAATTGCTTAGCTTGTTAACTCTGTTTTACCTGTTTGCTTGATTGACAATGTATGCTTATGTTCAACAGTATATATCTGTTTGGAATTCCTTTATTCTTTTGATAAAGGAAGATGTTGTGTTATGTCTCATAGATGGTATGCAATATCCCTTTAAGAGATATGCTCATGATATCATTATCATCACATTATCGTGGTATGTTACCTGATGGTACAAAAGTCTCAGACTCCATCTAAGTGGGTCCACTTACATCATGACATGCTGAGTGAAGTATGCAACAGTTTATAATTGAATCACCTAGTGGCTTTGATTGTAATGCAATTAGATACCAGAAGGTACAATAAAAGTAAATTGAAGTTACAGCACAAAGTTGTCTATATTTATTAACCATACTAACGTAAGTATTGGCACATCTGGTACAAGTACCCTGCTGGTGGTTAAAAAGCCCATCACTGTACCTGTAGTGGATTGTAATGGGAGATCAGATCTCACACTGACTATTATTGAACAAGCTCCAGGGCTGCCCATGGGTTTATCTCTCAGGCTAATTTGGCAGGACAGCCTGCCTGCCTCTCCAGAGTATTCACAGCATCCTGATTGCTGGTACATCAATCACTGGACACCTTGCACTTGATCTGAAGGAGTAACCGTGGTTCAAACCCCAGTTGGCAAAGGTATATATCCCCACACTTTAAATAGGATCAAACCCTACGTGTGCTGCAACCAACTCCCTGTAGTGTAATCAGAAAAGTCCCTTGACTGACACCAATTGTATTCCCTGATGCCTGCTGTTCCCCCTTAATCCCATGAAGGATAGTTTCTTTTTAACTTTCAGCCAAAGTCAGTTGCTTGAAGCACATGCAATGCGTTTGCTAACTAAACCAATGGAATATGCCTGTCGGTCTGATGTTGTATTGCATTATGTTGAACAGTGACATGTCCTTCTCCTCTCTGACTGACAGATCAAATGTTTACTGCTCTCCACCATTAGAAACTGTCTGCCACTCCCTCTGCCCTAAAGACAATGCAAGCCACATTGACTGGAAGCTGGTAATTGCACTGAAGAACCCATGTACTAAGAAAGAAATCTGACATACATCGAGGTTGAGAAGCTGGAAATCACTGCTGATTTCAGTGAGTGAGCATAAAGATAGCAAACTAAGAGCTGTAGGATGGTATCCTGTGTGGACGCCTGAGATAGATGTGTTACCCTGACTGCACAGTTTCACTGAAGCACTTGTATCCAATTCATTGGTGTCCCTGAGCTCTAAATAAGAGGTAAAACATGGTGTGAGTTGCCCAAGAGCAATAATGATGGTGTGATGAGCCCGATGATTTGCTGATGCCGATTTGTGTGAACAAAAGTTTGAGAAGGCCATGGAGCACATTGCTGTGAAGAAGCATTTGCATAATAGCCAAGATATACTCTCAATGAGCTGCTGGCTATCTCCTTCTTATGTTAAGAAGGACTGACATCCTTGAAGGTGAATAAGTCATTAGAGTTCAATGGACTGTATCTTAGACTGTTACAGGAAGCCAGGGAAGAACTAACTGATGCCGTGAGAATCGTTTTCCAATCCTCCCTTGATACAGGTGGGGAACTGAAGGATTATAGTTTGGCTAATGTTGTACCATTGTTTAAACATTGTGTAAGGATAGTTCAAACAACTATGGACCAGTCAGTCTGACCTGGGTGGTGGGATAATATTTGAACCAGTTTGAAATGGCAGGATAAAAACGTCACTTAAAAAGGAACAGATTAGTCAGGATAGTCAGCATAGTTTGTTTGAGGTCACAAACTGTCATGTGAATGTAATTCAACTTTTTATGGATGCAACAAAGAAGTCTGCTGAGGAGAGGCCATTGGCTACATGGATTTTAGTAAGGCATTTGACAAGGTTCCACATAGTGGACTAGTCAGAACGACAAAAGCTGATGGGATATCGAGAATGTGGTGAGTTAAAACCAAAATTGAGAAATTTGGAGGATTGAGGAAAGAAAGGGTCATGGTAAAAAGATATTTTTGTGACTAGGAAGTGGTTGTCCAAGGCATTTTGTCGAGCTCAGAGCTGGGTCCCTTGCTTTTGTTCTGTTTATTAATGATTTGCATTTAAATGTCAGAGGCATTGTGTGCAAAGTTTCAGATGACCCCACAGTTGGACATATAGTAATGACGGTGATATCTGTTGACTCCAGGAGGATATTTGGTTTTTGGCATAGAAAATGGAAAATGAAAATCAGTGAATTGTGAGGCAATGCATTTGGGGACAGCAGATAAATTTAGAGAATTTACAATAAACGTAATGAAGGCAGCATTTGTTGCCCATCCCTAATTATCCTTGAACTGAGTGATGTATTGGTCCAGCTCAGAGAGCAATTAAGATCCACATTGCTGCAGATCTGGAGACACATGTTGAAGAAACCCCATAAGGATGGCAGGTTTCCTTTCTTAAAAGGCAAATAGACAAATTCCTTAGCTGGGTAAAAAAAAAGCAGGGAACTATATTGGGAAAGCTTCTTTTTACAGGTGTGCAGTCAGAGATGTTTGCCAAGGAGGTTATCTGCTCCATTAATTTGAAAAGATCACTAGCATTTTACAAAAGGCCATGTGTCTGAAATCTCTGGAACCCAAAAGGGAGATGTCAAGGAGGAAACACAGCCTCCATGGTCCCAAAGATCCCCTATGATTCTACAGAATGGTGTTGCAATTCCTGGCTCCTATTTCCTCTGCTCTGATGAGTGTGTCCTACAACTGGCACGGCCTTCTCCCTCAGACGTTTTGAAGGGCTTTCACCTTGCAGATTTTTAGAGGTCTCTGAGCTGCCTTGGTGGGTCCACCCCTCCTGGTGATGTGGCTGAAAACTCCACATTACTAGCCCTTTGATTTGGCCAATTAGAAGGTAACATTCTGGTAAGATTTGCCAGCATTCTTGCTGCCAGCTCAGAGGCTTCAGTTACTGTTTACCTCAGGCTCACAAAATTTGTGGCAAATTTGAGTGCGTGCCCCTCATTCCGAATGCAATGTGTAATTTTATACATCCTAGAATCAATCTAGTGAATCTTTGATATCTTCCTACTGTGGCAAGTATGTTCGGGCTTAGATAAGGAGATCAAAAATTGTACACAATACTCCAGGCATTGCCTCACCAAAGTACAAGTGCAGCAAGATTTTCCTATTTGCTCAGTATTGAGCATCTTGGACAATATCACATTGTTGTCAGGCTATCTTGGTAGTACTCTGTCTTCTCTCTACCTCATCTCTTGAATGGTAGAGTTATCTTTGCTAACTCCCAGTCTGCAAGGATCATCCTAGAGATTAAGAAATTGTGGAAGATCAATACCAATGCTTCTGTGTTTGCCTCTTTTAGAACATAAGGTTGTAGACCATCAAATTCATATGTTATGATATGGCTTAGTCCTATTAACATTCTCAGATTTTTTTTTTCTTTTTGAAATATTAACTGCTTGCAGTTCCTCATTCTCATCAGACCCTAGTTCTTCTCAATTTCCTGGATATGTTCTGCATTTTCAACTATTAAGAGAGATGCAAAAGAGTTGTTTAATATCTTTGTTTTCTTAAAATTCCCCATTATTATTTCTCTTGTTCTGACCTTGGATGGACTTGCTATGTTTGTGTATCTGCCTTGTTTGAATCTCTGCTGGTTTCCCAACTGGAAATATTTCAGAGATATCAAAAGATGCCTGGATTGAAATCTGCCACATTCACGTCCTCAGAACACGGAAATGATAGCATTGCCAGTAGCTGTGAAGGTGAACTTTACACATTTAGGTCCTTCCAGTCAGGAGTTTGTGGTCTTTGAAACATTTCCCAGTTTGTCACCCACTAATGTATTAGGGAGGCCACTGAGGCTCTGCACTTCAGGAGAGTTGAGAACATTACATTCTGCCTTTCATTAAGATGGAGCGAGCATCAGGCTTCAGAGTGTTGCATCCTAGATGTCACATTGCTATGTGACATTTTCTGCCTGCAGGATTGATGGAGGGACTTCTGCATGGTCAGAGATAGGGAAGTGACGCTACAAATAGTAGTGCAGTTGGAGACATATAGTGTTTAAACATGGGTTCATGAAGTCACCTTGCAGTACTGTATCCTGGTTCTAGGAGCTAGACTTCTGAAATTGACTACCATTGGTATTCGGTTCCACTGCTTTTGCAAAGTCTGTCTGCATGGCCTCTTTGGCATTTCTCCATTTTTGTTCCTTCCACACCAAAGATTCTAATAGAGCACCAAAAATCTTGGTATCTCCTCTCTGTCACATATTGTCATTACTTGTGTCTTTCTCAAATTAACTTCATTTTATTAAATAGCAGCACCTACATCAGTCAAAATGCATCTCCCCTTTAAGAAGTGCAGGTTCATTTGAAGCAGTGCAGTTGGTTTTAACTCGTGTAAGCCTTTTATGGGTTTGATGCCACCTTTGGCCATGATCTTTGCGTCCTCACTGTCCACTGGTGCAGTACGAGATGATTGGAGGGTGGCAAATGTTATTCCCTTGTTCAGGAAAGGGATAACCCTGGAAATTCCAGACCAGACCAGATCAGACCATGATCTTTGCGTCCTCACTGTCCACTGGTACAGTACGAGATGATTGGAGGGTGGCAAATGTTATTCCTTGTTTAGGAAAGGGATAACCCTGGAAATTCCAGACCAGTTACCAATCAGGCTGGTAACTGATGCCTGATTGAGCGAGTGGATATTGTTTAGGCTGATCTGATAGCTCTAGGTTCTACTTTCTTCTCTGTTTTCCCCTAACCTTTGATACTTTACTGATTAAAAACCTAAATATCTAGCCTTGAAACTATTTAACAATCCAACCTGAACAGCACTCCACATTTAAGAATTCCAGAGATTCAATAGTCTCTGAAGAGAGGTTCCACACCCTCAATTTTCAAATTCTTTCTGAGCTGCACAGACCAATTCGCCATGTCTGTGCCAAGTTGAAGTAATTGGATATCATTCTTGCAGTGTGAGGGGTAAACAAGATTTATGGCTAAATAGGTATACCCTGAGCACTCATACAGTCACTGTGATTGCCATTCTTGCCAACAAAATATTGATACATCATTAGTCAAGTTGTCACTGAGAAGATTGTTGGGGTTTCAAAGGGTCTGTTTCTGTATGATTGCATAGGAAGGCTGATGCAGTCAAATACTCGCTGTTTTGCTGTGCACTTGCAGAAAGAAATGGAAATAGATTTCCTAGATATACAGGTAGATTACAATGGAGATTGATCTGAGACTCAACCTTATGAAGACCTTGACTTACTATTCTGCCTACTGTGGAAATTTGTAGGGTGGATTACACGTTCTCCAATTGAATCTTCTTTTTACTAAAGTCCAAGCACCACATTTCCTCAGGCAATGTGCCTACTCCAGCAGTGAATCCTGTGAGAGAGCAGCTGTCTGTGTTTTGCTAACAAACATACCACACTATCAGAATCAGACCACAGACGCTCTGAAAAATTAATCCAAACAGAATGTTCACATCTGCTTTGCTATAATTTTCAGTCACTATTTAATGGAAGGACTGCGGCTCTATGTTAATAGAGTTGTTTGTTCATTTGCAATAGATGCCCATTGGCATTGAGTTGACCCTTGTCTCATGAATCTGGATTAGTGGAGCTGGAAGAGCACAGCAGTTCAGGTAGCATCCAAGTAGCTTCGAAATCGACGTTTCGGGCAAAAGCCCTTGATGAAGGGCTTTTGCCCGAAACGTCGATTTTGAAGCTACTTGGATGCTGCCTGAACTGCTGTGCTCTTCTAGCACCACTAATCCAGAATCTGGTTTCCAGCATCTGCAGTCATTGTTTTTACCTTGTCTCATGACTTCTAAGAAAGAATTTCTGAGTGTGTTAACACTTCTTGACTTCCCCGACTGCCTGAGGTGGATTGCTAGATGCACATTATGTTGGGTATAAGCAACTAGACTAGAGCATGTTAGGTGCTATTGTCCTGAGGTTGAATTGGCAGTGTCAATAATACGAAGGCAAGGTCCCTTGCTGTCCTGATTGGTGTGAGAGCAGATTTAATGGATATTGATTCTTCTGAACAGTTAATTTGTAGGGTAGCTCCAAATGACTGAAGGTCCATTCAAAAATGTGTGGCATGGTGGCACAGTGGTTAGCACTGCTGCCTCACAATGCCAGAGACCCAGGTTCAATTCCTGCCTCAGGCAACTGTCTGTGTGGAGTTTGCACATTCTCCCCGTGTCTGCGTGGGTTTCCTCTGGGTGCTCCGGTTTCCTCCCACAGTCCAAAAATGTGCAGGTTAGGTGAATTGGCCATGATAAATTGCCTGTAGTGTTAGGTGAAGGGGTAAATGTAGGGGAATGGGTCTGGGTGGGTTACTCTTCAGCGGGTCGGTGTGGACTTGTTGGACCGAAGGGCCTGTTTCCACACTAAGTAATCTAATCTAAACACTTCTGCCATGCCTTAGGGCTTGTTTGTGCTTTTGGGTCACGTCTTTGCCAATGGTATCTAATCTTAATAGTTCATCATCTCTGTCACATGTGCATGCCCATCACTGGCATTGTATGCAATTAATTTTCTGGAACTAGCTTTGTAAGATTGAATGAAGGTATGCACGCGAAGGAAATGTCCAAATGACAGAGGTCAGGCAGATAAGAGTGAAACAGACTGAGTCACACAAGAGACTGGAACCATAAAGAACAGAAGAGTGAGTTCCACACATGGGGTTTCAAGTGGATGAGTTAAGCCCCCTTGAACCAGTCTGCTGTGCAAGATAACTTGTTATTCAATTTAGGAAAGTAAACAATTGGGAGGGTTCTGTGGCACAAAACCAGGAAGAAAATGGTTGGTTGTCTTGCTTTATTTATCCTCATTGGTTCTAACATCGAACAAGTCTCTTCAGGTGAAAGGCCTGTCAATCAGCGTGAATGTTATCTCTATCCGCATGGCATGGGCAATGCGTTTGACTGGCATTTTTCTGTAATCTCAACAATCAGCTGCTCATATTCCTTATTTGTCCCACACTGGAATTCTTTAGATCAGTTGACAACCCAATGTTTAAGTGCTAACTGCCTCCAGAAGCATGAGGCATTGGGTAATTCTGTACTTTGAGCCCCAGGTCAGTCTTCAGGTCCTGTACAATTCGATGCCAATAAATTCAGCCTGACAATGGATTCTGCAGAAGGTGGATCAAAGGTAAGTGTGACACCTCAGCGGGTGTGGGTCTCACTCTGCTTTGTGAATATTTTCATCTGATTTTACTCATAATGGAAACTTGACCAGAAATTCAATCCGTGATCTGGTTTATCTTCATGAAGAAAGCCTGTGGCCTTTCATTGAAATTAACTTTCTGCGTGCAATGATGGAAATCAGGCAAAATGTGATAAGAATAATGACGTGAGGAAGAGAAAACTTTTTGTCTCTCTGTATGTAATTGCACATAATTTATCCTTCCACAGAATGCTTTCTGATGCAGTTGAGTTCAAACAGTCAGGACCGATTCCCTGAAATCCTCTCAAATTGTTTGGTGAACAGGTTTGTGTGCAATAAGTCAAATTATGATATTCATTGGGAAATCAGTAGTCCACTTGTTGAAATGAAAATGTGATGATGAAATAACTGTATCTCATAATAAGATAACATTTAGTTATGACTTGTAATTTTTTGTGTGTGGATTTCCACCAACTGAAAAGATGGGTCACAGACATCCTGGTGAGCACAGCTCAGACCATTTAAAAAATGGCTGCAGTATAAAATGGAATTAATTTCTCTATCGGGGAAACACTGCCGCCAGAGTCCCCATTAGGAGTGTGAAAATTGTTCACATTATTTCTGGGCTTCAAAAGAAGCAGCACAGTTATTCAGATCTTGCGCGTAATGCCGGAAATGATAATGGAAGCTGTTTCAATGGTGCCATTAAAAATGTAGTTGGCTTATTTATCTGATAAAGGAAAAGTGCTAACAATGGAAAAACAGTGGGGGTGGAAATATGTAGAGTATGTTGGGAGATAAGGAGATTACATAATAACAGACAAAATTTAAACACTCTTATCTTCCACTGATGACTCCACTGTCCAACAAGAATCTACTTCTGCTTTAAAAATATTCAATGGCTCCTCACCCTTCACCTGTTAAGTCAGAAAGTTGCAAAATCATATAACCCTTTCAGAGAAAAACAAAATTCTCCACATCTTTGTTCCAAAAGTGCAACCTTTAGTTTTAAAACAGTTCCTCTAGCTCTGGACTCACCCAACAAGTGCAAACATTCTTTCCACATCCGTTTTGCCAAGTTAACTCAGAATCTTATGTACTTCAATCAAGTCACCTTTCACTCGTCTACATTTTGGTGGAAACAAGCCTAGTCTGTCCTATCTGCCTGCCCAGTCATTCCAGTTTTCGATCTAATAAACCTGCTATGAGTTGCATCCAATGCATTTGCATCCTTCCCTAAATAACGAGACAAAAATGACACACATTATTCATGATGTGGTCTCACCGATGCCTATTGTAACTGAAGCAGGATATCCTTACTTTTACACTTTTCAATTCCTCTCATAATAAGAGATAGATTTCATTAGCCATATTGATTATATGCTGCAAGCGTATATGAATTTTGTTGTGATGCAGGTGCCAGAAAACCAAATCTCTCTGCACAATGGAATTTGGCAATCATTTTCCATTTAATAATTCTTAAAATTATTTCCTGCCAAAGCACAACTTTACATTTTCCTCCCAGTCTTAACACCACTTTTGTTTGTTTTTGTCTTTCTATAAACGTGCATACTTGTTAGGCAGGCTGTAGAGTTTTAAGACGTACAGTTGCATGTCATTAGTTTATAGTTGTGGTTAGAATCTATTTATTCGTAATAAATGGTAATACTTGATTTGAGCAGAAACCTAGTCTCTGCTTTATGTCAATCAGTGTCGATCAGATCAGTAAATTTGGAAGTTTTGTGTACATCAATAATATTTTTGACATGTGTGATGACTGTGGGGATAAAGGTATTTTATCTCTGGTGCACTACTCCAGTGATGAGTAACATTCCCCTCATCCATCAGGTTTTTACCTATCACAGTACATTTTTTATTCATGCTAATATGTTACTCCCCAGATTGTTGGCTTCTATTTCTTTGCAGTATCTTTTGATATGGCATCATAGCAAATGTCTTCTGCAAATCCAAGTATGGCATATCTGCAGGTTCTCTTTAATCCATAGCTTGTTTCACTTCCTCAGAGAGCTCCAATAACATGATTGTTTTTGTTGAAAATCACATGACACCAGTAAGCTACCTGATGATGGAGCAGCGCTCTGAAAGTTAGTACTTCCACAGAAACCTGTTGGACTATAACCCGGTGTCGTGTGATTTTGAACTTTGTCCACTCCAGTTCAATACTGGCACCTTTACATCATGATTGTCTATGATTTCCCTTTGGCAAAAGATGTTAACTCCTCTTAATTACTTTGGGTTTTTCTAATTGTGCAGCCGTAATAATTTTAACGATTGACTTTAACACTGCCCCTTTAAGAAACATCAAGCTAACTGATCTATAGTTTCCTGTTTTCTGCTTGGCTCCATCTTGAATAGAAGGGTTATGTCAGCTACTTTCTAGTTCAATCAAATCTGGGAAGCTTTGGAAAATCAACACTAATGGATTTATGACTCTAAGAAGAAATGCAGCAGGACATAGAGACTCATCACCCTGCAGTTCCATCCAGATGTATTGCTTGTATCACTCCACTAATGATTGTCATTTTTCTGACTTCCTCTCTCATTTCACTTCCTGACTTACAGCTATTACTGAAATGGTTTTTTTGTAACCTCTAAAGCAAGAACAGAGGGAAAGTATTTGTTCATTTTATCCTCCATTTCTGTATTATCTACTATTAGCACCCATTCTCACCCTCAAGAAGACAACCTCACACTTATTACTCTATCCCCCTTCTGAAAATATCTGTAGAAGGGATTGCTATTGATTTTTACATTCCTAGCTCACTAGTTTTCATGCTTCAATTTATTCCTCCTGATTAACCTTTTAACCATTCTCTGATTTCCTTTACATTCTGACCAGCCATTTGATCTGACACGTATCTTAGTGTACTTAGATGCTTTTTCCTTGATACTTACTCAAAGTTCTTTAGGACCTCCATTTAGGATTTATTTTTGTACTGGGAATATGATAATTCTGTATAAATTGAAACATGTCTGTAAATGTCTGCCACAGTGTCTTTATTCATCAGTCCTCAGTCTATTATGTCAGTTTATTTCAGTTTTTATATTATTTGCTCACCTTTATTTAGGTTCAAAGTATGTCCCAATCTTCTCCCTTTCAAACCAAGTGTAATACTGAATCACATTGTGGTTGTTGCTACCTAAGGTGCTCTAAATGAAATCATTAATTAATCCTGTTACAGTAAACAGTAGTAAGTCTCATATAAATTGCTGTCAGGTCAATTCCAAAATGTGTATCTCTAGGAAACTACCTCAAAAACATTCTATGAACTTTTCATTGAGGATATTACTGCCAAATTGATTATTCCAGTCTGTGTATATTAAAATCACATATAATTATTGCTGTCCCTTTATCACAGGCACCTAATATTTGTTCTTGTACTCTTTATTTTCCATTATAGTTACTATTATAGGCCCTGTAGATCATTCACACTGGTGACTTGTTTCCCCTGTTATTCTCAATCTCCACCCAAACTGATTCTCTGTCCTGATCTCCTCAACTAAGGTCTTCTCTAACTATTGCAGAAATGCCATCCTTGATTAACAATGCCGCATCTCCAGATTTACCTAACTTTCTAATTTTCTTAAATGTCATATTCTGTCTCAATATTCAGGACACAATCCTTGTCATCCTGAAGATATATGTCAACAATAGCTGTCATGCCATTTTTACTTACTTTAATGTGTATTTTCTACGA
Source organism: Chiloscyllium punctatum (assembly GCF_047496795.1). NCBI lineage: Eukaryota > Metazoa > Chordata > Chondrichthyes > Orectolobiformes > Hemiscylliidae > Chiloscyllium > Chiloscyllium punctatum. Next base: position 66,446,851 of record NC_092775.1, read on the forward strand.
ATGATACACACAACCAGATATGGAGTCTTTAGTTTTTGTTACCTTGGTAACATTTCAAATCTGAACAAAATCCACTTTGAGCTTGTAAACTTAAATATGAATATTAATGCAATTAATTAATTAACATTACAGAGTTGAGAGGCAGATAATTGAACAGTTGTCTGGAAGCAGGCCGGTTTTTGGCTGCTCTTTTTAGGAGGCTGAATGATTCTATTTGAACTAGCTTTTTCTCTCTGACTGAACTTGACTGAGATTCTTAAGCCTTGTATGAAAGCTATCAGAGGAATGGGTGTGTGACATGTTGAACCTATAATATAAGAGCCTTTACAGCGCTCCTTGTGGATCAAATTGAACAGGAGGGTCATTTGCTACCCTGTTGGTTTTGGGCCCTTCAGCTCCTGGTCATCATCTTCGCTGTGACTGGTACATATACGCACTGACAATCAACAACTACTTCTAATACCCCAGCCATCATTTATCACCATCACTCCCTCATGCCCTTTAGGGGCAGCATGGTGGCACAGTGGTTAGCACTGCTGCCTCACAGCGCCAGAGACCCGAGTTCAATTCCCGACTTAGGCGACTGATTGTGTGGAGTTTGCACAGTCTCCCCGTGTCTGCGTGGGTTTCCTCCGGGTGCTCCGGTTCCCTCCCACAGTCCAAAGATGCGCAGGTCAGGTGAATTGGCCATGCTAAATTGCCCGTAGTGTTGGGTAAATGTTCGAGAATGGGTGGGTTATGCTTCGGCGGGTCGGTGTGGACTTGTTGGGCCGAAGGGCCTGTTTCCACACTGTAAGTAATCTAATGCCATATCCTGATCCATCTGCTCTTCTGTTAGAACCCTTGAGCCACAGGCCCTTCTGCCAGACAAGCAATCAGTTTGTCAATCAAGGTGACTATTGGGCAGGCATTCAGGAAGCCTGCTTTCCCTGGTTTGTAAATCCTCTTCCTGGCTCCAAGCACATGGCCTGGTAAACATTGAGCCATTAACTCCTTTGAAAAAAATTGGAACAGACATGATGGGCCAACAGATCTCCACCTTTGATGTCAGATTCTACAAGAACCAAAAATTCTTGCCCTGCAGATGAGCGTTAGTTTTTTTTTTAATTCTGTGAACTGGCCCTTTCAATGGGAGCCAAGTTCAAATGGAGTGCAGGTCAGCGACAGAATAACAATCTATGTGGCAATCTTCTGTTAAAAAGACTCAGGCAGCGTCATCCCAATCCTTCATAAGTGCAGTTCATTCTGAGAGAATGAACCATAAAGCCCAGACAGATCAGAAGTTCACCCCAAGTCTGTGCTATGTCAGCTCACTGCACTCAGGGTGTCAGTCAGGGGACATGCTTCTCTTAGCTACAGAATAAAAATGAAAAGAACTGCTGATGCTGGAAATCAGAATGAGAAACAGAAATTGCTGGAAAAGCTCAGCAGGTCTGGCAGTATTTGTGGAGAGAAATCAAACTTAGTGTTTGGGGACTTCATAACTTAGCTACAGAATGATTTAAAAAGCAAGAAATACTGAGGCAAGATCCTGAATGCAAATCACGACCCCATTGGAAAGTATACTTACGTAGATAGTGGACCTTGGCTCAGCTGTGAGATCTCCAGTGTTTGCTAACTTTAAACGTTTAGCTCACTCGTGCAGATGGTGGTGTCTGGGGACTTGCATTGCATTGTGAACCAGTGCCTTTAGGAGTGAAGAGAAAAGATTTGATTATTCCCCTGCTGTGTTGATGAAGCTACAGTTGAAAAAACTATCAAAAGGGCAGAACTGGATGTAAGTTGCTTGAGGAAAAAAAGAGAAGAAAGGAAAGGGTGAGAGGTGACAGTATAGATGAAGCAAAACATGAGAGTGGCAGAGAGGGAATAGGGCCTAGAGAGTCAGGGAAAGAATTTACCCCAGAGATTTAAAAAAAAAAGTAGCACCATATGATGGGGTACATTCCATGGACCACGGTTTCATGGAAAGATGCAGAGAAGCAAATCTGCAAAAAAATTATAAATGTACAACTATGTTGGTTTAATTACAATGGGAGTCTCTAATTATTCTAATACATCAGGTGGTAATGTTCAGGGAGAAGAGTTTTTGGAGTGGGCTAAGGAGACTGTTTTGAAATAATATATTGCCAGGCTCAAGTGGAAAGAGGCAATGCTGGATCTGGTTCTGGGAAATAAGCTGGTTCCAGTGTCCATCGGAGAACATCTAGTGGGCAGTAGCTGTAATATTGGAGGTCTAGTTCAGCTACAGAAAAGGGTGAGGAGCAATCCAGAATAAGAGATAATAATTGGGGAAAGGCCAATTTCAGCAAGAACAGATCCAAACCTGGTTCAATCATGAAAGATTGACAGTCAAAACTGCAACTGAACAGTGAACTGCCTTTAAAGAGAATATGGGTCAGAAAGAGTCGATGCTTATGCCCGTGACATTTTGAGGTTGGATAAACGGCGGCACAGAGGCTCCATGGTTAGCACTGCTGCTTCACAGCACAAGGGACCCAGGTTTGATTCCTGCCTCAGGCGACTGTCTGTGTGGAGTTTGCACATTCTCCCCGTGCCCGCATGGGTTTTCTCCGGGCACTCCAGTTTCCTCCCACAGTCTAAAGATGTGCAGGTCAGGTGAATTGGCCACGCTAAATTGCCCTTAATGCGAGGTACATTCGTCAGAGGGAAATGGGTTTGGATGGGTTACTCTTTGGAGAGTCGGTGTGGACTTGCTGGGCCGAAGGGCCTGTTTCCACACTGCAGGGAATCTAATCTAATCTATCTGTATGACAATGAGAATAAGATGAAACCAAGAAAAGGTGCCAGGTCAGAGGTCATGTTGATAATTCAACGCAAGAGCTGCACTGGATGTAAGAATTTCAGAGGTGAAGTGAAAGAATTGATAAATTGATGAGAGGACCATACGACCATAAGAAATAGGAGTGGAAGTAAGGCCATTTGGCCCATCGAGTCCACTCCACCATTCAATCATGGCTAATGGGCATTTCAATGCCACTTATCCCCACTCTCCCCGTAAACCTTAATTCCTTGCAAGATTAAGAATTTATCAATCTCTGCCTTGCAGACCTTTAACTTCCCAGACTCCACTGCACTCTGTGGCAGTGAATTCCACAGGCCCACCACTCTCTGGCTAAAGAACTGTCTCCTCATTTCCGTTCTAAATTGACCCCCTCTAATCTAAGGCTGTTCCCATGAGTCTTAATATTCCCCATCTGATGGAAACAGTTTCCCAGCATCCACCCGTTCTAAATCATGCATTATCTTGTAAGTTTCTATTAGATCTCCCCATAACATTCTGCATTCTAACGAATACAATCCCAGGATCCTCAGCTGTTCATCTTAGGCCTACCATTCCAGGGATCATCTGCTGGACATGCTCCAGTGCCAGTATGTCCTTCCTGAGGTGTGGGACCCAAAATTGGACACAGTATTCTAAATGGGGCCCAACCAGAGCTTTATAAAATCTTAGTAGCACTTCACTGCTTTTACATTCCAACATTCTTGAAATAAATGACAATATTACAAATGCTTTCTTAACCATGGACTCAACCTGCAAGTCAACCTTTAGAGAATCCTCGACTAGCACTCCCAGATCCCTTTGTACTTTGGCTTTATGAATTTTATCACCGTTTATAATGTAGTCCTTGCCTGTGTTCATTTTTCCAAAGTGCAAGACCTCGCATTTGCTCACATTGAATTTCATCAGCCATTTCACAGACCATTCTCTGAAACTGTCTAAATCTTTCTGTAGCCTCCCCACCTCCTCAGAACTACCTGCTGTCCACCTAACTTCATATCATCAGCGAACTTCGCCAGAATGCCCCCAGTCTCTCCAACCAGATCATTTATATAAAAAGTGAACAGCTGGGGCCCCAACACTGAACCCTGTGGGACACCACTTGTCACTAGCTGCCATTCCGAAAAATAACCTTTTATCCCAACTCTCTGCCTTCTGTCAGACAGCCAATCCTCAATCCATGCCAGTAGCTCACCTCGAACATCTTGGCCCTCACCTTACTCAGCAGCCTCCCATGAGGCACCTTATCAAAGGCCTTTTGGAAGTCTAGGTAGATAACATCCAGTGGGTTTCCCTGGTCATTACCTCTTCAAAGAATTCTAACAGGTTTATCAGGCATGACCTCCCCTTACTAAATCCCTTAATAGGATGCTAACAGCAAACTTCAAAAAGAAACCCCTAATATTCTAGAGGCATATGAATAACAAGGAGGATGATGATTAACATTTCCTCTAAGCTATGTGGCTGCTGATGATGATAATTATGGATCATGGACAGAATTTATGCTTGGAGTGGACACATTGGTAAATACAGATATAATTACATCAACCAATCAAGAAAGTGTAGCCAATACCATAAGGCAAGAGGAGTGCAATGAGACATAAATGGGCTAAAAATGATGAACGGTAGTATAAGAAGGGATGTTCTTACAATTGTTAAGTCAACATTGAAGGATCTTTAGTGACTTATAATTGTGTGTTTTTGAGGTACCACAGAGAAAATATTAGTATGGTTGTTTACTTTATTTTGCTAGGATTTTTTTTGAAAATAAGCACAACATGATTCATGGTTAGTACATCCTCTGGATCTCTTATTTCAATAACTTATTATTCAGTATGAACTGTTGTCAACGCAAATATGATACAACAATGAATTACAATATTACATTTCCCAAAAAAAGGTAATTCACTCAAAATCTTTGATATCATCCATCAATCTTGAGATGAGTCACAATTATTTGCAACCTTAGATATGAACATTCACAATTTTGTGTTTATTAAGGATTTCTGGTGAATTGCGTGTAATTAAAAGAGTCTTAGCGTAGATTGTTACAGAACAATATGCACTGCTTAACCCTAACACTAACATTATCTTAGTTGTTTTATAATCAGGTGAGCAGGGCAAATTGACTCCTTTTTAAAAAAAATCTCCCCATAATGAAGGGTGCCATAACAAGATTATTTTCTATTCTTTCAAAAAACAGCTATAAGCACAATTCAATCAAAACACATTTCAATCATTCAAAAATGAAGGATCCAATTGCCAGTTTTTCTTGAGTGAAAGAAAGAGAAATTTTATTGCCTGCAAACCCTGAGAAAATTTATAAAACATATTATCAAATAGACAGAAATGCAGATATAAAAAAATCTTATAGTCTATCAGGTGTTTAATTTAACCCAAGAGTATCCTTGTTGGGTCGATGACTTGTATTCTCTGCAGCAGTGAAAGTTGTGGCTATGTTCGAATTCTTCATGCATGGTTGTTTTTCTGATTTGTTTTACATAGGGTATTGTCATCTTTGAGTCTAAGATATATGGAGAAACAGAGAGAAAGACAGAAGTAGAGGGATAGAGAGAAAGAGAGAAAGAGAGAGAGAGAGAGAGAGAGAGAGAGAGAGAGAGCCAGCCAACCTTTCAGTTCTGCAGTTACAAATTCTTCATTGTTTTCTCTCTCTGCCCAAAAGTTGTTGGCTGAATGACAGGTCACTTGTGTATTCATGTGTCTGGCTTCATTGTTTTTTTCCATGTTGAATAATCAACAGGCAAGTACTTTATCCCAATGTGTTGAAAGCATAAATCAAACCAAAACTGCAGATCTATGTGATGGGTTTCAGTCATTTTGATGACATAATCATTTCTTTTCAGACTAGATTGTACTTATTGATGGTTTTATGCGCTTTGTTCAACCTAGTCCAATGATCATGGTGGTCATCTTCAGTTTTTTTAAATCCCTTTTTTAGAAGCATTTTAATCCATAAAAGTTTCTAGATATTAAAATTAAGATTTTGGAAGTTGAAAATTGATAATCATTTTTAATCCACAATCATAGTATCAATGCAGTAATACTGCAGTGTGTCCCTCCATAAGGTACTGAGATTATTCCAGCTATTATATGAGATGTCCTGGATGTTAGGGGTGCTGATTAGCACAGTTGGCTAGGCAGCTAAAATGTTTTTCAGAATAATACCAATATCATGGGGTTTGATTTCTGCCTCCTGTAGCAAAATCATGACAATAAGCCATAGTTTGGTAACCTTTCAATAATTGAGGATGCTATCAAGAGAAAAAAAGATTGGAGCCTAGTGAAGATCACATCAGAGGGTAACTTAAATAAGAGATGAATTTTTTATCTTCTAGATGATAGCAAATTGGGTTGAATGGAAATAAAACTCAGAAGAGTTGTAAAATATACTATGAGTCATTGTTATCCATTTTGTTATGTTGTACAGTTTAAAAATCATTGTATTTGATATATCCAAAGGAATCTTGAGATAAATAAAGTATTTCTTTGACTATTATCATTGTGGACAGTACAATTGACCTCTTTAATAAATGGGTTGAATATTTAATGAACTCAAAAGTTTATATTGCCATGAAAGTTCATGATTAAAATGCACAAGCTAGAATTATGGCAGATGTTGGCATTATATTGACATTGAACATCTGACACCTCACATTGTACATTCCAGATGCGCTGAATAGCATCCTTCCTAACAGATTTAATTCACTGACTGATGTGAGACCAATGAAAAAAAGCATATTATTTCCTTGAATATTCTTCCAACCAATATGCCTTAATATTTGTGTTCTTTACTGTAAACTAAGGGATATCAAAACGTTCAGGTCCAAGTTATTGAATTTTGTTTTTTTTGAGGTGAGTGACACTTTATATCTCTTGGAAATGATTTGCCCATTTTGTGATCAGCTCACATGTCAGACAATATAACAGTTTGTTAAATTTCAGGATATACTGAGGTTCTCCTATGTGATCAAGGTTAAAGATATTATTCCTATCCAGGTCTTGAATTCAAAAGTAGGTGTAAAGTCTTAGTGAGTTTTAAAAAATTTGTAGCTCAGCTTGAGGTTCTAGATGTAGGTTTGCTCAAGGAGCTGGAAGGTTCATTTTCAGACGTTTCGTCATCTTACTAGGTAACATCTTCAGTGAGCCTCCAGACAAAGCGCTGCTGATGATTCCTGATTTTTATTTATATGTTTGGGTTGGTGATGTCATTTCCTGTGGTAATGTCATTTCCTATGGTGATATCATTTCCTTTTTTTTACTCGGGGTGGTAAATGAATATCAACTAGCCGCAAAACGACATGACCCTCTCTCACTAGTATCCTTACATATAGATAAGGAAGGACACCACTTTGGGACAACACACCCATCCTAGGACAAGCCAGAGACACACATGAGAATTCCCAGAAGCATAGCATTCCAACAGGAACTCTATCAACAAACACATTGAGTTGGACCCCAATTACCACACCCTCAGTAAAAGAACACGTAATGACATCACCATAGAAAATTACATCACCAACCCAAAGAAACCCAAACATATAAATAGAAAGCAGGAATCATCAGCAGTGCTTCATCCAGAGGCTCACTGAAGATGATACCGAGTATGGCGACAAAACGTCTGAAAATGAACCTTCTAGCTCAGCGAGCAAGCCTACATCAAGAAGTAAATTTTGTTTGGCTTCTGCTCTGATGTCTGGTTAGCTCAGTTGGCTGGATGGCTGTTTTTCACTGTAGAGTGGTACTGAAAATATAGGTGTAATTCCTGAACTGGCTGAAGTTATCAGGAATGTCTTGTCTTCTTAACCTTGCCACTTGCCTGCTGTGTGGTGACCCTCAAGGTTAAGCTCACTGCCAGTACTCTTTCTCCAGTAGGACTGTGGTAACTCTACCTTCACAGCCTCTCTCACTCGAATTTAACTTTCTTCTGAGGCTGATTCTACATATTTTCCTGCTTCCCCTCTATGTCTTCTTTGTGTTCTTTACGACATTTAACTTCAAAGATGCATTTATTTTGATTGAAAAGAAGTGACTAAGAATTTCCACCGAATGCAAAGTACTGAGTGATTCAGCAACTCCTTCTCAGTCCAGTGCTGTAGTTTGCTGGCTTTTCCACCCCTTATCCGACCTGGACCCCCAGAGGGAGCTCTTCTATGTAGCCTTGATAAAATATAGAGGGGGGAAAAAAAACTTAATTCATTGCCTCAGCGAGCCTTTAATTTGCATAGGTCAGCTGTTGCTCTTTGTAGGCTTGTTATTCTTTAGATTTACGAGAAGGGGTGGATTGGGTTGGCTATAAAAGTTTTGCAACGGGACGCTCTGCCTGTAGAGTTGGAAGGGGAACGTTGCCTGGTGTGAAACAGCGGAGTGCGAGAGAACATGGCACAAGGTCAGAAGCAATTAACCTGCTGGAGTGCGCGAATGAAGTTATTGTAGCAGCAAAAGTGTGTGTGTGTGTGTGTTCGGGGAGAAGATATGAGGGGCTTTCCTCCAATGTACAGAAAAGTCCTCCAAAGTTACTCTAATAGTTTAATATTCTGAAATCAGAACTAACTGACTGACTCGAGTTCGGCTATTAGAAATTGTCTTGTGCATTCAAACTAAATGGATCGAATAATTATTTGTGAATAGTGAAGATGGGTCTGAGGTTCTCTTACTGTCATTACTTCTGCTTGCTCCCTAGTTATGAGACTAGCATCCACAGATTTCCACTGTGATGTTAACAACAATGCCCACAGGACAGCAGATTTCGGCTACTCCAGGCTGATTGTGAGACGTGGGGATCGCTTCACCGTCACCCTCACATTCTCCGGGCGGGGGTACGAGTCCAAGCGGGATCAGGTCTGCCTGAGTGTGGAAACAGGTAACGGTTCACTGAATTCCAACACCGCTTCCCCGTGTCGTTGTAGAAAAGTCAGAAATTCAACAAAAGGATGTAGCCCCAGGTTCTCCCAAAGTCTCATGCAGCCAATTTTCGCGCAGCAACCTCCCCCCCCCCCCCCCCATACACAACAAAGTGAAAATACTGAGAGTACCCACGTTGTGGAAGCCAAAAACCCCGGATTCTGGAAATTTCAAATAAGGGCAGCAACAACTGGGGAGGCTGTAGTAGAGTTCATGAACTTTAACAGTATTTCTCTCCACTTATGTTTAGCTAATTGAGAGACAAGGGTTGGCCAGGCCATTGGGAGAAATTCCCTGCTCTCCACCAAAAATAATTGCCTGGGAGATGTCTTATATCCAAATTAGATGGAGTAATGTTGTAAATTCTTACTGGAAAGGTGTTTTATATAATAACTATTGTCAGTGAGGTTAGGTTAGAACATTTAATGGACTTCAGTTTAAATTGGTCAAATCGTTTAATAAAGCAGCAGAGAGGGATATCTGGTATGAATGTTTGCAGCACGGTGGCTCAGTGGTTAGCACTGCTGCCTCACAGCACCAGGGTCCCAGGTTTGATTCCAGCCTGGGGTGACTGTCTGTGTGGAGTTTGCACATTCTCCCCGTGTATGTGTGGGTTTCCTCCGGGTGCTCCAGTTTCTTCCCACAATCCAAAGATGTGCAGGTCAGATGAATTGGCCATGCTAAATTGCCCATGGTTTAAGGTGCATTAGTCAGAGGGAAATGGGTCTGGGTGGGTTACTCTTCGGAGGGTCGGTGTGGACTTGTTGGGCCGAAGGGCCTGTTTCCACACTGTAGGGAATCTAACCTAAATTTTTTTTTTCCCAATTGCTCATGTCAACTTATAGATGATGTGTGCCATCAATGTTATTAAGCTAGTTGTATTTAGAAGGATTCCTGGAGAAATATAGGTGTAGAGTCCTCATGTTCACAGAAAAAACTCCTCCTAAATTCCCAACATTGCGCTTCATCAGACTGGTGTTAAGGACAGAGCATTCAGATTGCAATAGATCAACCTCTCCTCTACACTTTAAAACTGAAAGTGAAGGTCCCTCCGCACTATCCCCATCAAACACTCATGGGACAAGTAATATACAGAATTGTATACAGAGTTTAGCACCAACTGCTCTATTAAACTGAAGGTAAAGATCTCTTGACACTGTCCATATCGAACACTCCCAGGGCAGAAACTGCATAAGGTTAGATTCAGAGTAAAACTCCCTCTATTGTTTTAAACTGGAAGTAAACTGAGAGTAAGTCCAGAACTAGAGGGCATAGGTTTAGGGTGGTGGTACATGTATGGAATGAGCTGCCTGAGGAAGTGGTGGAGGCTGGTACATTGAAAAGGCATTTGATTGGGTATATGAATAGGAAGCATTTGGAGGGATATGGGCCGGGTGCTGGCAAGTGGGACCAGATTGGGTTGGGATATCTAGTTGGCGTGGACAGGTTGGGCTGAAGGGTCTGTTTCTGTGCTGTACATCCCTATTACTCTATGACTAAAGCTCCCTTGACACTGTCTTCATTAAACCCATGACAAGATCAAAATTCACACAACACCAGATTATGGTCCAATTTGAAAACACTGCTTTCGAAGCGCTGCTCCTTCATCAGGCACTAGTGAGAGAGGAAGACCTTCGACACAGAATTTATAAGGAAAAGATGGAAGGGTCATACAACTCATGTGAATGAATCGAACACGTCGAAGCTGACTCTTTGTTGGTATGGAGGTGCAGGTTTCGATTGATTAATATGCAAATCCCAAGGCCTCAGTAATTCCTCTTGAGATTTACCTTTTTGAAGGGGCTTCTGAGCTGACGTTCCCTTGAGTTTGTTGGTGGCAGCATTAGGAGCCATTCACTTTGCGCCGTAGAACAGTCTGCATTGAGCCAAATAATAAGGAGCTCCCTTCTGGGATGTTGCTGGGCCAGCCTCCCTCCCGGCAGATATGGGCTTGGGCTTTCATACATTGGAGTTTCAAAACCTGTAGGGAAATTCTACCTTTCCAGTCAGAAAAATGAACATTGTATGTTGTGCCTTGTTTAAAAAAAACATGCCTACAGGTTGTTCTGTCCTACTGTGCATTTCATCAACGCAACTTCGCTGTAACGCAATTGACAAATTGGAATGCTGTTTCTACAAGGCGAACTTTTAAAACATGCACTGGCTGTAACACAATTACAGCACCAACACTTTAATCACTGGTTCTAAAGCATGATTTTTCTGTAATGTGTGGTTACTCAAGGAGTAGTGTAGCACTTACTAACTATATCTCTTATGTTCACATCCAAGTCATTTATATAAATGACAAAAAGTAGAGGACCCAGCACCGATCAGCAGTAGAAGGAGTCAGTGTAGCTCAGCAACACTCAATTCAGAAAGAAAGTTATTCAATTGAACATGTTAGTATTCATGCGTTTTGTACCATTAATTCCTATTGTAAAAATGATTTGAAAATGATCTTTTATTTGTTATCAACCACAAAATTGACTGATTGTGTTTAATTTATGATTCTGTAGCAGTTATGCTTTAAAAACTGGAGGAGATCCAGCAAAGCCTAAATGTAGAATAGACCAAACACAAGTTGCAGAAATACCAGACAAATTGACAATTACTGTATTTTAAAAACAGCATATTGATGCACACTGCTTTGTTATATCCTGCTCTTTGTGCCAGGTGTTATAAAATGTAAGTTTACTTCTTTCTTTAATGTCAAAACTGCTTTGATTTTGTTGAGTAGAAGTGGTATGTTTCTTTAAATTATGCATGGGAAATCATGTCTCACGAACTTGATTGAGTTTTTTTGAAGAAGTAACAAAGAGGGTTAATGAGGGCAGAGTAGTAGACGTGATCCATATGGACTTCAGTAAGGCATTCAAAAAAGGTTCTCCAAGGGAGACTGATTAACAAGGTTAGATCTCATGCAATACAGGGGGAACTAGCCATTCAGATACAGAACTGGCTCAAAGGTAGAAGACAGAGGGTGATGGTGGATGGTTGCTTTTCAGATTGGAAGCCTGTGACCAGTGGAGTGCCACAAGGATCAGTGCTGGGTCCTCTACTTTTTGTCATTTATATAAATGACTTATGTTCACATCCAAGAGATATAGTTAGTAAGTTTGCAGATGACAGCAAAATTGGAGGTGTACTGGACAGCGAAGAAGGTTACCTCTGATTACATCGTTATTTTGATCAGATGGACCAATGGACTGAGGAGTGGCAGATGGAGCTTAATTTAAATAAATGCGAGGTGCTGCATTTTGGGAAAGCAAATGGGAGCAGGACTTATACACTTAATGGTAAAGTCTTGGGAAGTGTTGCTGAACAAAGAGACCTTGGAGTGCAGGTTCATAGCTCCTTGAAAGTAGAATCACAGGTAGATAGGATAGTGAGGAAGGTGTTTGATATGCTTTCCTTTATTGGTCAGAGTATTGAGTACGGGAGTTGGGAGGTCATGTTGCAGCTGTACAGGACATTGGTTAGGTCACTGTTGGAATATTGTGCGCATTTCTGGTCTCCTTATCAGAAGGATGTTGTGAAACTTGAAAAGGTTCAGAAAAAATTACAAGGATGTTGCCAGGGTTGGAAGATTTGAGCTATAAGGAGAGGCTGAACAGGCTGGGGCTGTTTTCCTTGGAGCTTCGGAGGCTGAGGGGTGACCTTATCGAGGTCTATAAAATCATGAGGGGCACGGATAGGATAAATAGACAATTATTTTCCCTGGGGTGGAAGAGTCCAGAACTAGAGGGCATAGGTTTAGGGTGAGAGGGGAAAGATATAAAAGAGACCTAAGGGGCAACTTTTTCACGCAGAGGATGGTACGTGTATGGAATGAACTGCCAGAGGAAGTAGCGGAGGTTAGTACAATTGCAAAATTTAAAAGGCATCTGGATGGGTATATAAATAAGAAGAGTTTGGAGGGATATAGGCCGGGTGGTGGCAAGTGGGACTAGATTAGGTTGGGATATCTGGTCGGCATGGACGGGTTGGACTGAAGGGTCTGTTTCCCTGCTTTCAGAGGGAGGAGCAACATTTCAGAACTTTGATGCTGATATAACAATGGCTCACAAATGTGCATCATGGTTGGTATTTCTCGAGTGTTACAAATTACTTGGGGCAAATTTTGAGAATTTATGATAGGGTAATGTTAGCAACAAATTGAAGCTCAATTATACATCTCCTGTGATTTTTACATCTGAAGAATCATATTCAAGTTCAGCAATTATTGGAAAGGCAAATGGACTAATGCTCTACTTCAAAGGAATGGAATATAAAACTCCAGAGGTCTTCTCAAAAACAAAGAAGGCACTAGTTAGATCACATCTGTCAACTGTGAACAGGTCTGGTCCCATTACGTAAGAAAACTTTATACTGGCATCAGCAGCAGTCTAGAGAAGTTTAACTCAGTTGAATTGGATCAAATTTATTATCATGTGTACTGTGGCACAGTGAAAAGCTTTATCTTGCGAGTAATACAGGCAGATCACACAGTAAGTAGCATAGATATTAATTAATAGGTAAACAGCGGCAAAAACAAAAACACAGATACAGACCAATGTTAAGAGTTTGTGAGTGCATTCAATATTCTATCAACAGTAGGGTAGAAACTGTTGCAAAACTAGCTGGTGTGTGTGTTCAGGCTTCTGTACCTTCTCCCCGGTGGTAAAGGTTGTAGAAAAACATTGCCAGGGTGGGATGGATCTTTGAGAATGCTGGCGACCTTTCCTTGACAGCGGGCCTGGTAGATGGATTCTCTAGATGGGAGGTTGGCCTTTGTGATTGTCCGGGTTGAGTTCACCACTCTCTGTAACCATCTCCAACCTTGAATGGTACAGTTACCATACCAGGTAGTGATATATCCAGACAGAATGCCCTCGATGGCACATCTATAAAAATTGACAAGGGTATTCGCCATCTTGCCAAATTTCCTCAGCTGCCTGAGGAAGAAGAGATGTTGTTGGGCCTTTGTAACCAATGCATCCACATGAAAAGTCAAGAAAGCTTGTTGTGGATGACCACTCCCAGGAGTTTGACACTCTCCACTCATTCCACTTCTGTGCTGTTAATGTGTAAGGGAGCAGGAGTAACATCCCAGCGAAAGTCAACAATGAATTCCTTGGTTTTGCTGGCATTGAGAGCTACGTTGTTCACAGTCCACCATTTTTCCAGGTCTTCCACTTCCCATCTATAGTCTGTTTCATCGCCATCTGAGATTCAACTGACCTAGGTGGTGTCATCAATGAACTTGTAAATGGCATTAGTCTGATCCCATCGCTTTCCTTGGATTCACACGAAGGAAAACTGATCAGACCTCTTATGCAGTTACTATTGGAATAGGTTCATTAGAACTTGTTGGAATAAGTGTTTCCTCTCTGCCGAAGATCTGCTCAAAGCTAGCATAGAAAGCGTTGAGATGATTGGGAGGGATAGGTCATCATCTGCTATCTTGCACTGTCTCTTTTAAGAATCTGTGATGTCATTCAGTCCTTGCCATAGTCACCGGGTATCTGTTTGGGTCTCTAGTTTGGATCGGTATTGGTCCTTAATTGTCTTAATGGCTCTGCGAAGGTCATACTTGGATTCTTTATATTTGAGTGGACTGCTGATCTGAAGGCCTCACACCTGGATTTTAGCAGGTTCTGTATGTCCTAATTCATCCAGACTTTCCTGTTGGGGAACACCCAGATTGAATTCCTCAGAATGCAGTCCTCCACACACTTGCTGATAAAGTCTGTGACAATGGTGGCGTACTCGTCCAAGGTACCTGTGGACTGTTTGAACACGGTCCAATCAGCCGATTCCAGACAGCACCGGAGTTGATCCTTTGCCTCCTCCGACCAGCACTGGGCCTGTATCCACAAGGAGGTCTCCTGCTTGAGCTTTTGGCTGTAAGCCGGGAGAAGAAGCGTGGCATTGTGGTCGGAGTTCTCGAAATGAGGGTGGGGTGTGGAGCGGTAGGCATCCTTCACAGTGGTGTAGCAGTGGTCTGAAATGTTCCGGCCCCTGGTGGGGCAGGTAATGTTCTGGTGGTACTTGGGCAACACCTTCCTTAGATTCTGGGTATAGAAAGACTTAAACTCATCTCCACCTACCTCGATACTGTCCTACTCCCATTGGTCCAGGAACTCCCCACATACATTCGTGATACCACTCACACCCTCCACCTCCTTTAAGACTTCCGTTTCCCTGGCCCCTAATGCCTCATCTTCACCATGGACACCCAGTCCCTCTACACCTCCATCCGCCATGACCAGGGCCTCCAAGCCCTCCATTTCTTCCTCTCCTGATGTCCCCACCAGTACCCTTCCACTGACACTCTTATTTGTTTGGCTGAGCTGGTCCTCACCATCAACAATTTCTCCTTCGAATCCTCCCACTTCCTCCAGACGAAAGGGCTGGCCCTGGGCCCCAGCTTTGCCTGTCTCTTTGTCGGCTATGTAGAACAGTTTATCTTCTGGAGTTACACTGGCACCACTCTCCACCTTTTCCTTCACTACATTGATGACTGCATCAGCGCCACCTTGTGCTCACATGAGGAGGTTGAATAGTTCATCAACTTCACCAACACATTCCACCTTAAATTCACCTGGACCATCTCTGACACCTCCCTCCCCTTTCTGGACCTCTCCATCCCCATCAATGATGACCGACTCAACACTGACATTTTTTTACAAACTCACTGACTCCCACAGCTACCTGGATTACACCTGCTCCCACCTACCTCCTGTAAAAATGCCATCCCATATTCTCAATTCCTCCTCCTCCACCGCATCTGCTCCCAGGAGGACCAGTTCCACCACAGAACACACCAGATGGCCTCCTTCTTTAAAGACCGAAATTTCCCCTCCAACATGATTGAAGATGCCCTCCAACAACATTTCATCCATGACCCACACCGCCGCCTTCAAACCTCACCCCTCCAACCGCAACAAGGACAGAACCCCCCTGGTCTTCACCTCTGGATAAATCGCATCTTCCACCAACATTTCCGCCACATCCAAATGGACCCCACCACCAGGGATATATTTCCCTCCCCACCCCTTTCTGCTTTCCGCAAAGACCATTCCCTCTGCAACTACCTGGTCAGGTCCACGCCCCCCCCTTCAACCCACCCTCCCCTCCTGGCACCTTCCCCTGCCACCACTGGAATTGCAAAATCTGCGTCCACATCTCCCCCCTCGCCTCCATCCAAGGCCCAAAGGAGCCTTCCATATCCACCAAAGCTTCACTTGCACTTCCACACATGTTATTTATTGTATCCATTGCTCCCGATGCAGTTTTCTCTACGTTGGGGAGAGTGGATGCCTTCTCACAGAGTGCATCAGAGAACCCCTCCAGGACACCCACACCAATCAATCCTACCGCCCCATGGCTGAACATTTCAACTCCCCCTCCCACTCTGCTGAGAACATGTAGGTCCTGGGCCGCTTCCACCGCTACTCCCTCACCACCCGACACCTGGAGGAAGAATACCTCATCTTCCGCCTCGTGACCCTTTAATCCCATGGCATCAATGTGGACTTCACCAGTTTCCTCATTTCCCCTCCCCCACTTTACCCCACTTCCAACTTTCCAGCTCAGCACCATCTTCAATACCTGTCCGACCTGTCAATCCTCCTTCCCATCTATCCACTCCACCCTCCTCTCTGACCTATCACCTTTTACCCCCACCTCCATCCATCCATTGCAGTCTCAGCTACCTTCTCCCCAGCCCCAACCCCCTCCCATTTATCTCTCCACCCCTGAGGCCCCCAGCCTGATTCCTCTAGAAGGGCTTTAGCCTGAAACTTCGATTTTTCTGCTCCTCAGGTGCTATCTGACCTGTGCTTTTCCAGCACCACGCTAATCAAGACTTTAACTCTGTTGATTCTGGGTATGGAAAGAAAGAATGGGCATGTGCTCACTGGGGTTTCAAAAAATGAGGTGAGACGTTATTTAAATATCTAAGATTCTTAGGGAACTTGACAGGGTAGATGTGGAAATGCTGCTTCCAACTGCTGGAGACCGCAGGATGAGAGCGAATAATCTCAGAGTATGAGGCCACCAGCTATAAGGAGAATTTCTCTCAGTGAATCTGTGGAATTCTTTACTGCAGAGGGCTGCTAAGGCCGAGGTTGTTAAGAGTATTCAAGGCTGAGAGAAAAAGATTATTTTTAATTAGTAAGGGAATCAAAAGTTAAGGAATAAGGTGGGAAAGTGGAGTTAAGAATAGTCAGGTCAGTCATGATTTTATTGAATGGTAAAGGAGCCATGGTGGGCTGAATCACCGACTCCTGCTCCTATGGTTTCTGGTCTTATGAAGTCATCATGACAAGTTTTGCACACAGTCAAATTTTGCTTGACCTTAAAATTATTTGCCAGTGGAATTCAACGTGAAATGATTTAAAAATAGCTGAAGTGGTGGTGGCCCAGTTAATCTCAAGTAGTTTGTCGCTAATCCTTTCTAATGTCACAGGTTGTCAGTTCTATACTTGGGACACATTTGAAGCTGCATTTTGTTTTTGCTACCTTTTTTTCTCCTTTGAGTATTAATTCAGTTCTCTTTTGAAAGCTACTGTTGAACCCTAGCAGACAATGTATTCCAAATTGTATCCACTCACTGTGTTCAAAACGTTCTTCCTCTGGGTATCTTTTGTTTTGAAGGTCATCTTAAGTCTGTGGGCGGCACGGTGGCACAGTGGTTAGCACTGCTGCCTCGCAGCGCCGGAGACCCGGGTTCAGTTCCCACCTCAGGCGACTGACTGTGTGGAGTTTGCACGTTCTCCCCGTGTCTGCGTGGGTTTCCTCCGGGTGCTCCGGTTTCCTCCCACAGTCCAAAGATGTGCAGGTCAGGTGAATTGGCCATGCTAAATTGCCCGTAGTGTTAGGTAAGGGGTAGATGTAGATGTAGGGGTATGGGTGAGTTACGCTTCGGCGGGGTGGTGTGGACTTGTTGGGCCGAAGGGCCTGTTTCCACACTGTAAGTAATCTAATCTAATCTAATCTAATCGGGTTCCTGGTCTTTTAGCCGTTAGTAACATTTGTTTTACTTTGCCTGAACCCCTCTTAATTTTAAGTGCCCCTTTAAAGTTTCTTTGTTCTACTCTAAGGAGAGCCACACTAGTTGTTTTCCAGTCTATCTACATAACTAATCACACCACCAGAATTATTCTTGTAAATCTCTTCCATATCCTCTTTCAAGCCCATATCAAACAAATTATGTGAGCCCTGGTTCAGCTATTTTGATCGGTTCAAGCAGCTGTTCACACCTCATTAAAATGTGATTCCTGTCCAATTATGGCTGTTTACTTGTCCCCTTCACAAGTTCCAGTCTCTCTTTTACAGTCCAGGTTAACTTTAGTGCTTCATACATACAAAATATGACTGTTGCCAGAATCTGTATTGGTAAAGAATGAATATCCCGACAGGGTCACAGTGTGTTGATGGTCTGAAATATCAGCAATGCTGACGACTTCCACAAGAGGAGGTAATAACTTGTTTCTGGTTTTGAAAAGGTGAAAGCGAGTAAGTCATCTGTAATGAACATCACACTGAAACAGTGAAAAACAACTAACCTAAGAAAGTAGTGTGAAAATAGATAAACATAGTGGAGTAATTTCATAGGAAAGCCCACAGGAAAGATATAGGAAAAATAAAATGAAACGGAAAGTTGTGTTAACTTGTCTCGTACAGCCTGGCCTTTCCCAACTTTCTACATCAGCCAAAAGCACCCAAACACTAAACATATTCAGGGAGACTGCATTTGTGGTCACATGGTTAAGATGATGAATTTGAAATCCATAGGGATTTCCCCACATGGTCTCAATTTAGCTGACTATTCTATAAAGGGTCTTTTTGGCATGAGGTAGTATTCCTAATTGGAGCTTCGAAAATCTGGGTTCCAGTCCCTCCTCAAGATGAGAATATAATGAATGTTGGTCATGATCCATTTGGATGAAAAGGAATCTGGTATCTCTGATCTTGTAACTGTTATGTAATACACAATTTATGAAACATATTTCATCAGTAAGATTATTTGGACTGAGTTGAAATACATCTGAAATGTTTCATTGTTTTCGGTATCACTACTTTATTAGAAGCGACATGTGGTGAATTCAAGCAGAACTACCTCAAACAGGTGAAAAATGTTTTGCCCCTTTATTTCGCTTTATCATAACCAAATTGGTTATGCTTAGATAGATTTAATAGTTTCAGTTTCTTTCTGTAGAAAGAAGTTTGAGGAGTGGTCTAAGGGAGATACAGAGGAATTTAATGGAGTAATTGATGAGAAATGCTTCCACTGGAAGTAGAAGGACACCAAAGCAAGGGATAAAAAATATCAGATGGTCCTTCATATATGTTATTGAAAAAAACAGAGGAAATCTCTTTGCCTAGAGAGGTTAAAATGTGGCATTGAACCATGTGGAATATTTGAGAAAAGTAGTGTAGGTGTCTTTAAAAGGAACCTACAGATCCATGCAAGGAAGAAAGAGGAGAAAGGATAAGCAGTTAGGTGAAATGGAATTAAGCTTGGAAAAAGCTGATGTGCAACATTAACACAAACAAAGGCTAACTGGACAGTCTGGTTGCTTCTGTGCTGTAGATTTTATATAATTCTGTGTAATTTAAATATAAATAAGGTAGATAAATAATAGGACAAAATGATTTAAGTACTTTCCATTTTGACAGTTTGAAAATAAATTGTTTTAGTTGTGCTTTAGCAGAGACATTAAAATGACATGTCTCAGCCAGTGCTATAAACAGAACATATTACATAAACAGAAAACAATCAATTGATTCCTGGTGGGAGTCCCTGCAGTAAAATGCTCTCATTAACTAAATATATGGTTTTAATCTTCTAGTTTGTTGTTTGCTGCCGAGAAAACGAGCCCATTACATTTAAATATATGTTGCTAACATTTGCTTTCAATAGTTCGTACTGAAACATTTGGGCATCCATTCAGTTGTAGATGTTTCAGCTTTGGCATAAAACAAGCATTATTTCAAATGGAAATTAAAAGGAAAGTTGGATAAGGTACGTAACAGACAATCCATTGCCAATGCAAAGTTCCCCATGGTGATTCCGCTATTCATCATCCTAAATCGGTTTTAATACCTCCATTAAAACAGCAGACAGCGGGTGTATTAAAAGTATTATGAATCAATACGTTAATAGAACAAAGGGTATTCTGATTCTTATGTTGTTCAATTCCATAGATTAGACAGATTGTGCAAACTTCACGACATATCACATATCCTGTGTTTGAATCCTGCCATGTCAGATGGTGGAATTTGAATTCAATAAATATGTGGAATTGAGTCTAATGATGAGCATGAATCCATTGTCAATTGTAGGGGGAAATTAAACTATCTGGTTCATTAATGTCCTTCAGGGAAGGAAATTGTCATCTTTAATGTTCTGGCCTATATGTGACTCCAGATCCACAACAATGTGGTTAACTCTTAACTGTCTACTGATAATTAGGAATGGACAATAAATGTTGGACTAGCCAGCAACACCCTCATACCATAAGTTTTAAAAATCACAAAATCAGTTTTATACTAGTGTACTGTCTGTCCATACTGTCTGTATGGAGTTTGCACATTCTCCCCGTGTCTGTGTGGGTTTTCTCTGGGCGCTCCGGTTTCCTCCCATAATCCAAAGATGTGCAGGTTAAGTGAATTGGCCATGCTAAAATTCCCATTGTGTTCAGGGATGTGTAGGTTAGGTGCATTGGTCAGGGTTAAATGTACAATAGTAGGGTAGGGGTGGGTTCCTCTTCGGAGGGTCAGTGTGGACTTGTTGGATCTAATAGCCTGTTTCCACACTTCAGGGATTCTATGATTCCTATGATCATGGGTTCTCCTCCCAGAGATATGACCCTGGCTAAGGGGAAGTTATTGGTGTAGTGAACCAATACTAACTGTGACAATGGTTTGCAAAAATCTGCAACTGATGATTCAATGTTGTTTTGTGTGGATAAAATGCACATATATAGTTATACACTTACTTAAAGTGAACAACTTAACATAGAAAATGGGAATTTGCTGCTTCAATTATTTATTCCACAAACTGTGCATGTTAAAGGACTTCTAATTTAGAAGCTCAGGCTAGAATGAACTATGAGGATGAATTAACTGAACCTTGATTTCACACTGAGACTGAAATGAAAGAGTCTAGGTTACTAAATAGGCATTTTATTTTGATATGTTTGTAAGTAGAAACAAGCCACAAACACAACTGTTTTGTTCACACATTCAATGAAACGAAGAGACATTTGTTTATTCAAACAATAATGGAAATTTGGAACTCCCCGCCCCAAAAACAGTTGTGGGTGCTGAGTCAATTGAAAGTTTAAGATTGAGATGAACAGATCTGGTGTAATGTTAACAGCATGAGGTGACATGAAACAAAGGCATATAACTGGAGCTGAGATACAGATCAACCATGATTTAATTCAATTGGCAGGACAGACTTGAGGTCTGAACAGTCCGAACTGTTCCTTAATTTAAGAAGTAAAACTGAAAAGATTGGAGTACTCTGTGCAGTTTTGATTCCCTTATTTGGCAAAGGATATAGTTGTAATTCAGAGGAGGTTCACTGCATTGATTCAAGTGATCAGGCATTTGGCTTATGAAAGGAGATTGAGCAGTTTAGACTTACATACTCTCTGGAGTTCAGAAGAATGAAAGGTGATCTGAATGAAGTCAATAAATGCTAAAGGGGCTTGACAAAGTCGACGTAGAAAGGATGTTCCTCCATGTGGGGCAGTCTAGAATGAGTGGTGATTGTTTTAAGATAATGCGTAAGAGATTTAAAACAGAAATGAGGAAAAGTTCGCTTTAAGGGTTGTGAATCTGCGAGGTGATGCATTTTGGAAGGGCTAATGCAGGAGGGAAGTATAAAGTAAATGACAGAACCCTTCGAAGATTTAACATACAGAAATATGTAGGTGTACAGGTCCACAGTTCTGTGAATGTGATAATGTGAGTGGATAAGGTGGTTAAGAAGGCATATGGTATGCTTGCATTTATCAGTTAGGGACATAGAGTATAAAAGTTGGCAAGTCATGTGTAGCTGTACAGAGGGAGAAGGTGAGGACTGGTAATCAGAGTCGAGA
The DNA here is from genome assembly GCF_047496795.1 of Chiloscyllium punctatum. Lineage (NCBI taxonomy): Eukaryota > Metazoa > Chordata > Chondrichthyes > Orectolobiformes > Hemiscylliidae > Chiloscyllium > Chiloscyllium punctatum. The sequence goes on from NC_092775.1 coordinate 66,468,670, forward strand.
GTATGATGCTGGAAATTCCTGATGCCTGATTCCTTATGCCTGAAACATTGATTCTTCTGTTCCTTGGATGCTACCTGACCTGCTGTGCTTTTCCAGCACCACACTCTTGACTGCAGCTGTACAGAGCCTTAGTTAGGCCACATTTGGAATATTGTGTACAGTTATGGTTGCCAAATTACCTGAAGGATGTGGAGGCTTTGGAGAAGGTACAGAAATGGTTTATCAGGATGTTGCCTGGTTTGGAGGATATTAGCTACGAGGAGAGATTGGACAAACTTGGTTCATTTTCAATCGAACATTGAAGGATGAAAGGCAACCTGATAAAAGTTTACAAAATTGAGAGGCACAGATAGAATGGATAGTTAGAGTCTTTTTCCTGAGATAGAGATGACAATTACTGGGAGACATAGGTTTAAGGTAAAAAGGGGAAAGTTTAAACGAGATGTGAAAGGCAAGTTTCTTACACAGAGGGTGTTCAGTGCCAAGAATGTACTGTCAGAGGAGCTGGTGAAGGCAGATACAAAATCAATATTTAAGCTGCATCTTAACAGGTATATAAATAGGCAGGGAATAAAGGGATTTGGACTGTGTAGAGATAAAAGGATTTTTCCTTGAGAAAGGCATCATGTTTCAACATAAGCTTGGTGGGCCGAAGGGCCTGTTTTTGTGTTGTTCTATTCTTTGTTCTTTGAGACAAAGGATGAACTGAAACCATAGATGAGGAATAGTTTTGTGATACGGTGAATTGGTGCTGCTGAAGTGAAAGGTTGGGAGTGTTCATGTGATGGCACATTGCAATGAGCGTCGATCTTGGGATATGGTGAGAAAATTTCTTTGAGGTCTGCTGAAGACTAAGCCGATATTTGCAGCAGTGAGTGAATCCAAAGCAGCAAGGGTGGAACTTCTGTTGGAATGCATGCCGAATAAATTCACAACTGGAGACAGTTGCTGAGGAAGGAGTTGTGGTTGTGAAAGTGAGTTTTGGATAAGTTACCTGATCGAATACGAGGAGGGAAATGAAAAACAATGAAGGTGAATGAGGTACAAGAAATGAACAAAGGTCCCAAACATTGGAGAGAAAAATGGAACACTTCAAACAGGGCATTCCTGGAAAAGAGATGGAATGAATTAAACATGCAAAAGCTGTGGATTATGACATTTCTTTTAATCCTGCAAGGGGTTGTGGGTGTCACTGGATGGGCCAGTACTTGTTGCTGGTCCCTAATTGCCCTTGAAATGTGTGGCTTGCTGGAATGCTTCAGGGGCAGTTGAGGGTCAAACACATTGTTGCCGGTTTGGACTCACATGTAGGTCAGGTAGGAGAAAGTGAGGACTGCAGGTGATGGAGATCAGTCGAGAGTGTGGTGCTGGAAAAATACAGCAGGTCAGGCAGCATCTGAGGAACAGGAGAATCGATGTTTCAGGCATATGCACGTCATTCCTGATGAAGGACTTATGCCCAAAACGTCTATTCTCCTGCTCCTCAGCCTGACTTGCTGTGTTTTTCCAGCACCTCATTCAACTCACATGTAGGTTAGACGAGGGAAAGTCCATGAAAAGATCAGCCAAGGTCTTATTGAATGGCAGAGCAGGCTCAAAGGGCCCAATGGCCTACTCCTGCTCCTTGTTCTTATGTTCGAGGGAAAGATTTCCTTCCCTATAGAACATTAGAAAAGTGAATTTTCTTTACGATGATCAATGATAGTTTCGTAGTCACCATTAATGAGATGAACAGTGTATGTTTTGAGTTTACCGTTTGAATTTAAATTCCACCAACAGCAGTGGTTGGATCTGAACTCCTGCCCCAGAGGACCTGAACCTCGAAGAGTCCAGTAACATTACCAGCAAATGCAATGGAAAATGCTGGTGACTTTCAGGAGGTCAGGTAGTATCTGTGGAGAGAGAATCTGAGTTAATGGGCTGTGTTTTACAGGGGTGTGGACTGTCCACCCTGTGCCCGCTGTAAGAAGGTTGGCTGGTTGCTGTTGTGCCCGGCAGAAGCCTTACCCACGATCTGAGTGGCTGGCAATAGTCCCAGTGCCAGAACCCGGAACGCGGGCAGGAGCAGGAAGGAGAAGGTAGCTGTCCAAAACATGAACCAAAAACAAATTTTCTTCTCTGCAGGTGTAAAGAATCATAAATTCCATTTGCAGTTGAGTAGCAACATTCCTCGAGAGCAGCCTTTGCTGTTCTGATTAAAGATCGTTGGTCAGCAGTGTTAATGTGGCTTCTCTTTGCTGTCTGACCTGCTGAATATTTCCAGCATTTTATATTTTATTTTGATTTTCAGCATCCAGAGTTTTGCCATCATGCCAGAACTCTGGATTCAGAAAGCCCAGTCTGAGGGAGGGGTGTGCAAGTTCCATGATTATTCCATGCACAGTGCAAATGTATTTTGAGAGAGTTAAGTGCAGTTTCATGGTCTATAACTTATAACAAAAGAGATTCCATTACATATGAATCTGTGCTTGCATTTATGAAGAATTTGTGTGGTAAATATTGAAATAAAAAAAACCTTTCAATGGAGTGCGCAATTCCTCTGAAATTGGTGTGAAACAAAGGAGAGGGGACTTTACTATAAATGTGTCTTAATTTCCCCAATCTCCTAGTCTCTTGAAATCCTCGGTAGTGGCCTGATTGCTCTCACCATACTGTTGCTTCATTGACGTGTATTTTGGTTATTCGTTCCCATTGGAAACTTTGCCCAGTCTGCCTCCGTGCACTGATAGTTTTTTCTTCAATGTCTCTACTTTTTCCAAGTCTAAATGCCTGTATTTGTCCTTGACATCACCAAATTGGCCCAAGCCCTACTGAAAACATTGGCCTACAATGTCTGAGCCTAAGGCTTAAGATGTCCTGCACCAGCATGACTAATACATCAAGGGGTCACATTAAGCAAACGGAATGGCTTAGCACACAGCCACACTTCATTCATGCTGGTGGACTTTAATGGCTTTTATCCACCTGGAATCTCATGACAAACCTGTACAAGAACATGTAGCATCCACAGTATAAGAGTATCACACGAATGAACTCTGAGTTTCAAAAGGACTTTCTTCTTTTTGAACAGTTTTTTTTTTAACCTATGTTGGAACTGTTCAACTCAGACTGCCAGTCTTTGTTTGATCCCTGGCCCATGTTTTGTGAATCAGTGGTTTGAGTTAAAATAAACTGTAAGCATCCTTCTGCTTGAGTCTACTGCTTGCAGTTTGTGCCTGTCATGTTTATTCTGTCATTGAGCCACCTTAGATCTCTTGTCAACTTAACATGCTAAAAGAGATCAAGACAACAACAGCAAGTAATAATCAGAAGTTAAGCCTGAATCTTTGCTCCTGGGTCTGAAGCACAGAATAGGCACAGTTCCTGCCTCACCAATTCTGTGAACTTTATATCCAAAAGTATTGCTCTGGTGCTTTGAATATTTGCTGGCCTCAGTGGGGGAGGAGCTGTGTGGTGAATTTTGTGGGAGTCATGGCAGGCAACCCCTGAATGAATGCAAACTGGACGTAAAGTCTGCCTCAGTGCACTGACAGTTTGTTGAAGTTCTTTTCAAAATAAATTACGCAGTAGTTTTGCAGCCCTTTTACCTCCCATCACACAGTTCCCAAGCCTCCTCTATGCCATTTTATGCCCCCACCTCCATTCTGAAATCTCAGAACTTCCAAGTCAACCTGCCCACCTCCTTACCATTATAGACTCTGTGCTAATGTAGTGTCAATCTATGCCCCTTCAGCATTTCTGCTTACAGTTACCGTGCCAATTCATCAAGCATCCATCATGGGAAGTCCTCAGAAACCATGCAGAAATTTGATAAAGTAACATTCTCAGATGTCTATAGAGGAATTTGCTTACTTAAAAATATCTGCATGAATGAAAAACCACTCATTGCATTTAACTTATTTTAATCCATTCTAAAAACAAGGTTTGGACTTCACCATACTATACCAAAACTACTATGACTAGTTACCATTATAACCCCTTGGAGCTGTTGACTAAACTGTGAAATGAGAAAAACAACCCTCTGATAATGAGAGGTTTTGAAATCAGTCATACAGGCACTAGCCCTGTAGTGATAAACCTCAGGCTTATGTCAGCATAGAGTAAAATAACACTTTTTTTCAAACAGTTAAAGAGCAGAAGTTTTAAATGGCTTGACAGCTTATTTTGCCTATTTCTTTTGACACCAAATTTTGGCTAACTTTTTTGACAGTTCTCTCGACAATTCTAGTGAATTAATGCATTTTTTGTGCTCAGTTGTGGGTCTATTTTGAACAACCCCACACAATGCCACACCTTTCCCAAAGAGTACCTGACATCAGTCAAACCTGAACTGGGACCATAACCCAAAATGATGTCAAGCAACTCCACAAAATTTATGACTTGCTCCTTCCCGGCCTAATCTGCTAATGTTGTCCTAGTGGTTGTTAATAAGACATGACTGGAGGCAGTCGTGGCTTGGTCTCAGTGAACCACGGGTTGACAAATGCTGACCTGCTTTATAATTCACTGTCCCACTTCCCACACACCATAAAAATGGTGGTGGCTGTGTTTGTGAGTGGAACAGATTCCAGTCTCCTAAGCCATTCTAACAAAAACTGAGGGGCAGCATGAAAATGTTGGGCTGAGGATATAAAATGGGGACTGTCTGTCTCTTGTGGTGACAGGTGGCTGTGGCACCAGAATCTTCTTACTTAGATTTAAGATGAACTTGACTGAATCTTAGTATGGATGGTCTGCTTTACCCGATGCATTGATAGATTTAAGATGACAATTTGACTAGCTGGAATCTCTTTCAACATGGTTATGAGATTAGATTAAAATGTGCTCGTGTTCAGTTCAGAATGCAGGTAATTTGAAAAAGCCTGGGAGGATGAGAAACAACAAAGTAACATGACAGGTACATGCAAAGTGTCTGTAACTGTCACAGATGCAGGTTAAAGCTTCCATCTATGGAGACTGTTGCATCTAAACAAAGTGGCCATTTTGCCCACAGGAATTTCCACATTCGGTGAGACACAATTGACCGAGTACAATTGCTGATATGTATAGGCAGGATATTTTGCCATACCACTAGAAAACTGCCTACTTTAATTTAAATAGTTCAATTGAATCTTCAAACATTTCCTGATCCACCAGAACCTCAGATAAAAGTTATTCATTTGGAGATAGTGGAGTATCTAATGAAATGGTATTTTTGGAGTACTACTTTTCAAAAGTCTAAAAACATTTTCATTCTGGATATCTAGACTTTAATTTAATTCAGTTTTGGATAGTATCTTTAATGATCCATTAGCTGGTCCTGAGGTCCCTCAGCAGATTTGTTAGTGCATCTTGTAGGCCTCTGGTACCTCATCCTGGAGATTAGTCATTGAGCAGAAGATAGATAAATCAGCTTGCAGAATCATGTCTTTCCCTTTGTGAGGTTCAGTGCTTAAGGCACTTTATAAACACACTGGTCACTTCTGATGGCTGGAGCCATAAACTGCAGCTTTTAGTGAGGGAAGGCCTGGTCACTAAATTGAAGAAAACTGACTACCCCCATAACACTGTGGGCAGTATTGTCTGAGAGCTGTCAGCCTGTTGGTAGAGGCAAAAAACTTTTTTTAACCCAACTTCTGAAAGACATTTTTCTGCTGAACATTAATGTGCAAATGTTCATTATTTCTAAGAAAATCCTAAGTTGTCCAAAACACTCCTGTGAATCCCCTTGCAATGCCTTGGTCTATTAAAATTGTACTTTATACGATGTTATTATAAGGCAGATTCTGCTGTACATTGAAAATGTGTTGTTAGTTCACATCATTTAAATCGCAAGATCCTTTCTTGCTTTGAACATTGCCCAAGTGTATTAATTTCAACAGAATTGAGAAATATGGCAGTTTATTTTATTTAAATTGATTGTACCATTGTTCAACAGTGGTTGGTTTGTTTTTCTCGTGATATTATCACAGCAGATGTTTGGCTCACGCCTTTCTTGTGAATCCTACACCCATTTGAGAGGCAAAGGAAGCCTCCGTGCTCGATCTGAAAGATGACATCTCTGAAAGTGCAGATTATTTTCTCAAATCTCTGATGGAGGGCTTGAACCTGCAATTGTGTGACTCAAAGATGCAACTACCACCCTGAGCCAAAGCCAATGTATTTTAGAAGTACCTGACTGGAAATAATCTGTTGAAATTAGTGAGAGAACAGAGCAGGAGAATAACTAACTAGTTTTACATGGTGACATCAGAAATAGCTAGCCCATAGTCTTTTCACTTTTGTTCTCAAAGGAAGATCACAAAATGGTCCACAGCTGGTACTGGTAGACATCTCATGAGAAAGATAAAACTAATTTGAGGTGACTTAACAAAAATCATTTAATAATGCACGGTCATTATATCTCACTTGACAAACCAGTGAATGCAGCCAAGTTGTCAGAAGAGACTTCGATCAGAGGCAAATCATTTTCTCAAATTCAATGCAAAGAGTTGATGAGTGAATTATATTGGAGCAATTTGCCAGTATTGAGTTCTCAATTTCTGAAGATCAGATGGCTGAAAGCTCATAACCTATCTGCTCTCTTACCTGCAGTCTGATTGTACATTCAATTTCCCTTTTTTTCATGTTTCAGTGTTGCAAAGGAAAAATGAAAAACAAGGTTTGTAAAGCATGTATACAGGAAAATAATTTATGAGGTAATAATAATCGATAATAAAAACTTAGAATTATTAGTTGATGAGTTTAGTCACATTTGACCATAGGAGAAAGTGAGGACTGCAGATGCTGGAAATCAGAGTTGAACAGTGTGATGCTGGAAAAGTACAGTCGTTCAGGCAGCATCCAAGGAACAGGAGAGTCGACATTTCAGGCTTAGGCCCGACCTGATGAAGGGCTTATGCCCAAATCATCGACTCTCCTATTCCTCGGATGCTGCCTGACCGACTGTGCTTTTCGAGCACCATACTCTTTGACATTTGACCATAGACCTAAATCCCTTTGAATAGTTACAAGATAAACTCGCAGTGATGACATTTCTGCTAAGAATCTAATTCATGTTCTGAATTCTGTCTTTTATTTCAGGTTGGGTACCTTCAGAAACAGCTGGAACGAAAGCCAAGATGTCGCTGTCAAATACACTGGTTGCAAATAAATGGAATGCTGCTGTTGTAAGCAATATCGGGAACAAGCTATCCCTGTCCATATGTTCACCTGCCAATGCCAAGATCGGGTTTTACACTCTAACATTGCAATGCACAACACAAGGCCAATCTGCATGGTTTGACCTTGGACAAATCATTTTGCTCTTCAATCCATGGTGCCCAGGTATGATACTTATTGAAAGATCCTAACATAACATCTGAGCTGTGTGATACATAAGTGTTATGTTATCCAGAAGACATGTACATTCTGAGAGCAAATAAGAAAGCTTGTTAGTTCGTATGTGCTCAGTTATAATGAGAGTTTCATAGTTGTATTAAAACAAAGAACTGTGGTTGCTGGAAATCTGAAACAAAAGCAAGCATTGCTGGAGAAACTCAGCAGATCTGGCAGCATCTGTGGAGAAAGAAAGAGTTAATGTTTCAGGTCCAGTGAAGATACATTTCTTGAAAACGTATCAATCGTTAAATAAAATGGTTTGAGCAATTGTATGGGGTTACAACCCTCTGTGTATAATTCCTCATATTTTAAAGTGAGATCATCTTTGTTGAGACAAGCAATGGCCATTTAGGGGAATAAAACATTTTTCTTCTTTCTTTAATTATTCTTTTTGCTCTGATGTACATCCAGTATCAGCATTGGTATGGGCCAGATGAAGTATCCTTTCCCTCCTTAGTAGTTCAGTTGCAAACTCAGGAGAAATTCCTATGTATGTTTCTTGTCTCAAGATTAGGCATCCTCTGCAATTTCAAATTCTCAAATTGTGCAGAATGATTATCATTTTGTGTTAAGGACAATATTCAATAGTATTTCGATCATATTTACTTCAGATTATTGAATTCAGATCAGCATCTGAATTTACATTGCAGTAGTCCTAATCATTAGTGGATTCAAATCAAGATCCTTAAAAGAAAGGGCAGTGAAAAACATCTAATTTCCTTAACTTGTAAGGGTACTCCATGCCCATAAGTTTGTGTTTGTTTGACCAACATCAGGAGGAGCTGTTATTAAGTTGGTTGACTCACTAATGTTGGCAGTTGTTATACTGTTTGTTAGTTATTGTGACTTCTATAATGGCTCATGAAAACTATGCCCCAGAAACTCCTCTCAGTCAGTCTCAAAGTATCCCTCATAGGCTTGATTACCATGACTATTTATATTGGATATTTGAATTGGATTGCCTGTCTTTCTGTTATTGTCTACATCCAGCTCCAAAAGGGGACTCATCCTACTATCTGTTTTACCTTTGAAGTTTACAGACACAAATGACAGGAACTGCAAGTATTCCTGGAATGGCTAACCTCCTCAAGATTCTTGTTTCAAATTTTCAGATGATGCTGTCTTCCTAGACGATGAGAATCAACGGAAGGAATATGTATTGAATGATCAGGGATTGCTCTTTCAAGGTTCAAAGAACCACATTGTAACCATGGCTTGGAATTTTGGTCAGGTACTGAAGAAGTTAACTTTTTTTCGTCAGCTTCAGTGAAAAAGTAGCTGAGAAGAATAAGCATAGACGCACATAATTAATCAATTCTGATTTTATCCTCATTATTGCTGCACATGTTATTGTTGATTCTTGCTTTCAGTTTGAATATGGTATTGTGGATATTTGCTTGAAAGTACTGGATAACAGTTTGAACTTCAAGGAAAATCAGGAGGAGGACTACTCCCGCAGAAATGATCCCATTTATATCAGCAGGATTGTGACAGCCATGGTAAGTACTGAAACCCAATGCCTTCTGCTTCCATTATAATTTAATTACCTCAGTAGGGAGGAAATTAACTGTTCTATATCTGTTTGTCCACTGTTATCTTTCCAAAGATCATCATAGAATTTTTATGAAAAGAAGTGAAATAATAGGATTCATGAATCCACTTTGAATTTTCCAGCTGGCAAAATCTATGTTACCAGAATTGGTGATGCTTTAAGTGACACTGTAAATCTATACTAATCACTGATAACCAAGTAAAGGCGAACAGAGATTAAATCTTCTCCAGTACTTTATGATAAGGAACTGTCTGCGGGGTATGCTGATTTCAGGTCTGCAGAATGGACAGATTTGGGTTCATGTCCTAAGACTCCAATGAACTGAATTCACAAAGCCAGATGGCATGTCGTAGGTGACTGCACATCCCTGTAACAAGTGAAGAATAAGAACATCGAGCACCCTAATGGAAACAGCTGGGACCCGGAAACAGCTGGGACCCGGAAACAGCTGGGACCCGGAAACAGCTGGGACCCAGAAACAGCTGGGACCCAGAAACAGCTGGGACCCGGAAACAGCTGGGACCCGGAAACAGCTGGGACCCAGAAACAGCTGGCATTCCATATTGATTTGGGAAGGGAGGTAACTGAAAATACTAACATTCTTAAGGAAAGTCCAGAAACAATTGTGTCTTACAGGTTGTCTTAATGATGGTGATAACTGAATGAATCAGAGACCCACCCAGATTGCAGAGTGAATCTGCATCTACTGGTTTGGTAGATACCTATGGTCTAATTTGAAATTGCTCACGCAGCAAGTGGCTGCACATTAACAATCTCTTTAATGTCTAAGTTGTGATCCTGTATCTCCTATAAATATCTAAAATAAATATACTGACCAATTATAGATTTCATGGAGTTGTACAGCTTTGAAACAGACCCTTCAGTCTAACTTGTCCAATCTGATCAGCTATACTAAGTTAATTTGGTCCTATTTGCCAGCATTTGGCCTATATCCCTCTAAACCTTTATTATTCATATATTAATTCAGATATCTTTTAAATGTTACAATTTTACCACTTCCTTGGGCAGCTTATTTCATACATGCACCACCCTCTGCATGAAATATTTGCCCCTTAGCACCCTTTTAAATCTGTCCTCGCTCACCTTAAACCTACGCCCTCTAGTTTTGAACTCACGTACCCTGGGAAAAAGATCTTGTCTGTTTACCTTATCCACACCCTCATGATTTCATAAACCTCTGTAAGGTCACCCTCAGTCTCTGATGCTCCAAGGAAAAATAGCCCCAGCATCTGACCTAAAGCAGGGAGACCAGAAGTGAACACAGTATTCCAAAAAAAGGCCTAACTGATGTTCTGTAAGCCGTAACATGACATCCAACTCCTGTACTCAACTTACTGACTAATAAAGGCAAGCATACCAAACTCCTCCTGCACTATCCAGTCTACCTGTGACTCCACTTTCAAGGAACTATGAACCTAAACCCCAAGGTGTTTTTGTTCGGCAACATTCCCCAGGACCTTCCCATTAAAGTCCTGCCCTGATTTGTTTTACCGAAATACAACATCACTCTTATGTTATGGATGTGGCTGTCACTTATTATTGAAAGACTGTTTGTTTGTCTATTTTGTTTTAGAATAATGCAACACAACTGTGAAGCCTGTTGATTGATTGTCAGTACCAATTGCCAGGATGTACACGCAATCAGCATTTTGACTATAGCAGTAATTGCTGAAGAATTCTGTTTTACCTCCTGCCAATACAATCTATGTCGCCAAGTAGTATTGTCATATATGTAATATATTAAATTTACTTCATATTCCTTATTAGCTACTTTGTAAAAGTATTGCTTTTACTTGTTCAAACATTAGATTCATTGTTAACTCTTACTATTCCATATGGGAAGGGATATTTCAACTTGATATTGCCTTATAGTGTAGATCATGGACAAGGTAACCAAATGGAAGTCCCTTTATTTTGAATTCTACAAAATTGGTGGCAGTTTAATTTAGTGCACTTGTCAGTAAAATTTTGAAAAGGTTGTGATAATGCCTATAACTAAATGCCAACTTGGGTTCTGTTCATGGAATGCTTACAGGATGGCTTTTTGGAACAGCTTGTGATGGAGCCCACAAGGGAGCAGGCTATTCTGGATTTAGTGCTATTAATGAGCCAGACTTATAAAAGATCTTAAAGTAAGGGAACACTTAGAAGGCAGCGATCATAATATGGTAGAGTTCAGTCTGCACTTTGAAAGACAGAAGGCAAAATCGGATGTAATGGTGTTACAGTTGAATAAAGGTAATTACAGGGTCATGAAAGAGGAACTGATGAAAATTAACTGAAAGCAGAGCCTAGTGGGGAATACAGTCGAGCAACAATGGCAGGAGTTTCTGGTTGTAATTGAGGACACAGTACAGAGGTTCATCCCAAAAAAAAGGAAGATTACTTGTGGGGAGAGGGGGGGAGCGGGATTACGGCTGACAAAGGAAATGTATCAAAGAAACGGAGCGAGCCTATAAAATGGTCAGGAGAACTGGGAAATTAGAAGATTGGGAAGACGACAAAAACAGAGGATAACAAAGAGAGAAATAAGGAAGGAGAGGATCAAATATGAAGATAAGCTAGACAGTAATATTAGAAATGATAATAAAAGTTTCTTTCAATACTTAAGAAACAAACAAGAGGCAAAAGTAATGATTGGGCCACTCCAAATTGATGCAGGAAGGCTAGTGATGGGAGATAAGGAAATAGCTGAAGAAATTAATAAGTACTTTGTGTCAGTCTTCACAGTGGAAGACATGAGTAATATCCCAACAATTAAGGAGAGTCAAGGGGCAGTGCTGAGTATGGTAGCCATTTCAAAGGAGAAAGTGCAAGAAAAGCTAAAAGGTCTAAAAATTGATAAATCTCCTGGCCCCAATGGGCTATATCCTAGAGTTCTGAGGGTGGTGGCTAAGGAAATAGTGGAGGCGTTGGTTGTAATCTTTCAAAAGTCACTGGAGTCAGGGAAAGTCCCAGATGATCAGAAAATCACTGTTGTAACCCCCTTATTCAAGAAAGGAACAAGACAAAAGATGAAAAATTATAGGCTGATTAGCCTAACCACAGTTGTTGGTAAAATTCTGGAATCCATCGTTAAGGGTGAGATTTCTAAATTCTTGGAAGTGCAGAGTCAGATTAGAACAAGTCAGTTTGGATTTAGTAAGGGGAGGTTGTGCCTGACAAACCTTTTAGAATTATTTGAAGAGGTAACAAGTAGGTTAGACCAGGGAAACCCAGTGGACGTTATCTATCTCGACTTCCAAAAGGCCTTTGATAAGGTGCCTCACGGGAGGCTGCTGAGTAAGGTGAGGGCCCATGGTGTTCGAGGTGAGCTACTGGCATGGATTGAGGATTGGCTGTCTGACAGAAGGCAGAGAGTTAGGATAAACTCTTATTTTTTGGAATGGCAGTTGGTGATAAGTGACGTTCCACAGGGTTCAGTGTTGAAGCTGCAGCTGTTCACTTTATATATTAATGATCTGGGTGAAGGGACGGGGGCATTCTGGCAAAGTTTGCCAATGATACAAATACAATGATACAATGATACAGGTAGTACTGAGGTAGTGGGGAGGCTGGAGAAAGATTTAGACAGTTTAGGAGAGTGGTCCAGGAAATCACTGATGAAATTCAGCGTGAACAAATGCGAGGGCTTGCACTTTGGAAAAATGAACACAGGCATGGACTATTTTCTTAAAGCTGAAAATGTATTGCTGGAAAAGCGCAGCAGGTCAGGCAGCATCCAAGGAGCAGGAGAATCGATGTTTCGGACATGAGCCCTTCTTTAGGAATGAGGAAAGTGTGTCCACAAGGCTAAGATAAAAGGTAGGGAGGAGGGACTTGGGGGAAGGGCGTTGGAAATGCGATAGGTGGAAGGAGGTCAAGGTGAGGGTGATAGGCCAGAGTGGGGGTGGGGGCGGAGAGGTCAGGAAGAAGATTGCAGGTTAGGAAGACGGTGCTGATTTCGATGGATTTGACTGAGACAAGGTGGGGGGAGGGGAAATGAGGAAACTGGAGAAATCTGAGTTCATCCCTTGACAGACCGCCTACTTGCGGAACGTTTCAGAGAACACCTCTGGGACACCCGGACCAACCAACCCAACTACCACGTGGCTCAACACTTCAACTCCCCCTCCCACTCCACCAAGGACATGCAGGTCCTTGGACTCCTCCATCACCAGACCATAGCAACACGATGGTTGGAGGAAGAGCGCCTCATCTTCCGCCTAGGAACCCTCCAACTACAAGGGATGAACTCAGATTTCTCCAGTTTCCTCATTTCCCCTCTCCCCACCTTGTCTCAGTCAAATCCCTCGAACTCAGCACCGCCTTCCTAACCTGCAATCTTCTTCCTGACCTCCCTGCCCCCACCCCCACTCCGGCCTATCACCCTCACCTTGACCTCCTTCCACCTATCACATTTCCAACGCCCCTCTCCCAAGTCCCTCCTCCCTACCTTTTATCTTAGCCTGCTGGACACACTTTCCTCATTCCTGAAGAAGGGCTCATGCCCGAAACGTCGATTCTCCTGCTCCTTGGATGCTGCCTGACCTGCTGCGCTTTTCCCGCAACACATTTTCAGCTCTGATCTCCAGCATCTGCAGTCCTCACTTTCTCCTCCTATTTTCTTAAAGCCAAAGTACAAAGGAATCTGTGAGTGCTAGTCCAGGGTTCTCAAAAGATTGACTTGCAGGTTGAGTTTGTGGTTAAGAAAACAAATGTAATGTTGTCATTTATCTCGAGGGTTGGAATGTAAAAGCAATAATGTGCTTCTGAGGCTTTATAAAGTTCTAGTGTAAACATCGATTTTACTGCTACTTGGATGCTGCCTGAACTGCCGTGCTCTTCCAGCACCACTAATCCAGAATCTGGTTTCCAGCATCTGCGGTCATTGTTTTTACTTAATGGTAAGGCCCTAGGGAGTGTTGCTGAACAAGAAACCTTGGAGTGCAGGTTCATAGCTCCCTGAATGTGGAGATTGTAGGTAGATAGGATAGTGAGAAGGCATTTGGTATGCTTTCCATTTTTGGACAGTGTATTGAGTACAGGAATTGGGAGGTCATGTTGTGGCTGTACAGGACATTGGTTAGGCCACTGTTGGAATATTGCGTGCAATTCTGGTCTCCTTCCTATCAGAAAGATGTTGTGAAACTTGAAAGGGTTCCGAAAAGACTTACAAGGATGTTGCCAGGGTTGGAGGATCTGAGCTACAGGGAGAGGCTGAACAGGCTGGGGCTGTTTTCCCTGGAGCGTTGGAGGCTGAGGGGTGATCTTATAGAGGTTTACAAAATTATGAGGGGCATGGATAGGATTAATAGACAAAGTCTTTTCCCTGGGGTTGGGGAGTCCAGAACTAGAGGGCTTAGGTTTAGGGTGAGAGAGGAAAGATATAAAAGAGACCTAAGGGGCAACCTTTTCACGCAGAGGGTGGTACGTGTATGAAATGAGCTGCCAGAGGATGTGGTGGAGGCTGGTACAATTGCAACATTTAAGAGGCATTTGGATGGGTATATGAATAGGAAGGGTTTGGAGGGATATGGGCCGGGTGCTGGCAGGTGGGACTAGATTGGGTTGGGATATCTGGTCGGCATGGACGGGTTGGACCGAATGGTCTGTTTCCATGCGGTACATCTCTATGACTCTAATTGCCAATGGATTCATGGTCATCATTAGACCCCCTATCATGCTTATTTACTGAATTCTGATTCCACCATCTGCCATAGCAGGATTCGAACCCAGGTCTGCAGAACATTACCAAGGTCTCTGGATTAGTAGGCTAGCAATAATACCACTAGGCCATGACCCTCCCCACCACAGCCCTTATAACTGCTGAATAAAAGAAACATATGCAAAGCTTTTTATCTTGCCATCACCAGAACAGTCAGAAGGGGCTGAATTTTCCTGAAATTTGACTTGGAGTCAATCTCAGGGAATGCCAGCAAGGGTCATTTTCTTTGAATCCCAGCAAGTTTCCTCACACAATTTTACACTGTTTACCTCATGAAGTTCACACTGTGCCTTCAAAGTGCCATGCGCGCACAGTGATTGGTTGAGGAATTGTCAGAGATTTCTTCAGGGAATAATTAGCTCAACGTTTTTGCTTAATTTAAAAAAAAGACACATTGAGTCGGTTCGGTTAAGTTGGTTGTTCTCCATAGATAGTGGGAATTTGATATTTACTGTATTTGCCTGCTGCATATGGTCATCCATTTTATAACCCAAACCAAATACTGCTCCAGAAAATATATACATTAAAGAAAATGCTAAAATAGCCTATTCTAAACAGTTCACTGAGTGTCCTGTATGAGATAGGGGAATACAGCTAGAAGTAAAGGAAAATACAATAGAAACAAAATAGAAACATCGAAAAATAGAAGCGGGAATAAGCTATTCAGCCTTTTGTATGTGCTCCACCATTCAATTTGATCATGGCTGATCATCCAAGTCAGTCCCCTGTTAACACTTTCTCCCTGTACCCTTTAACCCTAAGAACTAAATCTAACACCTTCCTGAAAACATTTAATGTTTTGGTCTTTGTTACTTTCTGTGGTAATGAATTCCACAGACTTACCACTCTCTGGCTGAAGAAGTATCTCCTCATTTCAATAATAAATTGCCTAACCTGTATCCTTAAACATAACCCGTGGTTCTTTACTCCCAGTCACCAGGAACATCCTTCCTGTGTTTACCCTCTGTCATCTTGTTAGACTTATATATGTTTCTATGAGATTCCCCCCCCACCCCCCTTAACCTCCTAAACTCCAGTGAATATAGTGCTAACAGATCCAAGCTATCTTCATACATCAGTCTTACAATCTCCGACATCAGTTTAGTAATCCTGAACATAAAGTGCTTGGGGCTACATTCACGTCTTTACTGTTTTTTGTTAAGCCCTGGCCAGATGTAATAACGGGTAAAATCTGGCAGCAAATAGTCCATGCCCCTTTCAGAGTTCACTTGGGTTTCCTTTCACCAGAATCATATGTTGGCATTTAATATGCGACAAGAACAAATCTCCATGAAAAAAACTCCAGAAAGGTTTTAGCTAATTACATTTCATAATGATTCCTGTCAAAAAATGATTGACTGCCAAACACCTTGAGGAATAAATAAAAATGCATTATGTTAGGAGCAAACCAGAAATTTTTCTGTGACAATATCTGGAAACAAAATCTGAAAGAAATTTATAAATATTTATTTCCTTGAAGAATAAAGTGGGTAATGTTAAATTGAATCAGATTCACAAGAAAGGCAGCCTCAAGAAATTCAATTCTTATATTCATAGAAAAATAATTACAACAAGCATAATTGGTTTTGGAGAGACCTCAAGGGGCTAAAGAATTTAATAATAAATAGTTGCCATATCTTGTCGAATGACAGAGTTCCAGAAAGGTTAGAACAGAAACATATTGAACTAGTCCTGCATAAGCAATAACTACTCATCAATGTTTGACGAAATAACTAGTTCTGTGTTATACTTGGTACAGTGCAAGAGTTCACTGAATCATTTCTATTAATATGAATTGCACATAACACATTGTACAAAAATGAATTACAGATTATTAATTTATTTGGGCAAACCTTACCAGATTGTAAGTTATATGGGAAAGGGAAAAACAGCTAAAATGCACAGAGATAGGGGGCAGAATTTAATAGGCAAAAGTGGATACTGCAGATGCTAGAGGTTAGAGTCAAGATTAGAGTAGTGCTGGAAAAGCACAGCAGGTCAGGCAACATCTGAGGAGCAGGAAAATCAGGCAAAAACCGTCAATCAGGAGTGAGGCTGGGAGCCTCCGGGGGTGGAGAGATAAATGGGAGGGGGTTAGGGCTGGGGAGAAGGTAGCTGAGAGTGCAGTAGGTGGATGGAGGTGGGGTAAAGGTGATAGGTTGGAGAGAAGGGTGGAGTGGATAGGTGGGAAGGAAGATTGACAGGTGGGACAGGTCATGAGGATGGTGCTGAGCTGGAAGGTTGGAAGTGGGGTAAGGTTGGAGGGGGAAATGAGGAAACTGGTGAAGTCCACATTGATGCCATGGGCTTGAAGGATCCCGAGGCGGAAGATGAGGCATTCTTCCTCCAGGCGTCGGGTGGTGAGGGAGTATCAGTGGAGGAGGCCCAGGACCTACATGTCTTTGGCACATTGGGAGGGGGAGTTGAAATGTTCGGCCACAGGGCTGTGGGGTTGACTGGTGCGGGTGTCCCGGAGATGTTTGCTGAAGCGCTCTGCGAGAAGGTGTCTGGTCTCCCCAATTTAGAGGAGACCGCATCGGAAGCAACGGATACAATAAATGACATTGGTGGAAGTGCAAGTGAAACTTTGATGGATGTGGAAGGCACTTGCACAGAGGTGAGGGGGGAGTTGTGGGCACTGGTTTTGCAATTCCTGTGGTGACAGGGGATGGTCCCAGGAGGGGAGGGTGGGCTGTTAGGGGGCATGGACCTGATGAGGTACTCACGGGGCGAACGATGTTTACGGAAAGTGGATAGGGATGGGGAGGGAAATATATCTCTGGTGGTGGGGTCCATTTGTAGGTGCAGCCATGGCTGCTCATGCCACCTCTGTGATCACCACGAGATCCGCCACCGCAGAGACCAGCGCAAGGCCCAACTGGAACCACACCTCCGCCCCCTTCATGGCCGCTGCCGCAGCCACTTCCATCCCCAGCGACATCACCACGCGTTACATCACTTCCGCCCCCCACGTCATCACTGACGCCATGCATTCTGCCACTTCCGCCTCTGCAGCTGCTGTCATCACAACCACGTCCACCCCCATTAACACACTGCTGACATGCTCCCCCCACCTCCCCACAAATTACACTGTCACCATCCCTAACCCCCCCCCCCCCCCACCCCCCCGAACATCGGGGTGAGCATCACTCCTGCAACTGACATCACCCCCGTTCCCGCCACTACCACACCCACTGCAGTCACAGTCTCCACCCCCACTCCCAGCACCAGCCCTACACCAGGTCCTAGCTCCCAGCCCTGTCGGATTTTCACTATCTTCCCCAGACCTCCCCCTCACTGAAGACGAAAGATCAGTCCTCAGCAAAGGCCTTAGCTTCATCCCCCTCCATCCATGCATCAACAAATTCAATACGTGTTGTGACATCGAACACTTCTTCCACCACCGAGCTTACTTTTTCAATCAAGACTCCCGCCCACTTTCTGAGGAAGCCTTCGCCCACCTCCAACACACCATCCACCTGGACACCCCGTGCATGTCTGTTACCAACCCTTGACCTCTTTATTTTCAACTGCCACCGAGACATTAACCGCCTCAACCTGTCTACCCCCTTCCCCACTCCAACCTCTCATTCTCACAACACGCAGCTCTCCACTCCCTCTGTTCCAATCCCAGCCTCATCATCAAACCAGTGGACAAAGGGGGCAAAGTGGTAGTTTGGCGCACCGACCTCCACACTGCTGAAGCCAGGCACCAATTCGAAGACACCTCCTTCTATCTGCTCGACCATGACTACACCTGACATCACCAAACCATCATCTCCCAGACCATACACAACCTCATCACCTCAGGGGGTTTCCCACCCACAGTTTCCAACTTCATAGTTCGGGAACCCCACATCACCCGGTTCTACCTCCTACCCAAGATCCATATGTGTAACTACCCCGGTCATCTCAGCCTGCTCCTGCTCCACCAAATTCATCTCCACCTACCTTGATACTATCCTATCCTCCCGGTCCAGGAGCTCCCCACATACATTCGGGACACCACCCATGCCCTCCAACTCCTTTAACTCCCAATGCCTCATGTTCACCATGGATGTCCAGTCCCTCTACACTTCAATCTGTCATGACCAGGGCCTCCAAGCCCTCTGTTTCTTCCTCTCCCGATGACTCCACCAGTACCCTTTCACTGACACTGTTATTCATTTGGCTGACAGGTCCTCACCCTCAATAGTTTCCCCTTCCAATCCTCCCAATTCCTCCAGACAAAAGGGGTAGCCATGGGCATCAGCATGGGCCCCAGCTATGTCTGTCTTTTTGTCGGCCTAATGGAACAGTCTATCTTCCAGAGTTACACCAGCACTGCTCCCCACATTTTTCTCCACTATATTGATGACTGCATCGGCACCACCTCGTGCTCCCATGAGGAGGTTGAACAATTCATCGACTTCACCAACACATTCCACCCTGACCTTAAATTCATCTGGACCATCTCTGATGCCTCTCTCCCCTTCCTGGGCTTCTCCATCTCCATTGACATTTTCTACAAAACCACCAATTTCCACAGGTACCTAGATTACACCTCTTCCCACCCTGCCTCCTACAAAAATGCTTTCCCCTATTCCCATTTCCTCCACCTCCGCTGTATCTGCTCCCAGGGGGACTAGTTCCACCATCGAACACACCAGATGGCCTCCTTTACAAACCATAATTACGCCTCCCACGTGGTTGAAGATGCCCTCCAGTATATCTCATCCATGTTCCTCATCTCCGCCCTCAAACCCCACCCCTCCAACTACAACAAGGACAGAACACCCCTGTCCTCACCTTCCACCCCACCAACCTTCATATACAGCGCATCATCCGTCGACATTTCCGCCTCCTACAAACGGACCCCACCACCAGAAATATATTTCCCTCCCCACCTCTATGCACTTTCCATAAAGACCATTCCCTCCACATCTACGTGGTCAGGTCCACGCTCCCTTCACCATTTTCCTCATTTCCCCTCCCCCACCTTATCCCAGTTCCAACCTTCCAGCTCAGCACTGTCCTCATGACCTGCTCCACTTATGAATCTTCCTCCCACCTATTCGGTCCACCCTCCTCTCCAACCTATCACCTTTACCCCACCTCCATCCACCTATTGCACTCTCAACTACCTTCTCCCTGGTCCCACCCCCCTCCCATTTATCTCTCCACCTCCTGAGGCTCCCAGCCTCATTCATGATGAAGAGCTTTTTCGCCGAAATGTCAATTTTCCTGCTCGTCGGATGCTGCCTGACCTACTGTGCTTTTCCATTACTGCTCTAATCTTGGCAGAATTTAATACTCCCAATCAAAAGCAGCTTCCCCTTTTTTTTGTAGACATTTAAACAAAAATGTTGAGAGTAATTATCCCTTGGTGAATTCTCTATGGCAATTTCTCAATCAAGCCCAAGACCCAGTTTCTTATGCCATATACAGAGGAATCTCGATTATCCGGCATTTGATTATCTGAATTTCAGACTATCCAGAAATTGCAAGATTGCAAGGTCCCGATGTTTGGCTAAACAATGTTATCCGGCATTTAATTATCCGGAATTCAATTAACTGAATGAGATACGTGTCCTTTGGATAATCGAGGTTCCTCTGTAAATTGTTATTCACTTTGGAATTTTGTATTCTTGAATTCTCCCACTCCCTGAATGACCTGGGCAATGGTGAGAGAATTAGCAATGGTGACAAGAAAGAAATAATGAAATTTGTGATGTTGAGAAAAAAGATGCTTGATTTTGTTGTAATGACTAAATGAGAATTTCAAAAATGAGTGGCCAGGAGCCTAATTGAAATACGATATTATTACCATATTAACACCCATCAACTATAGAGAGGTTGCTATTTTCCCCGGTAGTGAAGAGAAACAGCATGGTGCCAATTTTAGACATTAAAGTTAGAGTGGGTACCCAGAGGGTACGATTAGGCAGGAGTGTGCAAACTGTGTACCTGGGTGGGTTGCGCTTCGGCGGGGCGGTGTGGACTTGTTGGGCCGAAGGGCCTTTTTCCACACTGTAAGTAATCTAATCTAATCTAATCTAAACCTTTTACGTGCCATGTAATCACCAGAACTGTGTCTTGTGTGAGTGACTCATTGTTTTTCTGTGTTTATATCTTTGTATAATCATTAATTATTTATTTCTTATGTGCAGGTGAATTGCAATGATGATAAAGGGATACTGCTGGGTAACTGGAGCTCTGATTATTCAGGTGGAAAATCCCCATTATCGTGGAATGGAAGCGTTTCTATCCTTCGTCAATGGAACAGATTTGATTGTCAACGTGTTTGCTATGGACAGTGTTGGGTTTTTGCAGCCGTGGCATGCACAGGTATGAAGCAGACAGAAAAGTGGGGTTGGACAAGATATGTAAGATGTCACCATTAACATTGAACTGGCATGGGAATATGCTGCTTATTGAACAATTAGGGTTCAACCTATTGAGAACTGAATATATATCCATAGACTTCATTATAACCAACTCCGACAATACATGTTTCAGCTGAGCAGGAGTTTATTTTATAATCCAATCTGAAACTCTGACACCTTTCATCTTTATATTTAAATAAAGCCTGAGCATCAATTTTTCATGATTTATTGCATCATCAGCCAGTTTGTAGTAATGAGGTCTTGCTGGAGAATTAGAATTGATTTACTCTCTGAAACTGAGCCAAAGTAAACAGTTGTGTATCGAATTAGATTTACCTGAGCAAGTTCAAATGTGAATCTGTTTCAGCTTTGTGGCAATATTCATGAAGTACAGGTGTGAGATGAAATTTCCTGATTTTTAAAATACGATTGTATTGTTTTTAGTGAGGAGTAAAATGCTTGCTAAAAACAGGGCAGTCTAGAAAAAAAACATTTCTGATTGAAAGATGCAGGCTATGAAGTAAAATGAGACAGTGACTTACTCCTAATAACTTCTCAAGGTTGTAGCATTTAATCTTATACAGTTAAATGTCCCAAAAGGTAAGTCTTTGTATGATTTCTTCTTTGATGTCTTATTGATGTAATCTGAATAATGGATTTAAACAATAGTATGAAACTCACTTTTTTTCAGTACTACTGTATTTTGGAATATTGGATAAAGAATTTGTCATTTAACAGCATATTGTTATTTCATTACTGAATGCATTGACTGTTAATGCATTTATTTTTCTTGATATATTGACCATTTAGATGGAAATTGCACTGACTCATGTATTGGCATAACAACAAGAACGGTTTACCAATTTACTTTGCCAATTAGATGGGAGCAGTGACCCTTGTCAGTCTATTATACAAATAATATTGGAGCTCATGCCATTTACAACATGCTGTAGAAAATAGAATGTAATTTCTTGGAATGAAAATATCAAATGTTTTGAATGAAGCAACGTAAATAACAGGGAAGTGGAAATTTGAAGCTTATTGCAATTTGAAGTGTAAGTTAATTCAAACTGATAATGTATTTATATGTTTGCAATAGATTTTTACATCTTTTGCATGTGATTTTGTTAAAGGTCTCTTGGCAATTTATTCTTGCTGTATTCATTTCCTTATGAGTTATTCCATCAGCATCTGGCAGCTTGTAGTAATGAGGTCTCACAGCACTATTACAATTGGAACTGATTCACTTTCTGCAACTGGTCTTAAGTAAATGGCTGAGTATTGAATGAGACTTACCTTGACCAGTAGAAATGTAAATCTATTCCAGTGTCATGTAGGAAAAGAGATCCTTTTGTACTTCAGTCAATTGAACATACATTCCTACATTTTACATACATTTTCCAAAGAGAGAATTACAATTCTTCAAATAAATTGTCTATTAGAGACCACATTTTGATCATTTAAGACATATGGTATGACACTTAGAGTCATACAGATCAGAGACAGATCCTTCAGTCTAGTAAAAACAATGACGACAGATGCTGAAAACCAAATACTGGATTAGTGGTGCTGGAAGAGCACAGCAGTTCAGGCAGCATCCAATGAGCAGCGAAATCGACGTTTCGGGCAAAAGCCCTTCATCAGGAATAAAGGCAGTGAGCCTGAAGCGTGGAGAGATAAACTAGGAGGGTGGGGGTGGGGAGAGAGTAGCATAGAGTACAATGGGTGAGTGGGGGAGGAGATGAAGGTGATAGGTCAAGGAGGAGAGGGTGGAGTGGATAGGTGGAAAAGACGATAGGCAGGTCGGACAAGTCCAGACAAGTCAAGGAGACAGTGCTGAGCTGGAAGTTTGAAACTAGGATGAGGTGGGGGAAGGAGAAATGAGGAAGCTGTTGAAGTCCACATTGATGCCCTGGGGTTGAAGTGTTCTGAGTCGGAAGATGAGGCGTTCTTCCTCCAGGCGTCTGGTAGTGAGGGAGCGGAGGTGAAGGAGGCCCAGGACCTCCATGTCCTCGGCAGAGTGGGGGGGGGGAGTTGAAATGTTGGGCCACAGGGCGGTGTGGTTGATTGGTGCGAGTGTCCCGGAGATGTTCCCTAAAGCGCTCTGCTAGGAGGTGTCCAGTCTCCCCAATGTAGAGGAGACCACATCGGGAGCAACGGATACAATAAATGATATTAGTGGATGTGCAGGTGAAACTTTGATGGATGTGGAAGGCTCCTTTAGGGCCTTGGATAGAGGTGAGGGAGGAGGTGTGGGCACAGGTTTTACAGTTCCTGCGGTGGCAGGGGAAGTGCCAGAATGGGAGGGGGATGTGGACCTGACCAGGTAGTCATGGATGGAACGGTCTTTGCGGAAGGCGGAAAGGGGTGGGGAGGGAAATATATCCCTGGTGGTGGGGTCTTTTTGGAGGTGGTGGAAATGTCGGCGGATGATTTGGTTTATGTGAAGGTTTGTAGGGTGGAAGGTGAGCACCAGGGGCATTCTGTCCTTGTTACATTTGGAGGGGTGGGGTCTGAGGGCGGAGGTGCGGGATGTGGACGAGATGCGTTGGAGGTCATCTTTAACCACGTGGGAAGGGAAATTGCGGTCTCTAAAGAAGGAGGCCATCTGGTGTGTTCTATGGTGGAACTGGGAGCAGATACAGCGGAGGCGGAGAAATTGGGAATACAGGATGGCATTTTTGCAAGAGATAGGGTGGGAAGAGGTGTAATCCAGGTAGCTATGGGAGTTGGTGGGTTTGTAAAAAATGTCCAGGTAAATTTAAGGCCCTTCCACTGACACTTTCATTCGTTTGGCCGAACTGGTCCTCACCCTTAACAATTTCTCCTTTGAATCCTCCCACTTCCTCCAGACCAAAGGCGTAGCCATGGGCACACGTATGGGCCCCAGCTATGCCTGTCTCTTTGTTGGCTATGTAGAACAGTTGATCTTCCGTAATTACACTGGCACCTATCCCCACCCCTTCCTCCGCTACATTGATGACTGCATTGGCGCCAACTCGTGCTCCCGCGAGGAGTTTGAGCAATTCATCAACTTCACCAACACATTCCACCCTGACCTTAAATTTACCTGGACCATCTCTGACACCTCGCTCCCCTTCCTGGACCTCTCCATCTCCATTAGTGACGACCGACTTGACACTGACATTTTTTACAAACCCACCGACTTCAACCCCAGGGCATCAATGTGGACTTCAACAGCTTCCTCATTTCTCCTTCCCCCACCTCATCCTAGTTTCAAACTTCCAGCTCAGCACTGTCTCCTTGACTTGTACGACCTGCCTATCTTCTTTTCCACCTATCCACTCCACCCTCTCCTCCTTGACCTATCACCTTCATCTCCTCCCTCACTCACCCATTGTACTCTATGCTACTCTCTCCCCACCCCCACCCTCCTCTAGCTTATCTCTCCACGCTTCAGGCTCACTGCCTTTATTCCTGATGAAGGGCTTTTGCCCGAAACGTCGATTTCGCTGCTTGTTGGATGCTGCCTGAACTGCTGTGCTCTTCCAGCACCACTAATCCAGATCCTTCAGTCTAACCAGTCCATTCTGACCATAATCTCAAACTAACCTAATCCCACTTGACTGCTCCTGACCCATATTCCTCCCAAACATTTCCTATTCATGTGCTTATCCAAATGTTTTAAATGTTGCAACTGTACCCACATCCACCACTTCTTGAGGAAGTTCATTCCACCTGTGAACCACACTGTGTAAAGTATTTGCCTGTCATCTATTTTTTTAAATCCCTGTCCTCTCAATTTAATGTGTCCCCTAGTCTTGAAATTCCCCCATCCTCGGGAAAAGGCAACTATATCTTTAAAAACTAGCATTTGTGCTTTATTATTAGATTAGATTCCCTACAGTGTGGAACAAGCCCTTCGACCCAACAAGTCCACACCGACCCTCTGAAGAGCAACCCACCCAGACCCATTTCCCTCTGACTAATGCACCTAACAGTATGGGCAATTTAACATGGCCAATTCACCTGACCTGCACATCTTCGGACCATGGGAGGAAATCCGAGCACCCAGAGGAAACCCACGCAGACACAGGGAGAATGTGCAAACTCCACACAGTCAGTCACCCCGAGGATGGAATCGAACCCATTATGCGTATTTTTTTTTGTAATTGTTTGCTTCTTGCTTCCCCTTAGCATTTTGTAGTTGGGAATGATAAAATAAAAGAAATTGTAAAATGCTCTCAAGACTTAGTAATAATGGGTGTTTTTCATGATTTGCTCAAATTGATCCAAATCTAAATCTTAAGGAAGTTTTAGTTGCTTCACTAACTCTATAACTGCACATCAAATGTTCAGTCACGGTGCTATCAATGATTCTTCTGAGACTTTTCCTGAGTGATTCTGTTTATCACTGGCTGAGGGGTAATACATGTATATGTGCCACTCAAATCACAGCAGATGCTGGTTAGTTGTGTTGTCAGTTCAGGGTTGACTCTGCTGATATTTCCCACCAGAATGCTGTCAGTTTGCAACCAGACGACTGGGGGAGAGTGTGCCTTTGCAGGTGACGCTTTTATGGAAATGTGAAATATACTTACCACATAATGTTGAGCTGAAGGATTCCACCCACCTGCTTGAAATTATTATTCTGGCTTACTGCAAGTTAAAAAAAAGAATGATTGATATGTAATGTTTCAGTCAATTGATAGTAACGATGCTGCAGCTAGCAGGCCTATATACAAATGTACAAAGTGGGAACACAAGTAGACCATTTGGCCCTTCAAGCCTGTTCTGCCATTCAATGATGTCTTGATTGATGTGCTTGTGAGTTGAATTCCCATCAACGCTGAAAACCTTTGATTTTCTTGACAAGCAAGAATCATTCTACCTGCACCTTAAAAATATTCAATGACCCCCATCATCACTGACTTCTGAGGCAGAGTTCGAAAGTTGCACAAACAATAGCATAACTAGTAATCCATACACTTTAGCATCGATCAATACAGCCTACAAAGATTATTCATCTTCTCTATCCACATCAACAGTTAGTCTGCAATTCATTGTATCCATTTACATTCCCCTGAAAACATCCGATTCAATGCTAGTGTAAATTCAGATGTAATGGCACATGACCCGTCTGGGATTTGCTAAGTTTGCAGATGACACAAAGATAAGTGGAGGGATAATTAATGTTGAAGAAGTGGGGAGGCTGCAGAAGGATTTGGATAGGCTCGGTGAGTGGGCAAATGAATGGCAGATGAAATACAATCTGGGAAAGTGTGAGGTTACGCATTTTGGTGGAAGGAATAGAGGTATACACTGTTTTCTAAATGGAGGAAGGCTTTGGAAGTCTGAAGCACAAAAGGACATGAAGTCCTAGATCTCTTAAGGTTAACATGCAGGTTCATGTGCATGTGAGCAAGATAAGTGCAATGTTGGCATACATTTTTGAGAGGGCTAGAATACAACAGCAGACATGTACTGCTGACACTATATAAGGCTCTGGTCAGACTGCATTTGATATATCTAAGAAAGGGTGGGTTGGCATTGGAGGGCTCCAGAGGAGGTTTACAAGAATGATCCCAGGTGTGAAGGGTTTGTCATATGAGAAACAGTTGTGGACTCCAGGTCTGCACTCGATGGAGTTGTGAAGGATGAGGGGGGATCTGATTGAAATATACAGAATACTAAGAGGCCCAGATGGGCTGGTTGTGGGAAGATGTTTCCATTAGTAGGAGAGACTAGGATCCAAGAGCACAGCCTTAGAATGAAAGGCCAATCTTTTAAAACTAAGATGAGGAGGAATTTCTTCAGCAGATGGTGGTGAATCTGTGGAATTCATTGCTGCAGAGGACTGTTGAGGCCAAGTCATTTGAGTATCTTTAAACAGAGATAGATAGATTCCTGATTAATACGGGACATCAAGGCTTACAGGGAGAAGGCAGGAGAATCGGTTTGAGAAATGTATCAGGCACAATCAAATGATGGAGCAGACTTGATGGGTAAAATGGATTAATTCTGCTCCTGTGTCTTATGGTCTAAAGGAGTTAAGTAAGGATGTCTGTTTTAATTCATCATTACTTTTCAATGCAATAGGAGGAAATAAAGAAGTCACTCCTGCTCTCCTGGGGTTCAACACAACTTCTGAAACATCAGAAATTCAGGTGAAACCTGAATATTCCTTAATTGGCAAAGAACTAACCATGACGGCTAAAGAGCTGAGAAAGTCAAGCCTGTAGTTTGATTTTTGCATCGTCAATCATAACGATGTGGAGGAGCCGGTGTTGGACTGGGGTGGACAAAGTTAAAACTCACACAACACCAGGTTATGGTCCAACAGGGTTAGCACTAGCTTTCGGAGCACTACTCCTTCATCTACCTGGTGAATGAGTAGCGCTCTGAAAGCTCGTGCTTCCAAATAAACCTGTTGGACTATAACTTGGTATTGTGTGATTTTTAATTTCATCAATAGTAAGACACACTAGACAGCAATTCTTGACGGCAACAGCATTCAGTTAGAAAACATTGAGAATGCAGATAAATTATGGGATTGAAAGTGATTACAAATGGAAATCGCAGCACAGAATTTAAAACAAGGCAAACAATTGCCTGCTATAGCTCTTGTGGGTTGAATGAAATATGGAGGGCATTGCACACCAGCCTGTAGTGAAAAAGCAAACTGTAAAATTGCTGGTTTGAAGTCTGGAGTTGTGTGGTGTGGGTGTGGAAGCCTGACCTTTAATAAGGCAGATGAGAAGAGGACCACAGTTTTTGAAGTGTGGCTGTTGGTGAAACAACCTTTCAGTCATCGCAACAGCATGAAGAAACCTGGGAATGAGTCTGCGGGCAAATTGATTTCCCAAAATCTGAAGTGGAGGTTGAGAATGTGAAAACAGAGGAAAAGGCAGGGTAAAAGTCTACTGTTGGTGAGAATAGAAGGTGAAGCATCAGAAAGGAAGAGACCAGATTCCAGCTGATTGGAAGCTTGTGGACTAGGAGCAGCACAAACACTCCATGGGCTCCCATAGCCATGAGTCCTTTCTTTCAAATTTCATGTGTTGGCTGAATTTTGCTTGTAAAGTTGTTGGGCCTCTACTGCCATGCTTATTTCTTTGCTAGTTGATGGTGCCAGACTGACTATAACCTTAGTATTAGGAATATCTCATTTGTGTCCCTGTAAGAAGATTTTTGCTGCCTGACGTTCTGTTCCCTCTTGCTAGCCAGCTCAAACTTGCTGCTGGACTGGTATAATTCTACAAGCTGTGTGCTGGAGTTAAATGTCCCTAAGGCCTCGTACTGTGAATGCTGGGTGGTCTGTCATTTCTCTGAACCTCAACTCTCCAGCTTGCAGCCAACATGCTCCTTAGTAAAATCCCTGCCAAGTTTCTTATAATTGGCAAGTCTTTATCCACAAAGCCTAGCAAAAGAGTTCTCACAGGCTGCCTGCGTTTGGTGAGAGAGGCACATTTAATCATACAGGGGGGTAATGGGTGATCATCTGTGATTAAACCTGGAGGCATGTGGAAAGCCACAAAATAAGGCTCTGAAATGGGCAGTTAATACCCACGGTGGAGTGGGTCTTTGAAGGGAAAGGCCATGCTGACAGCCAATTTCCTACACTTAGCATGGACTTTCTTCACCCATAAATTTTACTACAGCAGCCCTGCCTTCACTTACCTGTGACCTAGCTCACTTGGTGAGTCTGGGTCTTGGGTGATGTATTACTGCGAACTTGGCACTCCCCGGTGTGCCAGTTGGCAGCTCAGCAAGAAGACTTTCACCATGATGCCTGTGATTGAGCACAAGGTTGGCTGCTCCCCAGCTGAGTGCCTGATAGACACATACTGCATCCAAAAGATAGCAATACCGAGCATTTCCCCATTTGATAGATGAGACACAAACTCCTCCCCCTGCCCATCCCCCCCCCCCCCCCCCCCCCCCCCCCCGCCCCCCGCCACTTCTGCCATTCACCTCAACTATATATTGCCTGTACTGAACAAGGCAGATAAATACCAATGCAATCCAGGTTTGGAATTGGAACAATACTTTTAAATGACCATTGCAGACTTTGTCTGAGGCTCCAGCTATCATTAAAACGGAACCGTGTACCAGTTGGGCAGCTTCCTGTCCTTTTTAAGTGCAGTCGCCCTGAAAACAAAGGCAGGAAGACTTCATCATGTCAGCAATTCTGCTGATACGGTGAACTGTTGGTTTTGAATCAAAACACAATGGTTAAAGAAAATGTTCCGGCCTTTGTCCAGTCTGGGAAGCTCTGCTAAAGCCATAATGCAGTCTGTGAAATTTTCCACATTTAGATTGTGTGGTCAGGTAAAACAATGCTGAGTTCTGTTGCAATAGATTAGTTTTCAAGGTAATCAGAACCTTCAATTTTGCTCCCTCTTTTACTGAAGGCAGCAACACTTTGTGCAAATGGCCATTCTCTATGTGTGATCCTGAAATCAGGCTGTTCGGCATTTGGAGGCATCACTGTCAAGCCTCGCTCAGTCTTTGCCCTGATGCTGCAACATTTGGCTTCAGCCACTGAACGACAATCAGTGGAATGGGTCATTTATGGAATTCCTTGAGTATTTGTTGAATGATCTAAATTAACCAGTTAGGATTGTTATAGAGTTATAGTTTTAGAGTCGCAGGGTCTCCTGACTTGCAGCATTTAAAGTGGTATGCAACATAGAACATAGAACAATATAACGCAGAACAGGCCCTTTGGCCCCCGATGTTGTGCTGACCTGTGAACTATTCTCAGCTCGCTCCCCCTACACTATCCCAAAATCATCCATGTACTTATCTAAGGATTGTTTAAATCTCCCTAATGTGGCTGAGTTGACAACCTTAGCAGGTAGGGCATTCCAAGCCCTTACGACTCTCTGCGTAAAGAACTTGCCTCTGACATCTATCTTAAATCTATCACCCCCCCCCCCCCAATTTGTAGTTACGCCCTCTTGTACAAGCTGATGTCATCACTCTAGGAAAATGTCTTTCACTGTCTACCCTATCTAATCCTCTGATCATCTTGTATGTCTCTATCAAATCCCCACTTAGCCTTCTTCTTTCCAATGAGAACAGACCAAGTCTCTCAGCCTTTCCTCATAAGACCTTCCCTCCAGACCAGGCAACATCCTGGTAAATCTCCTCTGCACCTTTTACAATGCTTCCACATCATTTCTGTAATAGGACGAACAGAACTCTACACAATATTCCAAGTGTGGCTGCATCGGCGTTTTGTTATGCAACTGGGGCATAAATGCTGGAAGTCTGGCAGCATCAAACAATTGACTTCTCCTCCCACAGGATTCCAGAAGAAGAGCGTTGTACAGCCTGGATGCATTACTGATGAAGTGAAGAGTCAGAGATTTTGTGAGGAAAGTCACTATGAGCCATGACAGACTGGAAACCACAAACCTGCTTCAACATTAAAAAAATACTTCAATTCAAAATGGCAAAATTCAGCCCAAAGTATCTCATCCAGAATGAAAACGTATTGAGGGAGGGAGAAAATTGCAGCAAATTTAACTTTGACAGTCTGTGCATTATTTATTCTTTTCTGGGATTTTGATGTCACTGATATTTGTTCCCAATCTCTCATTGTCCTCAAATCTAACAATTTATTACAAACAATGTCCAGTGGTCCTAATGGCGCAAGAAAGTTCCAAAAAATTCACTTGGCATGGCTGAGGGAATTTCAAATCTGCATGCATCTAATGCTGGGAACATCATATCTTAGCTCTCTTTAATGGAACCAGAATGAGCAACAGAACATCTCAAATTAAAAAAAAACATTGTGTGGAGAAGGAAGTAGTTGCATCTGCAATAACTCATTCCTGAATGACTCAGGTATGCATGATCCCTGCCAAATTTTAAGTATTAAGTACTGTTTATCCTTTGATGTATAAGACAGTTTAATTAAAAGTCTTCTCCTGGAGACTAAATCAAACAATGGGATCCTCTCAATAATTAACATATATTTGCCTGCAACAGGTTAACATGGCATACTTTTACCGGAGATTAAATCAAACAATGGGATCCTCTCAATAATTAACATATAGTTGTCGCAACAGGTTAGCGTGGCATACTTTTACCAGGGTGCATCATTTATCAAGCTTTTCATCAATATTGGCTTTGGTCTCACATTCTTAGACTACACATCTGTTGCTTTCTATGTACACCCAGCCTCTCCCAGCACCTCTTTTTCCTTCATGACTGCTGAACAACAATATGCTGTTTCAGTTTTTGGTTATAACTGCACTTCTGCAAATGCATGGATTTGAGGCACAGAATGTGAATTTACTTTCCATCCAATGACTCATGCAAAAAAGTACTTTACTATTTTCTCTAAGTTCCAATCTTGAAGTTTCAACTGTCTGACTTATAACTAAACCAAAGATTACCTGAGTTTTGGATAGTCACCAATTAATACTCAGTTTCTCTTGCTGGTGACATTCAAGACATTTCAGAGGTAGGGTAACTGCTACCACCGATCTGGAGCCACCAGATAAGCATAGCAGGTTTTCCTCCCTAAAGAACATTAGTGAAGCAGGTAAGTTTTTGCAACACTTAGGGATAGTGTCATTGTCACTATTGCTTGACTAGCTTTCAATCCCAAGTTTTATTCAATTAATTTAAATTCTACCATTGGCTGTGGTGGGATTTTGACCCATGAGCCAAGGCCTCTGGTTAGTAGCCCAGTGATGTTACTGCTGAGCTCCTGTCTCCCTCATAATTTCCCATATACAGTGGTGACTTTTACATCAATTTATAACTGAAGCTATCTTTAAGTGTGATTAGCACAAGGGACACCTTGCCATGCAGCAAAATAGTCAGTGTCTAAACACAGTTGCAATGATTGTGGTGTTAATACTACCTTTAAAATAATTTCCCATCTAGCTGTTTCCACCCAATTTTTCTTGTTGTCCTGGTCTTAAATATATTTATGTTGATGTGTTAACTGTAAAATGTCACTAATTTGATGAGCTTTTGCTAAGTTTTCCATCACTGGGAGAAGTCTTAACACTTCTATTTTAATTTCCCATGTTTAAATATGTCTCTCTGAAACCCTAGACTGGATTAAAAGGAAATGGGTCCTACTGAATCTTCCAGTTATTTATTGTTTCATGTTTAACATTTCAAAGCAGCTGACGCTTTCATATGGGGACTTTTTCAACAAGCTCATGGACAAAGAATCCATGAGTAATGTTTCCAGAAGTTATGATACATATTTCCAATGAGCAGCTCTGTTCCAAGCTACCGTAAACCAATTACCTTTCTTAATCACTTAGAAAAAGTGATAAATAGATAGCTGTTGTTGAATTTAGCCTGGATGGACTGATCCAGTATCAAATGCCATCTGTACAGGACCGATACTAACATTGGGCATTTTGTTCTAGTTTTGAGGTGTTTGGGAATTCCTACCCGGCACATTACAAACTTCAACTCTGCTCATGACACAGACGAGAATCTGAGAGTTGACAGCTTCATTGATGAGAATGGAAAACGGTTGGGAAAGAGTAAAGATAGTATCTGGTGAGTGGCATCACATCGTGTCCCGCATTCATGTCAAAACACAACAGAAATTGAAACATTTGCATGATCGTTTCAGAGAGACAGTTACCAAATTGCAGTTTATAAAAATAGAATTGGGAGTTGACCTGTTTCTTCACTTTGTGATCTTGTGATAGCCAATGTTACTATTGGAGAAATAAAGAAAAGCTGGATGTAACAGCAAGGAAAATGTTACCTTTCAAAGCAAGTGACAGACATGAAAACTGAACTGTTTGGGTTATCAAGTTATACAATTATTGGGAATCAATATGATCTGGACCTTCCAAACAGTAGCTCTAAAGATCAGGTAGGTGAGTGAATGGGTAGGCAGATGCCACCATGAGCAGCATGGTGGCACAGTGGTTAGCACTGCTGCCTCACAGCGCCAGAGACCCGGGTTCAATTCCCGCCTCAGGCGACTCTGTGTGGAGTTTGCACATTCTCCCCATGTCTGCGTGGGTTTCCTCTGGGTGCTCCAGTTTCCTCCCACAGTCCAAAAATGTGCAGGTTAGGTGAATTGGCCATGCTAAATTGCCTGTAGTATTAGGTGAAGGGGTAAATATAGGGGAATGGGTCTGGGTGGGTTGTGCTTCGGTGGGTCAGTGTGGACTTGTTGGGCCAAAGGGCCTGTTTCCACACTAAGTAATCTAATCTAAAAAAGACAGGGAGCTGGGTGGATGAGATGAGTCAGTGGGTTGGCACATAAGAAGCCTAGAAGGTACAAGTTAATTTTTTCTGTAGTCAATATTGTTTTAATATTTTATCCAACCAGGTTCATTAATGGTCAGATAGGTAGAGAGATAGGTGGTTGTGGTGGTGAATGGTTAAGTTTGGAACTGAGTAGCCATATCAGGGTGGCAATGACTATTCAGGTCAGGTCAGTTTTAGTAGGCTTAATCGGATGGCCAGGCAAGGTAATCAGGTTCAGTAACACTAGTCAGATAGTCAGTAGAGGTAGTCAAATTGGTGGTGTGGTTGTCTAAGATAATGGTGGTAGTCACGTTGTGGCAGGATGGTGGTTAATTTGGTTCAGTCAAGTTGAAAGGGTAGTTGAATGGTCAGCATAGATATTTGGGTAAGATCACGCAAGGTGGGTCATGAAGTTAGGAGGTAAACAGGCAGGGGGCTGGAAGAACATAGCCAGCCAGGCAGCACCAGGAGGTGGAGAAGTCAATGTTTTGGGTGTAACCCTTCTTCAGGACAGGGGTGAGTGTAAAGGGAGCTGCAGATAAAGGGGGTGTTGGAGGCAGGGTGGTGAAGTGGCAAGAGGTGTAGACAGGTAGAGGGTATGACCTGCTTGGTCAATGGGAGGATTGAATCCAGTTGGTTGCAGGGAGAAGCAAGCAAGGGAGCCAGGGAAAGGGAAGGGAAGTTATTTGAAATTGGAGAACTCAGTGTTGAGTTCTCTGGGCTGTGGGCTGAGCAGGTGGAAGATGAACTGTTGTTACTCCAATTTACGTTTTGGTTCATTGTGGAAATGGAGGGGGCCAAGATGGTCACGTTAGAAAGGAAGTGGGAAGGGGAATTAAAATGGGCGGTGACTGGGAGGTCTGGTCAGCCCCTGCAGGCCCAGCTGCAATGCTTGTTGAAACATGCTCTGAGTTTGTTTGGTCTCTCCGATGTAGAAAAGTGGTCTTCTCTACAAATATGTGTTGCATTTTAATCTGTAGCATGATGAGCTCTTGTGGCACAGTGGTAGTGTCCCTATCTCTGAACCAGGAGACCTGGGTGCAAGTCCCATTTGTGCCAGAGGTATGAACTAACAATCATCTGAGCAAGTTTGATTAGGATGGTATTGAGACACTCAACTGAAATACTATTAGCAACAGATGGGATTATAGCTTTGACCTTGGTTGAGTGGTGGTGGTGATGGATAACAGGTGGAAAGTCAAGAAGGGAGCTCACCATTACCTTGTGAAGGGAAGACTAGCAATGGGTAATAAATGCTGGCCCACACAGCCATGTCTACGTCTCACAAATGAATAAAGAAAAACAAGAAAAGGTGATAAATCGTAAGTCCTGTGTTCGAAAGGTGGAGTCAGTCAATCTTTCGCCTGCTATGTCTGTTCTGTTACCAGATTTCTGTTACATCATTTTTGTTTTGATTTTTATCCAAACTTCCTCTGCTTTTATTTCAATGTTTATATGAAAGTTATCTTCGAATTGAAAAAACTTAAAGCAGGGAAGAAGGTGATTCAGCCCATCAAACTTGCACTAGCTCTTTGTAAGGACAGTGACCCTTACTCTCACATTACTGTTTTATTTGTCTATGCCTCTGTTGAAGATGCCCTCCAACGCATCTCATCCACATCCCACACCTCTGCCCTCAAACCCCACCCCTCCAACTGTAACAGGGACAGAACCCCCCTGGTCCTCACCTTCCACCTTACCAACCTCCGCATAAACCATATCATCCGCCGACGTTTCTGCCACCTCCAAATGGACCCCACCACCAGGGATATATTTCCCTCCCCACCCCTTTCTGCTTTCCGCAAAGACCGTTCCCTCTGTGACTACCTGGTCAGGTCCACGCCCCCCACAACCCACCCTCCCCTCCTGGCACCTTCCCCTGCCACCGCAGGAATTGCAAAACCTGTGCCCACACCTCCTCCATCACCTCCCTCCAAGGCCCCAAAGGAGCCTTCCACATCCATCAAAGTTTCACCTGCACATCCACAATTAATTGTATCCATTGCTCCTAATGCGGTCTCCTCTACATTGGGGAGACTGGACGCCTTCTCGCAGAGCGCTTTAGGGAACATGTCCGGGACACCCACACCAATCAACCACACCGCCCCGTGGCCCAACATTTCAACTCCCCTTCCCACTCTGCCAAGGACATGCAGGTCCTGGGCCTCCTCCACTGCCACTCCCTCACCACCTACGCCTGGAGGAAGAACGCCTCATCTTCCACCTCAGAACACTTCAACCCCAGGGCATCAATGTGGACTTCACCAGTTTCCTCATGTCCCCTTCCCCACCTTACCCCAGTTCCAACTTCCAGCTCAGCACCAACATCGTGACCTGTCCTACCTACCAATCTTCCTGCCCACCTATCTGTTCCACCCTCCTCTCTGACCTATTACCTTCATCCCCACCCCCATCCACCTATTGTACTCTGCTACATTCCCCAGCCCCCTCCCCCCCCCCCCCCCCCTCCTGTTTATCTCTCCACCATGAAGGCTCCCTGCTTTCATGCCTGATGAAGGGCTTTTGCCTGAACCGTCGGGTTTTCCTGCTTCTGGGATGCTGCCTGGCCTGCTGTGCTTTTCCAGCACCACTCTAATCTAGACTCTGATTTCCAGCATCTGCAGTACTCACTTATGCCTCTATATTGCCTAATTCTCTTTCAATATTATTTGCGGAATCAGCTTCTGTTGGTACTTCAGGTAGAATTTACTGTACGCCCTATATATATGTAAAAGAGTCAGTCTCCAATTGTACTAGACAAAGTAGAAGAAGGAATCTCCGTCTCATGGCATGATTCTAATTAGAAATGATGTTTGACTGAATTGTTATTGCTGGAAACAATTATATTGCAGTTGCTGTGGTTTCCGGAGATTAGTGTTCATGAAACAGAAACTGACTTAACTTTTTGAATACTGGGGCTCAACTGGGAGTCTAGTAGATGATCCAGAAAATAGACCTGGACCCTGATAATCTGGCTCCCAGCCATTATTATGAGTTACTGTAAGGATTTGTAAAGGGTAGAGCTTCATTTTGATTATTACGAAGTGCTGTGGATAGCGCAGAGCTTTCCTAAGTAAGGGTACATGTTCTAGCATTACAGTGGACTGGTATGTGTTATTATGAAATGGCAGTGAAACCTTCTGTTAATTAAATACCTAGAAAAGCTCAACTCATATACTGTTAGAATATGAGTGACAGAGAACTCCCAAATTCCCCTATTTAAAGAAAATAATATCAATTTATTCCTTAACTCGTAAAGTGAACATTAAACAACAACCATTCACAATTTTAAGCCCCCCTTTCTCTTAACGGCTTATTATCTGCCTTCAACTCTATAACAATATGCTGTTCCAATAAAAACACTTGTTAAAATTACATCAACTTAATTTCAAAACTATACAACAGTTGTCATAGTTGGTGTGTCTCCTTCCAGTGGAAGATCTCCCTGGGTCATCATGTTTCTTTTACTGTGAATATTTTTTATATGAAACATTACATTTGATAAAGTATTTGGGTCTGCCTCGATGGCAGTTATCTGTCTGACTTTCACAGTGCCTGCTTTTTTTTATGCCTCCAACATCAGATTGTCTCATTGTTCAGTGTTGGTGAAAACAATAAATTCAAACTTGATTGGGTTTTAGTATCCTGGGGCATAATTCAAACTGATTGGTTAGATTTGAGTTATTGCCAAAACAGCAATCAACACTCAGAAATCTATTTCACAGCCAAATGTTATATTCTTTCAATTTTCCCAGTACACTCTGAGACTGCTAGCTAGTCGTATGACAGGTGCTTGTAAGCTCTCAGTACACAATATCATTTACTCTCTCTTAAAGGTATAATACACGCCTTCAACTAAATAGCAGTGTTTGGAAGCTTTTTAAATGGCACATGTGTGAACCTCCATTGAGATGCAGGTCAACAAGACAATTTGAATCCTGTAGAATTTATTGCAGGAACAGATTTAACAGAAACGTATCAGCCTCTATCACCCCCAACTCCGCTCCCATCTGCCCCACCAAACCGAACTCTGTGCCAGCTTTGAAGTTGTGGCTTTCCTCATGTGGTTAGGGAGTAACCACCCAAAGCTTGGCAGAAGAATGCCTCATCTTCCACCCCGAAACCCTCCAACCCCATGACATCAATGTGGATTTCACCAGTTTCCTCATTTCCCCTCCACCCACCTTATCCCAGATCCAACCTGCCAGCTCAGCACCACCCTCTTGACCTGTCCTATCTGTCCATCTTCCTTCCCACCTATTGCCTCCACCTTCCCCTCTGACTTATCACCATTACCCCCACCTCCATCCACCTATTGCACTCATAACTACCTTCTCCATAGTCCCAGCCCCCTTCCATTTATCTGTCCATCCCCTAGGCTCCCAACCTCATTTCTGATGAAGGGCTTTTGCCTGAAACATCAATTTTCCTGCTCCTCAGATGCCGCCTGACCTCGTGTGCTTTTCCAGCACCACACTTTCAACTCTAATCTCCAGCATCTGCAGTCCTCACTTTTGCTATGCACTTACTGTGTGAAGTCTAGCTGTTGTCAGACAGCTGAGCTGCTGAATTGAATTGAATTGACTTTTTTGTTATGTGTACACAAATAATTACAGTGAAAGGTTCACAATCGCTGCATTACAGCACCATCTTAGGTACAAAGGTACCTAGGTACAGATGAAGATCAAATTCCTTGGAATCAAAAAAGAATTAGGAAAGTTAAGAAATAAATAGTCCAGCATTATAGGTCATAGGAATAAACTAGAAAAATAAAGAAATAAGTTCAGAATATCAGTCTTTCAGTCCATGCCATCACCGAGCCTCAAGGAAGATCTCCACTGCCTCACTGCTGCTTGTGTCAGATCGACACAATGTAGGAGTCACCCCAGTTTAAGTGCCACCTCTTTGCCGCTAGACCCTCTTCACTGACACTGCTGAACCCACACTCACCCTGCAACCGGTATTGGGGCTCGTCAAGTCAATGGTAAACTGCAGACCTACACTTCACACTGCACGGGGTGGGGTCAGTGGCTGCTGGTATTGAGCTTGTGGTGTGGCAGTAGAGACAGTAGTAGAAGGAAATCCCCAAAACCAGATCACCATCTATTGAGACGCCTATTCTCTTCGGGATTTGGACTCCCTGCAGTGTTCCCTGGAACAAACCTGGGGACGTGGCAGCAACTAGTGTCTATTGACTCTGCAAACCCCAATAATGATTTGTTTGAATTATAGGTGGAATATCACTGGCAAGGGCAACAGTTAATTCACATCATAAAAGAAGTGACGACTCTAGTCCTTCCTGCAATGAAT
The DNA here is from genome assembly GCF_047496795.1 of Chiloscyllium punctatum. Classification (NCBI taxonomy): domain Eukaryota; kingdom Metazoa; phylum Chordata; class Chondrichthyes; order Orectolobiformes; family Hemiscylliidae; genus Chiloscyllium; species Chiloscyllium punctatum. Next base: position 66,507,194 of record NC_092775.1, read on the forward strand.
TGATGCTTTCACTTTATGATTCCTTTATAGAGTCATAGAATCATAGAGATGTACAGCATGGAAACAGACCCTTTGGTCCAACCCACCCATGCTGACCAGATATCCCAACCCAATCTCGCCCTACCTGCCAGCACCCGGCCCATATCCCTCCAAATCCTTCCTATTCATATACCCATCCAAATGCCTCTTAAATATTGCAATTGTACCAGCCTCCACCACCTCCTCTGGCAGCTCATTCAATACACGTACCACCCTCTGAGTGAAAAACTTGCCCCTTAGGTCTCTTCTATATCTTTCCCCTCTCACCCTAAACCTATGCCCTGTTCTGGACTCCCCGACCCCAGGGAAAAGACTTTGCCTATTTATCCTATCCATGCCCCTCATAATTTTGTAAACCTCTTCGTTGATTTTTTTTGAAGAAAGCAACCAAACAATTTTCCACAATTTTGGCTTCTTAAAGATAGTTCTGAGGATAGGGTATGAGGTAGGGATAGCTATCTGAAACTGAGAACACAACAACAGTGCATGAAAATGTTAAATTGGTGTAATTTTCAACCCTGACTATGTGAATGCTTTATGAAGACAACAGACCAGGATTAAGTACTGGGAAGATCCAGAGTGTACAAATATATTAACATCCATTTGGGGACCTTTGCAAAAGTTTCATTCAGGAGAATAAACAATTGGGATTAAGTCTATGAAGCATGAAGCCTGTGAAAGGAAGAGCTTCATATACAGAGTGACATTGACAATTTGATGTAGTTTTAAGGGTGTGGTATGAGGGCCATAATCTATTTAACGATCGGGAAGTTCCTGCATTCATATCTCTCATGCCAGTTCTTGATTTCGCATCTACTTCAAAGAAGACTTGCTGCTTACCTGTAAGACTAGGCTGACACCTTAATTATAAAAATCTGACCAAGTGGCCAAAGCAGTGGTTTTGACTATAATTATTTTCTGTAACAATGAAGGAATTTCCACTGTTGGGTAGAGTCTTGGATGGCGCGTCCTGATCTGAAACCAGGCTACGATGGTTGGCAGGTACTTGACCCAACACCACAGGAGAAAAGTGAAGGTCAGTGTAAATAGCATGGTGTGTGTAATACGTGCCATTTAACATTATTTGCTTAAAGACTTTTCTTTGCAAAGAGAATTGTTACCATCCTGTGGTGTAGTTAATTGTTCTCTAAAGGAATATTCATTAGACACAGAAATCAACTGCAGATTGTCATCTAATAAATTAGCAATAACTAACCTTTCAACTAAATAGACCATACAGTCTGTTTGTTTCCCTACAGTTTACTAGCCTGGCAAATTATACACCTGGCCAATGTTTGCCTGAGAACATTACTCCCACGTCCTTCACTCTCTTTTTTACAAATGCAAAAACATTCTTTCAGTTGGGTGCTGGAATTCTTAAGCCAGGACAAAAAGCATTGGAAAAACATTGGCAGGTCAGGCAGCACCTTTGGCTGGAAGCAGAGTTCACGTCTTTCTGTAAAGTCACCGATCTGAAATGCTAACTCTGCTTTTCTCTGCTGTCGCATCCTGACCTGCTAAGCTATTCCAGCATTTTCTTTCTATTTTGGTCTTTTCAGACCGGAAGCTAAGGATTTATAAGAAGCTATGAATTTACTTCATGAGCATACAGTACCTTTAATTATCTATATATGCCCAGGTAAATCAATTTATTTCGGAGTACTTGAGTACAAAAGGTGTAAGGTAGGCTGACAAATAAACAACTGTCCTCCAGATCTGAGACAACAGTGCAGAAAATAAAAGTAAATCAGATATTCAGGAGATCAATATAAGTCAAGAATGGGACCATCATCTTTATGCTTATTTACAGCAATGTAAAGCCATTAGCTTTACAAATTTAACTTACAGTTTATGTCATCTGAACGCAAGATGAAATTACTGCCTATTGATTACTTCTGAATAATTGTTGGCCATGCATAAGCATATCATTGACAAATTAACAGTTCAAAATGACTATACAAGTAACCTACAGGCTGTTACAAAAATTTGATAATTCCAAGTTATTGCACAGTTTAGAAATTGTTCAAGACATGCAGAATCCAGTTGTTGTGCTGTTGACATTTCAATGACTATTACTTTGTTTTCATTTCAGGAATCTATTGCTGTGGACCAGCTCCAGTTAAAGCCATTAAAGAGGGAGATATCAATCAGAAATTTGACATCCCATTTGTCTTTGCTGAAGTCAATGCAGATGTAGTGTCGTGGCTTGTCCATAATGATGGATCTAAAAAACAGATCCATGTTAATCATCAATTAGTCGGTCAGAAAATCAGTACAAAGGCTGTTGGCAGTGATGAACGTGAAGATATTACAAACAATTACAAATATGAGGAGGGTAGGCCTTGGTTACATTGGTGTAAAAAATGGCACGAATTTCAAGTTAAGGGAAATATAAAAACAGTCTTAGTGAATTATATTTAATCATTCTAAATAGTGTGGTGAAAATTGAGATACTTAAATACAGTTGTATTACAGCAAACTCAGCAAGAATTTCTAGGGAAGGATCGCAAGACTAAATTAAAGAATTTTTATTGTATGTTTAAACAACAGTCCTATTGGGAAGAGTGCACTTGAAATCAAGTCCCATTATTTCACAAGTTATCACAGATGTAGAAATGGTCAATTTGATCAAAGTGACTAATTTGCCTGACTACTACCTGAGGCAAAATAAACTCAACCAGCTTTCATCAGTAAATAAGAAAATGAAACTGAAAACAAACTTATCCTTTAGCAAGTAGCAAACTGGAATATTAATTATCAATATGCACATTTAAACTTTATATCCAAACAAACCTTTGCCTTAATTCCCAAAATGGATGGATAGTTCCGTTCATTGCCAAGAAAGAACCAAACTTCAGAGATTCAGGAGTCCAAACCAGAAGGGAGGAATGGTGACTTTTTTCACTGTTTAATTTGGTTTCAGCAATTTATTGTACTGATGTCAACCGAGGCAATTGTTAGTTCATTGTTTGGTCAGTTTATTCTTAAAAATAACTTGATGTTTTGTTACCACACCTCAACCTCAAAACATTTACCACCATATAATACCACCTATTTTACTCAATGGATTGCACCGGTTCTGCCTGGATAGCATAAATACATGAGAATATTTGCAGGGTTATAGGCCAATGACAGGGATTAATTCAATAACATTTCAAAGAGACATCATGTGCTGAATGGGCTGAATAGCCTCTTGTACTGTATCATTCTGTGATTGTATGATTTTCCTGTTGCAGATTGTGCAGCAGAATTGCCACCACAAAAGGAGACCCCTTTCAGGTGAAGGGGAAACCTTATTAGGGATGTTCCATAAGTTACCGTGAAGGACACTGAATGATTCTTCACTGTTATTAGCATCTCTATGTCAATCAGAGCAGCCATGATGTGGAACATGGCATCCATTCTCTGACACTGAGAGAACTTCTGCAGGATGTTAAGTAAAAGATTATTTTCCCAAGCCCCACATCTTAAACTACCATTGCAGTCAAGGATCGATGCTGGGTCCACTACTTTTCATCATTCATGTAAATGATTTGGATGTGAGCATAAAAGGTATAGTTAGCAAATTTGCAGATAACAACAAAATTGGAGGTGTAGTGGACAGCAAAGAAGGTTACCTCCGATTACAATGGGATCTTGATCAGATGGGCCAATGGCCTGAGGAGTGGCAGATAGAGTTTAATTTGATAAATGCGAGGTGTTGCAATTTGGAAAAGCAAATCAGAACAGGACTTACATACTTAATGGTAAGGTCCAAGGGAGTATTGCTGAACAAAGAGACCTTGGAGTGCAGGTTCATTGCTCCTTGAAAGTGGAGTTGCAGGTAGATAGGATAGTGAAGAAGGCTTTTGGTATACTTTTCTTTATTGGTGAGACCATTGAGTACAGGAGTTGAGAGGTCATGTTGTGGCTGTACAGGGTATTGGTTAGGCCACTTTTGGAATATTGCCTGCAATTCTGGTCTTCTCCCTGTCGGAAGGATGTTTTGAAACTTGAAAGGGTTCAGAAAAGATTTACAAGGATGTCACCATGGTTGGAGGATTTGAGCTATAGGGAGAGGTTGAAGAGGCTGGGGCTGTTTTCACTGGAGTGTCAGAGGCTGCGGGATGACCTGATAGATAGAGGTTTATAAAATCATGAGGGGCATCGACAGGATAAATAGACAAAGTCTTTTCCCTGGGGTGGTGGAGTCTAGAACTAGAGGACATAGATTTAGGGTGAGAGGGGAAAGATATAAAAGAGACCGAAGGGGCAACATTTTTAAGCAGAGGGTGGTACATATATGGAATGAGCTGCCAGAGGAAATGGTGGAGGCTAGTACAATTACAATATTTAAAAGGCATCTGGATGAGTATATGAATAGGAAAGATATGGGCTGGGTGCTGGCAAGTGGGACTAGATTAGGTTCGGATATCTGGTCGGCATGGGTGAGTTGGACCAAAGGGTCTGTTTCCATGCTTACATCTCCATGACTCTATGAGATTCCAGATTCACTCTCCTTATCCTAGAATCCCTACAGTACAGATTGAGACCATTCCACCTATTGAGTCTGCACTAACCCCCTGAAATGCATCATAATCCCCCACAATATCCCACAATTCAGCATTTCCAATGCATGCTTTTAGACTGTGGGAACAACCAGAGCATTTGGAAGAATGTGTAGGGAGAATGTGTAATCTCTGTACTTAGAATCACCCAAGGCTGGAATTGAACCCAAATCCCTGTTGCTTTGAGGCAGCAATGCTAACCACTGTACCACCCATCTTCCATGTGATAGCATCTGATTAAGGGTAGTACAACAAAGACATGCAACCTTTTAGAAAACTCTCATTTTAGTTGGCTAAATGAGTTGAAGTATGGTAAGTATTTTTAATTGTTTTCATGCCCAGCTAGCTCATTAACAGAACCTAAGATCATTAATCAAAGGTTCATTGGGGGGGGGAGGGGGGGGGGGGAGGAGGGAGGGAGGGGGAAAGCACTACTGTAGTTAGGCGGTAGTGTGGGGGTTAAAACAAATAAAAAGGAAAAAATATATATAAACAGGAGATTAAGGGAAAAAAAACAAAAAAAAACCAGCAATGTTAAGGGCACAGCTTGTCACTGGCCACTCTGGTGTTTTCCTTTTGAGAAAAAAAGAGATTAAAATAAGCACTATGGTTGCTAGGTGGTCGTGTGGGGGAGAAAAAAAAAAGAAAAAATAAACAAACAAATAAATAAATAAATAAATAGGAGTGTCTGGGGTCTTGTTCACAATGAGAAAAAAAATAAACAGTTGGGGCAGGTCAGAGGACCTCCTCGTGGGTCTGTTCCTGGGCCTGGCCAAACTGGCTAGAAACAGGTTCAGGCAGCGGGCTGTGGAGGGGGTCATTATGGTGGATTGCCTGCCCCTCTTCTGCGGTTATGTCAGAGCCTGGGTAAAAAAACATAAACAGGGGATTCTACCAACAACCTCAAGGTTTTCAGGGAGAGGTGGATCCACAGGGTGTGGAGTGCTTTATTTCCCCCTCTGATTCTATTTTGATTTAGCCCCTGCCCTCCCCTTCCCCTTTTTTGATCACTTAGGCATTGCCCTTTGATGTGAAGGGCGCTGCTTGTCACTGGCCACTCGGGTGTTTCCTTTCTTCTTGGTGGTGCAAATTGAATAAGGTTTTCTGCACATGTTTTTTCACCATATCCCACACATGCACACGACATGGGTGCTGGGAAAAATAAACGCTACCACTGTTTGGCAGTAGTGTGGGGGTTTAAAATTTTAAAAGGGACATATAACCAGGAGATTTAGAATTTCCTCAGTTGAAGGGGACTGACTTAAAAATTATGTATAAACGGGAGATTTAGAATCTGCTTAGTTCAGGGGACTGGCTCTGAGCTGGCTGTCCACAAGTAAATAAAAGGTGTCTTGGTGATGAGCCACCAGCCTCTTTACAGTTATTTTCACGGTTGGAATGTAGGGTCAAAGCCACATTAAAATCAGTTGTGATCTTATTAAATGTTGGATCAGGCTTGAGTGGCTGACTAACCTATGCTGTTAAATAATTGTAACTTAAAAACAATGCAAAATCAGTCAAAAATATAGTTCAGAAAGTTTTACCTTGCAAAGGAAGGACTGAACTTTTCAGCAGGGAATAGAATGCACTTTCAGGATTCTGCATTGGAACAGGAAGTTGTTTCATTAGCACAAGTGAAAATGGGGAAATAATGCTTAAATGGGGAAAAAGTTGTCGACTGTTCTAATACATTTTTGTAATCGCTTTCACAAAGGCTCTGAGGAAGGAAATAAAGCTTTCGTGAAAGCAGACATGAAGAACAAACTGTCTAAAGAGCCAGAGCAGAAATTCTTCATAAAATTGAGAGCTCAGAAAGTCAATATGAACGGGGCTGACCTTGAGGTCTGTGCCATTGTCACGAATAATACCTCAGAGGTGAAGAAATGCAAGCTGTACCTGTGTGCCCAAACAATCATGTACAATGGACAACCAGTCTCGGAGTGTGCCTGGAAACAGCCACATGACATCGAAATTGGACCACAGGAAGGTAATGCCAAATATGCATCAAAGTGCATGCAGCCTGTGAAAAATGGTTTAAACTATGCCACTGTAAAGCCATGTAAATTGTTCTTGGTTCAGTTGTTGGATGGTTCGTTTGTAATGCAGAGTGCTGTCACCAGCAAGGATTGACTTCCTGCACTGGCTCAGGTTGCCACGAAGGACCTTTCCCCTCAGCTAAGATGTGGTGACCCTCAGGTTAAATCACCACCAGTTGTCTCTCCCGAATGAGAGAGAAGCTCTATGGTCTGTTGGGATGATGGTAACTTTATCTTGCCCATTTAAAATTGTTCCAACTTCACCTCTAACCCTAGATATGTCATTCAATATGGATTTTTCAGCTATTAAACTGGTGAGGCACCATCTGAAATCAGAGATAAAGTGACTTTAGCAAAAAAAAACACGTTAATGCACAAAGTTGTGCAAATAACATTCCTAGAATGCAATATGTTGAGCACTGTGTGCACATTTGGACATCCCAAGATCAAAAAGCATTGAAATCCTGTCAACCATGCAGAGCAAATTGATCAGCCTGTTATTCAGAACAAGAAGATTTAGTTACAGCAGAAAAAAAAATTGAGCTACTAAGGTTGTTTATGAAGCAGGATAAGATGTGATTTAATGGCACTTTTATGAATTAATGCATGATTTTAGGAGGATGTCTAGGGAAAAGCTATTCCATCTATCATCCAGTGACAAGGAATCATTTACTTTGCATGGTACTGAGATGTGGAAAGGAGTTGAGAAAAAGAGATATGGAGTTTCCACTGAGTTTTACTTTTGCTTGATGATGAAATCTTTGTAATGCCTGTGAATTATAAAAACAAATTAAGCATTCAGCAAAAACTGTTCCCACAATTTTTCTGCTGGTTTAAGTAGTTCACATCACACTGGAAGCCTTATACTTTCACAAACCAGTTACATACTTCTCAAAGGAAGTTAATCATAATTGAGTTTCAGCTATTTGTGCAGCCCTTTGAGGAAGATTTGAAAACTAAACTGGCTCTTTTGCCATGAGGACAATAGTAAGCACACTTAAAAATGTGTTTGAATGTGTTTATTTTAACTAAGAAGACAGTGTAAATGATAGATAAAACTTCAAATGTTGTTTGACTAAGTGAATGGGGAAAACTGCGGCAGATGGCATTCAATATAAGCAAGTATGATGTTATCTATTTTGGACTGACAAAGGACAGATCAGGGAACTTTCTAGATGGCATGAAGTTCAATACAATTGATGTCACAACTGGTGGTTCAGTTCCATCGACCTTTAAAATGTCACAAACAAGTGCAGAAAACGATCAAGAGAGCTAATGGAATGCTGGCCTTTCTAGAACTACAGGACATTATGTGAGAATGAGGGCCAAACCATGAGGAGAGATGTAAGGATGCACTTCTACACATGAAGACTGGTAGTTCTTTGGAACTGTCTTCCACTAATGGCAGTGGATGTTGGATTAGTTGTTAATTTTAAATATGAGAAAGTACATTTTTTGTTGAACATAATTATTAATGGATTTGGCCCAAAGGATGGTCTATGGAGTTATACTACAGATCAGACATGACCTCATTCAATGGTGGACCAGGCTTGGGGGCTGAATGGCTAACCTCTGGTCCTATGTTTCTAACCTGGACATCATACACTAACACAACTGCAAATAGTTCGGTGTAGATTTTAAGTCATCCACAGAAATATAAGAATGAATTCGAGACATGTGGTGAATAGACAGTGATTAAAAGATTTTTTTAATGATTAATCTAATCTATTTTCTGATGTATTAGTCAAAAAGTAAGCCTGACTGCTTGATTCAGAGCAATCTCAGCTTCCCAGGTCTTTTCACATCATTGCTGTCTCTCATCTATGTTTCTCTTCTGGTAGATCTCCTCTGCAGCCATTGCAAGCTATGGGCATTCTTCTGAATGTTTGGATATTACATTACAGTTGCATATTAAAATATTCTCCAACTATACTTTTTTTCAAATCAGATCTTGTCTGCTCAATGCTGTGCAAACAACTCTGTAGAAAATTGAGAAAACAAATATACTTATCAAAACTCACACAATTTCAGTGCAGCCCATGGCTGGATCATCGATTGCACTCAAGGCAGACTTCCCACAATAATTACAAAGAGAGTTGTTTATGGGCTACCTTGTCAGAGGTAAAATTTGAGAAACAAGCTGTTGTATCTTTTCAAAATTTATAATGAAAATTTAAAGCTGAGGAAGAAGCAGAGCTAAATATAAAGATCAAAGCAGTCAGATGCAATTTAAATTACCTTGACATAGGAGTACATAGAGACATGTAATGTTTTCTTCCTGTGCTGTAAACCACTATCAGTGCCTCAGAACGGTTCTGTTTTTTTTAGTCAAACAAAATATTTAATCTCTTCCAACAAATCAGACAAAGTTCATATGGCTTCATTTGAATAGTTTGTGTTCATGGGTAGGCACAGCAATAAGAAGAGTAATGAGTAACAATAAATGATTTTCTCTCAACCAAGATACAGTGGTTGCTCCTGGCAGTCTTCCTCAAAGGCCTGCACTTTTAGCAGAAACTCTCAATTGTGATTAACTTATGATAAGTAAAAGATATCCTCGTGTCACCTCTGGTTCTTTTGCCAATCAGCTTCAATCTACGTTCCCTGAATCCCTGAAATCAGCCTCATTATTTTATCTGCATTGTATGCATGCCAATGAAGTACGAAAACATGCTTAATGCTGGTGTGCCAGTGCTGATTTTTGCATTAACACCAGTCGATAGAGTCCATTTCATTGCTTGCGGAAGTTTATTTGAAGAGGTTAGCGATCAATGTTCTGAGCTTGTATTCCACCAACAGAGCAGGTTCACTTTCTATACCATGATGGGCCCACCTTCTCAGCCTCTTCCTTTGCCTGAGGTATGGCAACCATTAGCTTCAAGTCACCATCAGTCATATCTATCTAATGACGGAGCAGGGACATTACCTTTTAAAGCCTCCCTCACTTGAATTTCACTTCCTTGGTTTTGGTTTTGTCAATGATGTTCAATGTCAAAAAATAACACCATAAAGCCTTTCTAAATGGGCTTAGTGTCTCTGTGGTTACATGTACCTACAAGGAAAATTTATTTGAACCATGTATAACAAAACGTTAGGATACAGCAGGGAGGTGGCTGTTTTCCCCCTTTGTGCCTGTACTGGCTCTTTAATAGAAGAAGCCATATAATCTTTATTTTGAATGATTTTTCCATAACCCTGTACTCTTTTATTTTCTTTGAAAACGTAAACAGTTATTTTAGAAGTTACTATTGAATCTGCTGCCACTGTCCTTTCAAACAGAGCGTTCTCTTCCATCCTAACTTACGATAAGTAAAATGTATCCTCATGTCACCTCTGGTTCTTTTGCCAATCAGCTTCAATCTGTGTTCCCTGCTTACACTGACAGCATTTGTCATTGAAAAACACATCGACTTATTTATTCTATCTGAAGTGTTCATGGTTTTGAAAAAGTCTGTCACAAATCTTAATAGGACAACTCCAGCTTGTTCAATTTTTTTCTCTACAGCTGAAGTTCCTCATTCCCCAGTACTATTCCAGGAAATCTTCTCTGAACCACATCCAAGACCTTGAAATCCTTTCAGAACTGAACACAGCACCCTAACTGAGGCCTAGTCAGTGCATTCATTTTTTTTTTCTTCACACTTTAAGCATCTATTTACAAAGCCAGTGGTGGTACTTACTTTATTTAACAGCTTTTCAACTTGTCCTGCTAGCTTCAAAGATTAAAGTACATGCTGTGTACCTGCACACCTCTGTTTACCAATTCATCAGTGTGCCTCGTCTCCCTGAAGCCTGGTGTTACCTTCTACACTGTTTATTATAAATCTGATTTTGGTATGCAGAATTTGAAATTACGCCCTGTATACCCAGACGAGGTTAGTAATACATTTTGAAAAAAAAACATAACCCTTATATTGAACCCTGAGGAACAGCATTCTATAATTAACTCAAGTCTAAGATAGTCATCCACGATTTCTCTCTTTTCTGCCACTTCGCCAATTTTCTATGTCTAGGATCGAAGTAACTCCATAGAGGCTGGTATCCCAACACCAAATCACCCTTTATTTACATGTTGAATGTTGTTAAAACTGAAGCAGCTCCCTCAGAGCCTGCTTTCAGAGTGAACAGAGTGTCTGACATTCTTGTTCTTACCTGTCACCCACGACTCCCTGATTGGACTAGATTTTCAGCCCCAGTCAAAGAACCCCTAGTTTGTGAGGTCCACCTGGCTGACCTCATTACAATCACTACAACTGTAACCTTCCACTTAGTTGTATGGGCTTTAATTTTGTTTTCAAAAAAAGCCTATTACCTATTACTGGCACTTACTCAGATGCCTATATTGAGATCCTTTATTTGAAACTACATAACCATATGCAAGCATATCCTGTTTGCAATTTCGAAGGGATGTCAGTGAAGAATTCCATTCCATTCTGCTGATGGGCCTGCCATTTTCCATCACATCTGTACTCATGGGTATAAGGTAAAACTCAACTTTTAATTTCTTGTTTGCGTTTAACAGTCTCTGTTATCTCAAACAACCTTTATCCACACGAAACAGCCCACATCCCACACAAACTTTGTATCCCTTTGATTCTGCCCTTTAGTATTCCCTATCACTATAGCTGCCTAGTTTCAATCTCTGTTTAATTAATGCTTTCCTTCTAACCTATTTCTGTAGCCAAGCTTTTGTAAATCCTGCTGAAAGTTTGACCCTTGGCTCTGTGCCTGTTCTTTCCTTGCATCTCGGGACATTCCAGCCTTGAATGATTGTCTGTGTGGAGTTTGCAGATTCTCCCTGTGTCTGTGTGGGTTTCCTCCAGGTGTTCCGCTTTCCTCTCACAGTCCAAAGATATGCAGATTAGGTGAATTGGCCATGCTAAATTGTCCATAATGTTCATGGATGTGTAGTCTAGGTACATTAGTCAGGGGAAATGTAGGGGAATGGGTCTGCGTGGGACACTCTTCAGTGGGTCTGTGTGGACACTTTGGGCCAAACGGCCTGTTTCCACACTATAGTTTCTATGATTTCGATGATTCCTTTCCATGTTTGAAATGCAGTAAAAATGTAAGTTATCGCAGGTTATACTGAGTTAGCTGATCATAATTCGGGCAAAGGTCACTACATTATCATTGGACTTAGCATTCTCAGCAAGTGAGAGATGGAGCAAGAGGAAAATCAACAAATATTGCTATATCTAAATCTTGTCTGGTGAAAGTGTGTGTGTGTGTGTGTGATCAGAATATGGAAATGTCAAAATTTGCAGTTGATTTTTCTCCTTCCATAAGACCACTGAGATCACTTTGCATTCCAGTTGAAGTCATATTGATTAAGGTGAGGAGACTTAGGCAGATTGTAATGCAAATACATAAGTCAGCAGAAACCTGAAGATAAACCTTATATAAAACAAATCAACAAATAATGAGTAAAACATAGAGGTAAAATTGAAACTTCAGTCTGCAGTGAGACAATGAAGAGAACTTTCCATATTGTTGTTTTTCAGTTACTTTATTGTTTCTGAATCTGTGAATTAGTCAGTCTTGTCCAATCCTAAATGTTGGGCTTGGTTGTATGGTAAAATGCACAATTTATTGACCAGGAGAAGATTTTATTTATTTTATTTATTCCTTCATGGTTTCCTGTATCTTGGGTCAACCTGTGATCAGGTGATCAGTGTGTTCATTTTTAAATCTGTATTTTATTTTATAGGAACCTTGCAGTACATTAGTGTCCCAGGAATTAAAATAAGGTGATGGAAGTCAGGAATTGATGATCTATAGTCCATCACTATAAAGACAATTTGCTTGTAGAATATATTAAAGTTGAATGAGCAAATTGACTGAGAATAGACACTTTGAAATTATACATCTTGACAATGCATTTTAAAGGGAACAGTGACAAAGAGTGGGTACTTTCATAGGTAAAGGAGAATGGGGTGTTATCTTTAGATGGTTCTCTGTACTACAGTTTGGCCAGTTCACAAGAAGCATTGGGAGCAGATTGTCCCTGTACTCTCAAAGCTAGGGAATGATGTATGGCATGGCAGACAGGGACACAACATAAAGAGAGAAATAATGATGTCAAGAATGTGATGCAGTTCTGGTTGCCATATTACATGAAGCACACTTGCACTGGATGGGGTGCAGAAGAGATTGCAGAGGAGATTCACCAGAATGCTGCTTGGAATGGATAATCCAAGTTATAAGGAAACGTTAGATCGGCTTGGATTGGGTCAGAGAGGATTGAAGGTTGATCTGATTGAGACGTACACAAGCAAGGGCTTGTTCAGAATGGGTAAGGAGCAGCTGTTCCCCTTAGTTGAAGGGTCATCCACAAAGGGGCACAGATTCAAGTGTGTGAGGGGCATAATGTTGGGATATGAGTAGAATTTTTTTTTACCCAGAGGGTGATGGTCTGGAATGTGCTGCTTGGGAGGGTAGTGATCATCTTTTAAATGGATGAGTACTTGGTACCTTTATAACATAAAAGGCTATTGGCCAAGTGCTAGTAATTGGGATTAGGTTGAATATCAGTTGTTTCTCACATGTCAGTACAGATTTGATGGGCTGAAGGGCCTTTTCTGTACTGTATGTTTCTATGAAAATTTTGCTAATGTTTTACACATTCTAATTGTGGTGTCCAAAAAAAAATGGAGAATAAAGGTTCTCCTGTTAACAATTAATTTACATAAATTAGTGACAGGCATTGGTAAGGTGAATACTCCAGAGTAGAGGAGTTCAAAACTAGAGGGCATAACTTTAAGGAGAAAGACTTAAAGGGAACCTAAGGGGCAACTTTTTAAAGTGGGTGGTTCATATGTGGAATGAGCTGCCAGAAGAAGTGGTAGATGCAGGTACAGTTACTATATTTAAAAGACATCTGGACAGGTACATGAATAAGAAAGGAAGGATATGGGCCAGGTGCAGGCAAATGGGACTAGTTCAGTTTTGGAAACCTGGTTAGCATGGACAGGTCAGACTGAAGCATCTGCTTCCATGCTATATGACCCTAATGCTGTGAATTTACTGCCTAAAGCTGATGTTCCAGGACACAGAGAACAAAGATATCAGATGTATTATTACATTGAAAGTATTTAAAACACAACTTTGTATTCCATTGTGATTCTTTTTCTGTAGCAAAGACAGAGACTCTACAGGTGCCTTACTCAAACTACAGAAGGACCTTGACAGAACACAATCAGATTCTCATCATGGCTCTTGCAGTTGAGTATGCAGCTAATGAGGTGCTGATTTCTAAAAAAGTGATTACTCTCCAGAATGCAGAACTACACATTAAGGTAATGATTACGAAGAAATATGGTTCGAAATGGCATTCCACCCTAAGTATTTTGCTTGTATGAGACTTATTACTGACTGAATAGCATTTGTAAATCTCCTATGATACCAGTTCCTTGCTCAGTCATGGCATTAGTAAAACTTGAGCAAGATGTTTGGGAAAATACATATACAGGCTATTTTCTTTGGCTGTTCTGTTGAAATATCAGGGCTCTGATTGTTTATGTTATAGCTGTACCTTCCACACAAACATATGATGGACATAGTTTACCAAATGTCCTTACTTCTTCTAACTTTAGCAATCTGACATTCAGCTACAGCTATTAAATGTTATTCCTTACAATCAGAAGAAATTTGATGCACCATTTGATGTTACCCACTGCTACTGAAGGGATGTCAAATGTGACTTCAAGGGGTGTACCATACATTCACATACCTCACATCCATTTTCTGGTGGACCCAGTCTAAAACAGTCTTGAGTTCACTGATTTAGATACTTTCAAATTTATTGTCAAGTTGACCTGATCAAACCTTGAACAAAGCAATAGGGTGAAGTATGCAAGTGGCGAAGCCTGCAATGTCTAGGCTCCCTCCAACCTTATCTTTGTTGCTTCCTCATTTATTTTCATTTCCTGCCATTTGACATTTTGCTGTTTTCCACTACATAGTTTCAACACAAGGATTAGGATACAATGTACAATTTGATTTAGGTTTACCTTCTTTATCCAATTATGAATGTAAGTGGTTCCTGCCAGTGGCTTACACACTCACCACTCAGTGACACTAAGTCTGTATCTATACCTTTTGTTCTTGCAGTTTACTCACTGATACTATTAACCTACTCTGATATCAATCCCTATGAAGTACATTACCTACTGCCCACCTCCCAGAAATCATTTGACTGATTGCCCAGCATTTATCTAGCTGCATAATACTCACTTGTCCATAATCTTTGATCGACACCAGATTCACAGCATTGATTACAAAGTTGCAAAGGAGTTTAAAAATTTAGAAATGATAAAAATAGGTTTCCTGAAATGTTGACCAATTCATTGCTGGAAATCTTTTTGTACTCCAGTACTTGTGTTTCACTCTAATATTAGCATCCTGGGGTGGTTGAAAACTTGTAATTGAGCCAAATCACATTTCCAAGCTGCTACACCCTTTTGTGTCCCTATATCGCATTATCATGACTCCATGGTCTACTTTACCTTTGGCTAGCCAAGCTTAATACTGCTTCTCATTCCTGATACACCCAACCTTCCACCCATCGCAATCTCCCTTGACTGCTCTAAATCTCAAATATTACCAGGAGGAGGTGAAAAACCTAGAGGTATAGTCACTGGGCTAGTATTCCAGAGAACTAGGTAAGTTCTGGGCACCTGGGTTTGAACCAAGCCATGGCAGATGATGGAATATGAATTTGATAAAAATCTGGATTAAAAGTCTGCAGTTATATAGGACATTGGTGAGGTCACAACTTGAATGTTGTGGGAAGTTTTGTTTTTCTAGTGTAAGGAAGGACATTTTTGCTATTGAGTGAGTTCAGCGATGGTTCACCAGACTGATTCCCAGGATAACAGGACTGATGTATGAAGAAACACTCAATCGACTGATTTGTACTCGCTGGAATTTAGAATGAGGGTGGATCTCATAGAAACATATAAAATTATGATGGGACTAGACAGCTTAGGTGTGGGAAGAATGTTCTCGATGATGTGGGGGGTCCAGAACTAAGGGTCACAGTTTCAGAATAATGGGTAAGCCATTCAGGTCTGAGATGAGGAAGATTTTCTTAACTCAGAGTTGTAAACCTGTGGAATTTATTGGAGCCAGTACGTTAGATATATTCAAGAGGGAGTTGGAAATGGCCCTTGTGGCTAAAGAGATCAGGAGTAAGGGGGTGCTGAGATTACATTATCAGCCATGATCGTAATGAATGGTAGGATAGGCGTGAAGGGCCTAATAGCCTACTCCTGCACCTATCTCCTCTGTTACCAATGATGACCATGAAACCATTGTCAATTGTTGGGAAAAAACTCATCTGGTTTGCTACTAACCTTTAGGGAGGTAACTGCCCTCCTTATCTAGTCTGACTGACATGTAACTCCAGATTAACAGTGATGTTATTGACTCTTAATGACCCTTTGAGTAATTAAGGATAAGCAATAAATGTTGATCTACATGTCCCATGAATGAATCAAAAAAAATCCCTTACTTAAATCTTATAATAGAACTGTAAGTATATGAAATGTTGTTTAACAAAATCAAAAATAAGATCAAAGGAACTAAACTATAAAATGTAGGCATGTGTAAGTTGTTGACATGGCAAATTCTAGGGTATATTTTGATCTGGTACTTGAAAAGAGAAATTTTATTTTTGTAATTGAAGAAGCTTATAACAATTTCAATTATAAATTTGTTATCTTTCAGGACAGAGCAAAATGTGTCTTTTATTCACATTATTGAGTTAAAATGAAATCTTTGTTGCTTTAGGTCCTGGGAGAGCCAAAACAGTTTCATGAGCTAATTGCAGAAATTACCTTTTCCAATCCGATGCCAGTGGATTTGTGCAATGGTACATTTATGGTGGAGGGAGCTGGCCTCACTGAGGAGCAGAGCATTCCATGTCCGTAAGTAGAATCTGCAGCTTTCAGCGTCTGAGTAAAATAGCATAGGGTAGCATTGTTGCCTGTGATTCAGAACGTACTAATTCAGGGACTTGAGCCATAATTGAACTGGCACGACAGTGCACTACTGAGGGAATGCTTTATTGTTGAAAGTGCTGTCGTTCAGATAAGACATTAACCATAAGCCCCCCCGCCATTCATGGGAGATAAAAGGTTGGAGAAGAGCCAGGAATTCTCCCCAGAGTGCTGGCTTATATTACCACTCAACCAACTTAATCTAAAACAAGTTAGCTGTTTGCTTTAACATTGCTAGGTCTGAGAACTTGCTGGAAGCATGAGGTGTGTTTTATGTATTGCAGTAGAGACCATACTTCAAGATTATGACAGTGGCTGTAAAATATTTTGGGCCTTTTGAGGTTATGAAATGAGTTATAATTATTTTTATCTTTTCTTTGCTCACGACTCAGTTTAACACCATCTAACCAATTAAAGACACTTAATTAACTCACCAAGTGGCTCAGTGAATAAAACATTGGCTGACAAGGAACTGAGTCTACAAGGTTAATCTTCAGTCTATGATTTTTGCTGATCTGTTATACAAAACTATTATATCACCTTAGAAATTATCTTAGATATCAGGGAATGAATAACCAATGTGATCAAATGACATAATTCTCTCCTCTATTATGAGAGATCTTAATCCATTTGAATTAAATAGGTTAGCATGAACAATAATTTCTATGCTATGTGTGCATTATTAATGTCACATTTCAGAATTTTTAGTGAGCCAAAGAATTTTCCAAATGCAAATATGACTAACCCTCACAATTTAAAAAAGCATTTAATTTTGCTAGTGTCTTATCTTCCAGTGAAGCACTCTAGTCCAATTTAATTTTCCTTTCTTTTTACTGACTTTTTTTTATTAGCCTTCTCCAACATTTGCCCAAATTCCCTTTAAGTGGCGTTACAGTCTCTGCTTAAAAAGCTAACCATGATATAGCTTTGCAAACACTATTTTTTTATGCAAAACTGTATTTAAACTGCCTCTTTGGCTTGTCTACATAACATAAGAACTCAGAGCAGGAGTAGGCCATCCGGCACTTTGAGCCTGCTCCACCATTCAATAAGGTCATGGCTGATCTCCTCGCAGCTGAGTGAACACCTGATTGCTTACATGGAGGACTTGTATTCCAATGGCAAGGGGCTGTCCTCCGCAATGCTGGACATGAGCCATGTGTGCCTGCAATTGTGACTAGATGAGGAGTCTCAGAAACATGCCACAATTAAAGTCCACAAGAGTTTGGTTTTTCATATTTATTTATTCACTGGATGAGAGCATCTCTGGCTAGGCCAGCATTTATTGCCCATCCCTAAAAAGAAAAATGGAGCAGCATGGTTAGCACTGCTGCCTCACAGCGCCAGGGATCCGGGTTTGATTCCAGCCTCGGGCAACTATCTGTGTGGAGTTTGCATGTTCTCCCCGTGTCTGCGTGGATTTCCTCCGGGTGCTCCAGTTTCCTCCCACAATCCAAAGATGTGCATGTCAGGTGAATTGGCTATGATAAATTGCCCATAGTGTTAGATGCATTAGTTAGGGGTAAATATAGGGTAAGGGAATGGGTCTGGGTGGGTTACTGTTCATAGGGTTGGTGTGGACTTGTTGGGCTGAAGGGCCTGTTTCCATACTGTAGGGAATCTAATCTAATCTGGCCTCAGCTCCACTTATCCGCCCTTTCACTGTAATCTTTAGTTCCTACATTGTTAAAAAAAAATAATATCTTAGCTTTAAAAACATCAACTTCTTTACAGGACAGGGAAGTCCATCAATTTACAACTCTGTGGGTGGAGAAGTTCCTTCTTAATTCAGTTCTGAATCTGCTGCCCCTAATTTTGAGGCTATGTCCTCTTGTCCAGGTTTCACCTGCCAGTGGAAACATCCTGTCTACGCCTATCTTATCTATTCCCTTCATAATTTTATGTGTTTCTATAAGGTCTCCCTCATTCTTCTAAATTCCGATGAATATAATCCCAGTCTACTCAGTCTCTCCTCATAAGCCAACCCCATCAACTCCAGAATAAACCTATTGAATCTCTGCACTCCGCCCCCCCACCCCCAGTGCCAGTGTCTAGTGATAATGCTACATTTATACCTTTCTCATTGATTGACTGCTCATTGGAAGCAGACGTAATAGTGACTCTCAGAAGAACTGAATATTGAGAGGGCACTTCATTAACTCACCAAGTGGCTCAGTGAATCAAATATTGGCTGACGAGGAACTGAGACTACAAGGATAATTTTCAGTCTATGTTTTTTGCTGATCTGTTATAAAAAGATAAGAAAAGAAATGTAGGAGCCTGGAGGAAGATCAGGAGAGTGGGATCGATTGGATTGGTCTTCTTGAAGAGCTGACAGTTATGATGGACAGAATGGCCTCTTTCTGTGGTTTTTGAATCCATGCTTACCCTCCCGGAATCTCAAACCGGAGTGAAGACTTTCAATTCCTGGCACCCAATGTCAGGCAGAGCAGAGATAGATGGCATTTTAAGGATTCATATGCCATTCTGCGGAAACACTTCTGTCAGTGCTAGCATTCTGTTTGAAAGAGAGAAGAGTTGGTCCAAGACTGGTATTTCACACTAAAATAAGAACAATTATGAGGGCTTAAAGCAGAGCTACTTAAAATAAATGAGAAATTTAGGTTAAGGGATACATCAATAGGAAGACAGTCATTGGTGTTTAAGGGAACGGTTCCAAATGCATAGAATAGTTACATTATGATGAATATGAAGCATTGCAAGGGGAGCACTGACCTTTGTAGTTAACGAAAAAGTTAATGGTAGCATCATACATGAAGATACATTGTGCAAAAATGGGTGGCAAGTCAAGGGAATGGATAGCCAAGTGTGCAGGCTGGGTGGATTGGACAAGGGCATGTAGGGTTACAGGGATAGGGTAAAGGCATGGGTCTGGGTGGGATGTTCTTGGGAGGGTCAGTGCAGACTCTAGCTGAATGGCTCCACACCATAGGAATTCTATGACTAAGAAGGGATACCTTAGAGAACGGGAGAATGCTAGCTAGAGATATAAAAATGGAGAGTTTCTATAGATAGTTTAAAAATGAAAGGAATTAACAAACTGCACCCAGGTCCTATAGAAACTGAGAGAGGAGAAACAATAATGGGAAATAAGGATATGACAGATATGTTGAACAAGTATTTTGCATCGGTCTTCACTACAGAAGGAAAAATTAATATCCAAGAATTGCTGTAAATCAGGAAATGGAAAAGATGGCTGAATTCAGAAAAGTCATGGTCACCAGTGAAATGGTGTTGAGTAAATTGTTGGAGCTTTGGTGTCCCTGTTTCATTTCATCCTAATGTCTTGAAATAATCAGTTAGTGAGAAAACTGGGGGTTTTCGTTTTTCAAACTTCACAGATGATGCCTTTACATTGGAAATTAGCGAATGTGACTTCTTTATTCAAAAAATAGGTAAATAGAAAGCAAGAAACTGTAACATCTATTTTAAAGAAAATATTAGAAACTGAACAAAGCTGTCATGGTGGGAGACTTAGAAAACGTTCAAGCTAATCAGGCAAAGTCCTCATGATTCTGTGAAAGTGGAGTCATGTTTAACCAGTTTTTCTGGAGTCCTTTGAGGAAGTAACAAATGCCAGAATAAAAGAGAACCAATCAATGTAACGTATGTAGATTTACAGAAGTTATTTAATAAGGTATCACATTAAAGGTTATTGTGGAAAATAAACACTCATGGAGTAGCTGATAGCATATTGGCACAAGTAGAAATTGGCTGACCAACAGGAAACAGAAATAAGTGGGTCCTACAGGTTGGTAACGTACAGCGAGTAATGCGTTACAGGGATCAGTGGTGGGCCTTTGACTTTAAATGATTTAGATGGAGGGACACAGGTATGGTTGCTAAGTCTGCTGATGACACAAAGATGGGAATATAAGCTGTGAAGAGGACGTTAGGAAGCTCCAAAAGGACATAGATAAGTTATGTGAGTAGGGATAGATCCATCAGATGGATTACATGGTGCACAAAATGAAATTGTCCGTTATGGCAGGAAGAACAATAGGAATTCATTACCTGATGATTTCACCAGTTCCAAGAGGCAAAGAGATTTTGGTATCTTGATGCATGAGTCACAAAGATTCGTACATTAAGTAATTAGGAAAGCTAATAGAATGTTAATGTGTTGTGCAAATGGAATTGATTTTAAAAGTAGGGAGGGGTTAGCCTTCATTCAGGCAGGGCATTGGTAAGACCACCTGCACATTGTCCACAGAATTGGTCTTCTTTAAGGAAGAATGCAAGGCTTTGGAAACAGTTCAGAAAAGATTTATTAGATTGATACCATGAGTGGGCATGTTGTCGACTGAGAAGAAGTTGGACAAGCAAGGTTTGTAGTTTAGAAAAACAAGACATGACCCGATCAAAACATGTAAGATCCTGAGGGGTCTTAATGTGGAAGATATGGAGAGGGTGTTTCCTCTTGTGGGATAATCAAGAATTTGAGGGCTGCACTTTCAAAATCAGGAGTGGCTCACTTCGACTGGCATAAGGAAAATGATTTCTCACAGAAGGTCGTGAGTCTCCAAAACTCTGTTCCTTAAAAGCTGATGGTAACAAGATTCTTATGAATGATGCTGATAGATTCTTGATGAGCAGTAGGGTGGAAGATTATTGGAGTGTGGGCAAAAATGTGCAATAACCAAATGTATAGAATGGCACTGCATGGTGAAAGGGCCAGATGGCCTACTCCTGCTCCTAATTTGTGGAGCTAAAACATAAATTGTGGACAGGAAAGTGCAGGCTCCCAAACTTCGAGCACCAGGGTTGCCTTCTGCTTCTGTTCGCTCTCAGAAAAGCATCTGGAAGTGATTTATCACTGATTGAAACAGAAACCAGAAAAAGGTAAATTGACAAGGTGGTTCTTTAACTTTCTATCACTTTTTATTTTGAAAAGAAACAATCAAGGCCACATTTAATTGTCATCTCTACTTGTCATTAGAAAGTAGTTGGATGACTGCAGTGTGTTCCTTCTCAATATTAAGCAGCTTATTGAGCACACGTTAGATGGTGGACTAGTTGATTATCTAGTTGTCTGTGTATCAGTTGAAGAACTACCAACTCAGTCATGGATACCATACATTTAAGTCAATAAATAGTATGTCTGCTCACTTTCTCCTTTATTGTTTGTTTCAGGGTGTCGGTGATCAAACCAGGCCAAGAAGTGAAGTTGAGGGTTAAATTTTCCCCTCAAAAACATGGCCTGAGGAAATTGACTGTGGATTTCAACACCGATGAATTGAAAGCTGTGAAAAGTTTTAAAAATATTATCATCAGACCAATGGACAAATAGGACCTGTCAATCATCTTCAAAAAATATTGTTTATGAAGACAATGCTTTTAAGAAGGGAAGAGAAGTCAACACAGATTTAGCAAAAGATATTTACGTTCTGCGTTCCTCTATCGTTCAGTGATAATATTCATTTAAATAATACGCTAAACCACTGTTAGGCATTCATATTCAGTTTTGCTTCATATCGTCAAAGGACGCAAATATTCCTTATAGTTGGTGTATTGTTCTTCTGTTTTTATTCGTTACTGTTACGTTTACTTAAGTTCCATCTGATGTGAAATTATGCAATTGCTTGACATCAATGATCTCTATAATCCAATATCATACAAGAGTCATTGCCTGTGAACAATGTAATACAGGCATTGGATGGTATTTGATTAGTAGCTCCGTTTGTGTTGTGGCTCACCTTACAATAGAAACCTGCAGTCAGACATTGGATCAAGCCATTTCACCAGTTGCATCAAATATAATTAACTCACCAAGAACTCAAGATACTAGACATAGCTCAGTGGGAACACTGCTGGATCCACTGTATCAGAAAATAAAGGATTTAAAGGCCACTCCAGCAGGCTTAGTCTAAAACATCATCAGTACAATACACGATGTGTGTGATATGTTAGATGTGTCATATTTGGGGTGAGACAGTAAACCAAAGTTATGTCTTCCTTCTTAAGTGGATGGAATAGATACCACAGCACATTTCAAACCAGTCATTCTATAAATGCAAATTCCATCTTTATTTACATTTGAGCCAGCTTCATCAATGGCATGGTGCTGAGTTCTGGGAGGGTTTGTGATTGAAGTAAGTAATTTTTAACCAAATATTTTTGCTATTTTAATGGAAATTGTTTCTTTTTATTTTGAGCTGGCCTAAAGCCAGGTTGCTAATGGTTCTTTATAATCTATATTGTTTGCACAAGCTATTAAACTTATCAGATTCTCTTTTGGCTTCATTTACGTAAATCAATTATAATGTGTTGTGCCAGTAATCTTAACAATAAAGTATTTTGCAAATACTGTGCTGGAGTGCAGTGACTTTCTTTAAACTGTCGTGCCACGTCTTAACCTCACATAGATGGTTCTCTTTGTAATGATTTCATTTTTTTTGTTTCAAGAATATACTTTATTCATAAAATTATTTGGATTACTTTACAATTGGTCATGCCATTCTTGTGCACACATTACATTTCTTTACATACAGGCATCAAAATTTATTTTTCCTATATTCAAGTCTGTACATTTACTATCCAGCTCTTCTGCTGAGATGTCAATGGAGCCCAAATGACAGGGTGGGCCTCCTGTTCTTCTTAGGCAGGCAGATGTTACACGGTGGTCTTTTCCCACCACGCCTTGGCGGCAGCTGCCCCAAGCTTCAGCGTGTCCCTCAACACATAGTCCTGGACCTTGGAATGTGCCATTCTGCAACACTCAGTCTGGGTCAGCTCCTTCAGCTGGAAGATCAACAGGTTTTGGACTGTCCAGACAGGTAGAACCTCAGTACGTAGTGACACTTGGTGTTTGCGTACCAGGGATCCACGCAGAGCTTGGTGTAGCCACACACAAAGATGGCCATCAGGGTGAGGGTGGCATTGGGTGTGTTTTTTTTCCCCCATTGCCCAGATCTTTATACACCAAGTTTTCTTTGTAATGCTTTCATGCATAGGTTTTCTTGTCAGGCTTCAGTTCGTGCCACAAACTGTCTAGTCAAAACTGGAACACAGCACCTTTTAGAATAGCCTTTATTGTCATGCACACTCAAATGAATGCAGAGGGAAGTTTGTTATGTTGCTTCTTGGCACCATCTTGGGTACAGGGTACCTAGGTGAGAACACTTTAAATGTTTCACAGAATTGAAACTGTAAAACAATGAGTGTGGGAATATAGAGTTTAAAAGTCCAGAATGAGAGTAAAATGTGTCTATAAAGTCCTCCAGTGACAGTGCTTACAGACCTTTTCCAACATGTGTCCATGGCTATCAGGCTTCAGAACACAAGGCCATACTGTCCCCAGACACTGGCCTCTGTCCAGGACTCGCTTTACAGCCCCTCCTGGCTCTAGCCCGGACTCTGCCCACGCTCACTCTGTTCCCCGCTCCGGGACTGTGCCCACGCTCACTCTGTTCCCCGCTCCGGGACTGTGCCCACGCTCACTCTGTTCCCCGCTCCGGGACTCTGCCCACGCTCACTCTGTTCCCCGCTCCGGGACTCTGCCCACGCTCACTCTGTTCCCCGCTCCGGGACTCTGCCCACGCTCACTCTGTTCCCCGCTCCGGGACTCTGCCCATGCTCACTCTGTTTCTTGCTCTGGCACACGGCCATTACTCACTGTGCTCCCCAGGAGAAAGTAAGGACTGAAGAAGGGCTGATGCCCGAAACGTCGATTCTCCTGCTCCTTGGATGCTGCCTGACCTGCTGTGATTTTCCAGCAACACATTTTCATCACTGTGCTCACCACCCCACCACTCAGACTGGGCGTTCCGCACTGCATATAAACATTCCCGTTTCCCCTTATTCTGTGAGGTAGTGCCTAATTACTACTGGTGGTCATATATTAGATACCTGACCCTGCTAAGTTGACATACCTTTTTTCTGCATTTAATTATAGAATAATATTTTATTTTATCAAATTTCTTCACTTTATCTTTCTCTGTAACTTTGAGATCTTGCTGCCATAATTATAAAGGGGTTCTCATCTTTATCCACATCGTCTTCCTGGATTGAACATCTTGCTGCTCCTGCAATAAGCAGAATACATGGACAGTTAGCTCGAAATAACTTGAGTTATATTACTGTAAATCAGTCCAGGAGTGAAACATCACATACAGGCAAGCAATTGGGCAATTCCAAACATGAACTTTCATTCAGAGACAGCAAAAGCAAACTGAAACAGAAATGACTAGAGGCTGCAGTTAGCCCCCACAGCGCCAACTAAATGCTGGCATTTGTGTAGTGTCCATGATTATCTGTTCCACCCAACACTCCTTGACTGGAACTGGGTATCAGTCAGCATTGTAGGTGAGTTCTGAATTAGAATCCTTACAGTGTGGAAACAGGCCCTTCAGCACAACAAGTCCACACTAACTGTCCAAAGAGTAACCTACCCAGATCCATTCACCTACATTCACCCCTGACTAATACACCTAACCTACATATCCCTGATCACTATGGGCAATTTAGCCAATTCACCTGACCTGCACATCTTTGGATTGTGGGAGGAAACCAGAGCACCCAGAGGAAACCCACGGAGAACGTGCAAACTCCACACAGACAGTCACCTGAGGCTGGAATCGAACCCAGGTCCCTGGTGCTGTGAGGCAGCAGTGCTAGCCACTGTGCCACCCCTGGATTCTGTAGCTGGCAGTGGAGTAAAAGGGCTGAACCCAGGGTTCATCTGCTCCTGACGGCTTCCTTTCTCTTTCTTTTTCCCTTCTTTTTAGTTTTGCTGCTTTTCTCTTTTTTTTCTTCCCTCATTTTCTTTCCTGTGAAGCCTGGATAGTGGCAGGCAAAGGAGGAGTCCTCTGGTGGAAACAACAATGGCAGCAATGCCAGCATAGGCTGGACAGAGCTCCACCCCAGCCTGCGCTCTCCCATTGGGCGAGAAGCAGCTTCTAGGCTAACTGCCCCCCCACCTACCCCGGCCCAGACTCGCAGGCTGGGTCAAGGCTCTGGGTTTGCAGCTAGGCCTGGGCGCCTGGAGTGCAGTGACTTCCTTTAAACTGCTCTGCCATGTCTTAGCTTCACATTGACACGAGGCATTGGTGGAAGGACAGCTGGTGATCGGCGGCAGTGGCTGAAGGAATATTGGATGGGCAACTGGAGGCTTCTCCCAGCCCAAAAACAAGGTGGCTTCTGGTGGCTTGGGGTGGCCGTCTCGGTCCAGCATTGCAGTATCATCCTGGCTGCGTTCTTCAGGGCATTATCATTGATTAATCCCAAAGCCCAAAAGCCATTAACTGAATTGTAATTAAATTTGCCTTAATTTTACATTTTTTATTGTTATGCATGACTTTTGTCATTGATGCAGACGTCATATTGATGACTTCTAAAATGTATTTTTCATATTATAGTATGCATGCTAATAAGTTCCTACTCTATACTACAAGGAGAACTGCATCCTCCCCAATGTCGTTCACATCCAACTGTTCCCAAACACACAGTACTCCATCTTTCATATTACCAATTCCCTTCTGCAGTTGTACAGCATGCCAGATTGATGTGGAAAATACTGGAGTAGGGTTGGGGGAGGTTGAGGGAGGGGGTAGTGTGTGTGTGGTGTGGCTCAAACCACAGTCTATACAGCAGGTCTGCATGTGGAGGATCCCCATCGTCTGCTCCACCACAGCTCTGGTTGCAGAACTAGACAGCAGCTCCATGAAGGAAGCCGTGCCGACTAAGTGACCAATACATCACTTCAAACAGGAAGTGACTATGGTGCTCTGAGCCCTTTCCCGCCCCAGACCCCCAGTCATTCAAGTTTTGATTGTGTTCAGCAGTGTTCATTGTCATATTTACATGATGGCCCTGCAGGACTGAACCTTAACCACACTCTGGACTGTAGTCAGACATCTCCTCTGTTCATTCCCAGTCATAATGGATGACTGACTGTGGCCATGTCACTGGACTGCTGCAGGCTGTGTCTATGACTGATGGTGCCAGGACCCCCTGACCAACAATAGACCCTCCCTGGAGTGAATGGAATGAGGGCCAGGTGGATCTCATTGACTATGAGTTCCATGACTGGGGTTGTTAACCTGGCTGAAAGATATGATTCAAGGGCCTGCCTTTGAGCTGGCTGGTCTGCATATGTAAATAAAGGGTGACTTGGTGACAGGATACCAGCCTCTGTGCAGCTTCTCACTCCGCTTGACTAGATTGTGGGCTGTTGCACACTCACTTTCTGACATGGCCATTTGGTCTTCACATTACACCAGCACTGAAAGCATTAAGACTCTGCTCAAAGCGCCAACATGCTAACAGGCATGGCACGGCATGAAAAGAGAAGGTAAGGCAATATATTCACACCATGGACATGTGGGTAGGCACTACACGAGTGAGTGTTAACACAGCAAGTGAGCAGCCTGAGAACCTGGGATTTTGGTCCAGTCTCTCAGCTGCCTATGTGTACAGTGTCCTTCAGCAGCTTTTCAGTGTTAGGTCTTGGTGTATCTTTCAATGTAGCTCTCTGCCTCCCATGCATCTTGCAAGAGGTTCAGCGAGGTGCCTTGAGTACAGTGAGGTGTAGGCTCAGGATGGCACAGTGGCTAGGTGGTTAGCACTACTGCCTTACGACACCAGGGTCCTGGGTTCGATTCCCGCTTCGGGCGACTGTCTGTGTGGAGTTTGCACAGTCTCCCTGTGTCTGTGTGGGTTTCCTCTGTGTGCTCTGGTTTCCTACCACAATCCAAAGGTGTGAATTGGCCATGCTAAATTGCCCATAGTGTTAGGTGCATTAGTCAGGGGTAAATATTGGGTAATGGAATAGGTCTGGGTGGGTTACTCTTCAGAGGGTCAGTGTGGACTTGTTGGGCCAAATAGCCTGTTGCTATACTGTAGGGAATCAAATCTAATGTAATCATTTAGATGCCAATACCTATTGATGAACGGTGTTTGGTTGGTGCTCATGTGTCATTACCAAGGTGCTAAGCAACATCTCGGCTCTCCACAGAGAATGACCACCTGAAGTCACATCTAACATAAAAGCAAAATACTAGGAATGCTGGTAACCTGAAACAAACAAGGAGAGCAGTGGAGAAAGTCAGCAGGTCTGGCAACATTTGTGCAGAGAAATGCAGTTAACATTTCAAGTGTATTATTATTCTTCATTAGAATTGAAAGATGTTGGAAAATATGCTTTTTTATACTTTTGTCAAAGGCAGAGGATGATCAAGAAGGCAGATGATAGAGAGGTCTAATGCAAAGGGAGAAATGAAGTAATAGAGAAAGAGAAAGAGATATGAAGAGGGTATAAATTAAGGTGTGAAAAGGAGATAAATTCATCCTTCCTATTACATGCAAATAAAACAAAACACAAACACAACATGGCTTGGGGTGGAAAGAGAATGTAAAAGAAGTGGAGAACAATCAGTTTCTGAAGTTATTGAATTCAATATTGAGATCTCGAGGCTGTAATGTATATAGATGTAAAATGAGGTATTGTTCCCCAAGCTTATGTGGTGCTTTATTGGAACTGCGCAACAAGCCTAGAACAGAATTGTTAACATGGGAGCAAGGTGTCTTATTGAAATGGCAAGCAACCGGATCATTCCTACAGATAAAGCCAATGTACTCCACAAAGCAGTCATTCAGTCTATGTTTAGACTTGGCATTGTGAAGGATTTCTTGAGAATTGTCAATGTTTAACTTGTTCAGTGCATTTGGTAAGAAAGGAAGCTAAAAACTAATGAGGTGAGTTGTGGCATTAATAAGGCACTTCACAACCTATAATTCCCTTTAATTAGAAATTCGCTGCCTCTTAGTGAGAAGTTAAAAATCACACTACACCAGATTATAGTCCAACAGGTTTATTTGAACGCACTAGCTTTCAGAGTGCGTTGAAGGTGGTTGATGAAGGAGCAGCGCTCTGAAAGCTAATGCTTCCAAATAAACCTGTTGTGTTTTGTGATTTTTAACATTGTACACCCCAGGCTAACACCAGCATCTCCAAATCTTAGCAAGAATTCTGCCTCTCACGTTCGCAGATGTAAAGAAGGTGCAATGCATTATTCCTGATGTTGAGGTAGTCATCACTATTGTCTTGTGTGGTTCTGTCATATTTCTGCCATAGCTCCTGTTTTTCAGACCTCTAAGATTCCACCCTTTGTGTAACTCAGGACAATATCATCTAAATTTAGACTGAAAAGGATCATAACAGCTATGAATAAATGTAATAACCATTGCAAAGTCAAACATAATGCTTTCCATGAAATGTTTAGAAGGATTTAGGTTGCATTGAACACCTCAACTTATGACCTCCACAATGGTGGCCTTGAAGTATATAAGTTGCTTAACTCATTGAGTGTCACCTTATTGGTACAAACTATAGGAAATATATTTTGCACAAACCAAGGAAACCTGTATAATAATGAACATTCTGCTTAAAACCTTAACAACAAACATTGAATATTTTGTTGGCCGCGGTTAAAAAAATAAAGTATTTTGGATTTTCTGTAGTGCTTACATATGGGAATATTAGTGAACAATCTTTTTGAGCTCCTTCTCTGTATCTATCTTTTGCAGCCAGTTGTAATACTTCTGCAATATCCTCTTATCTGTGCTGCTTCCTACACTGTGGTTGACAAGTTTTGGTGAACATCAGACTTTTTACACAAATATACAGAAAAATAGGGCTGATACTTTACATGGTTGATACATAACATCAAGGCTGGGAGTCTAAGATAGTTTAAGATAAAAGCCGACTTGTGACAATATTTATTGAAGCACATTCTAACAAAGAATTTTAAAGGCACAATGAATAGGAGATAAAAAGGCATATTAATTGCCTTTATCATTAGGGAAATGGATCATTAGGGAAATGGATTGTTAAGTGCTTACCCCAAAGGAATAGAGTAAAAATTGGATGGTCTGTACAATCTGCTTTCATAGAGATCACTGCTGACATCTACTGGACTCACTAGTTCCTTTAATAATTAGCCTGACCATTCAACTGACCTTTGTTTTTGCACTTATAAGCTAAGGGAAATCTATCAGGAGAAGTTCTTATAAAACCCTTTTCTTGCTTGATTTTTTTCGTTTGGTTATGCCTCTTTGAAAACCACTTGAAAACTTGTAAAGTCACAATTTGTATTCTTGTTTTAAATGTTTCCTTAAAAAATCTAGTCAGGAAGAAGAAAATCTCTGAGAAAGTGAGGACCACAGATGCTGGAGATCAGAGTGAAAAGTGTGGTGCTGGAAAAGCACAGCAAGTCAGGCAGCATCCGAGGAGCAGGAGAATTGACATTTCGGGCAGAAGCCGTTTATGCTGAATATTATTTTTAGTGGATCCCTTGATATATGCGATTTTGGAGAAGATTTGTAGCTGAGGTTGTGGATCAGGTTGTAAGTTTCTTCACTGAGCTAGTAGATTTGTTCTCAGACGTTTCATCACTATGCTAGGTAACATCATCAGTGAGCCTCCAACAAAGCACTGGTGTTCAGTTCCACTTGCTATTTATCTGTCTTGGTCTGTTGTGGTGGGTGATTTCACTTTCAGTCCTTTTCTGAGAGGTTGGTAAATGGAGTGCAAATCTATATGTTTGTTAATGGAATTCCGGTTTGAATGCCAGGCCTCTAGGAATTCCCATGCGTATCTTTGTTTAGCCTGTCCCAAGATGGATGTATTGTCCCAGTCAAACTGATATCCCTCTTAGTTTGTATGTATGGATACTAGTGATAGTTGGTCATGTCTTTTCGTAGCTAGTTGGTGCTCATGCATCCTGATGGCCAGTTTCCTGCCCTTTTGTTCAATGTAATATTTCTTGCAGTCCTTGCAGGGTATTTTGTACATCATATACAAAGGGCAAACCTGTTTCCAGTGACAAAAACCAGTAACCAACCATAGAGATTAAAGGTGATTAGCAAAAGCAGGGTGAATAAAGTAATTTTATTTTTTAAACTGTGAGTTTTTATGGTCTTGAATGCACTGCATGAAGAAGTAATGGTTGCACATTCATTACTAATGTTTAAAAGTGTGAGGGACAGATAACTGACAGAAGAAATGTATAGATATACAGAGAAAGAGTAGGAGAGTGCGTTTAGTTGATTACATATTCAAAGGGCTGCACAGGCATGATAGACGATTTGTGTACCCTTAATCTATGATCCCATCATTCAATGATTGTTTTCTACTAGATGCAATTATTAAGCTTTATTACTGCATACCAGAAAACAAAATCATTCCATTTAGGTACAGAAGTGCTCCTGTAGGCTCTGCCACCAACAGGCCTCAGACTTGGATATCTTTCGGTGTTGTATCTACTTACAATCATCTCTCCTCATTAAAACGTTTGTTCACTTCAAGAAACGAACTTTCAGGTGAAGTTACGTCATTTTACCTTTAAAGCCCTGCAAACTGACTCTTATCTAATATCCAACCTCTGACTCTCAACGCTGTGGCCTCAGATTACCTCATCTGGAGATTATAGAGTTAACTGAAATAATAATGTTGCTGCATATTTGTCAAAAGTTTACCTTTGGAAATTGTCAGGCAAAGTGACCACTCAGATAACTTGCAGCAGGTACTGAAAAGGGAATTGGAATCCAGGATGCAATAGAAATAATAGATTTCATGAAATCAATGGTATAATTAAAATCTGTTATTGTTTATTGATATTTACACATTGGCCTGCTAAATTCACTGTATCATAAATGGGCAATCCGAGACTGCCATTTCAAAGGTAGCATCATTATATTATGTAATATTAAATATTATAATTAAATCATCAACTGTACTATTAAATGCAATCACAGTTGTGATAAAGGCAGCATGGCAGCAAATGTGTGCAAGCTTTTAATTAAATAAAAACACCATTTTAAAATTATTAGCACTGACAGTTTGAAACCGTATTTTTCAAAAAGAAAACTTAGCTATGTTAATCGGACTAAAAACTTTTTGAAAAAGCCAATGATTTAAGGTTTGCCTCTGATGTTGTCAGAACGGGTCTATTTTCACTCCATGCTGGTCAGTTTTCTCTCTATACAGATAATTGTTCTCTGCTAAAAATAATCCTGTGTTTTAAGCAAAAGCACATATGGTGGGATTGTTAAATATTTAATTGGAATGGATTTGCTAATTTCTTCGCCTTTCAATGAAATTGAACTTTATCTGTTCATTTAATGTTTTGATATCAGATTGGCAAAGCGTAGAACTGTTTGGCAAGGTGTACTTATGTAGTGCACCTTGGTGCTCTAGTGACAGAAATGCCACGCCTTGCTTGCTTACTTTCTAGCAAGGAAAACAATTGGGTTCACTGGTATCAATTAGACCTCAAAAACTATTTTCATGATTGCTAAAAGCAGGCAAAGAGTTCTAGAAGAGGGTTCAGTACTGCCCAGAATGCACCAGTACTGACCAGTCTTGCATGTGAAATAAGTGAATTTGCAATTTGGATCTGTTATATTCACAAACGCCTTCTTCACCACTTTTTCTACTTGCCCTGATGCCTGGTGGACATGCACACCACAGTCCCTCTGATCCTCAGTGCTTCCCAGGCTGTTGCCATTCATCATGTATTCCCTTGCCTTGTTTGTTCTGTCCAAGTGCATCACCACTTTTGTTGCCTTTATCCTACTCCATGACTTTTTCTACTATGGCTGTGTCTCAGGGATTTGCTTGCAATTGTGGAAATGCTCACTGTGAAAACACTAAGCACTCCTTTTTTTACTTCTATGCTTCCCAGTTGGCTTCCTATTACAACACCCATGGGAAAATGCATTGATATTCAAAGTCTCACTACTCCTGCAATCATCGCCGAAGTTAAAGATTTCATCAAATTACTCAAACTTTCTAATTCGACTGTCTGATAAATTTGGGTCAACAGAAAACACTGAGCCTGTTCTGTACTTATTTACTGTCTGAATCAGTGTATATTATAATTAAATCAATTCTTACTGCAGGCAAACAAACATATGTATTATCAACAAACAACTCGACTAGCTGAAAGGGCCATTCCCCCTTCTTAAATCTGTATTGACATATGCTGACAGACACATGGTTACACATGGACATATTGGTTATGTCTCACCAACTTTATTGAGTTGTTCAAGGAGGTGACCAGGTGTATGGATGGGGTCTAATGCATTTCAGTGTAGTCAACATTTATCCAGATTAAAGTCCATTTGGGACTGATCAGCCCATCTATATCCTCCTGTAATCTAAGGTTACCCTCCTCATTACTTACAACCCAAACAACTTTTGCATCGTCTGCAAACCCTTCTACATTCAAGTTTGAATCATTTGTAAAATTTGCAATTAGCAATGGTCTCAACCCATGTGGGACACAATTGGACACCAGCTTCCAGTTGGCAAAACACTCCTTAACCATTACTCTCTGTTTCCTGCCATTCAGCCAGTTGTGGATCCAATTTGTCAAATTTCCTTGGATCCCATGTGCTCTTCTCATTGCTATCAGTCTCCCATGGAGGATCATGAGGGGAGGCAATTATCTAACTGGGACTCGGGTTCAAATCCAGCCATGCCAAATGGTAGAATTTGAGTGCAAACAGAAAATCTGAAATTAAGAGTCTCATGATGACCATGAATCCATTGTCAATTGTTGGAAAAACTCATCTGCTTCATTAATGCCCTTTAGGCAAGGAAACAGCCATTCCTACCTGGTCTGGCCTACATGCAATTCCAGTTCCATTGCGATGTGTTTGGTTCTTGACTGCCCTCTGGACTAGTGGGATGGGCAATAAATACTGCCTTAGCCAGTGACATTGTCATCCTGTGAATGAATTTTAAAAAAACTTATCAAAAGCTGAAGTTCAAGTAAACTACGGTGAAATGCATTGGCCCCCCCATCCATACACCTGGTCACCTCTTTGAACAATTCAATAAAATCGGTGAGATGTAACCAATATGTCCATATATAACCATGTGTCTGTCAGCACGTGTCAATACGATTTAAGAATGGGAATGGAGCTTAAACTAGTCGAGTTATTTGTTGATAATGCATATGTTTGTTTGCCTGCAGTAAGAATTGACTTAATTATAATACAAACTGATTCAGACAGTAATTAAGTACAGAACACAGTTAGTGTTTTCTGTTGACCCAAATCTATCAGACAGATGAATTAGAAAGTTTGAGTAATTTGATGAAACCTTTAACTTCGGCGATGATCGCAGGAGTAGTGAGACTTTGAATATCAGTGCATTTTCCCATGGGTGTTGTAATAGGAAGCCACTGCATAGAAGTTAAAAAAAAGTGTTTTCACAGTGAGCATTTCCACAATTGCAAGCAGATCCCTGAGACACAGCCACAGTAGAAAAAGTCATGGTGTAGGATAAAGGCAACAAAGGCCATTTTAAAATGTTTTGGAAACAGATTCTAGCTGAAGGAGATTGATGAATTTTAAGAGAAGCTGTCAAAATCAGAAGATAGTTGAATTAAACTGCAGATTTAGTGAGAAGTCTTATTAAGGCCACAGCCATAGAGGTTTATTTCCAGCATCATGGGAAGGAATTTACATTGCATGTTAAACTGTGAAAGGTGGGAAAGCATCGATTTTTCAATCAAGGAAGTGAACTGTATAATGTGGAAAATCACCATTTGTCTGTAGGAGGAGGGATGTGACCATTTTGTATTGCATGAACGTGTTGGAAATCTCTCGCAAGCAGTACATAGATACAGAGTTACTATTTGATCAAATTTTAATCCTTAAAAGGAAATAAAATAACAGCATTGTAATAATGCAGACTTGGTATTTGTCTGAAAAATATTAAACAGCATTACCAATAATTCATCCTGAGCATTGACTAGTAGTGATTGGCTCTCATTTTAATAGAGTTGGTGAGTTGTGAAGCTCCATTCAAATCACTTCACAAGATCATGATTAATCACCCCCAAAACAGCCTCAACTGGATCCCTGCCATCAGTCAGCTGGCTCCAGTTCCTGTTCCTCAGCTGCCCCTTGGAAATTGGGCTGCCCATGGCAAGGTTTGCAGGATATCCAGAAGCACTGTCCCAGTATTTTCCAGGCAGCCTTACCTCCAAGCTATCCAAGAAGACTGAAAAACCCAGCTCTTCAACCTCATTCCACTTTCCTCAAATGTTGTCAGACCTGCTGCACACTCCTAACAACTTCTGTCTGATGTCTCAAACTTCCAGCATTTACAGAAAATAATAATAAGCATGAGGCTGGGCTTGGGGGGTTTGACATATAGAGAGAGACTATATGGCTGGGGCTATTTTCCCTGGAGCATTGGAAGCTGATAGCTGACCTTATACAAGTTTATAACATCATGACGAGTATGGATAGGGTGAATAGCCAAGATCTTTTTCCCAGGGTAGGAGATTCCAAGACTACAGGCATAGGTTTAACTTGAGAGGGGAAAGATTTAAAAAGGATCTAAGGGGGCAATATTTTCAAGCAGAGAGTGGTGAGTGCATGGAATAAACTGCCAGAGGCAGTGATGGAGGCTGGTACAAAGACTATATTTAAAAGGCACCAGGATGGGTTTATGAATAGGAAGGATTCAGAGGGATAGGTGCCAAATGCTAGTAAATGGGATTAGGGCAGATTGGGATGCTTGGTCAGCATGAATGAGTTGGATCGAAGGGTCTGTTTCTGTGATGTACGACTTTATGACTCATTTGCAAAATTTTGCTGGTGTAACACAGAGAAAAAAATGCTTTCATATTTCTTTAAAAAGATCTTCTCTCAGTTATGCTCTGTAAGAAGAGGCGGACAGCTGCAGGCAAAGATACGATACAGCTTTTACTGAAACCAAGATAACAAACTATCATAGAATGAGGAGAATCATGTGTTTCAATTTAACAAACCTAAATACCCACCCATTATGTCACAAAAAAAATTATTGTATTCCCAAGGATGAATTTCCACTCAACATAATATTACCTTTAATGTTAATGCTATATCTGCCATTATCCTTTTCAGATTGGCCTAACTTTGATGTGTTATTTAAAGCTGTCTGCTTTTGGTTTTCAGAATATATTTTGACTTTCAATCAAGGATTAAAAGATTTAAAATGGAAATAATATTTTTACTCAGCTCGAAGCAAAGTAGTTAGAGTCATAGTGTCATAGAGATGTACAGCATGGAAACAGACCTTTTCAGTCCAACTCGACCATGCTGACCAGATATCCTAACCTAATCGAGTCCCATTTGCCAGCACTCAGCCCATATCCCTCTAAACCCTTCCTATTCATATACCCATTCAGATGCCTTTTAAATGCTGTAATTATACCAGCCTCCACCACTTCCTCCGGCAGCTCATTCCATACATGCACCACCCTTTGCATGAAAAAGTTGCCCCTAAGGTCTCTTTTATATCTTTCTCCTCTCACCCTAAACCTATGCCCTCTTGGTCTTCCCCCCACCCCAGGGAAAAGACCTTGTCTATTTATCCTATCCATGCCCCTCATGATTTTATAAACCTCTTTAAGGTCACCCCTCAGCCTCTGATCTCCAGGGAAAACAGCCCCAGCCTATTTAGCCTATCCCTATAACTCAAACCCGCCAATCCTGGCAACATTCTTGTAAATCTTTTCTGAATCCTTTCAAGTTTCACAACATCCTTCTGATAGGAAAGATACCAGAATTGCATGCAATATTCGAAAAACAGCCTATCCAATGTCCTGTACAGCCGCAATATGACCTCCCAACTCATATATTCAATGCTTTGACCAATAAAGGAAAGCATGCCAAATGCCTTCTTCACTTTCCTATCAACCTGTGACTCTACTTTCAAGGAACTGTGAATCTGCACTCCAAAGTCTCTTTGTTCAGCAACACTCCTCAGTACCTTACCATTAAGTGTATAAGTCCTGCTTTTCCAAAATGCAGGATATCACATTTATCTAATTTAAAATCCATCTGCCACTCCTCAGCCCATTGGCCGATCTGATGAAGATCCCATTGTACTCTGAGGCAACCGTGTTTGTTGTCCATTACACCTCTAATTTTGGTATCACCTGCAAACTTACTAACTATACCTCTTATGTTCACATCCAAATCATTTATATAAATGATGAAAAACAGTGGACCCAGCACCGATCCTTGTGGCACTCCACTGGTCACAGGCCTCCAGTCTGAAAAACAACCCTTCACCACCACCCTCTGTCTTCTACCTTTGAGCCAATTCTGTATCCAAATGGCTAGGTCTCCCTGTATTCCATGAGATCTAACCTTGGTAACCAGCCTCCCATGGGGAACCTTGTCAAGCGCCGTACTGAAGTCCATATAGATCACATTCACCACTTTGCCCTCATCAATCTTCTTTGTTACTTCTTCAAAAAACTCAGTTAAGTTTTTAAGACATGATTTCCCATGCACAAAGCTTTGCTGACTATCGCTAATTACTCCTTGCCTTTCCAAATACATGTAAATCCTGTCCCTCAGGTTACCTTCCAACAACTTGCCCACCACCGATGTCAAGCTCACTGATCTCCTGTTCCCTGGCTTGTCCTTACTAACTTTCTTAAATAGCAACACCAAGTTAACCAACCTTCACTCTTCTGGCATCTAATCTGTGCCTATCAATGATATAAATATCTCTGCAAGGGGCCCAGTGATCATTTCCCTAGCTTCCCACAGAGTTCTAGGTTTCACCTGATCAGGTCCTGGGGATCTATCCACTTTTATGCATTTTAAGATTTTTTCAAGATGTCACCATCTATTTCCCAACATTCTATACCTCCCATGCCCTTCTTTACAGTAAACAGTGAAGCAAAATACTCGTTCGATATCTCCCCCATCTCCTGCAGCTCCACGCAAATGCTGCCTTGCTGATCCTTAAGAGGCCCTATTCTCCATCTAGTTACCCAGTTGTTCTCAATGTATTTGCAAAAATGCTTTGGATTCTCCTTAACCATATTTGCCAAAGCTGCCTCATATCCCCTTTTTGTCCTCCTGAATTCCCTCTTAAGTGTACTCCTACTGCCTTTGTACTCTTCTAAGGGTTCACTCTACCTCTCCTGTCTGTACCTGACATATGCTTCCTTCTTTTTCTTATCCAAAACCTCAATTTCTCTAATCATCCAGCATTCCCCCACACCTACCAGCCTTTCCTTTCACCCTAACAGAAGTATACTGTCTCTGGACTCTTGTTATCTCAATTTTGAAGGCTTCCCATTTTCCGACTGTCCTTTTACCTGCGAACATCTGCCTCCAATTAGCTTTTGAAAGTTCTTGCCTAATACCGTTAAAATTAGCCTTCCTCCAGTTTAGAACTTCAATTTTTAGATCTGGTCTATCCTTTTCCAACGCTATTTTAAAACTAATAGAATTATGGTCTTGACATTCATTAATCTACAAACACCATCATTCCAATAATCTGTATATTATTTAAAATGATGAAACTTTTGCTGAAGTCAAGTCTGATTTTTTGATCAATTTTAATTAACAAACAAATTAATTAATTTATTCATTTTTCTAAACAAATAGATGCATTTAGAATTTTACTAAATCCAATTAGTGTATTTCTTTATGCCTTCACTTCAAGTTTCTAGATTTTTCCCAGCAGGTCATAATGTGAAGTTTTGCATACTTTAGTTACTGATTCAGTTCAAAGTTGACCACAAAGTTTACCAAAATTATAAGTTATTCTAGCTATTTCAATGTTAACCAATTTATTTTAAGGAGTTAAAATCCATGCCAATAAAACAGAGCAATTTAGTACAAATATGTTAAGCATTTAAAGTAAATATTTTGACAGCAATTTCTAAATTATTGTGCCCCAGGATTAGAAAGTTGATTTCACTCTTGGACTCTGCGATTAGCATCTCCATCATTATTTGATTTTATCCATAAGTCCTTTAATTGTAGGAAGCTACAAACATTAAAATGCAATTAAGCTGCTGCTTTTTAGAGGTATGCATTTATAGTGTGCAGATTGGGTAAAGAATGTTTAGCTCACTGTATGAAGTGCAAAGTGAGTTCAGGAAGTAAAGCAAATAATATATTTAAGGAAAATGTCATAACGGAGCCTATGTTTCTCCCATTAGTCAGTCATCATGTCCTAAATCTTTTCACAAAGAAAGTTGCAGGTATCAACATTTGACTGGAGACAGGACAATTGTTGAAATCAGCAGAGCTTTTAAAAAAGGTCAGTAGAGGGAAATAACTTCTCAAACTGTTTAATAGTGGATCCAGAGTGATTTTGAATGTCATTGATACAGACCACCAAGAAATCCAATCAAAAATTGCGAAATTATTTATCTACATAAAGAGTGGTGAGAAAGTTGAACTCTCCATCACAAAGACTGACTTCAGCAAATGATATCGACACATTTAAAGGGGAATGAGGAAAGCATTCAAGGAAAAGGTAAAAGAGGTTTATGATGATAGATTTAGATAAGGTAGAACTTGGGAGGAGGTTTGAATAGAATGTAAATACTTGTATAGACTGGTTCAACAATAGGCCTGTTTCTGTATTCTATATCCAAAGTAAACCTGTGATGTCCCAAGCTGAGAGAAGTTGGCATTGTCATGATAGCCATCTGTCAGATTTCAGCTCCATTTAGACACCTTGGGTAGAGAAAGATAGCATATGGGTACATGTCAAACATTACACAGCAGGACATAGTGAGATCAATTGCTCTGCACAAGTTCTAAAATGTTTAAATACCACCTCCATTACCTTAGGAATGATGGATGGAAGGAAATGATTCACATTTCCAGGGCACAATATCATTGCAACACAAAATACAGAAAATAACTTGGCCTTAATTTTAATGGAATAATCACATACAGAATAATATTTGAAAGATAGATTGACATGGAACAAAATTGTTGCATTAGTGTTTGTGAGATTTCCTGTATATAATGATTATAAATATTGAATTACTAGAGGTCACTTTTAAGGTAAAGTTTTGGAAGTGAAAACAGTCACTTCTGCAGAGAGAGCAGGTGGTGAATAGGAAGAATGCAGTTGAAACAGAAATGTCTCAAATGAGTAAGTTATATTGCCAAATCTTTTTGATCATTTGCCAGCGGACAGGATTCATTAAGAAAACATTCAATGTAAGGTTTGCATTTGATGGTAAGGCAACTTAAAGAGAAAGTGATGAGGCAAAAGATAGTTAAGTTGCAAACGTACTGGTTTTCCAAAATCCTGCAAGTAATAATCAATTTGTTGGTGTGACTCAATAATCTCTAAGTGCTTCACATTGATTGGATCAGTTGGTCCCTGTCATGGTGCTAGTGTAAGGTTACTTGACAGGCATTCTCATGGGCTCTCATCAGAGCAGGATAAAGACATATCTACTGACAGATACAAGCTCAAAAGGCAGTTGAGTTTAACCAGTTAGTTAGATGAAGAAGTTATGGTCAGGATCAGATTACACAGCAGTTGTTACAAAATAACTGATGACATAGCAATGCCAACGTGCAGAATATTTCAAATTCTTTCATGATTGAATATTGTATTGATCTCTTTGACTGTGCTTGTCCTTCATTATTTAGTTTCACGGAAATAAGATTGCTTAACAATTTGCATCCAGCACCTTTTATCAGCTGCTGTCCTGATTTGTCTTAAGGAAGATTGGAAAAACAGGCACAAAAGATATAAAAATACATATTTTAATTCCTAACGGTATGATATTGTTATTGTCAATATAATGTGCATCTGGAAAAAGCACAGCATGTCAAGCAGCTCAGAGGAGCAGGGGAGTCGAAGTTACAGGTCTGAACCTTTCATCAGGACTGGGCGAGGGGAAGGGGTTGAGAAATAAATAAAGGGAGGGGGTGGGGCTAGGGGAAAGGTAGGTGGGATGGTGATAATTGGACGCAGGTAGGAGGCGATTATGATGGGTGGGAAGGAAGATGGACAGATTAGGTCAGGTCAAAGGGACGGAGCGGAGAAGGAGGGCTGGATCTGGGATGAGGTGGGGGTTGGGGTGATTTTGAAGCTGGTGAATTCTATGTTAAGGCCGTTTGGTTGTACGCTAAGAAGATGAGGTGTTCTTCTTTCAGTTTGCATGTGCCTTAGTTTGATGGTGGAGGAGACCCAGGATGGACATATCGTTAGGGGAGTTGAAATGGATGGCAACCAGGAGGTGGGGTTGATTGGAGGATATAGACCATAGATGTTCCCTAAACTGGTCCCTGAGTTTTCGCTCGGTTTCGTCGATGTAGAGGAGACCACATCGGGAGCAAGAGATGCAATAAATCAGGTTACAGGAGATGCAGATGAATTGTTAAT
The DNA here is from genome assembly GCF_047496795.1 of Chiloscyllium punctatum. Lineage (NCBI taxonomy): Eukaryota > Metazoa > Chordata > Chondrichthyes > Orectolobiformes > Hemiscylliidae > Chiloscyllium > Chiloscyllium punctatum. Next base: position 66,548,007 of record NC_092775.1, read on the forward strand.
GTAAGATGTTCCAATGACTTAAAGAGGTAATGGATGCCACTATGTCATGAGAATATCTAAGGTTAGGTAAATTGATCGTACAGTATCTGTTTGATAGATCTTCCTTTATTTAATTGTCATTTATATTTGCTGCTTCTGCTTATTATCCTTTCAATCAATGAAAGCTTCTTATGTTTAAAATTGGTGACAGGACTGTGAGTTTTAAACAAACAATAGTACATTCAACTTTTCCAAAGGGAAGAAAAATTAACATATGAGCAAGGAACAGGAGAAGGCTAGTCGGCCCTTTGAGCCTTCTCTATCTCTCAATAAGATCATGGCTGACCTGCTGACCTGATTTTAACCTCAACTCTACATTCCTATGTAATGCTGATAATATTGATCCCTTTGGTAGTTAGGAATCTTGGTTAGAGTGGTGCTGGAAAAGCACAGCAGTTCAGGCAGCATCCGAGCAGCAGGAAAATCGACGTTTTGGGCAAAAGCCCTTCATCAGGAATACAGGCAGAGAGCCTGAAGGGTGGAGAGATAAGTAAGAGGATAGTGAGGGTGGGGAGAAAGTAGCATTGAGTACAATAGGTGAGTGGGGGAGGGGATGAAGGTGATAAGTCTGGGCGGGGAGGGTGGAGTGGATAAGTGGAAAAGAAGGTAGGCAGGTAGGACAATTCATGGGGACAGTGCTGAGCTGGAAGTTTGGAACTGGGGTGATGTGGGGGAAGGGGAAATGAGGAAACTGTTGAAGTCTTGATGCCCTGGGGTTGAAGTGATCTGAGGCAGAATATGAGGCGTTCTTCCTTCAGGAGTCTGGTGGTGAGGGAGCGGCGGTGAAGGAGGCCCAGGATCTCCGTGTCCTTGGCAGAGTGGGAGGAGGAGTTGAAATGTTGGGCCACAGGGCAGTGTGGTTGATTGGTGCGGGTGTCCCAGAGATGTTCCCTAAAGCGCTCTGCTAGGTGTCCAGTCTCCCCAATGTAGAGGCGGAAGATGAGGCGTTCTTCCTCCAGGCGTCTGGTGGTGAGGGAGCAGCGGTGAAGGAGGCCCAGGACCTCCATGTCATTTATTGTATCCGTTGCTCCCGATGCGGTCTCCTCTACATTGGGAAGACTGGACGCTTCCGAGCAACACTAATCCAGAATCTGGTTTCCAGCATCTGCAGTCATTGTTTTTACCTAATTAAGAATCTTAACTACCTCAGTCTGAAAAAAATATGCGAAGGTTCTGCATCCACTGCCTTTGAAGGATCCACTGCATCCAAAGACTCAAAAAGCTCTGAGATAAATAAAGCCCTTCTGATCCTAATCTTAAATGGTCATTCCCTCATTTTTGATATATGGCCCTTTGTTCTTGGTTCCCCTGAAAGAGGGACACCTTTCCACAACCATTCAGTTAAGTCAACCCGTAATTTTACATTTTTCAATTAAGTCACCTCTGACTCTTCTAAACTCCCAGCCTGTCTTAATTTTCCTCATAAGGTCAATTGGCTCATTCTAGGTATTTGTCCAGATATCTGCTTCCAACATATTAACATCGTTCCCTAAGTACAGTGTGACCAGTACTGTGTACAGTACTCTAGATGCAGTCTCACCAATGCCCTGTAAAACTGACTCTCGCATTCAATTCCTCTTGCAATAAAACGTAAAAGTTCATTAACAGTCCTGATTACTTGTTGTACCTGTATCTTAAAATTATGCTCCCCTCAATTGTAGTTGGATTTATACATGAACTTTTATTTAATCTTCATTTTGTGATTTGTTTGCAACTTGACAACAATTACCATAGTTACAGACATCAAATTTTTGATCACAGTGTTCTGTCAATCTAATGATTAAAATGGTTAGTTGAGGTTGCCACAATCCGAATGAGAATATATTTAAGACAGAGGATTTCTTGGTGGGTGGGAATTAAAGGTTATTATGGTTGGATGAGAATGTAGAAATCAAAACGCAAACAAATCAGCGATGATTTTATTGAATGATGGAGCAATCTTGAGGGACCAAATGGCCTAATGGCCAAATAGGCAAATGCTCCGAATTCATATGCTCACATGTAATCAGACTGGAAGTCAAGCAAGTGCTGTGTTAAATATTTACTTTGAAAACTGCAAGAAATTAATGCAATTTATTTTCTTATTTGAGCATCTTTGTCGAGGGCCTCATTAAGCATTGATGATAACTATGAGTCTGGATGACACTGTAATCCAGGCGATGTTGGATCATTTGCGCAATATACACCCCATCACTCTCAAAGACCTCTGTCTCTTATCAGATTCTGACTGAACAGAATTGTTTCCATTTAGACCTCAATAGCTAGTCTCTTGGGTAGACACTTTGCCTAGGATTATCTGCTTTTGCCTGTGATTAGCTGTCTATTCACTAGTTAGTTTGAAAACATGACCTGCGGCTGCATATGTGGAAAGCTCAGCCTCTGCGTCACTTGAATGTAATTGGTTTCCTGTGAATGAGTATTATAGATAAACTATCTACCAGAAACAAACACCATAATTTTTTTGAATATTAATTCGCAACTCCTAAATGGATCAAAATCTTGGAATTCCCACCACAACAAAGTGGAATCTCAAATACTGAAACAAAGGAAGAATTTTAACAGCCAAGAGTTGATGGGTTCAGGTGCAGGGGATATCAATCATGAAAAGAGTTCTTGTTTTGGGAATCTGACATGATGTTGCTCACTTCTAGAATACATTCAATGGTGAGTGGGAAACATCCACAAAATATCAGGTTACTATAGCAGTATGTTTTGCAAAATATTCTGATTTGATCTAATTTAAAGAAACATCACTGGGCCAAATTTCACCAGCTTTTTAAGGACATGGATAATGGTAACTCTGTATGGTGAGATTAGAAAAAAAATGAGAGAAAGTAGATGGTGAGAATTCCTGTCATAAAAGTTAGGGTGAGTATCTGGTAGCTCACTACTTCCCTACTTGGCCTCAATCTTGGCCACCTCGTGGCATGCTTCATGGACAGCAACCACTTGCACCTCCAAGGATGTTAGTATTGGACACGTACCAGCCTCACCACATCATCATGGCACATTTTCAGCTGACTTCGAATACAGTTCTCAATGCTGCACTTTGGAGTGCACCAACACCTTATATAGTAATTCTGTTTCCAGGACACCCTGTGCATAAGGACAAGCCTCTATATCATGGATTGAATGAAGGTGTATTTCTGAGCTCCTTGCTTCTTCTCTTAGTGCTCATTTTGTACCTAATTTGATACTTGTGGCATCTCTGCCTTGCCTCCCTAAACTTGTGTTGTCTTTTTGCATTTTTCTGCCTCAGTCAGAGCTTAACACTCTCACAGAAGTTTTGTAATGTTTGTGAAAGAAATGAAGCTGGGCAGTATGACAGGTCATCAGCAGTGGTCAGTCACGAGGGTGACCATATGCTCAGTGAGTCCAAAAAGATATTTTTAAAACGTACAAAAGTTTTTGAATCGACTATTGAGATCAGCTAGTTGGATATTGTAACATTTCAATCGAGATTACTGGTAGCTTTGATGTTGATGGTTGAATAGTCTGTTTCCTGATTCTTACATTGGTATATTAGTTGATACAATGTAGTTCTGGTTCGTTTCGACTGCGAGTGAATTCCAGCATTAGGGTGTGAGACTGAGTCCTTTTGGCTGTCCTATTTGTTTTTCTCTGGCTGTCAGCCAGCCAACTTCTAGCCCTCAGAGTGTGATAAGTCTTTACCCCGCAGTACAGAATCCGGTAGGGTATAATTCTTCGACTGTGACCTTCACAGCGTGCAAACGCTCAAACCCATGGCAGGACATATGACAGAGTGAGTTGCATGAGTATACTCCAGTAGAGTTGACTTTTTAACCCCTGTTCTTTTTTAATAAAGGAAAAGTAAACAGGAAGTGTGGCTGCAATTTGGGATAAAATTTGTAGGGGATGGCTTGCGGCTGAGCAAGGATTTGACAGCTCCTGCTATCATTGTAACTACATGAAATCACAATCTAGTCTATTTCAACTTGCCTATTCCTCCCTCTTTGGAGCATTGTTGTTTGAAGTTCCCTTTGTATCTGTAGGTCTGACATTCATGTGTGTTTTTTCTCTCTGCCCAAATAACCACATAATTTATACCATAGCCATTTTTGCTGTATCAGCCTGATTCTAAAAACTGCATTTTGGAATTTACAAGTTACAAATTAAAAATAACCATAATACTTGGAGTTCTGACCCATCATTATAATATTGTGAAGCTTAAATAATTACAAATAGAACATAGAACATGCTCTTCGGCCCTCAATGATCTCCATGTGCTTATCCAATGATTGTTTAAATCTCCCTAATGTGGCTGAATTAACTACATTGGCAGGCAAGGCATTCCACGTCCTTACCACTCTCTGAGTAAAGAACCTGTGTATGACATCTGTCTTAAATCTATCACCCCTCAATTTGTAGTTCTGCCCCCTCGTCCTAGGAAAAAAACTTTCACTGTGAACCCTATCTAATCCTCTGATCATCTTGTATGTCTCTATTAAATCTCCTCTTTCCAATGAGAACAGATCCAAGTCTCTCAGCCTTTCCTCATAAGACCTTCCCTCCAGACCAGGCAACATCCTGGTAAATCTCCTCTGTACCTTTTCCAATGTTTCCACGTCCTTGCCGAAATATGGCTACCAGAACTGTACACAATATTCCAAGTGCGGCCACACTAGCGTTTTGTATCGTTGCAGCTTCCTTATAATTCTTACAATTCTCACCTTCAGGGTGCAATTCACAAAAAGAAGCCAGATCTTACAGGTGGAACAATGAAAGTTGATTTCCTCTCACCTTGAACTGCAAGTACTTGCCAAAGTATGCAAGTCTGCTTTTCTTGTGTGATCGAGGTGTTGGGAAAGAATGGGGGGGGTTGCAGAAGGGGGTAATATTTCAGTAATTCTTTTGTGCTTACAGTCTCCTGTTGTATTTTCATGACATAGTTTGTGCGGCATATACCGTAAGAACATCCCCTACATCAAAGATCCATGTGTAGCATTTCATTGCCCTCCATGTCAGAGTCCTCCATGTTCTGCATCGGGGAGTGTGGTAAATACTCATTTGTGATATGAATTCTGGCTGCTCAGATTACTAAGGACTTGTTCTGTATCTGATACTCCCCACACAGGTTCACTGGAACCGGGGAACAATGTATTCAGTCACAGAAGGAGTCATCGCCACAGGGAAATTGAAGAGGGTCCAATGTGCCGGCTAACTTAGGACTAGCACCAACCTCCAGTGGTTGCTGAACAACCTCCACCTGAAAATGTCACAGCAATAGCTCGTAACAGAAGCAGTGATGCAAAGACTGGAACAAATGACCCTCCCACAAATCTAAGCCAAACTCTGGATCAGAGAGGTGGACAACACTTTTGTTAGCTTTAAGAGAATAGAAATTGAGAACACACACTGGATCATCAACACCATGCTCACAGGGATCAGATTTACGAGAAAGGAGGAAACCAACATCACATTCCAGGATGTGATGGCAGAAAGAACACAGAATGGTGAATGCACTACAAGAGTGCACATGAAAACCACACACACACACACCGACCAGCTCCTGAACTACAACAGCAGCCACCCGAACACACACAAGAGAATCGGAAATAGAACCCTGTTCAAAAGGGCTACAACACACTTTAGCACTGCCGATCTATGAAAGGAAGAAGAAGAACACCTCTACAAAGTATTCACCAAGAACGGATATCCCTGCAACTTCATCCACAGATGCCTAGCAGACAAACAACGCAACAAGGACATGCCACGACCTAACTCACTAACGATACTACTTTACATAAAAAAAATCTCGAAACTGACAGCCAGATTTCTCTGACCACTCAGATTCATGACAGCCCGTAAACCGCCAGCCACGCTCAGACAACAACTCACCCGGACACAAGACCCTATACCCATCAAGTGCAAGACTAACATAATTTACACAATTCCATGCAAAGACTGCACAAAACACTATATAGGACAAACAGGCAGACATCAAGCAATCCGCATCCACTAACAGCAACTAGCCACTAAACGCCATAACCAGCTGTCCATAGTAGCCATACACACAGATGACAAATTTGACTGGGACAACACAACGAGCGCAGGGCAAGCTAAACATAGGACCGGCAGAGAATGTCTAGAAGCATGGCACTCACCCACAGGCTCCATCAAAAAGCACATTGACCTGGACCCAATATATCAGCCAGGGCAACGGAAGCAGCAGGAACCCAACCAAATAAATTCCAGAGGGCACGGTACAGCAGCGCTTCACAGAAGGCTCCAAAGCACTGAAGATGTCACCCAGACAGGGACAAAATGTCTGCAAATCAACTTCCTGGCTCGGTGAACATACCCACAGCTACAATTTATAGCATTGGTTAATATCCTGTTCAGACATCTAACTCAGAGTGTATTATCTCTGTGCATCGCTAAGCACTAACCCAACTATATCTTCATTTAAAGACTTTTTGGCCCTTCTCATTTCAGACTCTCTTGCTGCAACTTTACAGAACCCATGGAAGATAAAGTAGATTGAGTAGAAATTGTTGAATGCAAATTTTCCTAGTGAACATAAACTCATAAGCATATGAGAGACACTCATTTTTCTGAGGGTTTATGAGCTTATTGAACCTCTTGCATCTATGGATCCATATTCTAAGGATCCCAATCCAACTGTTAATTATTTTTGAGACTTCCAATGATGCATGAAGTTGGCATGCTGCCTGTATTTCAATGGCCATCGGTTAATCACGTATCACAATCTCTATGTTCATTTGCAAAAGTTAGCCAAGTTATCCCTTGCAGTTAATTAGAAGATAATCTGATAGCCTTGTCTCTGGAACAGAGCCCCACTCAACCAGAACATGATTTGAAGAATCAGTTCAGAGTTTAACATGCCCAATTCATGGCAATCCTGATCTCTGTTCATTAATTACAATTTCTGAAATTTGTTAAGGCTCCGCATCAGGGAACAGTTTCAAACAGTAACCTTTCTGCTAATATAATTTCCATTCACCTTTGGCTGGTGATAAAGACAAAGTATCAGTGTCAGACCTTTTGCAGCATATGCATTGAAGCATATTTGAAAATGCTTTAATCTCTGCTGTTAACAATGGGTGACATCAGTTAATCTATGGAAGCGCTGAACTTTTAAACTGCTAATGAAAGTGTTTAGTGTGTGAATAAAACAAAAGGTCATTTTTGATAGTATAGAATATTGATTGAATGTTAATTAAAATTTAATTGAAAGGCCTTTCTAGTCAGAACAAGAGTTATTGACTCATTCAGAACATTTTTAGTTTTGTCTTTCAGGAGGACACTAGCCAACAGTGGCGATGGCTAAGTCAAAGGATTCCCCACAGTCATGTCTAATGAGATAAAGTTTTGTCAGGTAACAATCAAACAACTTGAGCTGTGTCACGGAGAGGGTCAGGAAGTGAAAATGCTGTGGTAGGCTAGAGCATCCAACCAATTCCTAATACTAAGAGTTCTTCACTTATCACAGAAACAAAGGAGAAGAGAGAACCACATCCCCAAAATAAACAGCTATTTCATACCACCCTACCCTGCAGGGTATAGATAGTGAGTTCACACAGTGTGAGTCTCAATGTATGGGAGACTGGGAGATTGGGCATACTGAAGGGGACATGAACATTTTGTGTTACTCACCTGCTGGGTTTGCCAGAGTGATTGGCCTATTGCAGCACTCTGGAAGTCAGACCTCACAGTGACTGTTCAAAATTGATGTTGTTGCCTCAGCAGATTTATTGTCATGGACAAATCACTGTCTGTAAGTTAGTTTGTCATGGAATGCATGGGTGATATCTGCAGAGCAAGTACATTATAACTATTTTCGATTCATATCTCTGCCATCACTTATTTCCATGTCAAACATGTCACCATTTCCACTCCTGCTTGAACCACTCTGCTGTTTCAATCTTTAACGAATCTTTTTTCACCCCTAGATTTGACCTCTTTAGCTGACATTCTCTTGGTCGACTTCCCAAACACAAACTTGAGAGCACCCAGAATATTACTGCCCATTTCTTTATTCACATTAGGCCCATTCACCCATCAGCCTTGTGTTCGCTGATCTATTTTGGGCTTCTTGACAAATGAAGCCCCAATATTAAAAGTCTGATTTTTGTTTTCAAAGCTCTCCATGGCATCATCTTTCTCTCTATCTCTCTCTCTCTCTAAACTCTTGCAGGCCCAAAGCATTGAGATATCTCCACTCATCATTAATATCCTCTTAAGTCTTCTAGTTTCAATTATTCCATTGTTGTCTATCATGGTTTTAGTTTCCAAAGCTTTGGAATTCTCACACTAAAATAACACCAACAGCATTTCTAATGCTGCTTGTGTGTTGCCCTTAGCTCTTAATGTTTCCCCATAAGTGTCAAGACCGAAGTGCCAGACTAGTTCTAGACATTACCTTGGACATGATGGCCTAGGAAGCCTATGATGAGTGTGTGATTGAGTGTGAGAATCGCACTCTGTAAACATTATAGCATTGTCTGTACTCTTGTATCAAAAACCACTGTGGCAGAGTCATAGATCAGAATATCACCTATGTGGCATATGACTTTGTCTGGTCTCTCTGGGACGCCAGCCTGTAATGGCCAATTAAGGAGGCGGGAATCTGTTCCCATTATTTTCAACATACTTGCCTCGCCACAACAAGGTTTTACTGACATTTCTAGCACATACCACCCCTCATTCTACATCAAATGCAGTTTATTAGTTCACCAGAAACATTCAGAAGCCAGTCACAGGGTTTCCCTGGATTAAACAAAGATAATGCTTTTACTTTGTAACTCTAAGACAAATAATAAAGTTGCAATTTCAAGCACATACAAGTGCAGGGGCAAAGTTTAAAAGGAGATTGTGTTCAATACAAAAAGGAAGATAAAAGAATATTAAATTTAGTGTCCTTATTATGTACTGGAGTTGTTAACCTGAGACCACAGTAGGTAGCAGTGACCAGGATCAGCAGCAGCCATGAATATTGCAAATTCTTTGAGTTCTGAAAGCTCAAATGTTTCTCAAATGTGTGTTGTCAATACTTGCTTTGTCCTTCTAAATGAAAGCAGAGAAAGTTTCCTGTTCTACTTTTATATATCCACCTCCAATATTCTGCCAAAGCAGTTTTTTTGAAGTACACCTCATTCATTGTATATCCTTGCTCGTGGCCATTGTTTCCAATCTGGTTAATGACAGGAAAATCTTTCACACCTCCTATATGAGAAATGTATCATACAGGTGTGAAATATAAAGAGGAGTTGTGAGCTACTTCTTGCCTGACTGGTTTCAAGCTCTTTTGATGTAAGGGTTAATTTTAATTCAGATTATTTTATTTCTCCCACATTAATTTCCTGGGGCCTTGCATAACCCATGATCACTTTTAAATCAATGTCTTCCATCTTTAAAACCAATTCAATTAAAGATAATCACAGGAACTAAAATGAGATGATGCAAGACAAAGTTGATAGTTTATGTTTCAGCATTATTGTGACAGTGCCCAGTGGAAGACTTCAGTGCTGAGGCAATTACAATGTGAAGGCAATTAAAATGATGCCTTCCAAAGCAAGTATTATATGTGGATAGGAGCTTGTTCGCTGCATCTGATGGGAACTGTCAAGAGCCACTGTTTGTTGTCAATTTGCGAAGACTGAGATATCTGTGAACTTTGCCTCCTCTCATTTATCTCTCCACCCGCAGGCACTCTGCCTCTATTCCTGATTAACATAAATGTTTCTGCTCCTCGGATGCTGCCTGAACTGCTGTGCTTTTCCAGCATCACTCTAATCTTGTATTATAGACCCCCTAATAATTAATGGGAAATTGAGAAACAAATTTGTGAGGAGATTTCAATTATTTGTAAGAATAATAGGTAGGGAATTTCAACTTTCCAAACCTAGGCTGGTACTGCCATAGTGTTAAGGATTTAGATGGAGAGGGATTTGTTAAGTGTTCACAAAATAACTTTCTGACTCAGTATGTGGATGTACCTTTTAGAGAAGGTGCAAAACTTGACCTACTCTTGGGAAATGACTGAAGGCTCAGTGCGGGAGTACTTTGGGGCCAGGGACCATAATTCTGTTAGCTTTAAAATAGTGATGGAAAAGGATAGACCATATTTAAGAGTTAAAGTTCTAAATTGGAGGAAAGGTGATTTTGACGGTGTTAGGCAAGAACTTCCAAAAGCTGTTTGGGGGCAGATGTTCGCAGGTGATGGGATGGCTGGAAAATGGGAAGCCTTCAAAAATATGATAACGAGAGTCCAGAGTGTATATGTTCCTGTTAGGGTGAAAGGAAAGGCTGGTAGGTGTAAGGAGTGTGGATGACTCGAGAAATTGAGGCTTTGCTTCAGAAAAAGAAGGAAGAATATGTCAAGTATAGACAGGAGTGGTCGAGTGAATCCTTAGAAGATAATAAGGGCAGTAGGAGTATACTTCAGAAGGAAATCAGGAGGGCAAAAAGGGGACATGAAATAGCTTTGGCAAATAGGGTTAAGGAGAATCAAAAGGGTTTTTATAAATACATTAAGGACAAAAGGGTAACCAAGGAGAGAATAGGGCCCCTCAAGGATCAGCAAGGCAGTCTATCTGTGGAGCTGCAGGAGATGTGAAAGATAATAAATGAATATTTTGCATCAGTGTTTACTGTGGAGAAGGACATGAGAGGTATAGTGTCAGGCTTTGAGGAGTCGGGGATGAGCTAACTGTAGGTGTTTTTTATATTAATTCAAAGGATTTGGATGTTGTCAGTCAGGTTGATTTAATCTCGTTGTTGTGAGTCTGGAGTCACATGTTGGTCAGACCAGGTAAGGATGACAGATTTCCTTCCCTAAAGAGTATCTAAAGTACATTAGTGAACCAAATGGTTTCTTTTTCGACAATCAGCAGTGGTTTCATGTCATCCTTAGACTCTTACTTCCAGATTTTTTTAAAAACTGAGTTCAAATTCCACCATTTGCCATGACAGGATTTGAACTGGGGTCCTCAGGACATTAGTTGAGAGTGTGTGGCACTGGAAAAGCACAGCAGATCATGCAGCATCCGAGGAGCAGGGGAATCGATGTTTTGGGCCTTCATTGGGCTCTGATCTCCAGCATCTGCAGTCCGCCTTCACTTTCTCCTCAGGACATTACCTGAGTCTTTGGATTATGAGTCTAGTGATAATACCATTAGGTCATTGTCTCCCCTTAAATCCTAATTACTAATGTTTGTCCTGCTGTATGGTGAGTCCAGTTCAGTTTCTAGTCAATAGTAATTCCCAGGATGTTAATAGTAGAGGTTCCAATGATGGTAATGTCATTAGATATTGATGAATAGTTTCTCTCTTGTTGGAGATGGTCATTGCTTGGCAGTTGTAGTCACATGAATATTACTTGCCACTTGTCTGCCCACCTGGGTATTGTTCAGATTTTCCTGCTTTTGGACATAGACTGCTTCAGTCTACTGATACCTTTTTGATAATTCTTTAAAATTCTCTGTCTGATGATATCAGTGATTGTTCAGTGGCTTCAGAGCAACTCCTGATCCTGTCAGCATTTTCCATACTTGTCATTGGAGACCAACCAACAACTGATCCCTTGGTCATTGTTCCCTTGTTCTGGCCTAAGGGGCTGAAATCAATTGTATTACCTTTAGTGAGATCAGTCAATCTATCACAAGTGCAAATCAATTGTGGAACGCTCCTCAGCTCACAATTGCTTTAATGAGATGAATTACTGAGCATATGTTTGATTGACCATCTTTTATCACATGCTGAAAATACAGAAAGACTCTTAAAGGATGTGGATCTGACTTTCCTGGACAATGAGAGTGTAGTTCCATCTGTATTCAGGCTGACCCAAATGTTGAAGGATCACCTTAAGCAGGTGCTAAGCCTCTTCCACAACTATGCAAATATGCTAATGCCCATCTCAGATACAGGCTATAGACAGCTTCCTTTTTTGAATTACATGTGGCACACTTCAGATGTGTAATAGGCATACTTTTTTTTGTACAGAATACATTGTTTTTCAGGCATTGAATAGCCCTTTAAAACTAATCAAATATCTAAAACAGGTCCTTTGGCTCAGTATTGGCTTTACTTGTACATTATATTTAGTTTTAATTGGTTTCTACCAATATCTGATGCCATTCTCCTGGTTAGAATGGAATACTTATTTGGATTCATGAGCATAGAACTGAAGTTATATAAGGTCCATTTTCAGCTGCAAATGGACACTTACGGGTTTAATGTTGTATGCAGCGGAAATCAATTCCTCTGTAAGTAATTAAATGTGAAAGCAGGTGCAAGGCTAGGCTTTCTGTGGTGTATTTGTAACTCACCTCATAACTCTCAATGGTTCTTCACTTTCAGGTGAGTTCTGAAATGTACTCCACTTTTCCAGATGTGTGCAGCTACTTCAGATGTTTGACAACATCTGAGTAGTGCAACCTAGTTGATCAACAAACATCCACCACACTCCACATCCACTTCCTTTGTCAGTAAGTGCACCAAGTGCATGGGGGCACCAGAATCTACAAGCTCCCTTCCAGGTCATACATTGCTTCATCATTCTTCAGTCAAAATCCTCAAATCTACCCTTAGCCCTCAGACTGCAGTAATTCAAGAATACATTCAGACAGGGACTCAAAGCTGAAAAGTAAATAGTGGACCGACCAGTGTCACCCACATTATTAGAACGAATTTAAATGTTTGTGGATCAACGAAATGTTTCTATGTGCACTTACATCTTCAAGTTAAGGATTTGAAATATACAGGCATGTAGTAACACAAATCATTGTTGCAACAATAATGCATCAGTCAATGTTGGATGTTTTTATGTTATATGTCATGTCTTATTACATTATCGCATAGATGAATTTCATTTATTTCATTTACATAGACCATATGTTTCTATGTCTGGTTTCATCATTTTTTCACATTAGTCTCCTTCAAAGTTGAGTATTTTGCAATAAACACTGTTGATGTTACTTGTGACAAACAAAACCTGACAGATGCTTTGAGAAAGCTTACAGTTGTGTTCATTATTCATGTGTGATATGTGAATTGTAAAGCTCTGAGAGAGAAAAATGGAGACATTGAAACAGATGTTGTTGACAATTGCCACTCCACTAATGTAAAGAGAGTCTAGCACATTAGAAAGAAAATCTCAACTGAAAAATATAGTAATTACCACACATTGTTTTTTAAAAATCAAGATGATAATGCATGGCAGAAACAACCTCAAATTTGTGTAAATTAGTTTTTTTATTAAAAATAAACGTGGTTACTAGTTAATATATTGGCAATGGAAAGAATCATACAGTAATTTAAATTGAATTAGACACTTGAAAAATATTGTAGATTTACAAAGGAGACAAAATGGATCTCTTCTTTCCATGCCACGGGTGGCAGAGTGGCTCAGTGGTTAGCACTGCTGCCTCAAAGTGCCAGGTGCCCAGGTTCGATTCCAGCCTTGGGTGATTGTCTGTGTGGAGTTTGCACATTCTTTGTGTGTGTGTGTGTGTGTGTGTGTGTGTTTTCTCTGGGAGCTCAGGTTTCCTCCTGCACACCAGGTGAATTGGCCTTACTAAAGGATGCATTAGTCAGGGAAGTGGGTTACTCTTCAGAGGGTTGATGTGGACTTGTTGGGCTGAAGGGCCTGTTTCCATGTAATAGGGAATCTAATCTTAAATGCTATTTACAGATCATTTTTGAAACTGAACTGTGGTTTCTAAAGCATTCAGGAGAGGAATTTAGGCCTATTCTGGTCCTTCGGCTCTTAAAGGTAAGTTTTTGTAACATGAGTGGTCAATACAGTGATGCTAATAGCTAGAATGCATCATTAGTAACTTTAGATATGGTGAATCACTTAGAGTTATAGAGATGCACGGCATAGAAACAGACCCTTCGGTCCAACTCGTCCATGCCGCCGAAATATCCTAATTTAATCTAGTCCCATTTGCCAGTACTTGGCCCATATTCCTCTAAATCCTTCCTATTCATATACCCATCTAGATGCCTGTTAAATGTTGTAATTGTACCAGCCTCCACCAGCTTCCTCTGGCAGCGCATTCCATATACACACACCACTCTCTGCCTGAAAACATTACCCCTTAGGTCCCTTTTTATATCTTTCTCCTCTCACTCTAAACCTATGCACTCTAAGTCTGGACTTACCCACCCCAGGGAAAAGACCTTGTCAATTTACCCTATCCATGCCCCTCTTGATTTTATAAACCCCTATAAGGTCACCCCTCAGCCTTTGACGCTCCAGGGTAATCAGCCCCAGCCTATTCAACCACTCCCTGTCTCCCAATAGGAAGGAGACCAGAATTGCACACAATATTCCAAAAATGGCCTAACCAATGTCCTGTACAGCTGCAACGTGACCTCCCAACTACTGTACTCAGTACTCTGACCAATAAAGGAAAGCATATCAAACACCTTCCTCACTATACTATCTACCTGCAATTCTACTTTCAAGGAGCTATGAACCTGCACTCCAAGGTCTCTTTGTTCAGCAACACTCCCTAGGGCCTTACTATTAGTGTATAAGTCCTGCTCTGATTTGCTTTCCCAAAATGCAACACCTCGCATTTATCTAAATTAAACTCCATCTGCCACACCTCAGCCCATTACCCCATCTGGTCCAGATCCCTTTGTAATCTGAGGTTACCTTCTTCGCTTCCACTACACCTCCAATTTTAGTGTTATCTGCAAACTTACTAACTATACCTCTTATGTTCACATCCAGATCATTTATATAAATGACGAAAAGTAGTGGAACCAACACCAATCCTTGTGACACTCCACTAGTCACAGCCCTCCAGTCTGAAAAACAACCCTCCACCATCACCCTCTGTCTTCTACCTTTGAGCCAGTTCTGTATCCAAATGTCTAGTTCTCCCTGTATTCTACGAGACCTCGCATTGCTAGCCACTCCCCCGCGGGGAGCCTTGTTGAATGTCTTACCGGAGTCCATATAGATCACATCTCTGCTTTGCCCTCATCAATCCTCTTTATTACTTTTTCAAAAGACTCAATCAAGTTTGTGAGGCATGATTTCCCATGCAAAAAGCCATGCTGACTATCCCTTATCAGTCTTTGCCTTTCCAAATAAATGTAAATCCTGATCTTCAGGATTCCCTCCAACAACTTGCCCACCATAGATGTCAGGCTCACCGGTCTATAGTTCCCTGACTTTTCCTTACCACCTTTCTTTAACTGTGGCACCACATTAGCCACCTTCCAGTCTTCCAGCACCTCACCTGTGACTATCGATGATACAAATATCTTAGCAAGGGGCCTAGCAATCGCTTCCCGAGCTTCCCACAGAGTTCTCGGGTACATCTGATCAGGTCCTGGGGCTTATCCATTTTCATGCATTTCAAGACATCCAGCATCTCCTCCTTTATAATATGGACAACTTTCAAGATGTCACCATCTATTTCCCTGCATAAGGTACAACTCAGGAGTGAGGTGGAATACTCCCCACTTGCTTGGATGGGTGCAGCTCCAACAACACCCATCTATGAGAAAGAATTCTGTGCGATTGGTACCATTCCCACAAACATGATTGAATGGCAGCCGCAGACTCAATGGGCTTTCTCCCTTCAGTAGCAGTACTGGGTGCCAGCTACAAAATAGACTGCAGAATTTCACTTAGCCTCCATAGAGAGCACTTTCCAAACCCATGACCACAACCAACTAGAAGGACAAAAGCAGAAAACTTATGGGAACACCATTTCCTGCAAGTTCCTCTCCAAGCCACTCACCATTGTCATTTGAAAAAACATAATTTATTCGGTGTCAATTGGTCAAAACTCCTTTCTATTGTGGGTATATCTACAACAAATGGACTGCAGCAGTTCATGAAAACATATTTCACCATTATCTTAGCAGCAAGGATGCGGATGATTCCCATCAAAAGCAGTTCAAACTCAACAAGAACGCCATAATATAAACTCAAACCCAGAATCAATTGAACAGTGACATTGTTAGATTTGTTCAACAAGGAAAATGTATTTCTTGCGTAGTTAGTTGCCAAATTATGAACTTACTGTGGTGGAATGATAGTGACATTAGATTAAAAATCCAGAGCTCCAGGCTAATGTTTTGGGGGCATAGGTTCCAGTCTCACATTAGCAGTTAAATTCAATAATAATCTGGACATTAAAAGAAAACTAGGCTAATGGTAATGATGTTCCATTTTCATTAATATGAGATAAAGGAGCAGAATTTGGCCATTCAGCCCATTGAATCTGCTCTGCCATTCAATCATGGCCGACATGTTTCTCAACTTCATTCTCCCAACAGTCCTTGATCTCCTTAAAATCAAAAACCTAGCTATCTCTGTCTTCAACACACTCAATGACTTGGCCTCCACAGCACTCTGTACCAATGAGCTCCACAGATTAACCACCCTCTGAAGAAATTCATCCTCAACTCAATTCTAAAGTGTCATACTCACACAGACACAGGGAGAATGTCCACACAGAGAGTCACCCAACACTGGAATCAAACCCAGGTCCTTGGCACAATGAGGTAGCAATGCAACCACTGTGCCACCATGCTGTCCCAAAGCTCCTGTGCGCTTCAGAAGTCTGAAGCCTTTCCCCATTTAGAAAGTAGTCTGCACTTCTATTCTGGGAGAAAGTGAGGACTGCAGATGCTGGAGATCAGAGCTGAAAAATGTGTTGCTGGAAAAGCATAGCAGGTCAGGCAGCATCCAAGGAGCAGGAGAATTGATATTTCGGGCATAAACCCTTCTTCAGGAATGAGGAGGGTGTGCCAAGCAGGCTAAGATAAAAGGTAGAGAGGAGGGACTTGGGGGAGGGGCATTGGGAATGCGTTAGGTGGAAGGAGGTTAAGGTGAGGGTGATAGGCCGGAGAGGGGGTGGGGCGGAGAGGTCGGGAAGAAGATTGCAGGTCAAGAGGGCGGTGCTGAATCCGAGGGTTGGGACTGAGGTAAGGTGGGGAGAGGGGAACTGAGAAAGCTGGAGAAATCTGCATTCATCCCTTGTGGTTTGAGGGTTCCTAGGTGGAAGATGAGGCGCTCTTCCTCCAGGCGTCATGTTGCCATGGTCTGGCGATGGAGGAGGCCAAGGACCTGCATATCCTTGGCGGAGTGGGAGGGGGAGTTAAAGTGTTCAGCCACGGGGCTGTTGGGTTTGTTGGTGCAAGTGTCCCAGAGGTGTTCTCTGAAATGTTCCGCAAGTAGGCGGCCCAATGTAGAGGAGGCCACATTGGGTGCAGCAGATGCAGTAAATGATGTGTGTGGAGGTGCAGGTGAATTTGTGACAGATATAGAAGGATCCCTTGGGGCCTTGGAGGGAAGTGAGGGGGGAGGTATGGGCTCAAGTTTTGCATTTCTTGCGGTTGCAGGGGAACCCGCCTAGGTACCCTCCAACCACAAGGGATGAATGCAGATTTCTCCAGCTTCCTCATTTCCCTCCCCCCACCTTATCTCAGTCCCAACCCTTGGACTCAGCACCGCCCTCTTGACCTGCAATCTTCTTCCCAACCTCCCCCCCCCCCGGCCTATCACCCTCACCTTAACCTCCTTCCACCTATCACATTCCCAACGCCCCTCCCCCAAGTCCCTCCTCTCTACCTTTTATCTTAGCCCGCTTGGCACACCCTCCTCATTCCTGAAGAAGGGCTTATGCCCGAAACGTCAATTCTCCTGCTCCTTGGATGCTGCTCGACCTGCTGCGCTTTCCCAGCAACACATTTTTCAGCTCTTCACTTCTATTCTTCCTACCAAAGTGTCTATCTTTGCAATTCAGTTTCCACATTGAATTTCATCTGGAAATCTTTGCACACTCTCCTAACATGCCCAAATCCTTCTGAAATCTGCCCACTTCCTCAGCACCATCTGTCCCTCCACTGATCTTTGTACAGCTGCAATATTAGCATCATTGCCCTCAGTTCCTTTGGTCAGATCAGTAATGTTTAACATGAGTAGTTGTGGTCCCAGCATTGACTCCAGCCGACACCATTGCATCAAAAAGGGGATTTGCTAACTGAACCTCAATGCCTTCAGCTTTCTCTTTGTGCTGTGACTTATGGTATAGGGATCTGGTTACCACACAGTCTGGGAAAATACCAGGATATTTCTAGTAAAGATACCGGATAGAGAAAAAAGGTATCAAGTATGTCATGTGAATATATTGAAATGGTATTGTATTAGAGAGAAAGAACTGGAGAAGTAGGTGTTAGTTACTGCCCTGTAGGGTGAGGAATCAAATCCAGATGATGTGGATTTTGATCTGCCTCAAAATACATTAAAAAATGAAGAAGTCCTTGAGGAGTGGGATAGGTTAGTAAGCTATCTGTCTCAGGAGCATAGAACACAGGGGAAAGATTTGTAACTGCAGTATAAGGACATATGTAAGAATCAGATGGGGAGGACTAATGCTATTGTACATGAAGTAGACGTAGGGAATACTGCTCTGACAAAACAACACCCCTATCGGCTTCATTCTTTCAAAGCCAGACAGGTCCAGATGGAGGTGGAGGCCATGCTTGACGAGGCCATCATCGAACCAAACCAGAGCGAGTGGAGTTTGCTGATCATCTTAGTTTCCAAACGGAATGGAACTCAATGATTCTGCGTGGGTTATCGGAAGGTCAATGCCATTACAAAATCGGACTCCTATCCAATTCCTAGGTTGGATAACTGTATCGAGAAAGTCTGACAAGCCAGTTACATCACCAAGTTGGACTTAATGCATAGTTACTGGTAGTACCTTTATCAGAGATGGCGAAAGGAATTTCTGCATTTCTCACCGGAAATGGGCTGTATCAATTTAAAGTGATGCCCTGTGGAATGAAGAACGCACCCGCCACATTCCAAAGACTCATGAACAGAGTTGGGTTGGGTTAACAAACTGCACAGTCTATTTGGACCACAGAGTGATCTTTAGTAAGTCCTGGAAAGATCACATAATACAGTTGGCAGAGCTCTTTGAATGATTATGAGAAGCAAAACTGGTGATTGTCATGGAAAATTAACACAATTGACATTTACTCTGAAATCCATTTACTCTGAAATCTGAAAGACAATGTTTTACTAAACTTAAAACTTTCTAGCACTTTGCAACTTTGCTGAAGTCTACAGTTGAGGAGCAGCTTGTCTCTGTGGAACTTTGTAAACATTCAACAAGAGAAAAATAGAAGAACAGTATGTCCACAACAAGGGAATGAAAAGAATAACAACTCAAATCTTCACAGTCTTTGTCCTTGAGAGCGTGATAAGAAACAGTATAAGATGAGTATCTGAATTATGCTCAGGGCCCTTGCACAAGGCATTTTTGTCAAGTGCATGTGGTCTCTCTGCAATGCAGAGGTTAAAAAAAATGAATAAAACTTTTTGGTTGCTCTTGCTAATAGTTGAGTCGAGTCCATTTATTTTCCATGACAGTGATAAACTTAAATAAAACTGAATTTGTGAAAGCAGAAGTGAGGTTCTTGGGACATAACATCGGTCATGGAAGATTGACCTCACGGAACGCAAAGACGAAGGCCATTGAGGAATTTCCATCAACCTTGCTTCAATTCTTAGGACTCAGTGGATTCTATCTGTTCCAACCTTCAGCAGCGTAGTGACACCGTTAACTGGTTTGCTGAAGAAGAACACAAAGTTTCGGTGGACAGAACAATGCCAAGAGGCATTCAATCATTTGAAATCAATATTCACCAGTTTTAGCTACACCAAACTTTTCAAAACGTTTTTAAGTCACATCAATGCTAGTGACATTGGAGTTGGAGCTGTACTCCTACATGAAGATGAGGATGGTATTGAACTGCCAATTGGTTACGTTTCAAAGAAGATCAACATCCACCAGAGGAAATACTCCATGATCGAAAACAAACTATTGGGTTTGGTCCTGGCCTTACAACATTTTAATGTGTATGTCACGAACAATGTGTCAGAGATGACGGTGTACATGGATCACAATCCTCTTACATTCTTAGAACGCTCTAAAGACAAGAATATGAAACTATTTCGTTGGAGCCTTATGTTCCAGACTTTTTATTTAAAAATCATACATGTTCCGGGTCGTAAGAACATAATCACAGATGTGTTATCGAGGATTTAACTGCTAAAGTTTGGATGAGATTTGTATTTATTTAATGTTTTATATATATATACAGGAAGAAGTTAAGGTGAACTTATATTATAGTTATCTGAATGTTAGGGTAATGCATTTAAAAAAATAGAAAAAAAATGAAGCTATCTTTTCATTATGATGATTCATTTTTTCTTAAGGAGGGAGGTGTTATGAAAATATGGGTGTACTATGCCTTTAAGAAAGTTAAAAGTTATTAGAATTACCTGACAGCAGCAAGTGTTCTGAAAAGAAAATCATGTAACATTTGGTCGAACAACCCAATTAGCTGGTTGCCTGGAGAAAAAAAAAACAAACTCAAATTTAGCCAATCAGTTCAAATTATACCCCAAAATACCAACCTCTAGTCAAGTTTGAATTGAAAATATTGACAATCTTAAAAACCAATGACACAATCCGATGCTTTGGGGGTATAAGACCAGGGAAAATTGAACAGTTGGGAGGAGAACTGCCAAGCTACCAGCATGTAAAGACTACCCAAGAAATAGCTCTCTTAAAGGTATCTTTATTGATCTGTAACCTGTGAAACAGAATTCTCAAAGAGAAGAAAAGAAGACAGGAATACAGAGAAGAACTGAATGCTGCCTGGTTTTGAGATAAGAAGTTTTGTTTCATAAATCTTAATCAGGAGTTTTATCTGACTTGTATTATAGAAGGGGAAGATAATGGAAAGGTTAGGGGAAAGAGATGCAAATAGTTGTTAGTTAATTATTCTCTATTATACTTTAAGAAATGAAGTTGTTAATTTTTGCTTTAAGTCGTCCTTGGCCTCTCAAATTTTCACAGATTACTGCACGGGATAAATCTTTTCTGTGTTGCTGGTTTAAATTAAGCAGGAGGGTTTACCCCATGTTGTAACACTTCTATCATCAACAGGACAGGCCCAGCAGTGGTGACGGAACAAGGATTTAAATTTGGAAGGGAACTGCTTTCGGAGTACTCAACATTGACTTTGGATCTCATGAAGTTTAATGGTATCAGGTCAGGAAACCTCCTGCTAATTATCACACCTTCTTCCTCCTTCCCCACTTTGCCCTCTCCTCAGATCATTAAGCGTTACTCATCCATGTTGAACATTACTGAGAGTAGCATGGGCACAGAGGTCAATGCTTGTCACCTGAAGCTGGACTCAAACCCAGCTCCCTGACACTGTGAGGCGGCAGTGCTAACCATTGTGCCACCCAATATTTAATGTAATCTTTTTTGTTTCATGTGTGTGAATACAAGGAACATCAAAATATATCCAACTTCTTTTTAAGTCTTCCATCGGCATTGTCATCTCTGACCAGGCCAGCTTAGGTGGCCTTCCCTAATTAACACTGAACTAAGTGATTGATTGGTCAGGGCAACATTCCTCCAAATCTCGAGTCATGTGTCAGCCAAAGCAAGCAAGGATGGAAAAGTTCTTTCTTGAATGATTTGGAGCTGCATTTCATTTCAAATAAACCATTGCAATGCAAGATCAAAACGGTCACGAGGAATTCTGGACTGTTGATAAAAGAAATGGGCTAGTGACACCAAAAATGAACAGTTGAACTTATTGTGAGTTTTCTCACTTTAGGGCATCACAAAGCACTTCAGACAATGAATTATTTTCAGAAGGAAGTGAATGATTATTGAGGCAAACAGGAGCCAGACTTGAAAATAAGCTAAGCCACATTATTTTTGTTGATGTTGAGTTTAGGCCATTTGTGATCACAGTTACCTAATATAGGTAGTTCATGATTAAACGCAATTTTCTGATAGTTTGTTAAGAAATAGCAGTTTGGATATGATATGTTAGTTAGATTAAAAAAGAAATGTACAACTATATCAGTTACATAAAATACGCTGTTGGGGTGGAATGTTTTGGGTTGCGGGGGGCAGTGTCTTGCCTTCTCGTTGAGGCGTTTGGGCATTCACCCCTGGGACTTTCTCCTCTCCTTCTGGTCTGTATTCAATCTGCATGGTGAGGACTGCTCAATGAAGACTGCTTTCTGGGGATCACCCAATGAGAATTGCTCGGCAAAAGTGAGGACTGCAGATGCTGGAGATTAGAATCAAGATTAGAGTGGTGCTGGAAAAGCACAGCAGGTCAGGCAGCATCCAAGGAGGGGGAAAATCAACGTTTCAGGCAAAAGCCCTCCATCAGGAATGCTGCCAGTATTGCTGCTTGCGGGTGTACCCTAGAACTTTGTGGGAAGCTGGGAAGTGATTGTTGGACCCCTTGCTGAGATGTTTGTATCATCAATAGTTACAGGTGGAGTGTCAGAAGAGTGGAGGTTGGCTAATGTGGCACCATTATTTAAGAAAGCTGGTAAGGAAGAGCCAGGGAACAATAGACCAGTGAGTCTGACATCGGTGGTGGGACAGTACATGGGAAATCATGTCTCATGAGCTTGACTGTGTTTTTTGAAGAAGTAGCAAAGAGAATTGATGAGGGCAGATCTATATGGACTTCAGTAAGGCATTCGACAAGGTTCCCCGTGGGAGACTGGTTAGCAAGGTTAGATCACGTGGAATACAGGGAGAATTAGATATTTGGCTCAAAGGTAGAAGACAGAGGGTGGTGGTGGAGGGTTGTTTTTCAGACTAGAGGCCTGTGACCAATGCTATGGCACAAGGATCAGTGCTAGGTCCACTGCTTTTCATCATTTACGTAAATGATTTGGACATGAACATGGGAGGTAGAGTGAGTAAGTTTGCAGATGACAAGAAATTTGCAGGTGTAGTGGACAGTGAAGAAGGTTATCTCAGAGATCTTGAT
Organism: Chiloscyllium punctatum; assembly: GCF_047496795.1. Taxonomy (NCBI): domain Eukaryota; kingdom Metazoa; phylum Chordata; class Chondrichthyes; order Orectolobiformes; family Hemiscylliidae; genus Chiloscyllium; species Chiloscyllium punctatum. The sequence continues at coordinate 66,570,897 of NC_092775.1, forward strand.
CAGAATGGGCTGAGGAGTGACAGATGGAGTTTAATTTAGATAAATATGAGGTGTTGCATTTTGGAAAGGCAAATCATGGCATGAGTTATACGCTCAATGGTAAGGTCTTGCGGAGTGTCGTTAAACAAAGAGACCTTGGAATGCAGGTTCATAATTCCTTGAAAGTAGAATCACAGATAGATAGGATAGTGAAGAAGGTGCTTGGTATGCTTTCCTTTATTGCTCAGAGCATTGAGTACAGGAGTTGGAAGGTCATGTTGCAGCTGTACAGGACATTGGTCAGGCTACTTTTGGAATATTGCATGCAATTCTGGTCTCCTTCCTATTGGAATGATGTTGTGAAATGAGAAAGGTTTCAGAAATGAGTTACAAGGATGTTGCCAGGGTTAGAGGGTTTGAGGTACATGGAGAGGCTGAATAGACTGGGGCTGTTTTCCCTGGAGCATTGGAAGCTGAGAGGTGACCTTATAGAGGTTTACAAAACCATGAGGGGGATGGGTAGGGTAAATAGACAAGGTCTTTTCCCTGGAGAAAGTGAAGAATGCAGATGCTGAAGATCAGAGTCGAGAGTGTGTTGCTGGAAAAACACAGCAGGTCAGGCAGCATCCAAGTGGCAGGAAAATTGACTTTTTTACCCGAGCCCTTCATCAGAAATGAGGCTGAGAGCCTCGGGGGCGGAGAGATAAATGGGAGGGGGGATAGGCTGGGGAGAAGGTAGCTGTGAGTGCAACAGGTGGATGGAGGTGGAGGTAGGAGAGGAGGGTGGAGCGGATAAGTGGGAAGGAAGATTGACAGGTGGAACAGGCCATGAGGGCAGTGCTGAGCTGGAAATTTGGAACTGGGGTAAGGTGGGGCGAGGTGAAATGGGGAAAGTGGTGAAGACCACATCGATGCCATTGGATTGAAGTGTGCCGAGGAGGAAGATGAGGAGTTCTTCCTCCATGCATCGGGCGGTAGGGGAGTGTTGGTGGAGAAGGACCAGGACCTGCATGTCTTTGGCAGAGTGGGAGGGGGAGCTGAAGTATTTGGTTACAGGGCAGTCAGGTTGATTGGTGTGGGTGTCCCGGAGATGTTCTCTAAAGCACTCTGGGAGAAGGCATCCAGTCTCCCCAGTGTAGAGGAGACCACATTAGGAGCAAAGGATACAATGAATGACATGTGTGGAAGTGCAGGTGAATGTGGAAGGCTCCTTTAGGGCCTTGGATGGAGGTGAGGGAGGAGGTGTGGGCGCAGGTTTTGCAATTCCTGCAGTGGCAGGGGAAGGTGCCAGGATGGGAGGGTGGCTGGTTAGGGGGCATGAACTGACCAGGTAGTCACGGAGGGAATGGTCTTTGCGGAAAGCGGATAGAGGTGGGGAGGGAAATATATCCCTAGTGGTGGGGTCCGTTTGTAGGTGTTGGAAATGTTGGCAGACGATACGGTTTATGCGGAGGTTGGTGGGATGGAAGATGAGGACGGGGGAGGGGGGGGGGGGGGGGGTTCTGCCCTTGTTATGATTGGAAGGGTGGGGTTTGAGGGCAGAGGTGCAGGATGTGGATGAGATGCATCTTCAATCATACGGGAATGGAAATTGCAGTCTGTAAAGAAAGAGTCCATCTGTTCTGTGGTGAAACTGGTTCCCTGGGAGCCAGTGCAGCAGAGGTGGGGGAATTAGGAATATGGGATAGCATGTTTGCAGGAGGTAGGGTGGGAGGAGGAGTAATCCAGGTAGCTGTGGGAGTCAGTGAGTTTATAAAAAATGTCAGTGTTGAGTCAGTCCTCATCGATTGAGATAGAGAGGTCCAGGAAGGGGAGAGAGGTGTCAGATATGGTCCAGGTGAATTTGAGGTCGGGGTGGAATGTGTTTGTGAAATTGATGAACTGTTTGACCTCCTCGTTGGAGCACGAGGTGGCGCCGATGCAGTCATCAATGTAGTGCAGGAAGAGGTGGGGAGTGGTGCCAGTGTAACTCCAGAAGATGGACTGTTCTACGTAACCGACAAAGAGACAGGCAAAGCTGGGGCCCATGCAGATGGCCATGGCTACCCTTTTCGTCTGGAGGAAGTGCGAGGATCGGAAGGAGAAATTGTTGAGGGTGAGGACCAGTTCAGTGAAACGAATAAGAGTGTCGGTGGAAGGGTACTGGTGGGGACATCAGGAGAGGAAGAAACAGAGGACTTGGAGGCCCTAGTTATGGGAGGTGGAGGTGTAGAGGGACCTCATGGTGAAGATGAGGCATTGGGGGCCGGAGAATCGGAAGCCTTGGAGGAGGTGGAGGGTATGGATGGTATTTCGAACGTATGTGGGGAGTTTCTGGACCGGGGTTACAGGACAGTATCGAGTTAGATGGAGATGAGCTCAGTGAGGCTGGAGCAGGCTGAGACAATGAGTCAGGCGGGGTAGTCGGGCTTGTGGATCTTGGGTAGGAGGAAGAATTGGGTGGTGCAGGGTTCCCGAACATTGAGGTTGGAAGCTGTGGGTGGGAGATCCCCTGAGTTAATGAAGTTGTGTATGGTCTGGGAGATGATGGTTTGGTGATGGGGGTGAGGTCATGGTCGAGGGGGCAGTAAGAGTTGGCACCTGCCTTCAGCGGTGTAGAGTTCAGTGCGCCAAACTATCACGACACCCCCTTTATCCGCTGGTTTGATGGTGAGGTTAGGGTTGGAGCGGAGGGAGGGGAGGGCTGCTCGCTGTGAGGGTGAGAGGGGTTGGAGGGGTGAGGCAGTTGGAAAATACTAAAGTCTTTTCCCTGGCATGGGAGAGTCCAGAACTACAGGGTATAGGCTTAGGGTGAAAGGGGAAAGATTTAAAAAAGACCTAAGGGGCAACTTTTTTACGCAGAGTGTGGTACATGTATGGAATGAGTTGCCAGAGGCTTAAGTTTTAAAATACAATTATACATTGAATAATTTTTAAAACTCAAGCCTCTACCACTTAAATTACAACATTTAAAAGACGTCTGGATGGGTATGTAAACTTGAAGAGTTTAGAGGGATATGGGCCAAATGCTGGTTATGGGACTAGATTAATTTAGGATGAATTGGACCTAAGGGTCTGTTTCTATGTTGTTCATCTCTGTGCGTCTCTGATGAGAAGTGTTCAGGGAGGATTCCCTCTCACTGAGGCAGTTATGGTTAAGATGGCAGCAGAGTAAGACATTGTTCACCAGCTCCTTTTCCTTTCTTTTTTACCTCTTGCTGCAGTTTTCTTAGCCCCTTACTTCTTAAAGTACCCTACCTGGATAGAATGGAGAATGGTGTCTGAGACTAGCGCAGGAGACAATTCACATCCGGAGCCCAGAGAGGGAGCAGAGCGAGCCCGGGCTGAGCTGGGAGCCGAGTCCCAGCTGGAGCTGGAGTGGGAGCAGAGTGACCCCAGGCCTGGCCAGGAGCGGGTTCTGGAGGTGGGTCTGGGACAGAGGCCAGCATGCAGACACAGTGAGGCCTCGGGTCCTGACGCCTGGCGGGCACGGACTCAGTGGAAAAGCACTACAACCTGAGTACTTTCAAGATACTTTTTATTCTCATTTTGGACTTTTAAACAATATATTCCATAATAGTCTTTTTTTACAATTTCAATTCTGAAACAAAACTTAAAGTATCGGTACCTAGGTATCCTGTACCTAAAATGGTGCCGAGTTGCGACATTATAAACATTTCACTGCACTCATTTGAGTGCATGTGGCAATAAAGGCTATTCTAAAGGCTATTCTATAGGACTTATTATTAGGTCCTATTCCTGGAGCAGATAACTTGGCCTGTGTCAAATGATTGTCAATGGCTATAGGATCACCACTCATAATGTCGAATGACCACTTCCCCCTTGCCAACCTCCATTTGAAGGTAAGTTCTTATTCTTTCCAATAACAAAACCTTCTTATCTGGACATACATGGACAGCTCCCTGATGAAGGAGCAGCGCTTCGAAAGCTAGTGCTTCCAATTAAACCTGTTGGACTATAACCTGGTGTTGTGTGATTTTTATCTTTGTCCACCCCAGTCCAACACTGGCATCTGCAAATCATTCCCCAGAACACTACACAGATCACATTTGGCACCAGATCAATGGCAGTTGCTTGCTCAATGCACATTGCGACATTTGTGTTTCTCTTAATTCTTTGTTTTGTCTTCTGTTGTGAGCATTTTGTAAAGTTAAATTCTGCTGTAATAGCTATTAAATGAAACTTCATGCTACACAGTAAACACTAGGAAAATTCAATTTTTGAGGGACCCTAATACTGAACAAGAACATTAGCAAAACAGATGGGTTTTTATGACCGTCAATAATAATTTTGCCATCACTGTTACTGAGTCTAGCTTTATGTTCCAGATTTACTAATTGAATTTAAATTCCATCAGCTGCCATGGTGGGACTCAAAGCTATGTCCTTCGATTACTGGATTACTCAACCAGTGACACTACGATCATCTCCCCTCATAGGTGGGATTATTATTTTGAAATAAGAGAGGAAGGAAACTCTATAAATATGCAATTATGCATTAAATAATTTTTAAAACTCAAAAGATGGAAAATATAAGCATACCAAATTTAAGGAATGTAAAAGATAAGTCAGGAGGAAATAAAATATATAATGGAAAAAACAAGCTACAAAATATTTTGAAATATATAAGCACCTTTTTATGGAAAGCAAGAGTTCTTAGTGAAAAAGAGGTGAACTAATGAGAAAAGAGAAAGGTAATATGGCTGGAAAATAATTTTGCTTAGTTTGACAACATTTTACAAATAGGAATTATCGATCTGCTATTTCAGCCTTGGATGAATTGAAGCGATATTTCATTTAGAATTATTTTCACAAGGAAGTGAAATGATGATTGAGGTGAAAAGGAAACAGTCTTGAAAATAAGCTTAGGAAGTTTTGTTTTAATCTTTTGGTAAGTAAAGAGATAGCAGCAGTCAACCATGTCAAAGGCTACAGACTGGTTGAGAAAGATGAGAGGATAGAAACAGAAAAAGCTGAAGGAGCTCAACAGGTCTATCAGCATTTCTGAACATAGAAAACAGGTTTAACATTGAAAGTCCAATTTGACTTTTCATTGAAACTGGAAAGTGATCACTTTTAGGCTGCTGGAAAAAGAAGGGAGCAGCTCCTGGAATAGCACAGAGGCCCCAGGGAAAGGTCAGAGAATGTGGGAGTTTAGAGATCGAAGGTGTCATTAAACAGAAGGCGAAGGTTATAATTGCAAAGAAGAGATGGTCAAAAGTAGGTGTTAAAGATAAAGGAAGATGCTTTATCTTTGTCATCATGACGAATGCATTTGTGACTTTGCTAAGAGCTGGTTTTGTACTGTAGCAGTTATGAAAACCTGATAAGAGAAATTCAAATAAATACTTAAATAAATGTAAACTTTTATATTATAAACTATGGGACCCACAAAATTAAGTTCAGAGCTCAATAATTTAATAGCGATGGGTCAAAGGAAAATTTGAAAATTAATGTTGAGAGGCAACCGGGGGGTGGGAGGAATGGGAGAAAGATGGAGATGAATGCAAAGTTAAAGCTAAAGGGTGGTGGTGGAATTTAGAGGAAGTGTGGGCTAGTATGCTAAGAAAAGGAAATAAAGTATTGCAAGTTGCTAATATCAATGAGGCTGGTGCAGTGATCGATCTGATATACATTTTAAGAGATAACCCTCGAGCAATATAGCTAAAATTGAGGCTTTTGCAATATGAGAAAGTAACAATTGGGATAATAAATTGGTTGATCAGAAGCCAGGGCAATTGATTGACAGTTTTAATTAGGTCACTATAACCACTGGGAAAAACAATTTTGGAATAAACACCATGATGAGAAATGCGTGATCAGCAGCTAGGTCCACAAAGCATCAGGATCTTTTCAGACCTCAGTATCTTGAGGTGTGTCAGCGATATGGACACTCACAGTAGAAAACATTAAAAAATGCAGGAACTCTCATTTAAAAAGGTGAATAGAGATGCAAGATGGCTTAAAGTTCATGCACAATGTGGGTCGCATTTACAGGAACAAATAAAATCCAGGGATGCATGTGGTACAGCACCAGCATTGCCAGTCTATAAAGTATCAGTTATAACTGGGTTTTGGCCTTTCAATATAACTCTGACATTTCTTATTTGAAGTGAAAACAAATATAATGGATATAACACCAAACTGGAACAACAAGATTACCATATTTCTTTTCAGATGATAAAGTTGTATTCTTTCCTCAAATATTGTGTTTCAAAATATGGAAGGCAATAGAAAGAATCCAGAATGAGGAAGTGTTGGATTTTTTAAAGGAATAAGGGTGTGTGTGTGTGTGTGTGAGAGAGAGAAGTCTGGAACATGGAAGAGTGAGTTTCCTGAACATCTTGGACACTATTCAGGAAGGAAGCCTGAAACAAGAACACAAAATAAGAGCAGGCAAAGATCATATATCCTGTTCTGCCATTCAATAAGATCATGGCTGGTTTGATTTTGGCCTCAATTTCACTCTGCTGCCTTTTAGCCTTGACTCCTATCTCAAGTTTGTACATTGATTGATTGATTTGTTGATTGATTGTTGTCCCATGTACTGAGATACAGTGAAAAGTGTTTTTTTGCACACTATACATGCAGATCATACCATATAAAGTACTCCGGAGTCACAGAACAGAGTGCAGAATACAGTGTTATAGCGGCAGAGAAGGTGCAATCAGAATTACATTGATGACATCGCCATTTTCTGCTCGGATCCACTGTCCATGCACATACTCATGTGCATATGTGACCAGTTCGAATGGGCCTCGGGGGCCAAGGTAAACCGAGGCAAGTGCAAGGCCATGCTCTTCGGGAACTGGGCCGACCAATCCTCGATCCCCTTCACCGTCAGGACTGACCACCTGAAGGTGCTGGGTATTTGGTACGGGGGGGGGGGGGGGGCGGTGGTGGAGCTGAGGTGTGCGCCAAATCTTGGGAGGAGCGTATCAGCAAAGTGAGGCAGAAACTGGGTAGATGGAAGCTACAGTCACTCTCCATCATGGGTAAAAACCTGGTCATCAGGTGTGAGGCACTGTCATTGCTGTTATACGTGGCACAGGCCTGGCCTATTCACAGAACCTGTGCCCCTGCAGTCATCCGGGCCATCTTCCATTTTATATGGAGATCAAAGATGGACCGGGTCTGAAGGGACTCGATGTATAAAGATCTGGGCAACTGGAGAAAAAACACACCCAATGCCACCCTCACCCTGATGTCTACCTTTGTGTGTGGCTGCATCAAGCTGTGCGTGGATCCCCGGTAAGCAATAGGTTCTGTAATGTGTGAATACAGGTGCAGATGAACTGAAGCACTAACTCTCCACAAGTACTTCTGGACCCACTCTGAACAATGTGGGTCACTCTTCACTGCATGTGGAAGTCATTCAAATGAGTGACGCTACAAGAAATTTTTCCTTGTCTTAATTGTAAGGTATGGGGTTAAAATTGTGCAGAATAAGGGAACAGATGTTGCTTCTGCAAAAGTTTACATTATAAAATTAGGCTGTGCATGCAAATACTAAACAGTGAGAAGTGAAAACAGGTAGAATTATCTATGACTAATAGGGCAGAGCGACCGTGTAGCGGGATGTACCAGTAACAGGAGAATAGTGTACCAGTCGCAGGAAGGATGTGGCCAACGGAAGGAATTTAGTTTGGCAGGATGATCGCACGAAGACAGCAAACTATGCCAGGATAGTCACATATAAGGAATGAGATATATAAGAGTAAGGGGCGACAGGCTTAGAGTAATGGGAGAAGTAAACAGAGACAGAGAGAAGCTAGAAAGGTGGAGTGAAGCTAGAGCTTGTGATAGGCTACTCACTACAGCAAATGTAACCAATGGGGTGAAAGGGGAGGACTGAGAGACGCAGCTGAACAGCATAAATCAGAATGTAACCCTCAGATCGAGGTGCTTACTCGTTAGGCACCCGTTCTTGCAAGTTCATATCAATAAAATTTGCTGCTTCAGAATTTGACTCGGACTGAAATTTATTAATATGTGAGTTTTGTTTCTCACATAATGAAATTGAGGGTGATTTAATTCCAAATTGAGTCCCCTGCCCCTGAAAACAAAGACAAACTAATTTTTAACTCCCTCCATTATTATGAAACAGATTAATTAGACATTTAATGGCCAATGTAGAATTAGACAAAACTGCATATGTTCCAATTTCCCTTTATTCTGCAGCAGATCTTTCTTTCTGGAACAGGCTGAATTTGTTCAGACACAAGTTCACTGACTTGTAGCTCCTGCAGCTATACATCCAGTATGCCCAGTACGGGTGAGAGCAAGCCCTCCTGGGGAAAGCCTAGCATGGAGCGTCTGTAGGTCGATGGCTTAAGAAGGACTATAATGTTTAACATTTAACTTTATTTCTTTATTTTTCTACTGTGTACTAAGACCAATTGCAATGTTGAACTTTATTACTTACTTCTTTATTTTTCTGTACCTAAGATTTTGTACTCAGGTACCTTTGTAACTAAGATGGCGCTGAGAATGGCAACACTGTAAACTTTTCACTGTACTCCTGTACTTGAGTACACATGACAACAAAAAGTAATTCTAATTCCTCCAGAAACTCTCCAGCTGTGCTGATTCCAGTTTTTTCACTTTCAGTGGACCCAGCTGTGCAGCGTTTTAGTGAATTTGTATTAATTTCCCAAATGCTGACTATGGAACCAAATTACATTCTATAACGGCAAAAATGCAGGAAAGGCCATTGAAAAGAGACTTGCAGTATAATTATTCAAATATATCATTACAGTGAAATTGTTTGGATCATTTAAACTGCATTTACTAGGAATTGTAAAATGCATTTACATGAATATTTTTTGCAAACTCATTGAGTGATTAATGTGGAAACTGTGCAGCCTTTAACATGAACCAATAAAGTCTGATCTATTATAATTTGGCTGATTATAATTATTTCTGAATTGCATTTTTCACATAATCATTTTTGCCAGGAGCCTTTTTGGAAAGAACCAATTACAGTTTCTAAAAGATGCTATCCATAATACATTGAAACTGTATTAGTGACAGCCAAGTATTTGCATGGCTGATTTTGGATTTGGCTTGACCTGTCACTTTTGTGACAAGAGGGGTCCATCTGCAGTGTATGTTAGTTGTGAGCAACTAATTTTAGTTTGTTTTATCATGGTTAGTCATTTGATCTAGCTCATTAACTTCAGTCGCCTTAAATAAATATAGGCTGAGTGGCTGACCTTTCCTTCATTTGATTAATGAACATCTTGCAGGGCTCGGGAGATAAAGCAGGTGAGCAGGACTAATTAGATCATTTCAAAGTGCTGCTATTCAGATGGGAAAGCTCAAATGGTCTCTCTTTGAGCTTTCTTATAAGTCCACAGACAGAAATATACAGTGCAGGAAAATATTTCAGTCTAATAGGTCAGTGTCAGAGTTCAGAACCAAAGAAAAATCTGTTCACTGTTATGTCCTAAAATGGCTCTCTTTCTTGTTGTTATTAAAGTCATTAACTTCAAAACTAGCCCCGAGTAACCCACAGCAACTCTCAGCATAACACATTTCTGAAGGTTCATGGTTTCACCTTCCCATATTCTTTTGAGATTGGTGCTGTGTCCACTACTTTTCATCATTTATATAAATAATTTGGATGTGAGCATAAGAGGTATAGTTAGTGAGGTTGCTGATGACACCAAAATTGGAGCTGTAGTGGACAGCGAAGAGGGTTACCCCAGATTACAAAGGGATCTTGATCAGGTGGGTCAAAGGGCTGAGAAGTGGCAGGTGGAGTTTAATTTAGATAAATGTGAGGTGCTGCATTTTGGGAAGGCAAATCTTAGCAGGACTTAGGGAGTGTTGCTGAACAAAGAGACCTTGGAGTGCAGGTTCATAGCTCCTTGAAAGTGGAGTCGCAGGTAGATAGGATAGTGAAGAAGGTGTTTGGAATGCTTTCCTTTATTGGTTAGCGTATTGAGTACAGGAGTTGGAAGGTCATGTTGCGGCTGTACAGGACATTGTTTAGGCCACTATTGGAATATTGCATTCAATTCTGGTCTCCTTCCTATCAGAAGGATGTTGTTAAACTTGAAAGGCTTCAGAGAAGATTTACAAGGATGTTGCCAGGGTTGGAGGATTTGAGCTATAGGGAGAGGTTGAGTAGGCTAGGGCTATTTTCCCTGGAGCATCGGAGGCTGAGGAGTGACCTTTAGGAGGTTTTTAAAATCAGGAGGGGCATGGATAGGGTAAAAAGACAAAGTCTTTTCCCTGGGATGGGGGAGTCCAGAATTAGAGGACATTGGTTTAGGGTGAGAGGGAAAAGATATAAAAAAGACCTAAGGGGCAAGTTTTTCACGCAGAGGGTGTTACGTGTATGGAATGAGCTGCAAGAGGGAGTGGTGGAGGCTAGTACAATTGCAACATTTAAAAGGCATCTGGATGGGTATATGAGGGATATGGGCTGGGTGCTGGCAGGTGGGACGAGATTGGTTTGGGATATCTGGTTGGCATGGATGGGTTGGACCGAAGGGTCTGTTCCTATGCTGTACATCTCTATGACTCAATGAGTGAAAGATTTAAATTGATCCCAGGTTTAGCTGAAGGCAAAATTCTTCCCTTGCCGAATGGTGAAGTAGATAATCAGCTGAGTTGGCATCAAGGAGATGATCCCACCAACATGTGAGTTAACTTCTGGTTATGAAGGCCGCAGCTGAACCTTCCCATTTAGTGCCAATTGAGGTCTTAAAGTGATCAATTAATGACCAGTTCAGGTGTCTCTCACCACCACCATCACAATCAACTCTGTTCTTGGTAGTCAAGGAAACTGGCAACCTTGACAACTGGAAAATACAGGAGACCTGCCTCCAAGGTCAGGCTTTGATCTGTTTCACCTCACCTTGTCAGCTCCCCCCCACAGATATGATCAGGGGACATGTATAGATGGAATGGCATGGTCAGAGAAAGCCAACTCCTGTACATACTCCAACCCCATCTCCTAACCATGCATACTCCTCAATCCACTGACCCTTGAATATTCACTTACTTTTCCCACTGCTCCTGGGCTTTGACTTTGCTGTCCCACCAGCAACCAGGGAATGGGTGACTACAAGGTAGTCTAAGGTAACCAGGTAGCCAGTACAGGAGTCCCCTAAGTCTATCGTACTTGCCAATCAATTTTCCATTATGGAAACTTGTGAAAGCAATGGTTCCTCAAAGGAGTGCAGCCAAAGCCAAGTCAATGTCACCAATGGTGTGTGTGTGTGTGTGTGTGTGTGTGTGTGTGTGTGTGTTGGGAGGGGGGTGGGTGGGGAGAGAGGAAGAATAGAAGGGCAATTGTGTTAGCAGATTCCATTGGCAGGAAATGTGACTGCAGGCTGGTGTGTTGCCTTTTTGGTACCAAGGTCAAAAATGTCACAGAATAGCATCAACGTATCCTTCTATGGGAAAGGAATAAGCCAGTTCATATGGTCCACACTGGTACTAACAACATAGGTATGAAGAGAATGAGATCCTGAATGCAGATTTAAAGAAGTTAGAAAGGAAATTTAAAAAGCAGGACCTTAAGAGCAGTAATCACAGGACTAATCCCAGTGCCACATTGCTAGTAAGCATGAGAATAAGATGATACTGATTGAACACACAGCTGGAGAACTTATGTAGGAGGGAGAGCCTACATACTGCTGAGACATTTGTGTTAGTTCTGGGGCAGGTAGAATCTGGATAAACTAGATGGGTTATATCTTAACAGGACTGGGACTGACATCCTTGCAGGGAAATTTTCACATGCCATTGGGATTGCTTTGAACTAGCTTGTTAAGGGTCTGGGCATGGGAATGCACCCAGCATTTTCAACCAAATGGTTGATCTAAAGGCAGAAATGGAGGCAAATAGTTATGACGTGATTGGTAGTTCAGAAACAAGGTTGCATGGTGACTAGGACTAGGAGCTGAATATTCAAGGAGACTTGTTGTCTAGAAAGGGCAGAAAAGAAGGAAAAAGAGGTGGCATTTTCTGGTACTAAGAGATGAGATCAGTACATTAGTAAAGGAGGATCTCAGATTGAAAGAACAATGGAAATCTGTTTGGATGGAACTAAGAAACAGCAAGGGGCAGCAGACATTGGTTGGAGTTATGTATAAGCCACCAAATAATAATTATATTGTTGAGCCTGGAATAAGTCAAGAGGTGAGAGAAGCTTGTAGCATGGATAACACTGTATTCATGGGTGACTTCAATCTGCAAATAAACTGGGTAAAACAATAAAGTGCTAAAACTGTGCAGGATGCATTTCTGGAGTGTCTTAGAGATAGTTTTTTAGTTCAGCATGTTGAAGAACTATCAAGGGGACAGGGATTTCTCCTCTAGTATTAAGTAATGAAAAACGGTTAATTAATAACGTTGATGAAAAGAAGTTTTAGGGATGATGTGACCACAATATGATAGAATTTTGCTATATCTTTGAAGATGAGATAATTCAATCTGAAGCAAGGACACTAAATTTTGATAAGGGAAATTATGCAAGCATGAGTCACAAGTTAGTTGAATTGGACCAGTAAAATACATAAAAAAGCATGACTGTACGTAGGCAATTTGGAAGAAATGTCACAGGACCCAAACTCTGATCTCGCTCCACAGATGTTGCCAGACCTACTGAGCTTTTCCAATAGTTTCTGTTTTTGGTAGTTTACATAGGCAATCGAGAGTCTTTAAAGGTCTATTACATGACTTCATCAAGCACATATTCATTCAAAGTACAGAAACACAAAAGACCATAAAAAGTAAAAGGAGAAGTAGGCCACTTGGTTCCTCAAGCCTCAGGTCATTTTCACTAACTCTATCTTTATTACATCGCAATTCCCTTTAAGTTAAACACAGTTGTTTCCATTGCAGTTTTCTCACTCTCAAACTCAATATTACATTCTATCATGTTATGATCACTACTTCCAAAGCATCTTTTACTCATTACACATTTTCATATCTACGATAGCCTGCTCCCTTAATGGCTCCATGACCTATTGCTCTAAGAAGCTATCCTGAATATACTCTATAAATTTATTGGTGGAACTAACCTTTCCAATTTGATTAATCCAATCAACATGAAGATTTGAAGTCACCCATGATTACTGCTTTATTCCTTTTGTATGCAACTATTACTTGCTGGTTTAAATCCTTTCCCACAGAGTGGCTACTGTTTGCGGGTCTGTATAGTACTCCTACCAATGTATTCAATCCCATACTATTGTTACTGTCATCTAAATGGACTCTGAACCAAGATCAACTCTCACAACTGCCCTCATTCAATGTTTCTTCATAGTACTACCCCACCCTCTTTTCCATCCCTCCTCTCCAAAAGGTCAAATATCCTTGAATCATAAGTTCCCAGTTTTGGTCTCCTTGTAACCATGTTTCCATAATGTCTATTAGATCAAATTCATTTTCCTCAGTTTGTGCTGTCAGTTTTCCTACCTTAATTTGAATACTTCATGAATTAAGATGCAAATTCTTTAAGCTTGTTCTATTCTTGAATTTCTCTACGCTTTTATGGTTCCTTGATATAATATGACATTCACACATTCTATCCATTCCTTTTATTTTCTAGTAACAATCAACCCCATCATTAACCTGCAATCCTGCTATCTCTTTGATTTTTTAGTTTTTCTATAAACTGAATCCACCTTAGTTAACTGTGGTTATCAAAAAAAGTTAAAGTTTGCACAAGGCTAGCAGAAAAGGCTAAGAACATGGTCAGAATTTGTAACAAATATGAGGATTGGGAAGTTGTTAGACTGTAAAAACTTCTCCAGTAATTTAAAAAGAAAACATTTGGCTAAACATAATGTGGGCTGAAAAATGTGTTGCTGGAAAAGTGCAGCAGGTCAGGCAGCATCCAAGGAACAGGAGAATCGACGTTTCGGGCATAAGCCCTTCTTCAGGAAAGAACAGTCGAGGTCCTTTGCAGGTCTGTGAGAGTGTTGTCCTGAGCTGGGGTAGGGCAGACTTTAGGGAATGTAGGTAGCGGCGCATCGCTGTGAGCGTGGAGCGGAGGATCCGGAGGGAGGTCTGTTGCTAGAGGCTTCGGATTTGTTGCAGGTACTTGTTGTCCTGGTTGGATCCAAATTTTGTTGGTCTGAACGTAGTCCGGAGTCCATGCGGGGTCAGTCGGTTCCGTAGACAGATGCTGAGGAAGGAGATGTGGCTGTGGTAGCAAGTCTGTTTGAGGAGGTGGCTGAAGAGCTTCTGGGCAGAGGAGATGACCTGGGGTGTGCAGTGAGAGAGGGACTCACTGAAATCCTTGTAGAGGGAGGAAGAGAGCTTCTTCAAGGAAGGCATCCTTGCAAGAGGATTCGCAGTAGGTTAAAATCAACTAGGAGAAAGTGAGGACTGCAGATGCTGGAGATCAGAGCTGAAAAATGTGTTGCTGGAAAAGTGCAGCAGGTCAGGCCCTTATGCCCGAAACGTCGATTCTCCTGCTCCTTGGATGCTGCCTGACCTGCTGCGCTTTTCCAGCAACACATTTTTCAGCTCTGATCTCCAGTATCTTGCAGTCCTCACTTTATTCTAAACATAATGTGGGTCCATTAAAAGCAACGGCAGGAGAATTTATATGGGAAAACTAAAATATGTCAGAGAAGCAAGTTAAATAATTTGAATCTTTATCCCCCTCAGAAGATACAAGAAATCTTACAGAATAGGAGATCCAAGTGACTAGAAAAAAAATTAAGATTTGAAGGACATTAACATTAGTAAGAAATTTGTATTGGAGAAATTAATGTGCTTGCAAGTTACTAAGTCCCTGCGGTCCATTGGTCCACATTCCAGAGTTGGGAAGGATATGGCTGTAGACACGGCCAATGCATTGGTGATTATTTTCCAAATTTCTATAGAATCTGACATGTTTCCTGCAGATTGAAAGCTCACAAATGTCATCCCGAAAGAACAAGCGAAAAAGAAAATATGGAACAACAGACCTGTCAGCCTCACAGCAGTAGTAAGGAAAAGGTTAGAATTTATCACAAAGGTCATGATAAATGGACACTTCAATAAAAGCTATTTGATTGGTCAGACTATGAACTTGTGAATGTAAGGTTGCATTTGAAAAATTTTCTGGAATATGTTGAGGATATTACAAACAAAATTAATAAAGGGGCATCAATAGAAATAGTACATTTGGATTCTCAGAAAGATTTTGATAATATTAATAACTTCTTCCACAAGAATCATCGAATACAGTGTGGAAACAGGCCATTTGACCCAACAAGTCCATTTCGACCCTCCAAAGAGTAATCCACCCAGACCCATTGCTCTATATTTACCCCTGACTAATGCACCTACACATCCCTGAACACTATGGGCAATTTAGCATGGCTAATTCACCTAACTGCACATCTTTGGACTGTGGATAGAAACCAGAGCACCCAGAGAAAAACCCACACAGACAGAGGGAGAACATGCAAATACGCCCGAGGCTGGAATCGAGCGTAGGTCCCTGCATTGTGAGGCAGTAGTGTTAACCACTGAACCACCATGCTGCCCTAAGCAATTTGTTAGCAAAATTAAAACATGTGGGATGATAAGGCATTAGGGACTGACTAACATAAAGAAAATAAATAGTATAAACAAATGGGTCATTCTCACAGTGGCAGGGTGTGACTAGTGGGACACCACAATGATCAGCACTTGGGCCCCAGCTGTTCACAATATATCAATGATTTGGACATGGGGAGCAACTGTAATATTTCCAAATTTGCAAATGATACAAAAGTACTGAGGATTGTGTGTCCAGTGGCAGATGTAAAATGTTTTCAGGAAGCTTTAGGAAGACTTGGTGATTAGTCAAGAACATAGTAGATGGAATACATTGTGGAATTGTGTGAGGAAGAGCAGGTTTGCAGAATATTACTTAAATAAGAGTTTGGAAAGTGCAGATGTGCAAAGGAACTTGGGTGAATTAGCTAACTAATAGAAGAGTTGGAATGAAGAGGAAATTTTCAGGCTGACACTTTGCAACTAGTGGAGTGCATTAATAGGTTCATGTTTCAAGTCTGGAAGAAGAACCATATTGGGCTGGAAGCATTAACTCTGTTTCTCTCTCCACACAGTACTCCAGATGTAGTCCAACAAAGCTGCTACAAAACTGTGTTTGTCATAAAACTAGGGAAGTCTTGTAAAACTATTCAAGGCACTGGTGAGACTACAGCTTAATTGCTGTGAACAACTTTCATCTACATATCTAAGAAAAGATATGCTGACACTGGAGACAATCCAGAGAAGGTTCAAGAAGTTACTCCTGGGTTTGGAGGAATTTTCTTAAAAGGAGAGGTTGAGTAGTTTGGATTTGTACTCTTTGGAGTTTATTATAATAAAAAGAGGCAGTACTGAAACATATAAGATTCTTAGGGACTTGACAGAGTATATTTGGAGAGGTCGTTTCCTTTTGTTGGTGATTCTAGGATCATAATCTCAGAGCAAGGAGTTAACTATTTAAGACTGAGATGAGGAGGAATCTTTTTCTCAGAGGTTGGTAGATTTGTGAAGTTCGTTACCCAAAAGATTCTTTAACACAAGGGCTGGGTTTTTAAATGCGTTCAAGTCTGAGCTAGACAAGTTTCTAATCATTAAGGGAATCAAGGGTTATAGGGATAGGACAAGAAAGGGGAGTTGAAGATTATCAGATCAGTCATGGTCCCATTGAATAGTGGAGCAAACTCTGACTACTTCTGCTCTTACATCTTACAGTCTTGTAGTGTCCTTATCAATAAGTCACTGAAGGCTAACATGCGGGTGCAATAAGTTAATAGGAAGGCTAATTGAATATTGGCGTTCATCACAAAAGAAAATATGTACAGGAGTAAGGAAATCTTGCTTCAGTTTTATAGGAGCTTTGTTAGACTACATCTGGAGTACTGTGCACAGGAAAGGTATTATTGCCCTTGAGAGAGTTTCAGGTGGTGTGACACATTGTTACCCCTTAAAAAGTGCATCAGCAAAATATTGTTGGATAAGCAGTCAAACTGACTTTGCATTTCATTGAGAATAGCCACTATGTTCTTTAGGTTCAGGGGTCTACAATCTACATGATCTGTTATGGTGGAGAAAAAAACAATTAATGGTCCATCTAGATTAGACTCTTGTATTGAACAAGAACTGGTTTCTTGCAGGTTTATAATTAGTTACTGGTCACATTGATTAGAAAAACATTGTTACAAAGACTGTGAGGAGGACCTGGACATTAGATCTTAATCCTAAATTGTTCTCCCCTCAAGTCTGACCTTGGCACTGTGGGTGGTGCTTTTGGCACTCCTCAGCAATAATCCTTTTTGATCCTTACACCTTTATAAAACATCTCCATCCAAATTTTTATCAATTATCAAGATTATAAATTTGTGCAGATTGTTATATTTATCACTAACCAAGCTGCTGCCAAATGTCTGAATTCACAAATTCAAGCAGTCTGGAGACTTCACTATTCTCCCAGAACAACTTCTCTTCAAACTTGTAATACTGGTAATTCTCAAGGTTGAAGACTGTTGCCTTAAGTCCTTTCATTGACAATGTCAGGTTTGACAGCCTCTTTAAATCATGGACCTTTAGTTTCTTCGATTTCCTTTGCAGTAGATGTCATTCCTGCTGAAGTAACTAGTTGCTGCCATGTAGTACCTGCAGAATCTTTAACCTTATGGATTTCTTTCTTGGAGGAGACTTTTCCCATTGAAGATATAATTTCTTCCTTTCAGTCTCCTGGATTTCTGAACTAGCGTTTTTTTTATTTTGTATTATGCTAACTGTTTGCATGTTGGTCATCCCTTTCCCATGATGGCTTCCATGGAGTGAGACGGACCACTCTTCAATCTGAGAGAGCTAATTTTCATTCCCAAAAGAAACACATCCATCGGTCTAAATTGACCATGCCAACCCAGGTATCCTCAGTTGAACTAGTCTAGTTTGACTGCAGTTGGCCATATTCCCTCTATACCTTTTCTGTTTATAGACCTGTCCAAATGTCCTATGGACAAGCCCTATGCATACACAGGGTCTGGTTAGATGAGGAGGAACATGACGGGCACCTGGAAGTACCCAAGGATGCCCTCATAAGAACAGGATACGATGCTCAACTCATCAACAGCCGGTTCCGATGTGCCACAGCGAGGAACTGTAGTGACCTCCTCAGGAGACAGACACGAGCTGCAACGGAAAGGGTACCCTTCATTGTCCAGTACTTCCTAGGAGCCGAAAACTACGTCATGTTCTTCGCAGTCAGCATCATATTATCAATAATGATGAGTACCTCGCCAAGACATTCCCCACACCTCAACTTCTCGTCTTTAAACAGCCACCAAACCTTAAACAGATCATTGTTTGTAACAAACTGCCCGGTTTTCAGGACAATACCATACAACCTTGTCATGGTAGACGTCGCAAGATGTATCAGAGTGTTGACACGGATTCCACCATTACGTGGGGGGACACCTCCCACCATGCACGTGGCAGGTACTCATGTGACTCAATCAACACTGTCTATCTCATTTGCTGCTGGCAAGGATTCCCTAAGGCATGGTACATTGGCAAGACCGAACAGAGGTTACAGCAACGGATGAATGGACACCGCACAACAATCAACAGACAAGAGTGTTCCCTCCCAGTTGGAGAACACTTCAGCGGTCCGGAACACAGCTCGAACCTCCAAGTGACTGTCCTCCAAGGTGGACTTCGGGACAGGCAACAATGAAAAGTGACTGAGCAGAGGCTGATAGCCAAATTCTCACACACACACGCACATGCAGACCTTCTCTCACGCACACCCTCTCACAGATGTAAACCCCTTTACACTCACATGCACACGCATACACACACTTTCACAGACACTCATAAACCCCCCTCCATACACACGCACACACACACACACCCACATGTACACATACGCATATAAGTTTATGAGGTGAATTTGTACTTGCAGAATTACATTTTACTTTTCTCAAAAACTGCAAGAATCCATGTAAGATTCTGTAAATCCACTTTTTAGATTAGAATCAGCCTGATCATTGTGGCACAAACAGCCTTCCTCAGTGAGCTAACACTTTCATTACGTTATCTGGGCCGACATGACACCAATTATTAAAGTTCACTTGAGAATGTAACTTTTAAAAAAAGTTTTTGAGATTTACATAAGAAAAAACTGAAACCAAAATGGTCATTCTAAAAGATGAGAGACTTAACAAACAATCCAGATCTTTTTCAATATATAATTTCAGTTACATCACACTGTA
Organism: Chiloscyllium punctatum; assembly: GCF_047496795.1. NCBI lineage: Eukaryota > Metazoa > Chordata > Chondrichthyes > Orectolobiformes > Hemiscylliidae > Chiloscyllium > Chiloscyllium punctatum. The sequence continues at coordinate 66,590,110 of NC_092775.1, forward strand.
AACTTTTGCTATAAATTCTGTCTTACAATCTTATTCTCCACAACCACCTGATGAAAGAGCAGCACTCCGATGCTAGTGATTCCAAGTAAGCCTGATGGACTATAACCTGGTGTTGTGTGATTTTTAACTTTGTCCACCCCAGTCCAACACCAGCGTCTCCAAATCAAGCTGACAACACCGTTCCTTCAGCAGGGCAAACAGAATTATAAGCAGTATTCTAAAAGTGGCCTCACTGATATCTTGCACAACTGTAACATGACCTCTTAACCCCTATACACAATGCCCTGACCAATGAAGGAGAGTGTATCACCACCCTGTCTACCTGCCATGCCACTTTCAAAGAGCTATGAATCTGCACCCCTAGGTCCCTCTATTCAAGGACACTCGCCAGGGCCCTAGTATTAAAAGTGTTTGTCCTGCCCTGGTTTACCTTACCTAAATGCAATACCTTGCATTTATCTAAACTAAACTCCTTCTGTGACTTCTCGGACCATTGGTTCATCTGTTTAAACTCTCGTGTCTGCCAGTAGACATCTGCTGAAGTATACGAACTTCAGTTTGTTAATTGGATTGGACACTCTCATTCACCCTCAGTGATTTACCTATTGGCAAAGCTCCATATCCACTTTTTCAGACCTGCTATTTGAAGATTACTTGCTATGAACTCTGTATCTGTAACAGAAAGGGAAGGTGAAGAAATGAAATTCTCAACTTGAACCCATCTCTTGCAAATCACTTTGCACCAGGGGGTAATTTAAGGCTGCGCCTGAAGATTCTGAAGAATCTACACCTTACTGCAGGTTAGGTTTGCTGTCTTAATCCTCGATAGGTTTAGGGATTTGATTGGCCGAGTGTAATACACCTACTGAATTGAATGAGAAGTTGATCATTGCATGTTTGCAACTAGTTACAAATTACATTGATATTATAAGAAAATGTTACAGAGATGATGAGCAAGAGCTCAATATTCGGTCTTATTCCTTCAATATCCCGAGCTGTTCTGCCTACAAGTCCAATTGACATCACGGTAATGGGTGGTGCTTTAGGTACTCCTCAGTATTAACCCTTTCAAAACCTTCCACACTTATTCAAAAAGCACTGAGGTGCCAGATAATACATGATGCAGTGGCTTTTCAATTATGATGGTTGGCACGGTGGCTCCCATACATCATGGCACATACCACCACACTTGGACAAAAGCATGGAGAACCCTGGCTTAGATAATATAAGCAACGGTCCCATACTGTTAAAGTTGTATGCTGCTTATTTACTAAAATGCTGTAAATTAAGGTTTAATTACCATTCTTCCCACAATGAACAATGTGCATTTCAGCTTTTAATTTAGAAAAGCTCATGTAGTGGTACTATCACTTGGCGAGTAAGCTGCTGGAGGCCAGGCCAATACTCAGGGTCATAGCTTAATCCCCATCCTAGCAGCTGGTGGATTTGAAAATTGACCACTGGAATGGTGTTTCAAATGGGCAACAAATGGTGGCCTTGGCAGTGACGCCAATATTTCATGCAGAAAACAAGTTATTTTCTCCTTTTTGTGTGTTCCTTTGCACATGAAGTAGAACAGCTTGCTCAGATTTCAGCCTTCTCTGTTTGACTTTGTGTTGACCAATGGAACAGGCAATGTTTGTGTTTAGATCCTTAATATCCTTTGGCATTCAGCTAAGGAATCTTGAAATGGACTGATGAAATATGTCTAATTCAGTCAAACTCAGATATAACTCTAAATCTGGAACTTAAACTCAACAGTTTAAGAGAAATTTGAAGTCCCTCAATCAAACCTCATGTTATATCTTGTGTATCTAGATCAAAAGAATTCAGGGGACCGGTACAGTATGTCGTTGTATTTGCTTAGTTCATTTGTCCAGAGATTGTGGAATGGTTGGAACAAATTTTCCTCATCCCAGTTCATGAAAGTTCTGTATCTTATGTATGACACAGAATCAGGCTATTCCATCCAAAAGGCTCTATGCAATAACAGTAAGGACAGCACAGTGGCTTAGTCAATAGCACTGCTGACTCACAGTGCCAGGGACCCGGGTTTGATTCCAGGCTCAGGTGACTGTCTGTATGGAGTTTGCGCATTCTCCCCGTGTCTGCGTGGATGTCCTCTGGGTGCCCTGGTTTGCCCCCCATAATCCAAAGATGTGCAGGTTAGGTGAACTGGCCATGCTAAATTGCTCATTGTGGTTGGTTAGGTACATTAGTCACGGGAAATGTGGGGAAAAGGGACTGGTGGGATACTCTTTGGAAGGTCGATGTGGACTTGTTGGGCTGAACGGCCTGTTTCCACACAGTAGGGATTCTATGATTACTTGCAGCAAGAGTGCAATGAAAAGTGTTTACTAACCAGGACAAAGTAAGCAAAGAACAAAAATGGAGAAGGAAATGCAGAAACTGAAAAATGGGATTTTCTGCAATGGCATGCAAACTTTGGAAATTCCAAATGAGAGCTATTATCAGATAGAGGATGACTTTAGAAAACATAGTGCACACATTTTTAAATCAAACCGTTAGTGATCATTTCTGATGAAAATATATAGAATATAAGGCAAACTACTTTTACTTGGCAAAAATGTCTGTTTGTGTTTAAAAGAGCTGTATCTATTCTGCAGCTATGAAGTGGCCAGAAAAACCGTGAAATCAATTGCAGTCCTGTTCATTAGAAGTTGAAGAAATGGAATGATTTTCAAATTTATTTCATCTGAAATTATTATGTAGCTCTGGTTAGTAACAACAATGTTACTCTTCTTGGATGTTTGCACTTTCATTGGTGAAGTAGAAACAATTACCTGTTCCAGTACAGTGAAATTAAAATGAACAGATCTGATGTTTAACTTGAAAGTGTTATGTTTGATCATTTTCAATGCAATTCTTTTCCCTCTGCACCCAACCCTTCGCCCTCCCCTGCTTTGCTCAGAAAAGTGAATTTTATTTATTTTTTTCCTTTATCTGGGGAGATCATTGTACATTTGGCCTGAACAAACATTTGTGAAGTTCTGATTAAATCTTAGATAAAGATCTAGAAATCGAGACATTCAAGAAAACAAAACATATTCTCTGCATTGTTATATTGTTATAATGCACTGTAGTATAAGTGAGGTCAAATCCAAATGGTGTGATTCTAGTTAATATTTTCAATTGGAGGGTGTTTGGCACTCCAAGTAATTAAGGAAGCATAGCCTGTGGTGCTGAATTTTATAGAACACTGGTGAATATTTTAAAATTGTAACAAGTGATATGACCAGATAGAGAGTTGTGGAATAGCAGTCCTATCTTTTTCTCTTTCTTTGAATGAGGTGTGTTTAAAATTCAAAAAAGATGAACTTGTAGATCCAGTATGTGCACTTAATGGTGTTTGTTTACTTACCACTGACTCCACATTGACCACATGGGTTGCATCTCTGACAATGCTGCCATGGTCTGCTTGTGTAGCCTCCTAACCAGTGCTCCAGGAAAGGCACACGACCTCAACTCTGCACCATCCCATCGGCCAGGACCAGATCCCAGTTGGATAATGGCAGAAGATTTGACCTGGGAAAGCATTTGTGAATTTCTAACTAAATCTTAGATAAGGATCTAAAAATCTAGGTCTCTTTCTCAGACATCTTTGGGTAGAGAGTCCTTCAAAGAGCAGCACAGCTTCTGAAAACCAGTGCTTCCCTGAGTGCACAATGGCCTTTTAAAGATGGCGCAGAAACCAGGGGATATCCAGTGAGTGACAGTATCCTGGAAAAGCAGGTGGTAGGATGGGGCTAGAGTTGGTTGAGAGGGACTGGGGTAGGTCATTAATGAGGAACTACAAAAGCAACCACCCCAACACACACAAAAGAAGTTGCGTCAAGACACTGTTCAAAAGGGCCACAACACACTGCAGCACACCAGAACTGCAAAAAGAGAAAGAAGAACACCTCTACAATGTATTCGCCAAAAATGGATACCCTCGCAATTTCATCTACAAATGCCTAAGGGAAAGACAATGGAATGAGGACATGCCGCAACCCAAAGGACTAGCCACGTTACCATACACCAAGAACATTTCTGAACTGACAGCCAGACTACTACGACCACTAGGACTCATTACAGCACACAAACCAACAGCCACTCTCAGACAACAGCTCACCAGGAGAAAGGACTCGATACCCAGCATGAGCAAAACCAACAAAATCCCATGCAAGGACTGCACAAAACACTACATAGGACAAACAGGAAGACAGCTAACGATCCGTATCCATGAACACCAACTAGCCACGAAACGACACAACCAGCTATCCTTAGTAGCCACACACGCAGATGACAAGCAACATGAGTTTGACTGGGACAACACTATTATTATAGGACAAGCCAAACAGAGAACATCCAGGGAATTCCTGGAGGCATGGCACTCATCCACAGATTCTATCAACAAACACATCGACCTCGACCCAATATACCGGCCACTGCAGCGGACAGCTGGAACTGACAACCGGAAGAGGCAGATACAAACCACTATAAATGCCGGAGGAAACATCACAGAAGCACTTCACATGAGTCTCCCAAGCACTGAGGATGTCACCTAGACAGGGGACGAAACGTCTGCAACACAAATTCCCAGCTCGGCCAACAGAACCACAACAACGAGCACCCGAGCTACAAATCTTCTCACAAACTTTGAATTAATGAGGTGAGTTTGGTTAGTTACAGCGAGAGATCTCGCTTGGCCTCACAGAGGTAAACTTGCTGTGAAGTGCGACTAAACTAAAATAGCCTTTTAAGAACCAGTAAGTTTCAATCCGTGTCTTCCAGAAGGTCTGAAAACACAATGCACTACTCGCAGACACCAATGCCTACTAACAAGTCGCGCTAGACCTGACCCCCCCACAACTCGGAAATAAAATTACATATCTCCTAAGAAAATTACACAATTCCTGACAATTAAACAAGACGGAATTCCAGAAAATGCAACCAGACGGGACCAACACCCCACGATTCTACGGACTACCAAAAATCCATAAACCAGGAGCCCCCCTCAGACCCATAGTCTCACTACCCTGAACACCAACTTACAGACTGGCCAAAGAACTACACGCAAGACTGAAATACCTAGTAGAAGAGTCTCAGCACTCCATCCACTCCACCCAGGAATTCCTAAAAATCATCAAAAACACCAAAATAGAGGAAGATGAAACAATGATCTCATTCAATGTAACAGCACTGTTCACCTCCATCAACATCGACCTGGCAAAGGAAACACTTACCACGCTTTTAGAAGAGACCATCACACACACACCCCAACCACCATCAATCACATTATCAACAAAAACATCATGAAGCTAGTGGACCTGTGCCTCATCTTCAACAACATAATCTACAAACAAACCAATGGCACACCCATGGGATCGCCGCTATCAGGATTCATAGCAGAAGCGGTAATGCAAAGACGAGAACAAACAGCCCTACCAACCATCAAACCAAAAATCTGAGTCCGCTACGTAGATGACACCTTTGTCATCACAAAACGAAACAAGATAGAAGAGACATTTAACATCATTAACAACACCCTCACAGGCATAAAGTTCACCAAGGAGGAAGAAACCGACAACAAACTCGCATTCCTGGACGTCACAGTCGAAAGAAGGACAACGGAGAACTACAAACCTGCGTATACAGAAAACCGACAAACACTGACCAAATACTTAACTCCACCAGCAACCATCCCAACACACACAAACAAAGCTGTATCAGAACACTATTCCAATGAGCCACCATGCACTGCAACACAGACGAACTTCAGAAAACAGAGGAGAGCCACCTATATGACGTATTCAAGAAGAACGGATACTCAAAAAATACAGTCCGCAGATTCCTCAAGAACAAACCACGACAAGCAGACCAAACACAGCCAGAAACCCTAACCACCTTACCATACATCAAAGAAGTTTCAGACGTGACAGCCAGACTACTAAGACCCCCCGGAATCCTAGTAGCACACAAACCCACCAACACCCTCAAACAAAAACTAACAAACTTAAAAGACCCAGTACAACCCAAGGACAAAACCAACGTCACCTACAAAATTCCATGCAGGGACTGCCACAAACACTATGTAGGACAAACAGGAAGAAAGTTAGCCACCAGGATACACGAACACCAGCTAGCAACAAAAAGACATGACCCTGTCTCCCTCGTAGCCCTACACACGGATGAAAAATCCACCAATTCGTTTGGGACAACACATCTATCCTGGGACTAAGCAAAGACATGCCAGAGAATTCCTAGAGGCCTGGCACTCCAACCACAACGCCATAAACAAACACATAGATCTCGATACCATCCATCAACACCTCAGAAAACCAACAGGAAATGACATCACCACAAACCCCAGGAACCCCATCCAGGAGAAAGATATAAATAGAAAGCAGGAGACAACAGCTTCGCTTCACTTGGAGGTCGCCACTGATGATGTTACCGAGCCAGGTAATGGAACGTCTGGATATCAAACCTACAGCTCAGCGAGCAAACCTACACCCTAAACCTCAACCTGAGCGACAAACCTTCACAAACCTTGCAAAAAACACACACTGTGCTTCTGTCAAGATTTCCTTAGGCACAGAAAATAGGCAATTTAGGAGGATTTTTACGACTATGTATAACAGGGAAATACCTCATCGTGTATACACAGCATGGATTACCACCCTTCTTGAAGATAGTTGTTATTGTCACAATCGAAGAGGGCTGGGTGGGGGAGGTCAGGGTCAGTCCCTTCCTTCTCAGATCTGCAGCTAACTGCACAATAATGTAAGCAACAGCTTTGAAGAGTTCTGCTGGAAGACCATCAGGGGAGCATGCTTGGTTGATCTCCACTTGTTTGATTGATGATGCAGTTCTCCCATTGATGCAGGTTCCACCACAGAATCCTGAAGGGCATCCTGAAGAGTCTCAGCTGTCACACTGTGGATTCATGGATGAGGAGTTGGTGACTTTTTCTCTTGAGTGTTAACAGATGCTATTGTCATCTTTTAGAAGAGAGACACGATCCTGAGAGTGGAGCAGATTGTGTTCATTTTGACCTTCACCCATAGATAGCCCCAGTGGCTTCAAAAAGGCTTTACATGTCACAACAGTTGGAATGTTGTTGGATTTCTCGAGCCTTCATTGAAACACAAGACACAGGAACAGAAGGGGGCCAACAGCTCATGGTGTCTGGTCAGCCATTTAATACGATCATAGCTGATCACCCACTTCGGTGCTTTTTTACGCACTTTATCTCTGTAGCCCTTTACATCATTGGTATTTTCAAATTGGTGCATTTCTATTTTAAATATACTCAATGCCTGAGTTCTCACAGTAAAGCTATCTCCTTATCTATGTCCGAAGTGATTATTTTTAAATTGCACTTCCTGACTCCAAACACATGAACAAGGGAACAAATTTCATCTGTATGACCCTTTGTCTATCCCATTGCATATCTTGTAGGTCTCAATGGGATCACCACTCATTCTTCAATCCTGTTGTGGATACAGGCCCAGTTTACCCAAGGTCTTTCCATAGGACAGTCGTGCCATCGGGAACAAATCTGGTAAACCTTCATTGTACTCCCCCAACTGTTTTGAAGAAGGGTCATTGGACCTGAAATACTAACTCTGCTCTCTCTCCATTGACGTTGCTAGACCTGCTGAGTTTCTTCTGCAATTTCTGTTTTTGTTTCTAATATCCGTGGGTGGCACGGTGGCATGGTGGTTAGCACTGCTACCTCACAGCGCCAGAGACCTGGGTCAATTCCCACCTCAGGCGACTCTCTGTGTGGAGTTTGCACATTCTCCCCGTGTCTGTTTGGGTTTCCTCCCACAATCCAAAAATGTGCAGGTTAGGTGAATTGGCCATGCTAAATTGCCCGTAGTGTTAGGTGAAGGGGTAAATGTAGGAGTATGGGTCTGGGTGGTATACGCTTCGGCAGGTCGGTGTGGACTTGTTGGGCCGAAGGGCGTGTTTCCACACTGTAAGTAATCTAATCTAATCCTTCTAAACTAAGGAGACTAAATTAGTCTGGGTGTGGTCTAACCAAAGTTCTATACAATTGAAGCAAGGTTTTGTGACTCCTGTCCTCAAATCCTCTTGCAATAAAAGCCAACATATCACTAGCCTTCCCAATTGCCTGCTGAACCTGCATGTTAACCCTTAGTTAATTCACCCAGGTCCTTTGCATACCCTTCCCAACATCTTATTATTTAAGAAATATTCTGCACATCTGTTTTTCTGAACAAAGTAGATGACCTCACATTTTTCCAGATTATCTTCCATCTGCCATGTTCTTGCTCACTCATTAAGTCTGTCCAAATTTCTCTTAAAATCAGTTTTCATCTTCCTCAAGGCATACATTCCCAAATAGCTTTGCATCATCTGTGAACTTGGTAATATTAAGTCCCCACAAACAAAATATTGAGAAATATGGTGAGCAACTGAGGCCCACGTACTGATCCCCGAGGTACTCCACTAGTAACAGCTTGCAAACATGGAATTATCCCTTTCATTCTTACTTTTGTTTGCTGTTATTAAATCACTCATTCAAGCCAGGGTGTTTTCTCCTATCTTTTACATTTAATACCAATTTTTCTCGTGGATATTTGCCCCGTTAGAATGAGTGGTTCATGATGGTAAATTAAAATTGGTCATGAACTGAACAAGAAGCTGTATTTATATTGTGGTTCTAAATAATAAAGTGTCCCAAGGTCCTGCACAGGTGTGTTATAGGAGAACATATGACATAAAGCCACCTAAGGAGATCATACAATAGATGGCCAAAACTTACATCAGAAATGAAGGTTTTAAATAACATCTTAATAATTGAGGACTGAAAATGCGAGAACTGAAGCAAGATGTGGGTATCAGTAAATTTCAGGGCATGCAGAAATATGGAATCATCACTGAGACATGAGAACACAAAAATAAGAACTTTAAAATCAAGATGTTGCTGGACTATGATTCAATACTGGTCTGAGATGTAGGAGAAGAGAAAAATAAAGATTGGCATCCACAATATAGGGAGGTTATGATGAGCCTGGATAAGGAAACTCAGGTTAAATAACCATCAACTCTTCAGGAGTTACTTAAAATATGGTTTATCGACTACATAAAATGTTGCTGCAGCTAAAATGTAATATGGATACAGTTCCAACAGAAGAATTGTCTGAAATATAGTTGTATCTTCTTATGCATGAATTTTTATCCATGATAAAATTTTATATTAACAAAAGAACTAAGTGAGTAGATCCTAATTGCCTCGTACATCCACTACCATTGCAAAGAAAAAAATAGCTTAGGAAGGGCTCTGGTTAAATTTGCAGTGCTAAATTGATTAATCTCAATTGACATAAAGAAGGAAGTGAGGTTTTCCATACTGACCTGTTTTCTAATAATCCGGCTGAATGCGTACATATGTGAACATTGAGTGGGCGACAGCAACTGGTTTTACTTTTTTGACTTTTAGGTCATGGCTTAGCAGACCAACTTTATCACTCATTAACTATATGGAAAAAATTCAGATATTCTCTCTTGGCACAATAATCCAGGTAACACCTGGATCATGTCAGAGATAATGGACCTCACTTTAGGTTCACAATGATTTAATATGTAACTAAATAATTCAACTGGTTAATGTGCAGTATGGAGGAATCTTACAATTGATATTTATAAGATCAAATTGGGTACTTAAACTAATGGAAACATGAATGTTAATGTTAAACAATTAAATATGTACCTTTAAATATGTGAAATGTGTGAAAGAGCAGGTCAGCCAAAGGTTAGATAATAGTTGGAAACTTTGCTGTTTTTATTTTCAGTTGTTGTTTCATCTAAGTACTTAATTAACTTGGCTAAGACTGACCAGGGATGTTTTCCTTAAAATTATTTGCTTATGTTAACAGATGGTGATTTGCTTCATAAATCACTATGTTTAGAACAAACTTAAAGTTTATTCTGGCTTATTTATATTAAACATGTTTAATACGTTAAACACGAAGACTATTTTGAAAAAAATGTAAATCTGTCCTTTGAAGCCTTCCATTAAACATTTCTTCCTCTTAGCCCTTGTAATTCCGTTAAAGGAGAGGATGAACTTATTTATTTTGGCATGGTTTTTGTGCCATTAAAAGCTATCTGTGTTTCTGACTTGTAAATAGTTTTATATAAACAGAGATACAGGTATCAGCACACCTGATAACTGCAGTGCAACAGCCTTGTTCTTCACCAGATTTAATCTCTTCTTTACTACTTTTGAATATAATGCTGTCTTCCACATTAGGATGCAGTAACACAAACTGTTATGCACTCAAGATGTGCTGGGAAGGCATTATGGAAACCTTTAATAAGGTACAGGATTGAAAATACTGATAAACCGGGCTGAAACTCAATATAAGCACTGTATCAGCATTAAGTATTTTCATGAATGAGGTGTATGAGTATCATAGAACAGAAAATGAGAATTATGACAACATGCAAGGGATAGATACATATGGATATTATCTACAAAGAAACTCACCTACTCCAACATTCACTGCATAAAATATTGGGATTGAATGCATTGTTTATAAATCTTTTGTATTCTTTTAACATAGTAGGATAACTATATACTGTTTCTGCTAATCTTCAGCACAGGTTACAACATGAGGACAGACGTGCTATCGTAAGGACAGACTGACAGGCAGAGGGGGTGGGGTGGCCATGTTGGTAAGGGATGATATTCAGTCCCTTACGCGGGGGGACCTAGAATCAGGGACTGTAGAGTCAGTGTGGATAGAGCTGAGAAATACTAAGTGTAATAAGACCCTCTTGGGAGTTATCTACAGGCCCCCAAACAGTAGTCTGGATGTCGGATGTAAGTTAAATAAGAAGCTGAAATTGGCCTGTCGCAAAGATGTTACAACAGTTGTTATGGGGGATTTTGACATGCAGGTAGACTGGGAGAATCAGGATGGTATTGGACCTTAAGAAAGAGACTTTGTGGAGTGCCTCAGAGATGGATTCTTAAAACAGCTGGTGCTGGAGCCTACCAGGGAGAAAGCAATTCTGGATCTGGTATTGTGCAACAAACCAGAATTGATCAGGGGCCTCAAAGTGAAGGAGCCATTGGGAAGTAGTGAGCATAATACATTAAGCTTCAATCTGCTATTTGAGAAGTAGAGGGTACAATTGGAAGTGACAATGTTTCTGTTGAATAAAGGGAACTATGGAGCTATGAGGGAGGAGCTGGCCAAAGTTCAATGGTGCAATACCTTAGCAGGGATGACAGTGCAGGAACAATGGCGGATATTTCTGTGTATAATGCAGAAGTTGCAGGATCATTTCATTCCAAAAAGGAAGAAAGATCCTAGGAGGAGGCATGGGTGGCCATGGCTGACGAGAGAAGTTAAGAAACATACAAAGGTAAAAGAAAAAAAGTATAACATAGCAAAGATAAGTGGGAAAACGGAAGACTGGGAAGCTTTTAAAGAACAACAGAGGATTACTAAGAAGAGGAAAAATGAGGTAGGAAGGGAAACTGGCCAATAATATAAAGGAGGATAGTAAAAGCTTTTTTAGGTATGTGAAAGGCAAAAAAATTGTTATGACTAAAATTGGGCCCTTGAAGACAGAAACAGGGGAATATATTACGGGGAACAAAGAAATGGCAGAAGAATTGAATTGGTACTTCAGATCTGTGTTCACTGGGGAAGACACAAGCAATCTCCCTGAGGTAACAGTGGCTGAAGGACCTGAACTTAAGGGAATTTATATTTGCCAGGAATTGGTGGTGGAGAGACTGTTAGGTCTGAAGGTTGATAAGTCCCCGGGGCCTGATGGTCTACATCCCAGGGTACTGAAGGAGGTAGCTCGAGAAATCGTGGATGCGTTGGTGATTATTTTCCAGAGTTCGATAGATTCGGGATCGGAGGGTGGCTAAGAAAGGTGGGAGAGAGAAAGCAGGAAATTATAGACCAGTTAGTCTGACCTCAGTGGTGGGAAAGATGCTGGAGTCTATTATAAAGGATGAAATTACGACACATCTGGATAGTAGGAACAGAATAGGTCAGAGTCAGCATGGATTTATGAGGGGGAAACCATGCTTGACTAATCTTTTGGAATTTTTTGAGGATGTAACTCTGAAGATGGACAAGGGAGATCCAGTAGATGTAGTGTACCTGGACTTTCAGAAAGCTTTTGATAAAGTCCCACATAGGAGGTTAGTGAGCAAAATTAGTGCGCATGGTATTGGGGGCAAAGTTCTAACTTGGATTGAAAGTTGGTTGGCTGATAGGAAATAAAGAGTAGTGATAAACGGCTCCATTTCGGAATGGCAGACAGTGACCAGTGGGGTACCGCAGGGATCATTACTGGGACCGCAGCTTTTTACAATATATGTTAATGATATAGAAGATGGTATTAGTAATAACATTAGCAAATTTGCTGATGATACTAAGCTGGGTGGCAGGGTGAAATGTGAGGAGGATGTTAGGAGATTACAGAGGGCAGGTTAGGTGAGTGGACAGATGCATGGCAGATGCAGTTTAATGTGGATAAATGTAGGGTTATCCACTTTGGTGGCAAGAACAGGAAGGCAGATTACTACCTAAATGGCATCAATTTAGGTAAAGGGGCAGTACAGAGAGATCTGGGTGTTCTTGTACACCAGTCAATGAAGGTAAGCATGCAGGTACAGCAGGTAGTGAAGAAGGCTAATAGCATGCTGGCCTTCATAACAAGAGGGATTGAGTATAGAAGCAAAGAGGTTCGTCTGCAGCTGTACAGGGCCCTGGTAAGACCACACCTGGAGTACTGTGTGCAGTTCTGGTCACCAAATTAGAGGAAAGACATTCTGGCTATTGAGGGAGTGCAGCGTAGGTTCATGAGGTCAATTCCTGGAATGGCGGGATTACCTTACACTGAAAGACTGGATTAACTGGGCTTGTATACCCTTGAGTTTAGAAGACTGAGAGGGGATCTGATTGAGACATGTAAGGTTATTAAAGGATTGGACACTCTGGAGGCAGGAAGCATGTTTCTGCTGATGGATGAGTGCCAAACCAGAGGACATAGCTTAAAAATACGGGGTAGACCATTTAGGACAGAGATGAGGAGAAACTTCTTCACCCAGAGAGTGGTGGCTGTGTGGAATGTTCTGCCCCAGAGGGCAGTGGAGGCCCAGTCTCTGGATTCATTTAAGAAAGAGTTGGATAGAGCTCTCAAGGATTGTGGAATCAAGGGTTATGGAGATAAGGCAGAAATAGGATACTGATTAAGGATGATCAGCCATGATCATATTGAATGGTGGTGCAAGCTCAAAGGGCAGAATGGCCTTCTCCTGCACCTATTGTCTATTGTCTATTGAGATTAAGATACTCCGCATTGAAATTCTATGCAAAAGCTTTATCCTCAGCATTGCAGTAATTGAGGGTTAATATGCTGTCAATAATATTTTTACTTGATATGACATCATCCTGGTTCCTGTTGCTCCACTTTCATAATGTTTCTATTCATGCATGCCAGTCTAGAATGCTATCAGAAATTAATCAATAGTTTCAAAACAATGTCAAAAAGCGTGGGGCTGGAAAAGCACAGCCAGTCAGACAGCATCTGAGGAGCAGGAGATGAAGAGCTTTCTGATGAAGAGCTTATGCTCGAAACATCGACTCTGGTTCCTCAGATGATGCCTGACTGGCTGTGCTTTTCCAGCGCCACGCTTTTTGACCCTGATCTCCAGCGTCTGCAGTCCTCACTTTCTCCTAGCTTTAAAACGAAGCCTATAATATTTTAAACAAGTGTTCTGCAGGCTTCACTTGTTCACTCATTCCAAAATGGCATGATGATGCACAGTGGTATATTATCAGATCCTTTCCTATTGCCAATAGCTGAAAATGTGTTGCTGGAAAAGCGCAGCAGGTCAGGCAGCATCCAAGGAGCAGGAGAATCGACGTTTCGGGCATAAGCCCTTCTTCAGGAAAGCCCTTTTTGGGCGGCACGATGACACAGTGGTTAGCACTACTGCCTCACAGCGCCTGAGACCCGGGTTCAATTCCTGCCTCAGGCGACTCTCTGTGTGGAGTTTGCATGTTCTCCCCGTGTCTGCGTGGGTTTCCTCCGGGTGCTCTGGTTTCCTCCCACAGTCCAAAGATGTGCAGGTCAGGTGAATTGGCCATGCTAAATTTCCTGTAGTGTTAGGTAAGGGGTAAATGTAGGGGCATGGGTGGGTTGCGCTTCGGCGGGTCGGTGTGGACTTGTTGGGCCGAAGAGCCTGTTTCCACGCTGTAATGTAATCTAATCTAATCTAGACTGAGGACATTGTTTGAGGATAAATCCATATCTGGCTTGTGAGAGTCTTTTAAAGGCAAGTTGATCAGAGTTCAGGACCAACATGTTACTGTGATGATGAAAATAAGGATGGCAAGATTCAGGAACACTGGATGACAAGAGATATTGAAAAATTAGTCAAAAAGAAAAAGTAAGGTTTAGGAAACTGAAATCTGACAAGGCACTTGAGGAATATAAAGATAGGAGGAAAGAAATTCAGCCAGGAATTAGGAAGGCTAAAAGAGACCATGAAATGTCCTTGGTAGACAAGCAGGAGGCTGGAAGAACACAGTGCACCTGGCAGCATCAGAAGGTGGAGAATTCAACATTTCGGGTGTAACCCTTCTTCAAGGCTGAGGGTGAGTGTAAGGGGAGCAGTAGATAAAGAGGATAGGGGTGATGGAGGGCTTTGGATGAGGAGTAGGGCAGATTGATGAGGTAGTAAAAGGTGAACACAGGTCGAGGGTACCGCCTGGTTGGTTGTTGGGAGGAATGAATCTGGTTGGTAGCTGGAAGTAAGGGTCGGTCAGAGGAATGGAAGGGAGGGGGAGGGACTGGAAAGAGAGTCGGGGGATGGAAAGAGAGATTACTTGAAATTGGAGAACTCAATGATGAGTCCTCCGGGCTGTAAGCTGCCCAGGTGGAAGATGAGGTGTTGTCTCTCCAACTTGTGGTCTGTCTTGCTGTGGCAATGGTCATGTTGGAGAGGGAGGGGAAGGGCCGTTGAAATAGGTGGTGACTGGGAGATCAGGTCAGCCCCTGTGGGCCTGTCTGAGATGCTCTGTGAACCATGCCCTTAGTCTGCGTGGAGCCAGAGGAAGTGGGTGAGGTCCTTAATGAATACTTTGCATTGATATTCACCAAGGAGAAAGATACAGATGATGGTAAGATTAGGGAGGGGTATGTCAATATTTTAGGGATTGTTGATATTAAGAAGGAAGGGCAGTTGGGCTATATCGTAAACATTAAAGTAAATAAGTCCCCAGGGCCTGGTGGGATCTATCCCAGGATAATGATGGAGGCAAGGTAGGAGTTTAGTGGGGCCTTGACAGAAATCTTTGACTACAGATGATGTCCCATTAGACTGCGGAATAATTGGGTTGTTCCTTTGTTTAAGAAGGGCAATAGGGATAATCCAGGAAATTATAGGTCAGTAAGCCTTACTTCAGTGGTAAGGAAATTATTGCAGAAGAATCTTAGGAACAACTGGGAAAAAGAATGGACTTATTAGGAACAGTCAGCATGCCTTTGTGCAGGGGTGATTTGGTCTCACAAATTTGATTGAGTTTTTTGAGGAAGTGACAAAGATGATTGACGAGTGTAGGGCAGGATCTGTCTACATTGACTTTACTAATGTATTTGACAAGGTCCCTCATGATAAACTGGTCCAGAAAGTTAAGTCACTTGAGATCCTCTGTGAGTTGGTAAGTGGATATAAAATTGAGTTGGTCATAGAAGACAGACGGTAGTTAGGAAAGGTTGCTTTTCTGAGTGGAGGTTTGTGACCAGTGGTGTTCCACAAGGATCAGTACTGCTATAT
This sequence comes from Chiloscyllium punctatum, assembly GCF_047496795.1. Taxonomy (NCBI): domain Eukaryota; kingdom Metazoa; phylum Chordata; class Chondrichthyes; order Orectolobiformes; family Hemiscylliidae; genus Chiloscyllium; species Chiloscyllium punctatum. The sequence continues at coordinate 66,605,963 of NC_092775.1, forward strand.
GCAATATAAATATAAATGAGTTGGATGAAAATGTAACTGGTCTGATTAGAAAATTTGAAGATTACACAAAATTTGGTGGAGTTGGTGGATAGTTAGGAGAGTTGGTAAAGGATACTCCAGGATATAGATCAGTTGGAAAGTTGGGCAGAGAAATGGCAGATGGAGTTTAACCCGGACAAGTGCGAGATGATGCATTTTGGGAGGTCAAATGCAAGAGGAAAGTATATCATAAATGAGCCCTAGGAGCAATGGTTACAGCGAGATGTGGGGTGCAAATCCATAGCTCCCTATAATTGGCAACACAAGTAAATAAGATGGTCAAGGCATATGGCATGCTATTCTTCATTAGTTGGAGCATTAAATATAAAAGTTGGTAAGTCATGTAACAGCTGTATAAAATTTAGTTAGGCCACGTATGATGTATTGTGTGTAGTCCTGGTTGCCACACTACAGGAAGCATATGGAGGCTTCGGAGAGGGTGCAATAAAGATTTACCTTAAGGTTGCCCAGATTGGAGCATATTAGCTGTAAGGAGTGTTTGGATAAACTTGGATTGTTTTCACTAGAGCCAGATGTTGAGGGCAACCTGATAGATGTATACAAAATTATGAGAGGCATGAATTGGGTGGAGAGTCAGAATCTTTTTTCCAGGGTGGAAATGTTAGGGGGCATAGGTTTAAAGTGAGAGGGGGGAAGTTTAAAGGAGATGTGCAAAGCAAGTTTTTGCACTGGATCATGTTGCTAGGGGAGATGGTAGAAGCAGATATGATAGCAACATTTAAAAGGTATTTAGACAGTCACTTGAACAAGCAGTGAATGAAGGAATATCAATCTGCAGGCAGATTGGATCATAATCAAATGGCATCATCGTCGGCTCAGACATGGTGGGCTGAAGGGCCTGTTCCTGTGCTGTTCTATTCTATGTAGGACAATATACTCAAGACAAAGGTTCTTACAAAGTTCTGTATAACTGGCATCGAGAGTACGTTCATCAGGGCGTCAATTCACTGGATCAGCCATGTGGATCACGTGAAGGAATCTCAGTTACCAAAGGCAATATTCTGTGGCCAGTTGAGCATGGGAACTGGACAACAAGATGTCCCAAACTTAGATACAAAAAGAATCTGGAAGCCAACTTCAGAACTAGCAAATTGGATCCCCAAAATTTTGAGAAAAAGCAAACTTGAACAGATGCAAAGAGACAGGTTTCTATCATCTCGTGATTTCCACATTTGTGAGAAACAGTCAAGTCTGTTCAGGACACATAAGCATGGCACACAGGCAATGCCTCCACCCATCTCTCCACCAGTGATTTCATACGCAGCATTTAAATAGCTTATGCACATTGAGATTTGTTCCAATGTCACACATGAGCTACTAGCCTGTCTTCCCTTTCTTCCTGTTCTTTTGCTGAACATTCATCTATTGCAGTGACAGGAAAATCCATGAGACAGGGTTCATCATTCTGAATGTCTTCCAAATTTCTTCACTTGCATTGCTAAAAACACCCAAAAATTTCATGAAGGAAGAGTCACAGTTGTACATTGTCTTTCATGATCTTAAAATTTCCAAACAAACTGCAAAATTTAATCTGGGTGACCATGATCTCACCAGCAGCTGGTAAACTGACAGGGACTCAGTGTCACTTCTGTTGTCGAAGATTCACTTCAATTAAATGTCCACTAAACACTTAACCAGCCAGCTGCATGGCTTTCTTAGGTTCCAAGACTCCCATTGTGGAAACCGTGCCCTCTTTGCCCCTGAAAGGCAATGTTTTTTATTGCCCATCAGTGTCACTCAGTCCAGTGGTTGTACTCAGTAATCAATCTATCCGAGGCCCAGGATCAATGAGAGAGCCCAGACGAAAGGTGAGTGAGGGTGGGATGCAATGGGAGTTTCACAAGAGGAAAGGACAGGGTCAGAAAAAAGACAAGGGAACAAATCTTAGCTGCTCTCCCCTTCCTGATGATGTGTCCATTAATCAGGCACTAATTGTATTTGAATACTCAGTAAGACCCCATTTGTTTTTTCGGCTTTCCACATGGCAAGTTCTTTGTCTTTACTGCATTTAAACTGACAACTTAAGGACTTCAACTAGCCTTCTGTTGGGAATGGCAGAGTTGAGCTCTCTCATCCTAGACTTCACAGAGATAGTGGGTTCTTTGCCTGCACCCTCTGCCCGAATAATGCTCTCCCTGCCTCCAAGCTCATTTCTATGGAACCTTAAACTCTGTCTTTCACTGGTAATGAATGAAATACTTCTGAGGTATAGTTGCTTTAGGAAGTGGCAATAAAATTAGGGATGGTTAATTGATTTTAGGCATTGACTTAGTGAAAAATATTGGCCAACAGTACTGGCTTACTTCTCTTTAAGTTGTACCATAGGAACTTTTATGTGATTCTCACAGTATAGATGGGGCGTTCACTTAATTTGTAATACTGCATCTCAGTCTGAAAGGGAAATATCAAGCATTGAAGAACAAATCTGATAAGCCCTTCTTGGGTCATCAAGGAGTATACTCGTCAAATCTTTTTCCAAGTTTGTATGTAATATTATGCTTTCTAATTAACGTCAACATGGCACATTTCCTTCTATACATTAACATATTCCATGATCAATCTGTCAATTTTGTTTAATCTATTAATAAATCAATTCAACCCCCAGTTCAATCACTGCTGTTTCATTACAACATTATACTTTCTCTATACTCTGCATTAATGTCTTCTTCTTAATTTCCCCTAGCTCAAACTGGCTCAATCACTTTTCTCTACTCAGTTCAGTTCCCACTGCCAATTTATCCTGATTCATTTTATTCCATTATTTCTCCCTCTTCCCCAATGTAGCATGTCCAACTGTTCCTTTCTCTCTTGTGAAGTTAATGTCTTACCTTCCTTGAGCTCTATGGCACAATCCATTTGCCTTGAAGTTTTCTCTGCTTTGTGTCCATTCCTGGTCCCCATTCTCATGCACCATTCCTATCAGACAATTCCCAGTTAAATTCCACCGTGGCCTCGATCACTTGCATTTGTACATGGACTCGAGTGACAGCAATACCAGGGAAAAGGTTTCAAGCTTTCATTAGAAAATTGTCACTGTCTGGTTGCCAGTATGAAACACTAATATTTGGCTAGGTTGGTATTTGAGGGGTTAGCTAGCTCAGTAGTTGGGTAACTGGTTTACAATACAGAGTGATATCAACAGTACAGGTTCAATTCCCATACCAGATGGTATCATTGTGGGAGCCCTACATTTTTAACCTCTCCCCCTGCCTGAAGTGCGATGACCCTCAGGTGAAGCAGCACTCATCTCTTTCTGCTGAAAGAGTAGGATGATTGCAACTTGACTGTCACATTTTCCTAGACCAATGTACTGTCATAAACAGTAAGAAAAAAGTCAATAAAGTGAAACTGATTATTAAAAATCACCATGACTCCACCAATCCCCCCCCCCGCCCTCCCGCCATCACCTTCACAATCCACCACTGACTCATTTAGTCAGTAATTTGTAATCATAGCATGTGTGTGCCATACATGACATTGATAAACATATCTGTCTTCGTTCATGGCAATGCAAGAAAGCAGAATGGAAATTCTTGATTTGCTTAGACAGCAATTTCACACTGTTGTACAGTCAGTTCCTGAACACATTTGGAAAGTCAACAGTGTTAAAGACAAATTTGTAAATTTTTGAATGAATAATGGTAAGGATCTTCAGTTGATCAGTTGTTGTTGTCCCCAATGTAGAGCTAGCAGATCTGTGTGTTCAGAGATGTACAATGAATAAAAAGATGGCATGATTGATGCTTGGGTTGGCGTGCTGTCTGAGAATCTTACATAACTGCCTTTTGAAAGGAAATAAACTGTAAACAAGGAAGGGTCACTGGACCCGAAACGTTAACTCTGATTTCTCTTCACAGTTGCTGCTAGACCAGCTGAGCTTTTCCAGCAACTTCTGTTTTTGTTTCTCTGCAGTTCTTTCAGTTTGAATTATAAATGGAGCTGACAATTTTGGTGGCTGATAAAGTTTGCATTTGGTTTCTGCTAACTCCATTCTAACCAACATAAACATAAAATTATACTAAGCCCCAAAATATTAATTTCACTTTTACAATAAAATGCATGAAATTGAATCATTTGTATTATTTGCTGAGTTAAGGATTCAATGAATATGCTGTCTTTAACTTAATACAAAGATTCACACAACTAGTTAAACCATTAGCCAATGTATGCAATTGTTACAGCTTTTATCCCAATGACTTATGACCCAATCCAAAGCATCAACAATAGAAGTACTTTCTACTTTGACCCATTTTTAAAGAAACCACTGCAAATTAAATTATTTAACGAACAATAATTCTTGCTTTAAACATCCAGCCAACATCATGTAGAATGAGGATATTTTCTGATCAGTGTGATATTCATGGGAATTGTATTCAAGTCCGGTAATTATTTGAATAAAGATAAAGAAGGCATATATTTGGTGCTTATCACGCAGCCTGAATTTATAAATTACCATTAACAGTTGAAAATCTCAAACTGTTCTACAGAGACAAATTCGGACAAAAAGTGGCACCAAGCAAAAGAACAAGATGTTAGGAAGGGTGACTAAACGTTGATACTAGAGATCAGTCTAAGAAGTGACTGAAAGGTGGAGGGGAGGTGGGAAAAGGACAGGTACTTCAAGAGGAATTGTACAGGAAAGCAGGACTGATGTTTAGGGAGAGGCTTTTTCTGATCAGATTATAAACACAAGAATTTAGAAAATCTCTAGGAACCTATAACATTCTGGCAAGCTTAGACAGGGTAGATGCAGGAAGGATGTTCTGCAGTCGGGAACACAGTTTAAGTTTAAGGGCCAGGCTTTTTTGGATAGAGATGAGAAGAAATGTCTTCACCCCGAGAGTAGCAAGCCTCTGGGATTCTCTGTCTTGAAAGCGGTTGAGGCCTAAACATTTAAAACTTTCATGGAAGCTGTAGATATCACTCTTAGGGTGAAGGGGATCAAAGGGTATGGGGAGAAAGTGGGAATAGGGTATTGAGTTGGATGATCATTAAGTCATAGAGTCAAACAGAAAAGAAACATGCCCTTTGACTCAACTCACTCATGATGACCAGATTTCTAACACTGAACAGGGTCCTATTTGCCTGCATTTTGGCCATATCCCTCTAAACCTTTCCTATCCAATGTACTTGTCCAAATATCTTTTAAATGTTGTTATCGTACTTGCTTCTACTTATTCCATATATGAACCTTCTCTATGAAAAAGTTGCCCCTCAGGTCTCTTTTAAATCTTACCCCTCTGTTCTTAGCCCTCTAGTTTTGGCATCCCCTACCCTGGGGAATGGACCCTGGGTGTTCACCTTATCTGTCCCTTCATAATTTTATAAAGCTCTAAAAGGTCACCCGTCTCCATCAGCTGTGATCATATTGAATGGAGTAGCAGGCTCAAAGTGTTGATAGCCTCCTCCAGCTTCTGTTTTCTATGCTTCTAAACCTGGGTGACAAACTAAGGCTACTGCAGTGAGACATAAATTAATAACATTAGCAACTGCTCACAGATCCATATACTTATGTACTTTATGCGGACATAAGGAAAGAATCAATTTAAAAGTTTTATACATTGTGTTCACATTCAATTTCAATCTTCCAATAAACATATCTCCACCAAGTTACTGAATTATATCAAATAGTACCACGGATCTTCCTGCTGACTCTTCCTGCCTACTTCAGCATTGAGTATTTCAGATGATATATTCATTGTCACTATTGGATGCCATCAGCAGCCTGGTTTATTTTGGTTTGTTTTGCAGTGACATTGATCACTTTCTAATGAAAGTAAAATTGGATAAAAGCACAGTGAAGACTTAGATTGTATTAGAGTCATGGTTCAAGCAATACATATTGAACCATCTTCTTAAGAGCAGCTCTGCTATGGAAAAACATACTTCACTTAGTCTGAAAGAATGCAATGTTATGTGCCTCAAATTGTCCTTGGGCAATGTATTTGTTATTGGCTTGTAGTTGATAGGTTTCTTAGTGAATATAGAAGGTATAAACAATGCTGATCAGGCTTGCTGGGCATGGTTTCAGTTTCTGATTCCTTCCTATCCCATTTGTGCTCAAAAATGTGAATTTTAGTAGCCAGATGATCAAGCCAGCAAAATGGAAGAGGACTAACAGACAGGCACCCTGGAATTGTCATCTCAGTACACTCCAGAGGTTCCCTACCTCACCACCTCACCTCTGCTGAGGACTCAAACACCTCCATCAGTTCAGGCTGAGAAGGTTGTAGCTGTTATCGAGTCATAGAGATGTACAGTGTGGAAACAGACCCTTCGGTCCAACCCGTCCATGCCGACCAGATATCCCAACCCAATCTAGTCCCACCTGCCAGCACCTGGCCCATATCCCTCCAAACCATTCCCATTCATATACCCATCCAAATGCCTCTTAAATGTTGCAATTGTACCAGCCTCCACCACTTCCTCTGGCAGCTCATTCCATACACGTACCACCCTCTGCATGAAAAAGTTGCCTCTTAGGTCTCTTTTATATCTTTCCCCTCTCACCCTAAACCTATGCCCTCTAGTTCTGGACTCCCCAACCTCAGGGAAAAGACTTTGCCTATTTATCCTATCCATGCCCCTCATAATTTTGTAAACCTGTATAAGGTCACCCCACAGCCTCCGATGCTCCAGGGAAAACAGCCCCAGCCTGTTCAGCCTCTCCCTATAGCTCAAATCCTCCGACCCTAGCAACATCTTTGTAAATCTGTTCTGAACCCTTTTACATTTCACAACATCTTTCCGATAGGAAGGAGACCAGAATTGCACACAATATTCCAAAAATGGCCTAACCAATGTCCTGTACAGCCGCAACATGAACTCCCAACTCCTGTACTCAATACTCTGACCAATAAAGGAAAGCATACCAAACGCCTTCTTCACTATCCTATCTACCTGCGCCTCCACTTTTAAAGAGTTATGAACCTGTACTCCAAGGTCTCTTTGTTCAGCAACACTCCCTAGGACCTTACCATTAAGTGTATAAATCCTGCTAAGATTTGCTTTCCCAAAATGCAGCACCTCGCATTTATCTGAATTAAACTCCATCTGCCACTTCTCAACCCATTGGCCCATCTGGTCCAGATCCTGTTGCAATCAGAGGTAACCCTCTTTGCTGTCCACTACACCTCCAATTTTGGTGTCATCTGCAAACTTGCTAACTGTACCCTCTTATGCTCGCATCCAAATCATTTATGTAAATGACAAAAAGTACAGGACCCAGCACTAATCCTTGTGGCACTCCACTGGTCACAGGCCTCCAGTCTGAAAAACCACCACCCTCTGTCTTTTACCTTTGAGCCAGTTCTGTATCCAAATGGCTAGTTCTCCCTGTATTCCATGAGATCTAACCTTGCTAATCAGTCTCCCATGGGGAACCTTGTTGAATGCCTTACTGAAGTCCATATAGATCACATCTACTGCTCTGCCCTCATCAATCCTCTTTGTTACTTCTTCAAAAAACTCAGTCACGTTTGTGAGACATGATTTCCCATGCACAAAGCCATGCTGACTGTACTGTTGATATAGCCCTAATCAGTCCTCACCTTTCCAAATACATGTACATCCTGTCCCTCAGGATTCCCTCCAACAACTTGCCCACCACCGAGGTCAGGCTCATTGGTCTATCGTTCCTTGGTTTGTCTTTACCGCCCTTCTTAAACAGTGGCACCACGTTTGCCAACCTCCAGTCTTCTGGCACCTCACCTATGACTATCGATGATACAAATATCTCAGCAAGAGGCCCAGTAATCACGTCTCTAGCTTCCCACAGATTTCTCGGGTACATCTGATCAGGTCATGGGGATTTATCCACCTTTACCCATTTCAAGACATCCAGCACTTCCTCCTCTGTAATATGGACATTTTGCAAGATGTCACCATCCATTTCCCTACAGTCTATATCTTCCATATCTTTTTCCACAATACTGATGCAAAATATTCATTTAGTATCTCCCCCATTTTCTGCGGCTCCACACAAAGGCCGCCTTGCTGATCTTTGAGGGGCCCTATTCTCTCCCTAGTTACCCTTTTGCCCTTAATATATTTGTAAAAACTCTTTGGATTCTCCTTAATTCTATTTGCCAAGGCTATCTCATGTCCCCTTTTTGCCCTCCTGATTTCCCTCTTAAGTATACACCTACTTCCTTTATACTCTTCTAAGGATTCACTCGATCTATCCTGTCTATACCTTACATATGATTCCTTCTTTTTCTTAACCAAACCCTCAATTTCTTTAGTCATCCAGCACTCCCTATACCTACCAGCCTTCCCTTCCACCCTGACAGGAATATACTTTCTCTGGATTCTTGTTATCTCATTTCTGAAGGCTTCCCATTTTCCAGCTGTCCCTTTACTTGCGAACATCTGCCTCCAATCAGCTTTTGAAAGTTCTTGCCTAATACCGTCAAAATTGGCCTTTCTCCAATTTAGAACTTCAACTTTTAGATCTGGTCTATCCTTTTCCATCATTATTTTAAAATGAATAGAATTTTGGTCGCTGGTCCCAAAGTGCTCCCCCACTGACACCTCAGTCACCTGCCCTGCCTTATTTCCCAAGAGTAGGTCAAGTTTTGCACCTTCTCTAGTAGGTATATCCACATTCTGAATCAGAAATTTGTCTTGTACACACTTAACGAATTCCTCTCCAACTAAACCCTTTACACCATGGCTGTCCCAGTCGATGTTTGGAAAGTTAAAATCCCCTACCATAACTACCCTATTATTCTTATAGGTAGCTGAGATCTCCTTATAAATTTATTTCTCAATTTCCCTCTGACTATTAGGGGGTCTATAATACAATCCCAATAAGGTGATCATCCCTTTCTTATTTCTCAGTTCCACCCAAATAACTTCCCTGGATGTATTTCCTGGAATATCCTCCCTCAGCACAGCTGTAATGCTATCCCTTATCAAAAATGCCACTCCCCCTCCTCTCTTGTCTCCCTTTCTATCCTTCCTATAGCATATGTATCCCGGAACATTAAGCTGCCAGTCCTGCCCATCCCTGAGCCATGTTTCTGTAATTGCTATGATATCCCAGTCCCATGTTCCTAACCATGCCCTAAGTTCATCTGCCTTCCCTGCTAGGCCCCTTGCATTGAAATAAATACAGTTTAATTTATTATTCCTACCTTGTCCCTGCCTGCCCTGACTGTTTGACTCACTTCTGTTTTCAAGTGTACCAGTCTCAGTTCGATCTCTTTCCTCACTATCTCCCTGGGTCCCACCCCCCCTACCTTACTAGTTTAAATCCTCCCAAGCAGTTCTAACAAATTTCCCTGCCAGTATATTAGTCCCCTTCCACTTTAAGTGCAATCCATCCTTCTTATACAGGTCACTTCTACCCCAAAAGAGATTTCCAATGATCCAAAAATGTGAATCCTTCTCCCATACACCAGATCCTCAGCCATGCATTCATCTGCTCTCTCCTCCTATTCCTGCCCTCACTAGCTCATAGCACTGGGAGTAATCTAGATATTACTACCCTTGAGGACCTCCTTTTTAAACTTCTGCCTAACTCTCTGCAATCTCCCTCCAGAATCTCAACCTTTTCCCTTCCTACATCATTGATTCCAATGTGGACAATGACCTCTTGCTGGCCCCTCTCCCCCATGAGAACATTCTGCATCCTCTCTGAGACATCCTTGATCCTGGCACCAGGGAAACAACACACCATTCTGCTTTTTCTCCGCTGGCCACAGAAATGTCTGTCTGTACCTTGGACTACAGGATCCCCTAACACAATTGATCTCTTGGAAGCCAACATACCCCTCGTTGCATTAGAGCCAGTCTCAATGTCAGAAACTTGGCTGTTCGTGCTACGTACCTCTGAGAATCCACTACATTTTCCAAACAGCATACCTGTTTGAAATGGGTATATCCACAAAATACTTCTGTCCTAGGTGCCGACCTCTCTTACCCTTCCTGGAGTTAACCCATCTATGTGACTGTATCTGAGACTTGCCCCCTTCCTATAACTGCCATCCATCACTTACTGTTGCTGTTGAAATTTTTCATTATTTCTAACTGTCTTTCCAACCGATCCATTCAATCTGAGAAGATTCGCATCCAACAGCATTTACGGCAGATATAATCCGCAGTAACCCTTAAACTCTCTTTAATGTCCCACATCTGACAAGAAGTACATATCACTGCAAAGGCCATTTTTGCTCCTTCACAATCTACAGACCCAGAAAATAACACCGTTTAATTCCTCTACAAACACTGCTCCAGGTTTAATCAATAGTTATGGCTTTATATTTTAAGTTTAATCAAGAGACTTATCTCCAAAAACATATAATCAAGAGAGAACCCACTATACTCACTACTGCAGGCTTTCTTTTGGACAGACTTAAAACAATGATGAACTTATCTGATTCTGTGTTGTGAACTTCCCCCAAACAGGTTCCTCCAAGATTAATTGTGAAATTCACTATTTGTTAATTTTCCCAGATGCACTCCGATGTCCAGCGATACATGAAGTCAAAAACATCAAAGGCAGTAACTGTGAAGGTTCTCTCCCTCTCTCTCCTGCACTGTCCTCACCATGTGCTTCCTTTGTCTGTTCTTCTCTCTTTTAAAACTGCTGTTGTTTTGACTTTTTTTTCCCCCAAATTGCTGCTCCTAGAATTCGAGGGAATCACCTCCAACACCTAAAATACCTCATAAAAAGGAGCAGCTCTTACAGCCAGAAATTTTTCCTGTCCTCCATCTTGGATTACCCAGAATCCTCACTGCAACCCCCTTCAGCCTGGAGCCTGCTCGGCCCCAGACCACCAGGATACACCCATCAGAACCATATGGGATGAGCTGGCAAAGCAATCAGCCAGATTGCTCATGCCCAGCTGTCCTTCTGAGGTGGCACCAAAATACAGCAGTAGGAAAAGGAAACATTGACATCACTTTGGGTGCACAGATGTCAAACTTCCATATAACCTGACACTTGACATAAATATCATACTTTATACAACAGTCCTGTGATCTCTGTCAGTCTGTTAAGTCTTTGTTTCCTTGTAGACTACATTGAGAGATGGTGATCACCATACATGCTCAGGTGCACATCATTTGGAGCAGTGCCAAAAACAGTGAGACTGAGATTCTCTACTGTTCTCTGCCAGGAACAAAATGGTTGTTTAAGATCAATATTTGTGTTTGGAAATCAATCAGCATAGTGTGGCCCCTCAATATCTCTGTGATAGGTGAGTACAATTTGCAAACTCAGCTTTGAGTCATATGCACAGCTCAATGGAATTCTGGGTGACTCCATGTTGACATTGTGGCCAGGCAACCAAAGAGGAGGTTATTGGTGCCAAGGGAACAAATTGCAATTACTGGCAAATGAAATATCTCAATATTTTAAAGATTTAATATAAGCATTCCCATGTGGGAAGGAAATTCTCTGTGATATAATTGGCTTATTATTGTGATTGCCCACATACATTAATCAGAAGTCCCTCAGCCTCTCTGTCTCACCTGTGTAGTGGCTTGGCTTCTTCAACATCTTCACCTTCTGTGTTAGCTCCCTTAGGTAGCTGGCCAATCTCCTCATTTACTTAATTCTGACTCGGTTATTGACTTAGAATGTACAAACAATCTCTTTCCTGGATATCCTGTATTGTGAGTACTGCAGTGCTCTTTCCAAGTGGTCCAGGTAATGGAAGCTCATGCCTTCAGAAGATGAAATATCTGTACAGTGATGGTGCTAGTGGATACATGGGCAGCAGTGTAGCACTACTTGACATCACACTGAGGGTGCTACACTCGGATCGTTAGTCATGCTTATTGACCCAGTGCTGGAGATGATGTGGAAGTACTGAGTGTTTGAGGAAGCTCAGAGTTGTGCAGAATGCAACTATCATGACAGTTCCTAGGTGCAGGAATCCTTGTCTGTGGTCACTCATCAGCTAGGCATTGAGAAAGTGAAATCTCTTCTAATTTTGTTCATGAATCTGACTGGAAGATGCCAAGGAGCTCTGAGTGCCACATGTTCAGTATCGATGGCCCCTTGTACCTCGCAAGTATGGATGGCAATTAGTCATGGCACGTTCATTAAAGTTAAGTGGGCAGTGCATCATGAGAGAGTCAGTGATCGCTAAGTACTGGCAGATGTAAGCTGATGGTGTGGTAATGAACCTAACTGGTGGGTAAGTAAATAAAGTCTGTTGGGAGGGGAACTTTTCTCTTGGCTCATACGCAATACAGTAAAGCATCATACTTTATGAATCCAGCCCTTCTGGTCTCCTATTCCCTGCCAGGATTCCAGAGGGCAGGGAATCCCTGATGATCTAAGTTAAAAACAGAAATCTTTTTTGAAATATAGACATCCCCATGAACGGTCGGGGATGAGATGGGGTATTTGAAACTTTTAGGACTTTTATTTCTCAGCAACATAGCTTATCTGTTTTTGAAAGTTAAACCTGCTTCCAATGTTTGCTTTTCAGAACAGCAATCTGAATTATTCATAGCTCCATTACTCAGGCTCCCTCTTGACTTGCTGTTCTGCAAAATGGGTTGTGCAATTAAAAATCTTTGCAACGATTTGATACTGTAACAGATTGTCCTCCCACATTGAAAGTCTCCAAGAGCTGCCATCCACATTGGAATTTCAGTTTGCATATAAAAAAGAAATCATATATGGCATCTCCTCTGACCTCAACATGTCCCAGTAAAGAATCGTTTCTGTAATGTCAATAATTAAGGCCGCCAATTGATGCACAGATAGTTTTCCCAAACAGCAAGTTTTTCAAGGCAGGATAATCTATTTCAGTGATGGTCGTTGAGACATATATTAGTCAATATAGCAGAAAGATAAAACTCCCCAATCAGTGGTGAGCCCGTAGAATTCTCTGCCACAAAAAGTGATTGAGGCCAAAGCATTAACTTGTTTTCACGGAGGAGTTATACATAGTTTTTTTTAATATAGAATCCCTACAGTATGGAAATAGGCCCTTTGACCCAACAAGTCCACACCCACCCTACAAAGAGTATCCCACCCAAACCCATGCCCCATTACTCTACATTTACCCCTGACTAATGCACCTAACCTACATATCCTTGAACACTACGGGCAATTTAGCATGGCCAATTCACCTAACCTGCACAACTTTGGACTATGGGAGAAAACCGGAGCACCCAGAGGAAACCCACGCAGATACGAGGAGAATGTGCAAACTCCACACAATCAGTCGCCCGATGCTGGCATTGAACCCAGGTCCCTGGCAAAGTGTGGCATCAGTGCTAAGGGGTAAGTAGATCAAAGGATTTGGGGAGAAAGTAGGAACTGGCTACTGAGTTTGGATTATCAGCTGTGATCACATTGAATGGTAGAGCTGTCTTGAAGGGTGAATACTACTGTTCTTATTTTCTATGTTTCTTATCCTCCCCCCAGATAATAGTGGGGGATTTGTTTTGCATCCTATTTCAAAGATGGCACCTCCAGCAATGTAGTACGACCTCAGTACTGCACTAAAGCATTAGTTTAGATCATGTGTTTAAATCCTTGATTGAGGCTTGAACTTTTAACCTGCTGACTAAGGTGCAGGAATGTAATAATCAAGTCTGAGAAATACAGGAAGGTATAACATCTCAAATTATCTAAAGTTTCACACAGTGCTCGCCCTCAAACACACAGATCCATTGTAGAACCCTGCTGTTGGTTTTCATCAGATTGTTCAAAATATCCAAGTGAAGAAACACAAATGATGTACCTGCTGAAGCTGTATAACACAGAAGGACCTGGCAAACAAAAACAAGGGCAACCAGAACCTTGTGCAGAGATTGTCAACACAAAGGAGCAAAGTGCCCTTGAAAAAGCAAATCAGTTTGTGGAATGAAGCAGAGGCATTTAAAAAAAAGGATTCTCAGCAAAAGATTAATCGCCAATAATGTACGGCTGGAGAGTGAAACAATTATGAGCTATTCAGAAATTACTCTGTCCGGTATAGCATGGGCAACGGATTGTGTGGAGTTTGCACATTCTCCCCGTGTCTGTGTGGGTTTTCTCCGGGTGCTCCGGTTTCCTCCCACAGTCCAAAAATGTGCAGGTCAGGTGAATTGGCCATGCTAAAATTGCCCATAGTGTTAGGTGAAGGGGTAAATGTAGGGGAATGGGTCTGGGTGGGTTGCGCTTTGGCGGGTTGGTGTGGACTTGTTGGGCCGAAGGGCCTGTTTCCACACTGTAAATAATCTAATCTAATCTAAATATGAAATATGCGTCAGCTATCAAGTTTTTGGCATTTTATTCAATCCAAAGGACTTTGGGAAGTTATGAGACCACAAAAGCTGTAATATAAATATGAGTTCCTTTTATTCTTCTGTGTTATTTATCTTCTCTCAATATTATTCGTGCTGCTTTGCTTTCTGCTTTGCAACAGTTGATAACTTAATTCACATTTAGGCTAGATCTAATAAAGCAGAGGTTTGCCACAACATTTGGATTTGCTAAGTACTTTACAGTTAAAGATGTCAATGAGATTTGAATTTCTGTGATGGGACTGAGTGATTTATGAAGGTCCCTATAACTTTGATGAAGACTTGGCAGAATAGCCTGAGAATTGGAATGAACAGTGTGGAATCATCACAGTCAAGGAAGAATTGAATATAAGATCATAAGTTGTCAAAGCAGAAGCAGGTTAAATGGCCCATAGAATTCACTCCTCCATTCAATGGCTGATCTGATAATCCTCAACTCCACTTTCCTTCCATTTCTCTATGATCCATAATTCCCTTACTGGTTAAAAATCTGCAGATCTCAGCTTTCGATACGCTTAACAACCTAAACTAAACAGCCTTTTGCGGTTAAGAATTTCACAGAACCACCTGAGAAAAACAATTGTTCCTTACCTATGTCTTTATTCTGACATTATGTCCTTTGTTCCTAAACTCCCACAAGGGTAAACAACATTATCACATCTACCCTGTCAAACCACCTAAAAATCTTTTAATGTTTCAATAAGTTCTCCTCTAATTTTCCTAAACTTCAATGAGTTAAAGCCTAACCTACTTATTCACTCTTCATTAGAATATCTTTCTATACCCAATTGAAAGGAAGTTCATGAAATGAATTGCAAGAATTATTTTCCCTAGACACAAACATTGGTCAAACATACCACATCAGTATTCATTAGCGCAGTACATTTCTCTGTTCCTGGTTTTAAATAACCTACTTCAAATCCAAAATTATATACCTCCAAAATAGATGCACTGGTTGCTAAATTCACTGAACTCTTATAGCTGAAAGATTCACACCAGATTGATACAGGAGTGTAATTTACTATCTAAACAACTTGATAATACTGTTTCTTTAAAATTAGCAGCTAATCAACGTAAACCCTACTCTAGGAGTTGAATCTTGTTCAAGATGCAGTGCCATTCTTTGAGCTGAAACATTTTTTCCCACTGTCTTGGCCAACTTTTCTCAAGCAATGCCACCAAAACAGACTAATTGATCAATTATCCCATTGCCGTTTGTGAAATCATTCTGTGAACAAAGGGGTTGCTAAATTTGTTCTCGTTCACTGCACTTGAAAGTTCTTCTTTTGTTTGTGAAGTGAGTCATTTGAGAAGCATGATAAAGTGCTAAACAAAGCAAATCACTTTCTTTAATGTCTCGTTGCCATCAGATTGAAGCATTTGAGTGTCTGCCTGAGAGAAAGCAGAACAAGAATGACTGAAAATAAATACCATTGAAGAGGTTGCATGTGAGTAAGCCCACTTCACTTCTCACAAGGTCAGAAAACACAGTACAGATGGTGTAGTCACTGATGTAAGTTTGGAAACATTAGAACCAACTCTCACATAGCAAAGTCCCCTCAACAGTAATAAGCTATTTTAACGATACATTTGAGGGATAAATATTGAGCAGGACTCTGGAGAGAATTCTCATGAACTTCTTGGAAATAATATTACAGGATACTTTATATTCACCTGAGAGTGAAAACAGGACATCTCTTATACATAATATTTCTGATAGTGTAGTAAAGTATCAGCCTGTATTCACCCCAGAACATTGGATTCTTCAGTACTGAGATAGGCAGTTTTTGGTTAATAAGGGGTTACTGGGAGAAGGCAGGAGAATGGGGTTGAGAAACTTATCAGCCACAATTGAGCGGTGGAACAGATTTAATGGGCTAAATGGCCTAATTCTGCTTCCATATCTCACAATATTATGAGTTCATGTTTCTGGAATGTGACTTGAACCAAAATCCTTCAGACTCTGAGAAAGAATGCTGAACTAAGGCTAACAAGTAAAGAGGGAAAATCTCATATTATACCAATTTTTACAGCACATTCACCTTCCTGCACATTTCAGAAAATCACTACAAAACATTTTTCTCAGGTCTTTTTTCTGAACCATTAAAATGACTAAATGTGAGGTGCTGAAGAAACACAACAAAGTGAACCAGCAATATACAATGGGTGACGCCAAATAAAAAGCACAACAATCTGTGTATTCAGATTGAGGAATAGTTAGCATCAAATGTGAAACCCCAAAACCTAACCTCGATAAAATATGGATATAATATGCTTTCCAAGCGTAGTTTTAGCTTTCCAACTACAGGTAGCATTTTCTGAGGAGACCATTATGAAGATGATCTAATTTCAGCTCTACAATATCTGATGGAGAGGTGGTGGTATAGTGCAAGTGTCACTGAGCTAGACTCCAGAGGATCAGGTTAACATTCTGGGAACATTGCTCCAAATCCCCAACTGCAGCAATGGGTCGAATTTGAATTCAATTAATAAATCAGAAATTAAGAGTTAATCTTAGTAATGGTAGCTATTGTTAATTATCACAAAGAAACAAAATCTGGTTCACTAATATCTTTACGGAAATATGCCATCTTTACTTGGTCTTTCTTACATTGATCCACAAAACTGTGGGTGATTCCTAAGTGCTCTCTGAAATGGCGCTGGTAAACGGTTTAATTCAAGGCTATTAAGGATAGACATTAAATGCTGTCCTTTGCCAGTGATGCTCACATTCTATGAAAGAAAGTAAAAGCAGATGATATAATCCTTGAACAATATGGAGGTAGAGTATTTTCAAATCTTAAACTCAATGCTAGGTATCTAACAGAACATGCTGTGGCATTTTAATGGTACAATAGGCAGAGTAGAATAGGCAGAGCATTAACTTAAAATATACTGCACGACAGATGAAGAAAGACAATTAGTGGCCTCATAATGGAATGCAAAGCAAGAACTAGGACACTAGCAGGGTTTTATCTTCATGAGACAGATGCGCACAACTATTTTCAAAAGGCTGCTTCAAAGGTGCATTGAACTAGAGATACATGAGAAATCCCGATCATTAAAATATCCCCAGCACCTGGGACCAAACTGAAAATTATGAAGCAACTTAAACTTGTATATTCTAGTCACTCAATTGTCAACCTCCTGAATCCACTTTGCACTATAATTAAATTGTACAATTCTATAGTTAGGAGGTTTCTACACACTGCATCATAAAGAAAATATGGCAGCACATTAAAATGGCAGTGAAATAAAAAAAGTCAAGGCTCACACTTGGCTCAAGTAAATCAGAGAAGAGATTCATTGAAACCTAACAATGATAGGTCAATAACCGAATGATCCCCAAGAGAAGAAACAATTTGAGAAGCTGCACTTTATGCTTTTTATTTCTTGCCAGTCTGAATCTGTAGCTGTAAGAGTGTTACTGATGAAATAGCAAACACAAAGATATTCTCATATTTCCTTGTACAGTTCCCTTTTTATCCCAAATATTCCTACATTATCATTCCTTTCCTTTTTAGGACATCTAAATCTTACTTCTCTTCTTGGCTGGAAGGGTTACATTTTCCCCAGTATTTTGTTTCCTTGTCTTACTGTTAGCCCAGATTTTAGTGTATTTAATTATGAATGCATTTCAAGTATGCTCAGGGCCACCCTCCTAGGCCCAGATGGATAATTCTGCTGTTTCCTAGGATGCATCATCGGATATATTGGTGGATGATAAAACAGCTTGTTAAAGTAGCACACCAGGGACACAGGAGTAGAGTCAAGTCAAGGTTGTAATATAGAGTAAGTAGTCTGCAGGAGGTTTTATTTAACTCTGAACATAGACTCACATGAAATCTCATTCTTACTTTCAACTGCCTACAGAACTTTGCTCATCCTTAGCTCTGTAATCGTCTGCAATTCTGTAACCCTTGAAAATATTTGCACTTCTCCAATTCTAGCCTCTTAAACATCACTGATTTAATTAGTCACTAAAGACTGCAGCAGTTCAAGAACACAGTGCACATGCACCTTCTCCAATGCTGGACTAAACAGTGTTGCCTATATCCCATGAATAAATAGAAAAACAGACCATGGCCAGAATCTTATATGGGTTTGAGCAACATGGGCATAGTGAGAAATATGGCAGAATTATGTGATCCGCTGTCTATCATGGCTTTGGGAGAAACTCAGTGCATCTTTTTCAACACTCGGAACATCAAAGTAAGATTCTCACCGGAGAATAGCAAGTTGTCTATGAAGGGGGTTTACTGGTTGTGAATTTCACTTTCTGAACTGCAGGTCTCACCTGATTAAAACATAGCTTCCTATTCTACCATCTGTCACAAATAAACTCGGCATTCAGCATTTTCAACATGGGCACCAAGAATTATCATCATGCAGGTCAGAGTGGGTACCTGGTGACTTCAGCTCACTGCTCCAGTGAAGCTCATTGTTGAGACTGGACTTCAACATCACAGGGCACCTGTAACTTTGATGGAAGCTCTGTGAATGGCTCTGCAAAATGGTATGAACAGTGTGGAATCATCACTGTTGAATGAGAATTGGATACAACACCATAATGATAGGGATATAAGTAAGCCATTCAGCTCATTGAGGTAAAAACAATGACTGCAGATGCTGAAAATCAAATACTGGATTAGTAGTGCTGGAAGAGCACAGCAGTTCAGGCAGCATCCAACGAGCAGCGAAATCAACGTTTCGGGCAAAAGCCCTTCATCAGGAATAAAGGCAGTGAGCCTGAAGCATGGAGAGATAAGCTAGAGGAGGGTGGGGGTGGGGAGAGAGTAGCATAGAGTACAATGGGTGAGTGGGGGAGGAGATGAAGGTGATAGGTCAAGGAGGAGAGGGTGGAGTGGATAGGTGGAAAAGAAGATAGGCAGGTCGGACAAGTCAAGGAGGCAGTAACTGAGCTGGAAGTTTGAAACTAGGATGAGGTGGGGGAAGGGGAAATGAGGAAGCTGTTGAAGTCCACATTGATGCCCTGGGGTTGAAGTGTTCCGAGGCGGAAGATGAGGCATTCTTCCTCCAGGCATCTGGTGGTGAGGGAGCGGCGGTGAAGGAGGCCCAGGACCTCCATGTCCTCGGCAGAGTGGGAGGGGGAGTTGAAATGTTGGGCCACGGGGCGGTTTGGTTGATTGGTACGGGTGTCTCGGAGATGTTCCCTAAAGCGGTCTGCTAGGAGGCGCCCAGTCTCCCCAATGTAGAGGAGACTGCATCGGGAGCAACGGATACAATAAATGATATTGGTGGATGTGCAGGTGAAACTTTGATGGATGTGGAAGGCTCCTTTAGGGCCTTGGATAGAGGTGAGGGAGGAGGTGTGGGCACAGGTTTTACAGTTCCTGCGGTGGCAGGGGAAAGTGCCAGAATGGGAGGGTGGGTCGTAGGGGGGTGTGGACCTGACCAGGTAGTCACGGAGGGAACGGTCTTTGCGGAAGGCGGAAAGGGGTGGGGAGGGAAATATATCCCTGGTGGTGGGGTCTTTTTGGAGGTGGCGGAAATGTCGGTGGATGATTTGGTTGATGCGAAGGTTTGTAGGGTGGAAGGTGAGCACCAGGGGCGTTCTGTCCTTGTTACGGTTGGAGGGGTGGGGTCTGAGGGCGGAGGTGCGGGATGTGGACGAGATGCGTTGGAGGGCATCTTTAACCACGTGGGAAGGGAAATTGCGGTCTCTAAAGAAGGAGGCCATCTGGTGTGTCCTATGGTGGAACTGGTCCTCCTGGGAGCAGATACGGCGGAGGCGGAGAAATTGGGAATACGGGATGGCATTTTTGCAAAAGATAGGGTGGGAAGAGGTGTAATCCAGGTAGCTATGGGAGTCAGTGGGTTTGTAAAAAATGTCAGTGTCAAGTCGGTTGTCACTAATGGAGATGGAGAGGTCCAGGAAGGGGAGCGAGGTGTCAGAGATAGTCCAGGTAAATTTAAGGTCAGGGTGGAATGTGTTGATGAAGTTGATGAATTGCTCAACCTCCTCGCGGGACCACGAGGTGGCGCCAATGCAGTCATCAATGTAGCGGAGGAAGAGGTGGGGAGTGGTGCCGGTGTAATTACGGAAGATCAACTGTTCTACATAGCCAACAAAGAGACAGGCATAGCTGGGGCCCATACGTGTGCCCATGGCTACGCCTTTGGTCTGGAGGAAGTGGGAGGATTCAAAGGAGAAATTGTTAAGGGTGAGGACCAGTTCGGCCAAACGAATGAGTGTGTCAGTGGAAGGGTACTGTTGGGGACGTCTGGAGAGGAAAAAAATGGAGGGCTTGGAGGCCCTGGTCATGGCGAATGGAGGTGTAGAGGGATTGGATATCCATGGTGAAGATAAGGCGTTGGGGGCCAGGGAAACGGAAGTCTTGGAGGAGGTGGAGGGCGTGGGTGGTGTCCCGAACGTATGTGGGGAGTTCCTGGATGAGGGGGGATAGGACAGTGTCAAGGTAGGTAGAGATGAGTTCAGTGGGGCAGGAGCATGCTGAGACAATGGGTCGGCCAGGGTGGTCAGGCTTGTGGATCTTGGGAAGGAGGTAGAACCGGACAGTGCGGGGTTCCCGGACTATGAGGTTGGAAGCTGTGGGTGGGAGATCTCCTGAGGTGATGAGGTTCTGTATGGTCTGGGAGATGATGGTTTGGTGATGGGGGGGTGGGGTCATGGTCGAGGGAGCAGTAGGAAGAGGTGTCCTCGAGTTGGCGTTTCGCTTCAGCGGTGTAGAGGTCAGTGCGCCAGACTACCACTGCGCCCCCTTTATCCGCTGGCTTGATGGTGAGGTTGGGATTGGAGCAGAGGGATTGGAGGGCTGCACGTTGTGAGGGTGAGAGGTTGGAGTGGGGGAGGGAGGTAGACAGGTTGAGGTGGTTAATGTCCCGGCGGCAGTTGGAAATGAAGAGGTCGAGGGCAGGTAATAGGCCAGCGCGGGGTGTCCAGGTGGATGCAGTGTGTTGGAGGTGGGCGAAGGGGTCCTCGGAAGGTGGGCGGGAGTCCTGATTGTGAAAGTAAGCTCGGAGGCGGAGGCGACGGAAGAATTGTTCGATGTCACGTCGTGTATTAAATTCATTGATGCGTGGACGGAGGGGGATGAAGGTGAGTCCTTTGCTGAGGACTGATCGTTCGTCCTCAGTGAGTGGGAGGTCTGGGGGGATGGTGAAAACTCAGCAGGGCTGGGAGCTGGGATCTGGTGTTGGTGTGGAGCTGGGAGTGGGGTCGGAGCCAGTACCTGGAGTGGGTGTGAAGGTGGGGGGAATGGGGGTGGAGGCATGAGCAGGGGTAATGTTGCCCTCGGGGTTCTGGGGGGTGGGGATAGTGACAGTGGGGTCTGTGGGGGCCGTGTCAGCAGAATGCAGGTGAGTGGCGCTGGTGGAGGCGGAAGTGGTGGTGATCATGGCAGTAGGGGTGGCGGGAGTCACTGAGCATGTGGCATCAGCGATGATGTGAGGGCCGGAAGTGGCTGTGGGAGTGGCCATGATGTGGTCGGAAGTGACATCATCACTCAGCGTGGGGGTGGTAGCTGCGTCAGCCGCATGGCTAATGGCGTTTCCGAGGCCAGGGGAATCTTCTGGAATGTTTGAGGAGCGCTGGTTATGGAGGTGGGTGGATAAAAGTTTGTTGTACTTACAGTTTTTGATGTTTGAGATGGAATTGAAATCCTGTTTGTTGAGAGTATGAATTCTCCTGAGGATGTAGTACAGAGTGGGTCCTTTGCAATTCTGAGAGAGTGTGGCCCTCAGCTGAGGCAGGGGTGACTGGAGAGAGATTAGCTGCCGGCGCATTGCTGCAAGCATGGAGCGGAGGATCCTGAAGGAGAACTGTTGCTGGTGTTTTTGAATCTGTAGTCTGTACTGTTTGTCCTGTTCGGGTCCGAACTCTGCTGGTTTAAAGGTGGTCTGGAGTCCATGTGGGATGAGTTGGTTACGGAGGCAGGCACTGAGGAAGCAAATGTGGCTGTGGTACCGAGTTTGTTTCACGACATGGTTGAAGAGCTTCAGAGCAGAGGAAATGACCTGGGAGTTGCAGTGGGAGAGGGACTCCCTGAGAATCTTGTAGAGAGAGGAGGAAAACTTCTTCTTTTGCCCGAAACGTTGATTTCGCTGCTCGTTGGATGCTGCCTGAACTGCTGTGCTCATTCAGCTCATTGAGTCCACTCCACTATTCAATGAGATCATGGCTGATCTGGTCATTCTCAACTCTGCTTTGGGCTAAGAAAAGATAGAACAGGGTGTTTTCTAGACAGTACAAAGTTAAATACAGTGCATGTCCAAAAGGATTTGGGGGTTCAGGAGCTTCAATCTAAAATATCACAAACAGGTGCAGAGAATAATCGAGTAAACTAACAGAAAGCTGATTTTTTTTTATCTAGAGGACTCGAGTATAAGGATGCAGGAGTTAAGCTGCAGTTATACAAAGCCATAATTAGACCTTACTTGGATTATTGTAAGCAGATCTGTTCACCTCACCTGAGGAAGGATATATTGGCTTTGGATGGAGTATATTAAAGGTTTGCAAGAATGATACCTGGAAAGATTATACAAATGCAGCTTGTTTTCTCAAAAATCTAGATGTTTAAGGGTGATCTGATCAAAGTCTTCAAGATATTAACAGAAATATCCAAGGTAAATAAAGATACACTATTTCCACTGGTAGGGGATTCTAGAACTAGGGTACATGGTGTGAGAATTATGGTCAGACCATTCAGGAGAGACGTTAGGAAGCACTTCTAAACACAGAGACTAGTAGATGTTGGAACTCTTTTCCATAAATGTTGTGGATGATGGATCATTTGTTAATTTTAAGTCTGAGATCAATACATTTTTTGTTAAACAAAGTAATTAAGGGATGTGTACCAAAGGCCGGTGTATGGAGTTAGGCCACAGATAGCCACAATCTTAATGAATGGTAGAACAGGCTTGAGGGGCTGAACGGCCTTGTCTGGTTCCTATGTTCTAAACCCCACTTTTCTGCCTTTTCCTAACAAGCTTTGATTCCTTTAACGGTTAAAATCTGTATATCTCAGATATATATAATGACCCAGCCTGTATGGCTGCCCCGTGAAGGAACTCCATGAATTAACCACCACACCCAGCAGGAGCTCCAGGTTTCTGCCCATGAAGCAGGACATCAATATTCCCCATGTCTGGGGCAAATGTCATGGCTGCTCTGGACTGACGATGCTGGTCCAGATGCACAAAGAGCTTTTAAAATTGACATTGGCATGAGGGATGTTGGCAATTTCTGTGATTTACTCACAATGGTGAGTTCTTCTGGGAACTTAGTAAAATGGAGCTAGAGAGGGGCAGTGGTGGGTAGTTAATGAGTTTGGTAAGTTTTGAGAGATTTTGCTAGGCCACATGGGAAACAACCTCCAAGAAACTCAATGAAACTGACACTTATCCAATAAAATGCTAATTTCAGCCCCTTGCCTTAGCTTCAAAATTCCTTTTCTAAACCTTTTCAACTCTCTACCTATTACCTTAAAACCTATGTCTCATCTGCTTTAGTATCTCCTTAGGCCCTCAGTTTCCAATTTTGTTTGCCAATGCTCTTAGCCACTTTATGACATTGTGTATGTGATAGCAATGTAAGTCGTTATCATGTATTCTCCATATCATCATCTCTATATAGCCAACAGTGTGTTTTAAGTGACAGCTACCCTTTTATGTTCCTCCTCTCCTCCAGCAGAGGTAGACTTCTGCATTTCTCCTGCTTTTGGGAATTGGAGCAGTGTCTGGAGTCATCTATTTGTATAAGTATAAAAGTTTACTGTTAGGGAATAGTGCATATCATTGCAAAAAAGTGTAATTTCCTTAATTTTTCCTCCAATCAACAAAAAAATTTTGAATGATACTCTATCTCTTAGCAAATTTCTCACAATTTTCCCAAATCCTTTCCGAAGCCACATTGTTATTTTTTTAATTTGTCCCATTCTTACAAACTAGCACATTCACAACTAACATGATGTGCGGTTCTTTAGTTTTATTTGATTAAGTATAGAATCAGACCAGGACCAAAGTCACTATCACTGAGATAGCAATTCAATTGAATGAGTTGGATGCATAAAATTGTTGAAAGTTAAAAGTCACACAACACCAGATTATAGTCCAACAGGTTGATCTGGAAGCACTAGCTTTCAGAGTGCTGCTCCCTCATTAGGTGCACAACCACCTGATGAAGGAGCAGTGCTCAAAAAGCTAGTGCTTCCAAATAAACCTGTTGGACTATAACCTGGTGTTGTGTGATTTTTAACTTTGTACACCCCAGTCCAACACCGGTGTCTCCCAATCATAAAATTGTTGAAAAGATGATTAAGGAACTGTGAATGTTTCATGGTTAAAGGTGAGCTTACTTCTCCCCGATGGACTGATTTGATAAAGGCACTGCCTTTTCTGGAATATTCTTGGATCCAATTCCTGACCTGGTCTGTTTTCTGATAGTCAGCCTGAAATATGATGGAGCAATGTAGTTCCTATATTTGGTTTCTACATCCTGGATTCTTATTGAGATGGCTTCCCAGTGTCCCATACATGTAAAGGTACTTGATAAGGACATGACTACATTTGAGCTGGAATACCTGCTGCATTTGAAAAATATTCTTAAGTTACCATCCATGTATAAATGATGAATATTTAGGAACAAACCTATACTTGTTGTTATGTGATTCTGCACATGAATTCCAATGGGGAATTAAAAGGAAGAATAAGGGTACAACATGGATTTTAAAAAGCTACTTGCGTGAATTTCAAAGGAAAAGGTAAGAACTGATAGAAAACTACATTCTAATGCTGCAAACACATTCATGGATTTAGGTTAACTCCTCTGTCTTATAAGAAATTGTTGATCCTCCTAAGCCCACAGACTTCAACTCATCCAAAACACTATAACCTGCACCAAGCCCTCTTCATCTGTCACCTTTATGAGTGCTCACTTAGATTAGCTCTTCATTCTTCTGTGTTGTGTTATGGCTCACAGCTAGTATGCAGCATACTTTTAAGAGACATGCTCATAACACCATCCCCATATCATGTCAAGTGACCCAAGGTTAGAAAAATCTCCATCTCTGTCTTAACTTGGGCTACTTGAAGCATGACAGCTGATGGATGTGTGCTACAACTGAACAACTTAGTGTTAGTGTTAACGAAGACTTAGTATTAATCAAGTCATTGTAATCTATGTATATGACAGGAATTGTAATAAATCTTTATTGATTGTTTCGGTAGTGTTAACTGTAGTTCGATAGTTATGTTAGGTGGGCTCAGTGGGGGAGAACTATCAGATACAAAATACCATGCAGGAGGCAAAAGCCCACAACACTGTGACAGATCATTCTGTACCTCTATTGGTAGTTCTTCTATAACGTGATCATTGCATTCTTGTGCATCAATGTATTATAGAAAAATGGTACTTTAGAAACAGCCTTAAAGTATTGGTGATGTAATTGTGTTATAGCCAATGTGCGTTTTAAAAGGTTGCACTTTAGAAAGAGTGTCTCCAATTCCATAATCGCGTTCCAGCGAAATTGTGTTAACGAAATACAAGTTGTAGCAGAATGGCCTGTATTAAGAAAGTATTTATCATTGTATTCAAATTGCAACTTTGTGGCCTTGCCTCTCTTTACATGTGTGCTTCTTCCAGCCCTAATACACCTCCAAAATTGATGTGTTTCTTTAACTCTAACCCCTTCTGTACCTCTGACTTACATTGTGACATTTTGGGGACTATGATTCCTATTGTTTGGGAGCTAAGGTCTGAAATTTTTCTCTTCATTACTCCCTCCTGTTTTAACACGCTCCTTAAAACACAGCTCCCAAACTTTAATCTTCACTTCTAACAGCTACTTCTTGGGTGGAATGTCAATTTTTAACTTGTTTCAGTTATATGAGGCACAAACAGTTTTTTCTTCATTTTTTGCATTGCAGCTAAGGCCAGTATTTCTTGTTCAGCCCTAATTTCTCTTGAGAAAGTGATTAGAGCCAACTATTGCACCACTGAAATCTACGTTTATATCTATGTCCATTATGATTTGTTAAAAATGATATTTAAATGCAGATATAGAATCACAGCAGACTTGAATTTTACATTTTGTTTTGTTTATTTTGAAAATAATCGGACTTTAAAAAGATAAACATTAATAGTTACTGGTCAGAATACTTCTTCACACTGGATTCTCTTGCACGTCTCCCACATACTGTTACAAACAAGATTTATCATCATGTTAAAGAATGTAATTTGAAGTGCATAAAATCCTGCCTGCTTCAATTGGACTATGCCACCCAATGGGCCTACATGAATCAATATAAGAGGTACAAGCATTGGCTGACTGAACTAATTCCCTGAGTTTTTGCAGTAGTTTTGTTGAATCATTAAATCAGCAAACAGGCAGGACGCAGCCTGAGAATGACTACGATTTTCAATTGGCACAATTTTATTTTGAAGGTAAAATGTAGCACCTTGGGATTCATTGCAGTTATGTTTATACACAATCAAAAGAAAATGCCTGAAATCATGTGGATAGCAAACCTTTTCAGTCTTCAAAACTCATCAGTTCTATTTGTTGTTAACTTGACCATCAATGTATGAGTCTTCTTCGTATGTTGTTGAATTTAATTTAATGGGCAGTCTCATCAGATTCTGAGGTATTGTAGTAAACTTTTGTAGTAAACAATGGTGCAAACTCTCCTGCTCACTGTGTTTCTCTGAACCCCTCGAGCAGTAACCGTGCAGGCTTTTAATAACACCTTGAAACAGATTGATCAGAAGTATAAAAAAACCCACAAATAGTTAAAGTCAATAAACTTTTGACACACTTTACAAGGTGCTATAGCAGGTATCTAATAAAAAGAAATTCAAAATTTCAGATACCTCCAATTGAGTGTTTGTTGATAAACAAAAGATTTTTGAGGAGGCTTGGGATGCAGTGGTAGTGTCATATCTTGGAGATGAGAGGTCTGGGTTCAAGTCCCAGAGGTGTGTGACATCATCTCCGAACAGGTTGATTAAAAATAACTTTGAGGTGACTTGAAAAGCTCTTATGATACAGAGGCAGTGTCTCTACCTCTTGATCACAGGGACCAGTTTCAAGTCACACTCTGGAGATCTGGAGTGCGGTCTGCTTCATGGTCCCAGGGAACTGGCCAAACACAGAGTATCCAGCGACATGAAGGCAGCCACCAAATAAACCAGCTCCACTTAGGTCGATCATAAGTGCAGACAATTTAAAAAAAAGATGCTCCTTGAGACTGTGAGGAGGTGGAGTTTGGAGATATACTTGTAATATTTGTGAATAAATCTAAACTGTGTAAAGATTGTTGCATCCAAAAGAGAAAATGCTGGAAAATCTCAAAGGGCTTTGACAAAGGGTCAGTTAGACTCGAAACGTCAACTCTTTTCTCTCCTTACAGATGCTGCCAGACCTGCTGAGATTTTCCAGCATTTTCTCTTTTGGTTTCAGATTCCAGCATCCGCAGTAATTTGCTTTTATCCAGTTTCTAAAGATTGTTGCATCCTTTGCTAAGTGTCAAGGGTATAATAAAGGGTACCTCATTACAAACATCTCATTATAATTATTCTATTAAAAATAAGGACTTATTTTTGCCACCTGGAGTTTCTTAATACCTTAACCAACAAATTGTACAAAGGTGTGAATGTGAGGATTTGAAGAAGAAAGCCATTTCCGCTCCATGTTCAGGAGATCCCAGAAGTAAAGGCAAATATGACCGTCAGCATCCATTGCGGCTCTCACATCTTATGTCAGTGATATATTACCAGTACAGAAGTTGATGAAAAATATGGCTAGTTGTGGCAATTAAAAAAATACTCTTCCACATTTTGTGAAATGCATTTATTACGTAATTTATTACAACAATTCGATAAGTAAAAAAGAATCAGCAGTAGACATATTGACAAGCTATTCACATTTCACACAGAAAAAAAATCAAGTCAGTATTTTCGGATTTAAAACAGCATTTCCCCAATCCTGCTGTTACATGAGTGAAGGTAGAATGACTTAGGCCACAGTGGATTGTTGGTGGATATTTCATGCAAAGATAGGATGTCATGAACACTTCTGCTGGCAACTACATCCTACTAGTGTGAATGGAAAAGACAACACTTATTGGTTAAAGAGAAGAAACTACAAAAGCAATTGGATTGCAACACAGAGAAGTTGGTGAGAAGCGAAAGCTTGAAATGAACTTCAAGGAGCAGCAATTTATAATGGCAATAGGATGAAAACGTTTTGGACTCGATGGAAATCATGGTGGAAATTGAGGTAAGGGTGAGTGGGGAAGAGAATCATGCCTGTTGAACATGAGGGAGGTAGGAAAAATGACAGCTTAACACAAGGTGGGGAAGACAAAAATACCCCATTGAACTTTTTAACCACAGAGCTCCTTTCAAACCTCAGAAGGGGATATTGGATGCAAATCAACAGCGTTGAAAACATATTTGCAATTTCACCTATGCCCTTTAGAGGAAAGCAATTGGGGTTGTCCCGTTCACCAAGCACCCAGACGGCCAAGGTGCCTGAACTGTCAGATTTATTGGGTTCTCGTGGGTACATGTGAAACTCAGACTCCCCTGGCATCTTCCAGTCAGATTCTTGAACAGGAACAATTTCACACCTCAATGTCCAGTTGATTAGTGACCACAGACAATGATTCCTGATACTGGGGGCTGTGTCAAGGCTCACATGCTACATAACACCAAGCTTCCTCAAATATTCAGTTTTCCCACATCATTTCCATGAGGGACAAGAGTGCCTCCAGTCAGCGTGGATAATGATCTCAGTGTGAGGTCCACATACAGCACTGCGCTGCTACCTATTTTTCCATAAGGACCATCACTGTGTAGGCATTTCATCTTCTGAAGGCATGAGCTTCCATTACCTGGACCAACTGGAAGGAGCAATACTCACTGTACAGGATATCCAGGATAGCGATTGTTTGTACAATCTAACTCAACAACAGAGTCAGAATTAAGGAAGGGAGGAGATTGGCCAGCTACCCGAGGGAGCCAACACAAAAGATGAAGATGCTGAAGAAGCCAAGCTACTATACAGGTGAGACAGAGAGGTTGAGGGATTTCTGATTAATATATGTGCACAATCACAATAATAAGCCAATTCTGTTGCAGAGGTGTTTCTGCCCTCATAAGAGTGCTTGTATTATATCTTTAAATGTTGAGATAATTTATTTGCCAGTAATTGTAAGTAAATTTGTCTCCTTAACACCAATAACCTCCTGTTTGGTTTCCTGGTGAGAGCCTCAACATAGAGTTACCCAGAATTCCATGGAGCTGTGCATATTGCTCAAAGCTGAGTTTGGAGGATGCACTCATCAATTAGAGAGATATTGAGAGCTACGCTTTGCTTATTGACTCCCAAACACAAATATTTGGTTTATATTGTCATTTTCTTCCTAGCAGAGAGCAGTATAGAATAACAATCTCACTGCTTTTGGCACTGCTCCAATTGATGTGCACATGAGCGTTAACAGTGATCGCCATCTCTCAATGTAGTCTAGATAGAAATATCAACAGTCAAAGACTTAACAGACTGACAGAGTCCACAGGACTGTTGTATACTGTACAATATTTGTATCAGGCTGTACAGAAGTTTGACATCCTTGAACTCAAAGTGATGACAATGCTTCCTTTTCCCATTGCTACATTTTGGTGCCACCTCAGCCGGACAACTGGGCTTGAGGAATCTGGCTGATTCTTTGCCAGCTCACCCCATATGGTTCTGATGGGTGTATCCTGGTGGTCTGGGGCCTAGCAGACTGAGCTGATCGAGGTGTTTGAGTCCTCAGCAGAGGTGAGGTGCTGAGATAGGGAACCTCTGGAGTTTACTGAGATGGGGCACCTTGAGAGAAATCGAATTCCTTCAGTTTCCTCTCAATTAGCCAAAGATCCCCAGGCAGTATAATACCTCCTGCTTTTCACTGGCTGGTGATATTTTGAGCACAAATAGGACAGGAAGGAAACCAAAACTGAAACCATGCCCATGAAATCTGAGAAGCATTTATTTATACCTTCTGTATTCATTGAGCAACCTTTAGCCTACCAGCAAACAGAGAATGTATTGACCACGGCCTATTTGAAGCACATAACATTGCATTCTTTCAAACAAAGTGGAATATGTTTGCCCATTGCTCTCACACTTAGCAAGACTGCTTTTAAGAAGATGGTTTAATGCTTATTGCTTGAACCATGATCAAATACGATCTAAATCCTCTCTGTGCTTTTATCCAATTTTACTTCCAATGTCACTGAAAGTGACCAATGTCACTGCAAAAATTAAAACAAAAATAAATCAGGCTGTTGGTGGCATCCAGCAGTGACAATGAATACAATATCATCATAAATACTCAGTGTTGAAGCGGGTGAGAAGATTCAGCAGGAATGTCCCTGCAGGACTGGTTTATATAATTCTGTAATTTGGTGTGAAATGATGTTTGTGAAAGATTGACATGGAATGTGAACATAATGCGTGAAATATTTCAGTGAAAGCTTTCCTTGTGTCTGCATAAAATATGTAAATGTGAGGATCTATGAGCAGTGCTGGTGTTGTTGGTTTATGTCATACTGCAGCAGATCTTACCTGTCACCCAGACCTAAATATTTAAGCATTGGGAAGAAATATATTACAATCAGAGAACAAATTGTATATCTTAAAAGTCAGATAACATTGCATGTGGAATAAATATATCCCAGAAATGGGAAGAAAGAAATTAATGAACATGGTCCTAAATGGGTCAGCAAAGCCATTTAGAATCACAGAATGCACAGAAGGAGGCTATTGGACCTATCCTGATTGCACTGGCCCTCTAAATGAACATCATACCTTAATTCAGTGCTCCTGCCTTTATCGCTAGCCATTGTGCATTGCTTTGAGATAAATAAACATTTAATGCCCTCTTTAGTGCCTTGATCGAAGCTTCCTCTACCACACTTCCAATCAAAGTAATCCAGGCCCCAAAACACTCATTATGTGAAAAAGCTTTTTTGACATGTCATATTTGCTTAGTTTACAAAACACAATGATGGGAACTGGACCTTTATCCGTTTATGCGCCGGAACGTTTTCTCCATGTCTACTGTAGCCATACCTCACATGAATTTGAAAAATTCTCTAAGATCTTCTCTCAGCCTTTTCTAAGGAGATATAAAAAAGAAAAATATGAAAAGCTCCAATTGAGGAGGTGAGAGAAGAGATTAAGTGATGAATTAAAATGATCATTCCATTTACAGATTACTTAATTAAGTGTTTATATCTTGACATTTGTTTGTGCTTACACACAATGAAATCAGGTGAAAAAGTCCATGGGAATATCCTTCAGTCCTGTATGCTTCACTTCACTAAAAAGGGAATTATTTGTATCGTTACCATTACCTTCATACCATTTTTGCGACTGCAAGTGAAGACCCGACGTGAACTTATAAAGCTCCTCTAGTTCTGAGACACTGTTGGTTTACTCAGCAATTCGAGATGCCAGGGAATATGTATCAGGAGTTTTGACGAGGTTAAGATGACTGGCAGAGGCATGTGACTTTGGTTTAACTTTTAATGAGATGCTGAGAGACCATTTGGTAAGTGTGATTAATGATGCAACTTTGCAAAAGTGCCTAGTAGCTGAAGCCAAGCTGGACTTCAAACAGACTTTACAACTAGCTTTAATGTTGGAAAATGTGGCACGTGGAGCATATAAGTTGCAGAGTATTCCAATGCAAGTGGACACTCTCACCAGTCTGACTGAGCTTGGGGAATACCGCTTGAGTGAACTTAATGGCTTGGCCTAATTCAGAACTTATCCTGAACTGAGGGACTCTACGTCAGCCCACAGCAAAGTGCCAAAGCAAAGTCAAATGATTAAAAGTTTTCTCAGGATGTGGACTGGTAAGCAGTTGTAGTTGCTGGTAGGTTATGGACTCAAGATAACAAAGGAATCCCATTAGACCCAAATTGAGTAAGATAACTCATAGGCCGGTATCCAGAAGAGTGCATACCCTGTACATACATGTAGTGTGGAACAGTTAAATTGCTTAGTAACATCCAAGTCAGAGCCAATCAAAATAAATGTCTGGTTAAATTGTCACCGGTTCTAATTGAGGTCGATACAATATAGTCATTCAGTGATCACAGAACCAGTCTGAAACAAAATTCGCTCTGAATTCCAAGTTTGTGTAAGACCTTGGCTAGACTGAGAACCTCTGCTGGGGAACCTTTACAAAATGAGAGTGCAACTTCAGTTCAGTCACTTATGAGAACCAGCTAGTTCAGTTACCACAGATTGTAGTAAAACACTGGGGGTCCAAGCTTCATGGGGCAAAATAGGTTTAGAAAGATTCACCTTCATCGGCTCAACATTTTTTGAGTAGAAAATGGCTATCTGAGTGAAGTCCTAGTTAAATACTCAGAAGTTTTCAGGAAGGTCTAGGGACTACCAAAGGAGCCAAGGCACCCTTGCATGTTGACCAGGAAACAATTTCACGATTCTGCAAGGTACGCTGAAGTGCCAGTCCCGTTATGGGCATAAGTAGTGGCAGAAATCAGGAGGTTGGAAAGTGAAGTAATCATCAAATCAGTTCAGTTGGTAAAATGGGCAGCACCGGTTGTACTGATTGTGAAGCCCAAAGGCTTGGTTCACCTTAGTGGGAATTGTAAACAAACATTAAACTGCTTTTCACAGCTGGATAAATTCCCAATTGCTCACATAGAGTATGAAACTCAAAACTGGAAGGGGCACTGTCTTTCATGAAGCCGGACATGAGCCATTCTTACTTGCAATTGTGGTTAGATATGGATTCCCAGATGTATGCTACAGCTAATACCCGTAAGGGTTTGTACCAATGTATGAAGCAGTCATCTGGTATATTGTTAGCTTGTGCAATTTTTTGGTGGATGATGGAGAACATTTCACAAGATCTACTCCAGGTTGCCAGTTATCTAGATGTTGTGCTGATAACAGTGAAGACTAGTAAGGACTATTTAGAAATTTTCGACATAGTCCTTAGACATTTTTCCCAGGTGGGCGAATGCCTTAGAAGGGAAAAATGAGTGCTCTAGTCACCCCAAGTGACTTGGGCTACAGAGTTGACAAGACTAGGTTATTAGATTACTTACAGTGTGGAAACAGGCCCTTCGGCCAACCCCTTCACCGAACACTAAGGGCAATTTACCTAACCTGCACATTTTTGGATTTTAGGAGGAAACCAGAGCACCCAGAGGAAACCCACGCAGAGAAAGTACAAACTCCACACAGACAGTTGCCTGAGGTGGGAATTGAACCCGGGTCTCTGGCGCTGTGAGGCAGCAGTGCTAACCACTGTGCCACCCACCAGATGAAAAATAAAGTAAGGGTGATTAATGATGCCCCGCCTCCCATACCTGTGCTGTTAGGTCTTTCCTTGGTCTGGTGAATTATTATGGAAAAGTCAATCATAACCTGGCACCTTTACAGCAACTCATAAAAGGGTCAGCCTTGGAAACGGTCATGTTGCCAGGCCCTGGCTATCAGCGAAGTGAAGAAACAGCAATCATCCTTTAAAGTGTTGGCACATTATGATTCCAACTGAGATCTGGTACTGACATGCCATACATTCCTGTACAGCATTGGGGTAGTATTAACTCACAGGTGACCCAACTGGAGAGGAACATCCAACTGTGTCTGCATCCAGGATTTGGGCAAATGCAGAGAGTAAATATGCCTAGATAGAGAAGGGAGGTTTATATTTGGAGTCAAGACATTTCACCAATATCTTTACAGATGTAAATTTGTAATAATAATGGATCACAAATACTGCTAGGTCTATTTAAAGAGAACACTACTACACTACCTATAGTTTCAGGCCAAATTCAATGGTGGGCTCCAACACTAAGTGTGTATATTTATAAGTTGGAACACCATTAGGGAGCCAAGTAGCAACTGTGGATGCATTGGGCCACCTCCCACTGGCAGATACACCACCAGTAGTATCACCACTGGAAGAGTCCGTAATAGTTTCAAATTTTCTGGACACACTCCCAGTCACAGCTGACCATATCAGACTCTGGATGCAGAAAGATCTGGTCTTGGCCAAACTGGAACAGCTGTTGGTGATGGGGAAGTTGAACATTGGGCAGTCAGTTACTTACCTGGACTGCTTCTGCCCTGTTGTGGGCTACTTTCTCCTGAGGTGAGAGAAAGGAGTGCCTGAGTGAGATGAATGGGGAAAATCTGCAGTTGGGCATCTCAGGTATCAGTACTATGCTTGTAAGTGCTGAAAATGGGGGCGACACAGTGGCTCAATGGTTAGCACTGCTGCCTCACAGGGTCAGGAAACCCGGATGCAACTCCAGCCTCCGGTAACCGTCTGTGTGGAGTATGCACATTCTCCCTGTGCCTGCATGAGTTTCCTCCTCCAAACTAAAGATGTGCAGGCTATGTGAATCGGCCATGCTAAATTGCCCACAGAGTTCAGGGGTATATATGTTAGGTGCATTAGTCAACGGTAAATGTAGAGTAATAGGTAGGTCTGGGTGGGTTACTCTTCAGAGGGTCAGTGTGGACTTGTTGGGCCAAATGGCCTGTTTCCACACTGTTGGGATTCCATGGTTTAAATCACAGAGTCATTGAACTTCCTCACTCTGAGCTTCTTTCAAACCACAGCTGGACACATCCGTGGCATCGCATCATCGGCAACCCATTTGGCATTTGGCATTTCACTAATGGTCTTTGCAGGACACCTATAGAGTTTACCCCATTCACCAAGCACTCAGACAGCCAAGGTGCCTGAGCTCTCAGATTTCCAAACCATTGTTGGGTTTCCCCAGCGATGAGGGGCCAACGACACTGAGCATGTGACACTCAGGGTGCTATGGCATCTTCCAGTCAGATTCATGTACAAGAAGGGATTTCACTCCCTCTTGGTCCAGCTGATTAGTGACCACAGTCAATGATTCCTGACACTGTGTGACAGGGGGCTGTCACAATGCTAACATTCTATTCAACTCCCAGCTTCCTCAGAGATTCTGTGCCCCCACATCATCTCCAGGACTGGGTCATAGGGACGAGGTACTCCAATAAGCATGGCTAACAATCCCAGTGTGGTACCCTCACCTTGATGCCCTACTCTGCACTGCTGCCCACGCATCCACTAGGCCCATCACTGTACAGACATTTCAGCTTCGGAAAGTGT
This sequence comes from Chiloscyllium punctatum, assembly GCF_047496795.1. Classification (NCBI taxonomy): domain Eukaryota; kingdom Metazoa; phylum Chordata; class Chondrichthyes; order Orectolobiformes; family Hemiscylliidae; genus Chiloscyllium; species Chiloscyllium punctatum. The sequence goes on from NC_092775.1 coordinate 66,641,444, forward strand.
GAGCTTCCATTATTTGGACCATCAGGAGGAGCACTGCAGTACCCACTGTACAGGGTCTCCAAGACAGTGATTGCTGCTTCCTCAACAATATAACTCAAAACGGCATCAGATTTAAGAAAAGGAGGAGATTGGCTAGCCATCTGAGGGAGCTAACACAGAAGGTGAGGACGCTGAAGAAACCAAGCCTCGAAATAAGTGAGACAGACATTAATATATGCGGACAATCATAATAATGAGCCAATCATGTCACAGAAGTGTTCCTGCCCACATGGGAATGTTGTTTTATCTCTTTAAAATGCTGAGATACTTTGTTTGCCAGTAATTGTAAGTTAATTTGTTCCTTTGACACCAATAAGCTCCAGTTTGGTTGCCTGGCCAGCACATCAACATGGAGTTACCCAGAATTCCATGGTGCTGTGTATATGACTCAAAACTGAGTTTGCAAGATGTACTCATCTACCAGAGATATTGAGAGGCTTCACTATCCTGATTGACTCTCACACAAATATTGATCTTAAGTAGGCATGTTGCTCCTGGCAGAGAGCAGTAGAGAATGATAGTCTCATTGTTCTTGGCACTGCTCCAGTTGATGTGCACATGAATGTGCAGAGTGATCACCATTTCTCAAGTTAAAAAAATCACACAACACCAGGTCATAGTCCAACAGGTTTAATTGGAAGCACACTAGCTTTCGGAGTGCCGCTCCTTCATCAGGTGTGATTTTTAACTTTTTACACCCCAGTCCAACACCGGCATCTCCAAGTCATGTCCATTTCTCAATGTAGTCTACAAGGAACCATCAACAGTCAAAGACTTAACAGACCGACAGAGACCACAGGACTGTTGTATAAAGTACAATATTTGTGTCAGTTGTCATTTTGAAATCTATACAATGAAAGATATTTTAATGCTGCTTAATTTTCCTTTTCTGCTACATTTTGGTGCCACCTCAGCAGGACAGTTGAGCTCGATGGAGGCCGAGCCTAGATACAATGTGCAGCCATGCTTTCACCAGGCACTTGGTGGAACAGACAACAGCCCAGCTGAAGATAAGGATATAATATCTGAGTTTGTCTTGATGGGGCGGGGGGGGGGGGGTCATTTTGGTGGGGGGCCTTTGCAGTTCATTTTGGACAGAAGGTCACACACAATCCTTGCACACTATGTGCTGCAGAATGAGAGCAGACAACGTTGCAATGGACACTGAGAAGCAGCGAGAACAGCAGCAGTCTTCTAAGGAGGAAGAAGAGGATCTTGAACAGGAGGAACATATTCTTCTGCGTGCTTGCATTGTGCAGCATCAGACTCAACAAACCAGGCAGGATTTAATTAACACTTGCTTCCAATAGATGAGAGCAGGGAGTATGGATTACTCATTGACTGTAAATGCTCATTGGCTAAAAGGTATACAGTTCCAGTGCTCCCAGAAGCACATGGAGCTTTGGTTTATGTGTTCTTCATTATTGCCAGTGCAGAATAAAAGAGAGTTTTAAACTATTCAAATGCTTTTCAATAGGTGATGCTCCAACATTGAACAATGATTGTTTATCTGACATGCCTCAGAATATTTTGGTTGTATCTCATTTTAATTCCTCACCTTGCTCACAAGCTCACATTTCCATGAACTCTGTCCCTTGTTTCAGTTGTTGACGCCACATGCATATCTTAATCCCTTGTTTTATGTTTTCACCTTTGGACAGAGTCAGTTATTATTCTGCCATTTTTATTTACATGCATTGAATCCATTGTTTAACTATATTTAAAGTCCAGCTGCATATCAATTCAGGCCGACAACCCAGTGACTACTAAAATAAAACAAAGAACAGTGGATGCTGGAAATCTGAAACAAAAGCAATCATTTCTGGAGAAACTCAGCAGGTCTGGCAGCAGTGGTAAAGAATTGTATCCTGGGGTTACCATGAGCTAGGAACTGAAATAGAAGAGCCATATAAATACTGGGGCCTAAAAGGCCAGGCCAGATACAAGGAATTCTGTAGCAAGAAACTCACCTCCTGACTCTCCAAGACCAGCCCACCATCTACAAGATACAAGTCAGGAGTCTGAAGGAATACTTCCCCCCCCACCTCTCCCCCCCTCCCCCCCCCCCACCCCACCTAGATGAGTGCAGCTTCAATAACGCCAACATGAAACCAGTTCTGCAATCTGGAAAGTAAGCTTTGCAAACATAACTGATTTCCCCAATGTGTAGGGTATAGGTGTACACTATGTGCCCACATTGGGTTGAGAGCACCATACCATAATGCAACTGACTTCATGAATTAATTTTAAAAAACTTCAATTCCATCAAAGCCCAAGTTATCTGTGACCACATCTTGGAAGCTTGCGCCAGATACCTTGGGAGCTGCCATCATCCCACATCGTTGAGAACTCCCATGTTGCAATGGTCGATGCTTCACAAGTATGGTTAGTAGGAGACATGGGCTACCCCTACAACCATGCCTGATGACTCCAATATGCAACCCCCAATGGAGGCCGAGCCTAGATACAATGTGCAGCCATGCTTTCATCAGGCACATGGTGGAACAGACAATAGGACACCTGAAGATGAGGTTATAATGTCTGGTCTTGTCTTACAGTTTGTTTTGGACAGAAGGTCACACACAATCCTTGCACACTGTGTGCTGCAGAACAAGAGCACACAAAGGCATGATGGACACTGAGAAGCAGCGAGAACAGCAGCAGACCTTTGAGGATGAAGAAGAGGATCTTCAACAGGAGGAACATCGTCGTCTGTGTGATTGGGTTGTGCAGCATCAGACTCAACAAGCCAGGCAGGATTTGATTAATCAATAGATGCGAGCAGGGAGTATGGGTTACTCATTGACTGTAAGTGCTCATTGGCTAAAAGGTATACAGTTCCAGTGTTCACAGAAACAAATGTAGTTTTTGTTTATCTGTTCTTCATTGCTGGCAGTGCAGAATAAAAGAGAGTTTTAAACTGTTCAAATATTTTTCAGTAGGTAATGTTTTCACATTGAACAATGAAAAGATATTAGATTTCACTGGGCATTAGTAAAAACAGACTCCCTTAGACAGGGTTCAAAAATGTGATTATGCAAAGGACAGATAAGCTATGTATGGCTGCAGTTAGAATGACAGTCAATGAGACAGGTGATGGTGTGAAACACATTTGAGAGTGTGCATTTGCATTTGCAACCAAGTGTCAGCTGTGCCACCTATGTGCCCTCAGTCATGTTTTCTTTTGCCCTCCCACTATGTGCACCGTGAAGGGCAGTTCCTGGCTGCCATCATTTGACTTGATGTATGACTGGGCTTTAAATAAAGGAATCCCAGGAGGTGTGGACAATCCCGATTATTTTGGCCATTGCTGAATGCAAAATAATGTGAGTGAGGTGCCACAAAAGCATGGTGCACAGCTAATGAGAGAAGATGCAGAGAATTTTGTGAAAAAAAATCCACTAATGCTCCTGGAGAGAAACCCTCCATGAAGCTCCCTGAAATTGACATTTTGTTGATTTCTGTTGCAACCATCTATCCCTATCTTACGATCAATCCAATTTGGATAAACCTTACCAGTGGCTTTTGTAATGCTCAACACACCGTATACTGCAATCCTGGCAGTACTTTGAGGAATCGCTGCAATGCCTGAAAAACATCGATTTCAGTTTCTGCTGCAGATTTAAACATCCATTTCATCTGAATCAGGCAGGAGTGGAATAAGTGAGGAAGCAAATGTTCCAGTTTAAAGGGCATCCCAATTACCAGGATGCATATCCTTGGGCACATGTTATAAATGGTCACAGCATTCAGCAGACTAAGAACGTAAGATATAAAAGATCTACTGTGCATTTTTTTATACACGACCTACAAACCTTGCAGTAAAATGAGATCTGAATTTAACTCAATTATTCTTTGTGGCAACTTGCTTCTGATTTCTTTTCTTTGGGGTAATCTTTCAGGGAACCAAGTAGAACAGCCCTCATTCCAGTCACTATCCCCCTTTCAAGCTTGCTTTTTACCATAAGAAAGGGCCTTTGTTGAAATGTTCCCCCTTCGCTTTCCATTTAATGTTTTCATTTATTTTGGAGTAATTTTCACAAGAACCAGTAGAGGGCATGGCAATCTGCTATATCCAACAGGCTGGTTCAGGGGCGAAACTCTTTCTTCTGTAAATTTACATTTTAGTCTATTTTCCAAAAACAGAGATTATTCTCCTCCTGAAGTTTTAAGGAGTTATCTTTCATGCATTTTGATGCAATTTTACACAATATGGAATCTGGCGAGATTGACTTCTTGATGTGATTGCCACTTGGAACGCTAGGGACTAAGAATAACCATCTGTCACATTTCTTTATTCTAACTAACTTGCCTTAGGCTGGACAGATCAATAACTTCATTAAATGGTGTCTCTGTGTTGGCAAGTATTAGTAAATTCACGATTTTCTTTCAAGTTCATTCTCAGATGTTCATTCTCACGAGCAAGACCCGCATTCATTGTCCGTCAATATTTACCCTTGAAAAGTGTAGCAGATTGTGGAATATCTTCCTCAAATTCAGCTGGTGCTGAAATTTATCACCATTCGCTGTCTGCTTCATGATGACATGCAAGATGTGATCCTCAGCAATAGTACAGCACAGAGCCAATGCAGTGCAAACTGAAGTCAGGCAGGGCTGCATCATTGTACCAATGCTCGTCTCTATTTTCCTCTCCATCCCATAACTTGCCAGAGTGGAGCTAACTTTTGTCATTGAGATGCAGTACGCAGACAACGCCACCTCCCCCCCATCCCCCAGCACATTCTTAGAGGCTGAGCGACAAACCACTGTCCACGCCTTCACTGTTTGGGAGAATGGGCCTCAGTCTTAACACAAGGCTTTTCAACCATCCTATTCCTGCCACACAATGCTGCTCCCACCCTCCAGCCATTAAAATCTATGGTGAGCCCCCAGGCAACTTGGAGAGTTTCCCTGTACCTTGGAGCCTCTTCTCGGTTTGACAATAGAATCCAACATGGACTCCAACATGCCAGTACAGCCATCAGATACCTGAGGAACAGAGGCTTTGAAGTCTGAGACTCAAACAGGTTGTACTGCTATAAAGCAACAGTTGTGTTCCTGTATGACCTCACACTATAGAAAACCAAGCTGTGGAAAAATGGCTGTAGAAAATCATGCTGTGGAGGATCACTGATGGACATCATTATACCCATTTAGAAGAAAGTTTGTGATCCCCAAACAGTCTCCACTATTTGTCAATCGCATTATAGACAATTAGTGCTGACGAAACCTGCATTATAGCAGAACAACCTGCACCAAGCTCATGGTCCTGCAGTGATTCTCAACCGATTTTTGACCACAGCCCCTCCACCCACCTCCCCCACCCCCCATGAGTTCTTCTCATGTTGCAGGGCACCCCCTTTCAAAGAGGGATATAACACAAACAGATAGACAGAAAATCATTTAATATTGAACACCCTGTGGCCCCCTTCAAATGTGCCAGGGCCCCTAAGGGGGCCAGATAGCCCCCACTGAGAATGGCAAGAGCAGCCATGGTACCCAGCCTATTGTTTGCATCAGAAACATGGACTAGGTGCAGCAGAGACCTCAAATCCCTGACGAGTTATTATCAATGCTGCATTCGCAAAATCCTGCAACTCAATGTGCAGAATAGGTGTACCAACATGAACACCCTCTCCAGAATCTCCTCAATATCAGTGGATGTCTATCTCCCTGATACAAGATTCCCTAAACAAGTGCTCTACTCTGAGCTCTGTAATGGTAAGCAAACACTAGGAGGCCAGAGGAAATGCTACAAGCACACACTGAAAGCTTCTCTAAACAAATGAAATCTCTCCACCAACATATGAGTATCGCTCGCCTGAAAACACACAGAATGGAGAAGAAACATCCACAAGGGTGCCAACCACTTCAAATGTCACCGAGTGGAGCATGTGAAGGCCAAGCACAAGTAACTGAGAGACCATGCAGAGATTTGGGATAAAAGGTTCTTTTTCAGGGTGGCAACCAGTGATTAGTGGAGTGCTGCAGCAGTCCGTGATGAGAACACAACTATTCATGTTACACATTAAAGGAACTGTGAGCATTGTTGCTAAGTTTGCAGATCATACAAAGATAAGTAGAGGAACAGGTAGTGTTGTGAAAGCAGGGAGTCTGCAGGAGGACTGGAAGAGTTGCCAAAAGAGTGGCAGATGGAACACAATGTAACAATGTAGGAAAATATGAGGTTATGCACTTTGGTAGGAAGAATGGAGGCATAGACTATTTTCTAAATAGGGAAAGGCTTTGGAAATTTAAAGCGCAAATGAACTTAGGAGTCCTGGTTCTTAAGGTTAACATGCAGGTTCATTTGGTGGTTAGGAAGGCAAATACAATGTAGGCATTCATTTGAAGAGGGCTAGAATACAAGAGCATGTATTGCTGAGGCTCTGGACAGATTGCATTAGGAATATTGGGAGCAGTTTTGGACCCTGTATCAAAAGAATGATGTGTTGTTGTTGGACGGTGTCCAGAGGAATGTTTACAAAAATAAAATGGAATGAAAGGCTTGTATCATGAAGAGTGGTTGAAGACTCTGTGTCTATACTCAGTGAAGTTTAGAAGCAAAAGAGGGGATCTGATTGAAACTTACAGAACACAGAGAGGTCTTGACAGAGTGGGCATGGAGAAAATGTTTCTACTAATAGGAGAAACTCGGACCTGAGGGCACAGCTTCAGATTGAAGGGACGACCCTCTAGAACTGAGATGAAGAGGAATTTCTTCAGCCAGAGGGTGGGGAATCTGTGGAACTCATCACTGCAGAAGGCTGTGGAGACCAAGTCATAGAATATAGTGAGTTTTGAGAAGATTTGTAGGTTTGCTCGCTGAGCTGGAAGGTTCATTTCCAGACATTTCATCACCCTACTCGGTAACATCTTCAGTGGGCCTCCGGATGAAGCATTGCTGATGATTCCTGCTTTCTATTTATATATTTGGGTTGGTGATGTTATTTCCTGTGGTGATATCATTTCCTGTTCTTTTTTTCAGGGGGTGGTAAATCGGGTCCAAGTCAATGTGTTTGTTGATAGAGTTCCGGTTGGAATGCCATGTTTCTAGGAATTCTCGTGTGTATCTCTGTTTGGCTTGTTCTAGGATAGACGTGTTGTCCCAGTAGAAGTGGTGTCTTTACTCATTTGTATGTAAGGATACTAGTGAGTGAGGGTCATGTCGTTTTGTGGTTAGTTGATGTTCATGTATCCAGGTGGCTAGTTTTCTGCTTGTTTGTCCAATGTAGTGTTTGTTACAGTCCCTGCATGGTATTTTGTACATGACATTAGTTTTGCTTGTTGTCTGTATAGGATCTGTATAGGATCTGTATAGGGTCCTTGCATGCAGATGAGAAAGGACACCACTTCGACTGGGAAAAATGGGTATGCAGCCCTTGGTGAGAGGATTCATAAGAGGAACAAACATACTTAAGAGTCATAGAGGTGCACGGAAATGGAACCATCCTCCCAACTCATCCATGCTAACCAGATATGCTAAATTAATCTAGTCCCATTTGCCAGTATTTGGCCCAAATCCCTCTAAACCCTTCCTATTCATGTACCAATCCAGATGTCTTTTAAATGTTGTAATTGTGTCAGCTTCTATCACATCCTCTGGCAGCTCATTCCATGTACTCACCACCATCTGCGTGCAAAAGTTGCTCTTTATGTCCTTTTATATCTTTCCCCTTTCACCATACACCTATGCCCTCTAGTTTTGGATTCCCCACCCAAGGGAAAACACCTTGTCTATTTTCCCTAACCATGTTCCTCATAATTTTATAAATCTGTATAGTGTCACCCCTCAGGCTCTGATGCTCCAGGGAAAACAGTCCCAGCTTATTCAACCTCTCCCTCGCGCTCAAACCCTCAACCCTGGCAACATGCTTGTACATTCTTATCTGAACCCTTTCAAGTTTCACAACATCCTTCCTATAGCAGGGAGACAAGAATTGCATGCAGAATTCCAAAAGTGGCCGAACCAATTTCCTGTACAGCCGCAACATGACCTCCCAACTCCGGTACCCAATGCACTGATCAATAAAGTAAAGTATACTAAATGCCTTCTTCACTATTCTCTCTACCCGGGACTCCACTTTCAAGGAACTATGAATCTGCATTCTAAGGACTCTTTGTTTAGCAACACTTCCCAGGACCTCACCATTAAGTGTATAAGCCTTTCCAAAATGCAGAACCTCACTTTTTGACCTCATCATCATCAATCTTTTGGCCAGAGATGTATTTGCCCAAAACAGTACCCATAAGAATGATCACAGCGCAGCCCTTGTGGAGACAAAGTCCTGTTTTCATATTTAGGATGCCTTCAATCATGTTATGGGGCACTATGATCAAGCTAAATGGACCACACTTGGAACAGATTCTAGTCATCAATGAGGCATAATAAACCATCAGCAGCAGATGAATTGTAAGCCGACACTATGTAGCCTCCCCCTCTCTACCATTACCATCAAGGTAGGGAATAACTTTGTTTCAGTGAAAAGTGGAAGAGGGAATACCAGGAGCAGCACCAGGCACACCTAAAAATTAACTGTCAATATGGTGAAGCTACCAGACAGGACTACTGGCGTGCCACACTCACAGGGCCACACTCACAGGGCCACCACTCACTCAACCTCTGCCACTGCACAACTCTCTCATCAAAGCTCATGAATAACAACATGCAGTATTGAATTTTACATCACAACCTTTCAAGTGTTTACATCAACCTCTTCCTCCCAAACTATTAACTGAAAAACATATCTGTCAAATTTGGCCTCCAGTAACTGATGAGAGAACCAGCAAGAGTGAAAAATAACATTTGGCTGCATCCTTAGCCAAGCTACCTGTCAGATGCATCTTCCTGACAGTATTGGAAGTTGTGAGCACCACATGGATCTTCTGTCGACATCTTCACATTCAGGGCACTGTTCATCCTGTGTGTGACATGACCACCATACTAAATGAGATAGATTCAGAACGGACCTAGCAGCTCAAAACTGGGTACTCATGAATAGAGATTGTTGCAGATTTGAGAAGGAGGAATATTTGGAAAAACCAGGCACTGTATTCGTAATTTCAAGTGACTGTGATAAGGCATATCGTAAGTAGTTGCTTACACTCCGTCAAGAGTTGCAAATTGCATTTATTTTACCCCAATGCTTCAGTGTAAACTATATCCCTAAAAAGTTCCATCATTTAACTCGTAGTTTGAAATGTTATACTTGCATACACAATTAATGCCAGTGGCATGATAATTATCTGAGAAGGTTATAAATCTCAAAGCCATAAAATATATAAGAAAATCCTGTTTTAGCCATTATAATAAATACAAAATTTGTACCATACCGAATCATGTACTTTTTAAAAAAGAAAGACACTTGTAGTATTTATGAGAAGAGATATCGGTTTTGGAAAACATGCTTTTTCTACCAGGGCTACTATTAATAATTTAACCATAGTTAACTCTGAGAAAATTGGGTTTGTACAGTACAGTAGGATGAAGTAAAACATTCTCAACACTACCTCATCAAAGCATAAATAAGTTTTCAATAGTCGTATTCTGCTACCTGTGAAGAAGGGAAAACAGGAAAGTGGAGCTGGAGACATTTTCATCTCAGTGTGAATTTCTCAGGTGATGGAGCAGGTTTGAGTGCAGAATGGTCTAACTTCTGTTCCTAATTCATATGCTCAGATGTCCGTACAAATCGTGAATTAGTGCCCATTGAGTGCTGTGAAGTGATGCCTCATGGCGACTGCGTCAAAATTGTCCAAATACATTTCAAGTTGGATTACTTATAACAGGCAGGGGGGCACAACTTGCAATGCATTTCTCTAGGCTAGATTCAAAACCATCTGAATTAAAAAAAACATCACCAACAGAAACAGAACGGCTAGAGGGGACTGGGGAATAAAGTTCACATTTGGGAAAGAAAATTTGATTGAAAAGACTTGGTCAATTTCACGCTGCTGTCTCACATGGTTGCCAGGTGAGCACTTCTCTTTAGTTGCGTCGTGATTTGATTAACTCTGTTGAAATTTAAGCTGAAGTATAAATCAGCACATTCTACAAAGCTGGGCTCCATCCATTTAGTCAGTCAGGCTTGTGATTGCCCTGCTGCACTTTCTTTATTGTGCCTTTTTCTAGAACCAGGTCAGGTGTATAGAAGTGAAACATTATTGATCAAGTTCCATTCCGGGTGATCCTGAAATCATTAGGAAAGTCTGTCAGAAGCTTTAGCCTGTCAGTGCATGCGTATTGACCTTAAGGTCAAGAGCAATCAGTCCATTAAGGCAGCTACTTCAACAGACCATGTGCAATTTACACAGCTGGCTACTTCATCTTGCAAGGGGCTAATTAGCCAACAGCAGGGAAAGATTGCAAAACTTCTTTTACCCCCTGAGATAATTAAGTGAAATGAATTCAGGTTTGAGTCTCGACCATCGACCTCTGCCATGTACTGATCCAAAGGACTGACACCATTGGGGGAAACATCAGTTTGTGTAGTGCCACTTTGAGCAGTGTTAATGTAACAATATCGATTCCCTGGAGGTAGACAGCTTCATGGGTCACGAAGTCTGTGTTTTGCTGCAGGATGAGATGTTACAAGGACAAATATCTCCTTCTGCATGTCACTAATGAATTGTTTTAGCTGAATATTCATCCAACTAATTTTAAAGAATTCATTCATACAGTACTGAAAACTTTTAATGCTACCTTATCAAAAACAGACGAAAGATTTGTATTTATACAATGCCTTTCATGGCACTTCAAATGCTTTGTAAGCAATGAAGTCCTGCTGGAATGTTGCCAATCAAAATTTCGGAAATGGTCCTACGCTTCTATAAATCTGTACTGTCAGCTTTGAAATGTAGTTTAGGGTTAGAATGATGATCAGTTCTAACGAAAAGGAATAAATATTTGCCATGACGTTTGGCGAGCTCCTGTACTCTTTGAAATAATTATTGGGATCTTTATCTTCTACCTGAGAACCAGCACATCCCTGCTGCATTGTTGTGAAAGTAAATTCCTCTGATCTTTCACTGACTTAAGATTTGCTAATGTTGTATGCTGCCATTCTGTGATCATTCATAACCTTTTTCCAGCCACATTACATGTGATTTAACAGGGCAAGGACTTAAATATATTCATTCTCACTCCCCACAAAGAATAACTTACTTGTGGATAACCTGAAAGGCAAGTGTTTAACCAAGAAACTCTGAAATTGTGTACCTCAAGTAATTTGTAAACTTTAGCTAAACCTTATTGGCCAAGAAGCGACGTAGGTTTTAAATGTTGCATTGCTATTGGCTATCTCAGAATAGATGATAAAAAAATAATTATTCACATTAGATTCTCTACAGTGTGGAAACAAGCCCTTCAGCCCAACAAGTCCACACTGCCCCTCCAAAGAGAAACCCATTCCCTACCCAATATTTACCCCTGACTAACACACTTAACACTGTGGGCAATTTTTATACAGCCAATTCACCTGGCCTGCACATCTTTGGATTGTGGGAGGAAACCGGTGCACCTGAAGAAAACCCATGCAGGCACAGGGAATTGAACCCAGGACCCTGGTGCTGTGAGGTAGCAGTGCTAACCACTGAGCCACTGTGCTCTTTGAATAAGTCTGAAACCAAAATGTCCTAGAATAGATGACAACAAAAAATTTGGTTTGACTAAGTCTGAAACTAAATGTTAGATTTGAAGAATACTGAGCGCATACTGCAGTAACTAATTGCTCTTTCTGCTCAGCTAATTAATAGAATCATAGAGCAAAAGAGCCAATTTGGCCCTTAATTCCGATACTGGTTCTGGTAGAACTATCAAATTATCCTGCTCTTTCCCTGTAGTGCTGTAACTTTTCTCCCCAGTCAAGTGTTATCAGATTCCCTTTTGATTACTATTCAGATAGTGCAGTCCAGATCACTGCATGAAAACAAAATTCACCACATCTCTCTAGTTCTTCTGTCAATCATCTTTTTTATGTTCTCTTGGTACATCATTCTCTGCTTTCCCTCGCTCAGTTAATTCTGACTCAATGTTTCATTGTTCGTTTAATTCCATGGATACACTGGCATTGTTAATTTAAAATGATCAGAATTAATTATATATTCTTATATGGCATATTATTACATTAATTATATTTGTTACATAGGTGCATGTGTGATATGGTGTGCATGATTTACATATATTTTAAGATAATTTATACTGTATCTTTGAATTTTGAACAAGTAGCATATGGCTTTTCTGTGTCTCTGGTGGGGTTTAATGAATAACTTGCTTGCATTTCTGGAGACATGGAGATTTCTAAAGAACAAAGGCCTGAGAGATATTGGAAACTTTCAGCTATGTGCTTACATTAGGAGCAATTGGGTTTCAGATGGAATATTCTGGATTTTTGTTTTTGGGAAACAGCTATAGAGTGAAAGCAATATCTTTGGGTTTAAGTTGGGCAATTTGCAGAAGTTTTGGTTTAAGCTAAATGTGTAAGATAATTACTCCTGAGGAAGAAAGGTTATTTAGGACAATTAGGAAACAGACCACCTTAGTGTAACAAGTTTAGTTTAAAAGATCCAAACCAAATGTGTTTGGTTACAATCCTGAGGGAGTTAGTTAAAGTTTAAAGAAGTCTAAGCTCAGTTGAATGAAAACTCCAGGAAGAGGCTATCAGATTCTGAAGAGAGAGAATTAAAGCTATGTTTAAAAAATGCCCTCAATGTAAAAAGAAGGGAATTCTATCTGGAATGAGTGTAGTAATGATGTGTTTGGGGATTAATGGGTTTGTACTTTATAGTGTGTTTTAAAATTTTTAAATTTGTTCTATATGTCAATGGTCTGGTCTACTTGAATTTACCTTCATTTCTTTACATACAATTCTTCAGTTTTATTGTTAATCCCAAACCTTCAGCATTGTGTGTTGGTGTGCCTGTGAGACCCCTGCTTATTCAAACCAGAAAACAAAATATTATCTATCAAGCCAAGTTTCAGTCTGGGATCTGACTTGACCAATAATAACATCAGTTGGGATCCAAGCCTATGGGAGAGTTTAAGTTGTGGGAGAGGAACAGAGTTGCAGATTAACATTCAAGTTTCCCTGCTTATTATGGAATTGTACTTGGTTAGCTGACTTGGCTTCCATTCTGAGAATTCCAGAACAGGCTGCAGTCCTAGTTAGGAATACTCCAGCTGCTACCTGGAATATGAGCATTGGACTGGATCCAAACCCTGGGGATCTCATCCTATGAGCCCAGTGATTGCGAAATTTGGTGTCCAATCTTCATCCCAGGTTATTCTGATCCCTAATATAACTCGACAGACCCATTTGTTTTGGGGTTTGGCATTTATTGTTTAATTTTCAAATAGATTGCTAAGTATGAGACTTGAAACATCAATATAACAACTTAGCATTTTGAATTGTGGATATTTATGGTCTTCTACACCTGTTAATGTACTATGTACTATGTACATGTATCCAAGTAACTAAGAACAAGCCCATCTTAATTACACATAATATTTAAATATTATTTAGCTGACACTATTTCAGTATTGCAGTTGTCGTTGTGTTGAAAGATTTTAGAAAATAATTGGTTGGTCCTGCGCCACATGCAGATGATAAGAACAAAGAAAGAACCTCCAAAAGCAGAAAGAAAATTATTTGAGGAAGAGCAGCAACTAACCTTGTTATGCATTGTAATGGTTCTGAAAGGATTTATGTTGGATAGTACTTACTTTCCATCCAATCTGATAGTGCCATAAGGGGTGGGGAGAGACAAGGCAGAACATCTTATGGTCTTATATGGTGAAGATCTATTGGTTTCCTAAAAGTCTTGCTCCCAATGTCTCATTTACTAAATGTAGCTTGTGCTTGGTTACTATCATCAAGTTAACTACATTTTGTATAAAACAAGTGCCTCATCCCATTAACAATTACCATGTGTTCTCCTTTACCACTGTAAAAGCAAGTAGACCTTTAGACCCAATCTAAGAAAGGGGATAGAGGCAGCGCACTATTCTAACCAGTAGCTGGTAGTGGCTGGAACCACAATACGTATAATACACCTCTGAACTTAACAAAAGAAGCAATCTGTTCACCATTCATCCCGAGATTACCAAAATCATGGCCAATGTCCTGAACCGACTCCCCCTGCTAAGTTAGCCTTGTTGCCTCCTGTTCATCCACAAATTGGTGGGTGATTTAACACCCTATCCTGCAGGGGGCCGAGGGTATGAGAATAGGAGCAGCTCCTTCACAAATGGGACACTTGGTCAGTCAATGTGTTCTACATGCCAGACAGCCAATACAATGTTCCAAGCTCTATTGTATCAGGATGCTCCAAACATGTGGATTATTTTCTTTGTGCTCCTACACACCCTTTGTGTACTTCCAACACTCCCCTTGTGTATTTTAGATTGCCAACATTTTTTTTGTTGTACTTTGTCAATAGGTTTTAGGCAAATCCTATAGCTCACCTTTCTATGGGCTATCTAGTATTATTTACCCTTAACCACATTGCAATCATATAGTCTGAACATTTTTGCATTTTTGCGTGTCATCATCAGAGTAGTTACATTTGATAAATTAAATATACTGTCAAATTCCAACAAGTTATCTCTTCCAATGTATTTAGACTATGCATTGCAGTAGTATGAATCTCATACAAAATTTAAATTACATTTACATCATGCATGTGACTCAAGGCTTCAATCTGTAATGCTTTTTTCCCATTCAACCTCTGCACATTCCCCACATACTGAAAGTTGTTTATGGCCTAAAATATATTTCCTGATAGACAGAGCTGAAGGCCTCCCCCAGGCTTCTCTCTATACATCCTGCAACCAATCTCTAGTAAACAAGTAGCTTGTCAGCCTGCTTCTGCCTCCTCCCCATGATTAATATGTAGGCAGAGAATTGTAGCCTGTTCCCTTCAGCTTCATATCACAGTTTTGACTATTTTGGCCAATTTGTTCTTTTCAAAAAGCTGGTAAAATTCACACTTCATAAATCAAATTAAATGAGAACAATCTCTTTATTAATATCAACCAATGAGTTGCTCTATGAAAGTAAAACTTGCAACCACACATTTGAGGCTAGGTACAAATATCACTCACAATGAAAATAATTACCAATCAGTTTAAAGGTCAAAGAGTCAGAGAGATAAATTCATCAGCGTTGCCTCACTCACTATCTGCCCTATCTTCTTATTCCCACTCTTACTAGCACATGGCACCAGGAGTAATCCAGAGATTACTATATTTGAGGTTTTGCTTTTTAATATCCTACCTAACTTCCTATACACACTCTGCAAAACCTCAACCATTTCCCTAATTATGTCTTCCTTATCAAAGTGTACAACAACTTTCAGCTTCTCACTCTCTCCTTTGACAATATACTGCAACCGTTTTGAGTAGTCCTTGATCCAGGCACCAGGGAGGCAACATACCATCCTTAATTCATTCTCACACTCGCAGGATCTCCAGTCTGTGCCCCCTGACAAGAGAGGATATTTTAAGTATATGTTTCAAGTGCTAATTAATTAATTTTACAATATCACATGTACTAGAATTACAATTAGAATCCCTACAGTGTGGAAACAGGCCATTTGGCACAACAAGTCCACACCAACACTCCAAAGAGTAACCTACCCCGACCCATTCCTCTACACTGATTACTCCAGACATCCCCTAACTAATGCAAAAAGCCTACATATCCCTGAACACTATGGGTAATTTAGCATAGCCAATTCACCTAAACTGCGCATCTTTGGATTGTGAGAGGAAACCAGAGCATTTGGAAGAAACATACGCAGACACGGGGAGAATATGCAAACTTCACACAGACAGTTGTCTATGGTTGGAATCAACCCAAGGTCCCTGGTGCTGTGAGGCAACAGGGCTAACCACTGAGCCACCATGTAGCATGGAAACTTTGGTCAGTATGATGCATTATCTCATTGAATAATTTGCATTGGGGAATTGTAATTTTACTTCACCTTCCCTCTACTAACATCAAAATAAAAGCAAGTACAAACAAGTTACATTTAAAAATTTGGATCTTAAATATCCTTGATTGGACATTGTATATTGCCACATTTCCTAAACATAGAAATATGTTCTGAATGAAAGAATACAACTACAACTGGTCTGACATTTGAAAACAAGGAAGAGAATTGATGACATAGATATAGAAAACCAATTAAGATGAACTGAAAGTCATGGCTATAAAGCTAAGGAGGTCACCAGCTCAATTTAAAGGAACATATCCTTCACAGGTCAAGTTGTCAACTTGATGAATAGACTGCCACCTAGTATGCTGAATGATATCATAATAGAAGTGTTCCGAAAAGGATGGCATTCATTTCAGAAAAGGGACAGGAAGCAATCTTCCCTATAAGGGAATTTTCCCTCTTCCTAAATTACAGTCAAGCTCCTCTATAACGCGTGTTTCTTCAACGTGAATTGGCTTGAACACAATTAAAGAATTTAGACCATTATTTGTAGGATGCAAACTTTCCTTACCTGTATTGGCTACAATGCAATTCCAGCCCCATTCATTTAAATGGCATGACTACTGCATGATTTTCTTATAACACAAGACCACACGAGAATGGAACTATTGCATTATATCAGAACCTACCGTATTTTCCAATGTAATTCCATGAGTCTGGGCACTAGCAAAACCAAAACAATAACACTCCGTATATAATTATTGTATAAGGTAATGATTCTGATATTGGAGACTGTATTCTATTTCACCCTATCTGCTGTTGTCACATACTTCTGGCTGAAGAATCACAAGTCTAGCTTGCAATTCTGATGTCAGGTGTGTCATCCCTGGCTTACAGTATTACTAGTTATGGTGAACATACATCTTACTTATTGCTGCCATGTAGTTTACTTCTGGATTACCACAGAACTGAAACTGAATTGGACTAGCTATGTAAGTACTGCAGTTACAAGGGCAGGTCAGAGGAGAGGAATATTACAGTGAGTAACCACCTCCTTGACACCCCAAAGTCTATCCACAATCTACAAGGCACGAGTGTGAGGGTATCGTCCCCACTTGCCTGGATGAGTGCAGTTTGAACAACACATAAGAAGCTTGACACCTTCCAGCAGAAAGCAGCCATTTGTTTGGCACTACATCCACAAACGCTTGGTCCCTCCATCACCAATGCTCAATAGCAGCAGTATGTACCATCTACAAGATTCACCACAGAAATTCATTAAGGCTTCTTAGATAGCACCTTCAAACCCACAGGCTCTACCATCTGGAAGAACAAGGGCAGCAGGTACATGAGAACACCTGCAAGTTCCCCTCCAAGCCATTTACCATCCTGACTTGGAAATATCTCACTATTCCTTCAATGTCACTGGGTCAAAATCCTGGAAAGTGTTATCTAACATCAATAGACTTCAGCAGTTTAAGAAGGCAGCTCACCACCATCTTCACAAGGACAACTGGGGTTGGGCTGTAAATGCTGGCCCAGCCAGTGACACCAACATCCCATCAATGAAATTTTAAAATCCTGTTGTTAAGACAAGTGTCTCTTCTTGTTAAGAATGGTTCATCCATTACCTCTGTTATTGAAACAGCCCTTTGGAAGCAGTGTGTATTAGGCTATGAAGGGTGGGAACGCATACATTTTTCTTGCAAGGAAGTACCAAACCTCAGCTGCAAAAGGCAAGCAAGCTTCCAGTTTCCAGCAGAAGTCAGAAAGCCATTGTTTTGATTGGAAAAAAGGCAGGATATCTCCCTAAAACCAGCAAGCTCTCCGGCAATAACATTCAAAAGAATTGTTTTGTTCCCAACATGAGGATAGCTGTAACTTCACAGAAGGGGCAGAAATGCTTTCCATTTTTATTAACATGACAAAACCCTCAGGAGGGAAATTTGGTCACAAGAAATCAAATTCCAAGAACAAGAATGAGCAGTGAAACCTACTTGAGCTCATTCAGGGAGCTTTAACTGAATTTATTTCGACAGTGAAGCAGGCCTGTGAACAAATTAACACAGCAGATTCAGTTTCTTTGCCAGAGAGTGAGCTAACAAAAGCTCAAGAGTAATATTTCAAAAAAAACCAATAAAGTTTGTCTATTATTGAAGAATATGAAATATATCTTGCAAACAGGAAAGCAGCTTGCAAAAATAGTTCTGAGGAAGGATCACTTGACCCGAAATGTTAACTCTGATGTCTTTCTACAGATGCTGCTGGACCTGCTGAGCTTTTCCAATAATTTCTGCTTTTGTTTGTGGTTGTAAAAAGTGATATTATATCGATTCATGTATGTTTCAACCAAGCTCTGCACGTACTGTTGTATCATTGTAGTTCCTCCTCCCCACCCACCTCCACTCACAATAACCAGCCCCTCTCCTCCACCCTCTTCCCCAGCCACAATAACCAGCCTCTCTCCTCCACCCCTCCCCCAGCCACAATAACCAGCCCCTCTACTCATCTTCTCTCCCAGCCACAATAACCAGCCCTTCTCCTCATCCCCAGCCACAATAACCAGCCCCTCTCCTCCACCCCTCCCCCAGCCACAGTAACCAACCCCTCTCCTCCACCCTCTCCCTTCGCAATAACCAATCCCTCTCCTCCAGCCACATTAACCAGCTCCTCTCCTCCACCCTCTCCTCTAGCCACATTAACCAGCCCCTCTCCTCCACCCCTCCCCCAGCCACAGTAACCAATCCCTCTCCTCTACCCTCTCCCCCCACAATAACCAGCTCCTCTCATCTACCCTTTCCCCCAGCCACAATAACCAACCCCCTCCTCTACCCTCTCCCCCGCAATAACCAATCCCTCTCCTCTACCCTCTCCCCCCACAATAACCAGCTCCTCTCATCTACCCTTTCCCCCAGCCACAATAACCAACCCCTCTCCTCTACCCTCTCCGCCTACAAAACCAGCCCCTCTCCATGCCCCCAAAATAACCAGCCCCTCTTCTCTACCCTCTCATCCCACAATAACCAAACTCTCTCTTCCACTGTCTCCTGACCCTCACACACAGTAATCTCTTTTTGTTACCATCAACCCCTTCTCTCACTGGCTGCTGCCTTGCTCGAAATGCCAATCTTCTCCAATCATTTCCAATTCTGATACCTGCCTCCAAATACAGCCAGGCAGAGATGTTTTCAGATCAACCTATTCAGAGATGTTACAACACAACTCTGGTGCAGCTGAGATCTCAATCTGAGCCTCAGAGGAATAGATGCTACCACTGCACTACCAAAGTCCTCAGGCAGCCTTGTGTAAGCATTAATGCACAACATGTGGATAGGAGTCGATGCACAGAAAATGTTCATGCACCTTTCGAGATCAGCCACAGAAGCTTCTGATTTTGTTTCCTACACTCCATCAGAGGCTGTATCAAATTGGTGCATAAACATCCTGGGCCTGCATAGTGCCAGATGTGAATCTTAAAGTTAAAGGATGCTTTGAGCTCACCACTCTTCCCTTTGCTGCTTCATAACAATTGATCCAATTAGTCCAGGGCTGCCCAGTCAGATCCTCCCCTCCATATTCATCATTGCTGCCTTGGAGGAGGAAGAACTTACAAAACCAACTGGAGTTGTGACTCAAACTTTGAGAACCACACTCAGGGCAGCTACCCAGCAACCTGAAAGGTCTCATATAAGTTATGCACAAGTTAGCCCTCTTGAATTTCAACATGTCTGTGGTTGCAGAACAAATACAAATAAAGGGCTTGCTTGCACACTTTAATCAGTTGTGATGGCAAAAATAAGCAGAGGACATGTTAGTAGGAATATTCCTAACTGGATATAGGAGAAACATACTCTAATATCAGGTAAAACCCTGAATTTGGAGTCAGATCATTAAACAAGCTGAAGGGGTCTATTCTTGACATTACACTCACAGTGTACTGCATTCTGTTGGGGAACATTTCGTCCCTACTCTATATGCTTGTTGTTGAAAATGAACCTGCAGTGGCAGGGAACTTTGGTCGTAAAAGGGTTAAGCAATTTTGGACTGTAACATTACAATTCTGTGCAATGGACCCCAGGGTTATACAGTAAACAAGTTAATAACAGTTTCCTCCAGAAAACAGCTTCTGATATCTTGACATCCTTGGCACAAATTCATCACTTTCTGCATCTGACCTGTCTGGGCTCAGACTTTATTACTTCCAATGTTTTACCTCAATCCACATCTAGCCCTAATGTTTTGGACTCGTCAAATCATTATTACAGTATTGTGTATCACACTTGCACATCTTATTTACTGCATCTTATTTGCTGAGAGGGTAAAAAAGGGGAATAAGTCAACTACGGACATCTGTACCTGTCCACTATTGTGTGTAAAACAGACAGACCTTAAATTATATTAATGTACCAAGTGACCGATCTGTTTAGAGAATGATTGTAAACCATTAGCTGCGGCTGAAAACAACAATGCCATTCTTAGAGATTATATTTAAGGATATTCCAGAAAGAAACATTCAAGGAAAGAGCAGTGCAGAGGGACTAATTGGAAAGCTTGTTCAAACAGTTGAAATATGATGGGCTGAGAAACATTTTCAAAGTTGTAAGATGCAATTAAATGTTTGTAAGTGAAAGATAAAATTCAAAATGGTAGTCACTGTGAAGTAAAAAGAAAAATAGAACAGTATATCAATGCCTTTCACAGATATTGATTATTATTGCCTTGAGACGAATTTAGTGTTTATAAGTTTTTTGACTTGTTAACTTGCAAAAGATTGCTTTATCCTTACATTGAAGTGGCAAAAAAGACTTTTTTATGCTTGCTGTTAAAAATTACCTTAGCAGGAGAATGAGGTACTTGCAGCAACAAACAACAGAAAATTACGCTGAGATTTCTGTTTGTGATATTTTTCATGATATCTTAGAATCTGTACAGTGTGGAAGCAGGCCATTCAGTCCATCAAGTCCACACTGACATTTCAAAGATCACCCACCCAGACCCACCCCTATACTACCCATAGCCGTTCCACCTAACCTGCACATCTTTGGACTGTGGGAAGGAACTGGAACACACGGAAGAAACCCATGCAGACATGGGGGCAATGTGCAAACACCACACAGTCACCCGAGGGTAGAATCAAACCCAGGTCCCTAGCCCTGTGAGGTAGCAATGCTAACCACTGTGCACTATGCCACCCATCTGTATACTGAGTAGATGTAAAAAGGGTGAACTGACTAATCTATTGCCTTGCTAATAATTAATAAACTAACTAATCTATTGGTTAGCTAATTTACCGATTTACATCTATTCAATACAAATTTTCTAGTTTTCTAAATGCACTGATCATGTGTAGCTTTTTAGAGTCGAAAAAGCACCATCTCAGGATCTACAGCTCGGCTTTGGCTGCAACTGGTCCAATTAGTAAGAAGGTTAAGCTGGAATCTGGTCATTCACACTTACAATTTCAGGAGACACTGGCCCAGGAGCGAGATGTTGTTACATAGATATCGGCAGAGAGGAGGTGACAGGCTGGTGGCATTATTACTGGACTATAGATCCCAAGACCCGGCTTCAAATCCCACCATGGAAATTGGTGGAATCTGAATTCAATAAAAATCTGAAATTAAGAGTCTAATGATGAGCATGAATCCATTGCTAATTGGCAGGAGGAACCCATCTGATTCATTACTGTCCTTTAGGGAAGGACACTGCTGTCTTTGCCTGGTCTGGCCTACATGGAATCCCAGACTCACTGCAATGCGGTTGATTCTTAACTGCACTCCAAATATGCAAATGACTTAGGGATAGGCAATAAATTCTGGGCTGGTCAGCGATGCTCTCATCTCATCATTGAATAAAAAAGTGAGAAGTCCACTTAAACAAGTGTTATGTTCCACTTTTCCCCTTTAGTATGTTAGCATCTTTTGCAATAGCTGAGATACAAGTGGCATAGTCCTTCACAAAGTCCAAAATTTGAGAGGTTCCAAAGCTTGGGTTGCGTAGATGAAAAGAACCTCAGAGATAATATCAGGTATCTACCTCTGCTGAAGCCACCTGAGACAAAGCATGTAGAAAATGACAGAAGGTAAAGAGGAGAAACTGTAATTCACAAAGAGGATTCACAAATGTGTTTGACAAAATGTTATTTTGTTGTTTCCTGTGTTTTTTTTAAAATATAATGTCACATTTAATGGATTGATTAGCACCACTTGCATGTCTTACATCCCGAGGGTCAGTTTGCCCTTTCATTTGCAAGAAACAAGTAGACAAACATGCTATTTAGTAGGGTTGTGGTTGGAGGATTGTTTAGCTTGAAAGGAATGGGAAGGAGATGGCTTTGTTGATGGTGGAAACAGGCCATGAGATCTTCTACAATATTGACGCATTTCCTGGCATTGTGGGTGGTAATACAAGGGATTGGCATAGCAATGGGCACTCTACCTTCACCCTCAGTCTCCAGGAGTTTACAGTAGATTACCAACTGCATTCCTAAATTAAACTATAAATGTGCAGCAGTCCATGTCCACTGATAAAATAAAAGTTACTGAACTAGCTTGTTAGCTTCTAGATATATATTTGAGTGGTGCTATTATAGTGAATAAATTAACAATGACATTCTGGCTACAACAGTTTACTGGGTCATTTTACAACACATGGAACCCGAAGCAAGTAAGAAAGATTAATAAAATGGTTTTGCTGTTTTGGATTATGCTAGCCTATATACAAATGAAGCTGAAAATGTGTTGTTGGAAAAGCGCTTCAGGGCTGATGCCCGAAACGTCGATTCTCCTGCTCCTTGGATGCTGCCTGACCTGCTGCGCTTTTCCAGCAACACATTTCCAGCTCTGATCTCCAGCATCTGCAGTCCTCACTTTCTCCTACAAACAAATGAATCCAGTCACACTGTTGTGCTGAAAGGCGGTGGGGATGTTAATGTAATAATGAAGATCCCACAGTGTCCATGACAGAAAATCAATACAAATGCTGCATCAGATGAAATATATGCAGGGTTTTTTTTCCCACTTTAAAAGGCAGGAATGTGTTTGAAGGAAATGGCCGAACTGGCCCTATTCTGCTCAATATGCTAAACAAGGCTACCGCATGGTTGCTAAATCAGTGAGTCTTTTGTTATTTGTGTGTGAGTGACAGCTGGCAAGGAGCACAGAGCACCTGTGATAATCACTCGGCATGGCGGCTGATTTTCAGACAAATGAAATGTCAAGCAGGATCAAAATGTTGCAGTGCACTGAAATGCTGAGGCAATCACAAAATATCAGCAACTGGCCTTGGGCCCTTTCAATCAAATCCCTCCACATACCCCATCTACTGTTAGCTAAAGAGTGTGACTTCCAAATCTCAAGTTAGAAAGAAACATGACTCTTGTTTTGCTCATGTAGATGATACTTAAACATTGCTTTTCAGGGTGACTTTGGGCCACTTATCCACCACTTGCCCCTGCCTATCCCCATCTCTAAGTCCTGCATCCAGTTTGCTCTGTCATGTGTGTGTCTGATGCTCGATGTTTACAACAGGTCCATTCGATTGTAAAGGTATGCACATGACTTGGAATGAGGCCTGTCCATCACCTTTCCCATCCATCCACTCCACCCTTCTCTCCGACCTATCATCTTTTCCCTCACCTTCATCTACCTATCGCATTCTCAGCTACCTCCTCCTCCTCCCCCACCCCCCAACCCCACCCCCCCCTCCCAGTTATCTCTCAGTCCCCAGCCCACAAGCCACATTCCTGATGAAGGGCCTATGCCTGAAACGTCGATTCTCATCCTCGGATCCTGCCTGACCTGCTGTGCTTTTCCAGCACCACACTTTCCACTCTGATCTCTGGCATCTGCAGTCCTCACTTTCAACTTTTGCATTCATCCCTGATGATAGATGTGTAAACCCTTTCACTGAGCTGTTTTTGTAATAATAGTGTTCATCAAATGGCAATAAAATTAGGTGAAAATATTACTGAAGGTGTGTAAGCATCTGAATGAGATATGTTAATCCATTTTTTTCTCTCCCATGTGTTGACAATTCTGCTGCAGAGTTTAACAAAATTTCTCCATCAATTTATTAGGGAAATTATCCCAGAATTTTGCTTGGTTGATTATTCATTTAAATCTCCAGTTGGATTTATTTCATTCAAAAAATGGCGAATGTTGACACTATTTAATTAACTTAATTTTAAAATGAAACTGAAGTTCAGGTTCATGATGCACAAACTTTGTGGTCTAAATATTGAAAACTTTTACATCACTGATGTGGTTAGAGATCTCTCCTTTCTCTTGTTACGTTTCACTAGTTCAGGAGTAATTTTGGATTAGTGGTGCTGGAAGAGCACAGCAGTTCAGGCAGCATCCAAGTAGCTTCGAAATCGACGTTTCAGGCAAAAGCCCTTCTTTTTTGGTCATCAGGTCAGGAAGCATTGTCTGAAAGGTCTGTGGCTCAATGACAAGTAGGAAGCCCTTGAGCAAAATTTCTGGTGACCTTTCTCCACTTTCCTTTTCATCATCCACCCGCACTTCCCTTCTAACCACAAATTTGTTGCACTTCCGTGGCATACAAATTGGCTAAGTTGAGGCTTTCTTCCATTCTGTTTGGATTGACTGACAATGTAATGCAGATCATTGTTGAGGACTTCAATGCATTCAGTAGGTTGCACCATCCAATGTGCCATGTAAGTGCATGGTTATTGCTTAGAATTGAAAGTACAAATGCCTCAGACATCATGACACTCATTTCAGAGGCACCCCTCAAATCTCCCAACCAAGAATGCACACTCCTTTTGGAACTGCTGACAGAACATTTCACATTTTCTGTTGTTGCTCCAAAGCTGTTCTCTTCGCGAGTGATCCTTGATGCTCAATACCCAGCCAAGCAGAGCCGATGTCCTGTGTCCTCCAGTAGGAATGCTCCAGTGCTGTCCCTGTCTGCAACATATGCTGTGCTTATTTGTGCTGTGTGGCTACCAATGTAACAACCTGACTATCTCCCTGAGAGGTAAAAACAATGACTGCAGATGCTGGAAACCAGATTCTGGATTAGTGGTGCTGGAAGACCATAGCAGTTCAGGCAGCATCCAAGTAGCTTCGAAATCGATGTTTCGGGCAAAAGCCCTTCATCAGGAATAAAGGCAGTGAGCCTGAAGCGTGGAGAGATAAGCTAGAGGAGGGTGGGGGTGGGGAGAAAGTAGCATAGAGTACAATGGGTGAGTGGGGGAGGGGATGAAGGTGATAGGTCAAGGAGGAGAGGGTGGAGTGGATAGGTGGAAAAGAAGATAGGCAGGTAGGACAAGTCCGGACAAGTCAAGGGGACAGTTACTGAGCTGGAAGTTTAGAACTAGGGTGAGGTGGGGGAAGGGGAAATGAGGAAACTGTTGAAGTCCACATTGATGCCCTGGGGTTGAAGTGTTCCGAGGTGGAAGATGAGGCGTTTTTCCTCCAGGCGTCTGGTGGTGAGGGAACGGCGGTGAAGGAGGCCCAGGACCTCCATGTCCTCGGCAGAGTGGGAGGGGGAGTTGAAATGTTGGGCCACGGGGTGGTGTGGTTGCCTGAGAACATCTCCAATCAACCACACTGCCTTTATTCCTGATGAAGGGCTTTTGCCCAAAACGTCGATTTCGAAGCTACTTGGATGCTGCCTGAACTGCTGTATCTCCCTTAGAGACCTTACTGAGGTGTAGATATCTGAGCTATGGGGATGCAAGAATCATGTTATTGTACTGCCTCAGAATGCAGACTTTCGCTAAAACATCTTTGTCTTCCTCCAGCTCCAAACCTTGTGTCATGTGACAGATGGAAGACATAAGATAGAACCAACACAATGAAAGTGTTCACTATATTAATTGTGCAGATGCTCACATTTCAGTTTGTATGGACAGTAAATCAACATATATGAGCTCTGTGGTGATATAATTTTAATTATCTCACCAGGCAGGTGTTACTCTGGAATCTTTGGTGATTACATTTTTCAGAAATTATAAAAACTGAAACATTGAAATGTGCATCAAACTCATGGTACTCTCCAAGTAGCACCAGTTTCCCACCAATGAACTGATATCAAAATCTTGTCCTCACTTTCAATTCCCTCCTTAGGTACACCTCAGTTTACCTTCCAGATCTCCTCCAGCTCCACGTCCATTTTTTAACCAGGTAATCATCTACTATGAGGTAATATCTCCTGATCTTTACAATCCTTCATTGTGAAACATAATAGTTGTGAAGATGTTAATGCTCATGTTACACTGAGCTGCACTAAACCTAATGATGTGATTAGATTAGATTCCCTACAGTGTGGGAACAGGCCTTTCAGCTTAATAAGGCCACACAGACCCTTTGATGAGTAGCCCACCCAGACCCATCCCTATCTGAATGATGCACCTAACACTATGAGCAATTTAGCATGGCCAACTCACCTGCCCTGCATATCTTTGGACTGTGGGAGGAAACCAGACCTGCAGACACAGGGAGAAAGTGCAAACTCCACACAGTCGCCCGAGGCAGGAATTGAACCTGGGACCCTGGTGCTGTGAGGCAGCAGTGCTAACCACTGAGCCACCATGCTGCCCAGTCATTGACGAGATAGTCAATTTTTTGGGGGTACCTAAGGGAGCAGATGCCTTCTGTACAGTTCCTGATAAACCTTGATAATTATGCCTAGTAATTGTAAAGTGTACTTATAACTATCACGAGTAAACTATCTTGACGTGTAAGACAAATGCCTTTTCCATTTAAAAACTGTCAGTAGACATTATCTAACGGTGATAGTTAGGCAGCCCTAAACTAAATATAGAGAAAGGACAATTGGTGACAATGAGCTACCCAAACCACAATATAACATGCTGACAGCTTGGTTTCTGAAATTACCTTCGCTGATTCCTCAGCCATTGTATTAGGCTTTTGGAATAACTTTCATTGTTTCTCTGTTAAATCTCCATTTTCAAACATCTCCTCAAAGCTGTTCCTTTTATTACTTTAGCACCACACCTTCATTCTCTAATTTCCCTTTTCCTTTTCAATTTTGCCTCCTGACAAAAATATTTTGAGATATTGTGGTGAATATTAGAGTTGCTAATAGAACGGGCAGCATGGCACATTCTCCTTCTGTCTGCGTGGGTTTTCTCCCATAGCCCAAAGGTGTGCAGATTAGGTGGATTGGCTATGCTAAATTGCCCATAATGTCAGGGGATGCGTAGGTTAAGTGGATTAACTATGGGATGTGCAGGGTTACAGGGTTGGGTCGTGGGATGCTCTTCAGAGGGTCTGTATGGGCCAAATGGTCTGTGTCCACATTGTAGGGATTCTATGATTTGTATATTATTCTTGATGTATAGCAAAATGGTTAACTTATTTCTTGTTATCCAGAGGCTAGTCAGTGCTCAGTGATATTCAAGACTTAAATGCAAAGATAATTTAAGACAGACTGAATTGGCCTGAATTGTGATATGTGCACACAATCCTGCAGTGGGTTAGTTCAGAGATAACCACTGATCATTTCAGATGGATGCACTTTCCTAGCCATTAAAGATGACAAAATTGTCCTAACAATTGCATTTTTCCTATTGTTTGGGTCATTGTGATAAAATGTCTGCCATGCAGTGCTTCCTCAGCCAGTTCATAGACTTCAGCTTCCATTGTAACATAATTCTCTTTGATGCAATACTTCCCAGTATTTCCAAAACCTTTTTTCTATTCATGGTCGACCACACATTTAGAACAAGTCTACTTTCCGAATAACTTATAGCCAAAAAAATGCAAATTTAAGTTATTGGATTTATTTTTAAGTCAAAAAGCATTTCTTGCCTATGTTCTTTGTTTTATTATGAGGATTAAACTCCATGTTCAAAAGATTCAATAGTAATAAAAAGGTAGGGGTTAAAAACTGTATGAATGTAAGTTTAGGATTGTTTATTTGCCCATCATTGAAAATGAAATGCATAATGAACACAGATTTGAATACTTTTTAAAAAGTGATGATTTAGCATTGGATCAGAACAAGGTAAATGTTCATGAACAGGAAGCTTTGAAAGTAAAAGCAAGAACATTACAATGAATTTCAACATGGTCAAAGAGACTGTATGACTGTACTCTCCCAGTCGCACCATTTTCCCACCAATGAACTGATCTCAAAATCTTGTCCTCATTTTCAAGTCCCCCCCTTAAGTTCACCTCAGTTTACCTTGGCCGCTAGGAGCCAACTCCAGGGTCCCCACATTATCCCTTCTCTTGCTGATTTTCAACAGGGCCTTTACGTGCATGGGCTGGTTCGTATCATGAAGTTGGAACCCAGCATTCTCAATCTGGCTGGTTCCATATTGGGTATAGGCTTTTTCTAGCCCTCTGTCATGTGCCCCACTCATCAACCTCAAGTTTGACTATTACCTTAGGCATGAGAGTCAACCGAGCCCTAAGAAAAATCCCACTGCTGGATTGATAGCTCTGTCTCTACGATCTACTCTGTCATCCGCACATAAATAATGGCCTTAGCTGTGATTCCACATCCCTAGAATTAACCTCTAATTGTGTTTCAAGTTCCTGCAATGTTTGCTATTGGTACTGTAATTAAAAGTTTTTTAAACAAATTGACAAGTTATTCAAGAATGACTGTTTTAAAAAGTGTCTTCATGTATCATGTTGTTACTATCAGGTTCTATGCTTCTATAAAGACTGTATGTATAATGGTTGAATAGGTAAAGAAGTACCTGGCATGGAGGGTAAGATGGGGTGTTGGATGTATAGTGTTCATGGAGGTTTTGAGGGAAAATGGGGTATGTGGGATGCACGTCCTAGCAGGAGGCATTCAAGGGGTCATGCAGCAGTAGATGGTATGACATGAGGTGGTTTGGTTGGAGCATGGGCCATATGGGACATAAGATTATGTGAAGGACGAGAGCTAGAAAACCTTACTGTTTTAATTATAACAGAGACAAAGTCCCACAGCACTGCAACACACATTTTAAACAGCTTGCCTTGCAATCTCAAAACCCTTTTGGTTGCCTTTGAATTCTTTCCCAGGTTGGCTAGCCTAACTACAATTTAAACCCACTCCTCCCGCAATGAAAATTCCATCTTTGCTGCACGTTTTCCCATAGACTGAACTCAAAGTTTTCCTGACTCCCAACATCCACCTTGTCCATGAAAATCTAACTTAGAACTGCATATTTCAAGGCCAAAAGTGTTAGTACTTAGGGCTACCACTGTCCACCAAGTACATGTTCGGTCAAAATCCTGGAACTCCCACACTAAGAATACTGTAGGCCTGGTTTCACCACCCAACTGTAATCGTTCAAGAAGGTGGCTGACCACCATCCTTGCAAGTCCAACTTTGAATAGGCAGTAAATCATGGCCTTGGCTGTGATTGCACATCCCGAGAATTAACCTCTAATTGTGTGCACTATGCATATCCATCAAGCATCGATGCGGCATCTCTGGAACCAATTTGCCACATACACTCCATTATGAAGATTTCTCAGGATGCACTAACTTGCATTCCCTTCTATACCAGCAGAGGCAAGTCATTTGGACCAGCAACTATCTGTTCCTTCATCTAATTATATGCCTGTAGAAATTCCATAACACGAATGCTAATGACGCTGCAACTTTACATTTTGTTGCTTTCTCTGCTTTAATAATGTGTTGCATTCTCATTTATCTTTAGAAGCAGTCATGTCAATCCCATGTGACATTGTATCTAGATGGTAGCCAATTAAGTATTACTAGCTTAATGGGGAGGGTTGAATGACTAGAATTCCTGCAATGTGGATAATGATCATTCAGTCCATTGAATCTGCACCAACTCTGCAAAGAGCATCCCACTTTATCACCTTAATCCCGCATTTACCATACTCAACCCATTTTACCTGCACATCATGGTTCAGACTAACATGGCCAACCCAACTAAAATGGACATCTTTGGATTGTGGGAGGAAACTAGGTCACTTAGTAGAAACCCATGTGGATACAGGGAGAATGTGCAAACTCTGCACAGACAGTTACCCAAGGATGAATGGAAACTGGGTCCCTGGTGCTGTAAGCAGCAATGCTACCCACTGTGCCATCATACTGCCCATTCACAAAGTGATGTTGTTATTCAGCTAAGTAATACAGAGAAGGGGACAGGGAATTGGCTTTGCGTTGGAGAGGGGGGCCATTTTGTATATTGCTGACCTATATTTATTCTGGTGCATGGACAGCAGGGAGGAAGGCATGTTATTTGAACGTTGGTCTTTGCAATCTTAGGAAGCAAGAAGCAGTGGGGCAGTTCAGCTTCATTTTTCAAACTGTCTTCTATTTCGCTAGTGACTGCTGAAAACTGCTATTTATTTTCAGTGAGGGTGGTATGGGTGTGATTAGGTACAGATATGATGTGTTTGATTTAGGGAGTGTGAGTGAAGCAGCAATGTTTAATTGACAACAGACAGTGGACACAGAATAAATGGTCATTACTGGTGCATTGAGCACCTAATTAGTTTTTGCCATTTTCTCTTCATCTCCAAGTAGCTAGAAAGTCCCACAATTGGCTGTTTGGATCATGGTTTTCCAAATGGAAAGAGGGAGAATGAGATAAAGTGCGGGTCTATTAGAAATGTGACTCTATATCATAGGCAGAATTTTACATTCCCTCCTTGGAGTAGGCTGGCAAAAGTGGGGTTGGTTGTAAAATTGATTGGGACGATTCATATCATATAATTAATAGCCACTTATGCCGTCTCCTACTGCTAGTACTTTATCAGCAGTGACAGGTGTGCACACCACAAGGTGAAGCTGCCAAATATATCCTGTGTGCCTATGGCTTAAGAGCTTCTGCTTTTCAGGTACCCTGAGGCCCAGTACATGGTACCCCCAGTGCAAAGTGTTGAGCCCACTCCCCAGCCTCACTCACTCCAACCATATAATTCTCCAGTTTGCCTGGCCGTTCCTGTTGAGGTTGCCTCTCCTACCTTGGAACCTGTTTTCCAGTCACATTTTCGCAGAGGGTTTGACTGCATTTCCAACAGTGGCCAGTGATCATGATAGCACTGTTAGGACTGAAGAACTGCCAGCCCTTTTGGAAGTGGGTATTTCTCAATGGCGGGGCTAGAAGCCATGGTTTGAGCCATAGTATTCTAAGTTGGCAGAGAGTTGTTCATCCCAACCTTTCATCAGGTGGTTGATCTACCACCTCCATGTACATTTTATTCTTACATAGGGTCAGTTGTAGTTTTGTTGATTTAATTAACATTCTGCTGAACAGTAAATTATTGCTCAATCCCATATTTAACCTCATTTTACTTCCATTTCATAAGCAACAGTTTGATTCTCATGAATTAGCAGCTCCCGTGTTTAATTAATTTTGGCTAACATAATGTGAAACTTCACTATTTGCAATCTGACACCTTGTTATATTCGTAGTGGCACCTAGTATATTAGTATATCTCACATTCAGTATGTCTGTATAACTATAAGAGCTGTGCTCATAAGACCATTACTGTATCATCACATGTAATCTGAGGGTGTAAAGGTCTCAAACTCCATTTTAACACCGAGCACTTGAAGCATAACACACTACAAAAGAATGCTGTTCATTATAACTTAACTGCTTATGTCAGTGCAGACTCTGGTGTCCCTGTAAAGGTATTGTTTGTCTATAATAGCCAGCTATAATAGCATCTGTTGGATTATTCAATGCCATGTTATCCTTGCTCAGTTTCTCATGTCACAAGAGTAAGCATTACTGCATCAGGCAGAATACCCACCTAGAGGCAAAAATCATATTGGCTTGTGACACAGTACTTTTATCATGTAGAGATCCCACTATTTTTAGAAAATATTGATGCTTTGTTGTTCATTAACGATAAATTATATTGAGCTTTACGTCTTCTTTCAGCATGAATAAATTAATGAGCTCTTTGCTAGGATTATAGGTGTTCATTTCTTCCTAAATTGCTTTTTTTAGTTATTCATGATCTACTAGATTGCTCTTACTTCAAATATCAAACATCGAACTGTACCAGAAATTCTTAAAGTTCTAATATTGAACATTTAAAACAGATATCATGAAAAATATTCTCTAATCAAAGGGAGATGGATGTCTAGAATAATCTAATAAGCAAAGCAGCAGAGCGAAACATTGGACCATTCAAAATAAAATTAATATGGTGTCAGAGCGTTTAATGTGCCGGAGAAATGAGTTTCAATGGGCTGGAAATACCACAAGGGAAATAATTCAAAATGATAGTAAGGAATGGGACTATCTCAATTACTGGTTCAGTACACAAATCAAACATAGATAATGCAGCATTTAACCCTCAATACCTTTATTGAAGGGCAGAATATAATTTTGGCAAATTATTTACGGCAGTGAAGGGTTAATTTACCAAGTGGTAACTTGCTTAAATCCTGGCAAGGTGGTTGGAGAATATTATCTTTTTATCCAAAACATAAAAGATTTATGAAATATCTTATTGAGTAAGGACATTCATGTGAAGAAGTTAAATGGGTTCAAGAGACAGACGGCAATGATATTGTACTGGACTAATCTTTCAATGACCTAAAATTCCAGCATGTTAGAGGTGAATTCAACAAATCTGGATATTTATAGTCTCCTATTTTAAAATGGCCAGGCAACCTCTGCATTGTTTTGAAAGCTTAACTGATTTTAGTAACACTCTATTCAGTTAGGAATTGACCATTCATCAGCTTCGCTCCCCCTGCTTACCACCTTTCCCTCAGCTGGTTTACCTCAGTGGTTCACTTTTGATATCCTGGAAATAAGGGAAAGGCAATAAACACATGTTCCAAGAACAATCCTTTTCTAAATCTCTTGGAAGAAAAGCATTGAGGGATTGATGAAAAGACAAGTGGGACATAAAGGGCACAATAGGCTTTACCTGATCTGACAAACTTTCTGGTAAGTTGTGAGAAAGTGAGAAGATATTGCAATTAAAATTGGAAGTTCATAGCTCATGAACAGTTTGCTTAACTATCTGGAGTTTAAAATCACACCATACCAGGTTATAGTTCAACAGATTTATTTGGAAGCACTAGCTTTTGGAGCGCTGCTCCTTCATCAGATGGTTATCATCAGCAGCACTCCAAAAGCTAGTGCTTCCAAATAAAGCTGTTGGACTATAATCTGGTGTGGTGTGATTTTTAACTTTGTCCAACCCAGCCCAACAACGGCACCTCCAAATCATAACTATCTGGAATCATTTCTTGACTCAGAAGGGAATTAATTCCTAAAATATACTCCAATATTCCCAGGACAAGTCCAAAGAGTACATGGTGGTTGGTTTGGCAGTGCTGAGGGCCAGGAGTGATAGGGAACCTCACCACTTTACTGTTCTGAATGACTTGCCCATGTTTTCCATTGGAATCCACTTTGTCACACTGCTGAAGAAAGACCACCAATGTTATTGAAAATGGCACATAATAATGTTCTATTTTTCTTAATTTCTCTTTTTTTTATAAAGAACATAATCCATACAGTGTGGAAACAGGCCATTTGGCCCAACAAGTCCACATCAACCCTTTAAAGAACATCCATTCAGACCCATCCCCCTACATTTTCACTGTAACCCTACATTTCCCAGGGCTAACACACCTAACCTACACATCCCTGAACAATCCACTTAACTTGCATATCTTGGGGGCTGTGGAAGGAAACCAGAGCACCTGGAGGAATCCCACACAGACACGGGGAGAGAATGTGAAAACTATACAGACAGTCCCCGAGGGTGGAATCGAGCCTGGGACGTTGGCAGTGTTAACTACTGTGCTGCTCCCAAATTATTCCTAATCTATAATGTTGTGGTTCTGTTTGCCGAGCTGGGAATTTGTGTTGCAGACGTTTCGTCCCTGTCTAGGTGACATCCTCAGTGTTTGGGAACCTCCTGTGAAACGCTTCTGTGATGTTTCCTCTGGCATTTATAGTCAGTTACAGCGGCAGACACAAATCACTATAAATGCCAGAGGAAACATCACAGAAACACTTCACTGGAGGCTCCCAAGCACTGAGGATGTCACCTAGACAGGGGACAAAACGTCTGCAACACAAATTCCCAGCTCGGCGAACAGAACCACAACAACAAAGAGCACCCAAGCTGCAAATCCTCTCACAAACTTTGAACCTAATCTATAATATTCCAACTTGATCACCATTAACTCAATGTGATTCCCAATTGTAGATAATATCACAGTGTCATCGAAAGTCTATCACTGAGAAAATACATTCAGCTTCTTAACCAAATATCATGTCAATAACTTGATACTCCATCCTCATCGGATTGGCTGGAGAGGGAGTGAGAGGGTGAAAATTCAACTGAAACTGTCGTCAAACATCAGCATAAGATTGGCCATAAATTGGATTTTAAAAGTTGGAGCTGAGCATTTGAAATAGTACTGATGAGATAACTGATTTTTTTTTCTTTCTCCCACAGAATAATTGACTATGCTGTTCAATTTCGACTATAGAGCATGCTGGCAAAGCTTTAAGGTTCTGATGAGATTAATTTGCAGAGAAAATTAAAATCCATGAATGCATAGAGTTCAGCTTCCAGTCACTTGCCAGCTAATCACCATTGTAATGTTCTGCTACCCGACAGTTATTTCTAACATATGCAACCATGTCACACATTTGCAGTAACTGACATTAGGTGGTAGCTCTAATTTGTTTCAGCCTGGAATACTGGATCCGTGCAGGACCAGGAGACTAATTAAATATATATGACATCCAGGGTTTCTAGTTCCATGCTTTAAATTTAGAAAACAGCTTATAAATCAATCTTCTTTATTTCAAATCTGATTGATGGCTTAATTTTCAGGTTCTAATGTATTGCACTTGTAAACAGCAAATCAAGGAACAAAATAAAGGATGTGCTACGACTAAAGATGTGATCCAGGATGCATATAATGAGATCCAATGAAACGGCATTGCTTAAAGAGAGCATTCACATCTTGTTGCTAAAAGGTTGTGAGTTCAAGTGCCTCTCAAGAGGTTTGAGCATCATGTCAGCTGACAATCCAACACAGCACTGAAGGTGTGCTGTGAATTGAAATATGTTATACAGCTCCATTGTTGGTGGTGTTGCCTTTCAGAAAAGGCATTAGATTAGACCCCACTTTTCTCCTCAGGTGGACATAAAGCTTGAGCAGCCTAATAGTTAATTTAACATCAGCATTGAATGTTCAAAGTCTAGCTATGCCAGACAAATCAACCCATGGGGCTAAAAGCCTTCCCATTTCAGTCTCTCATCCTTTCTCTAGGTCATGGTTTATTTCAATTTCTCCTGTTGTAACCAAACTATTTAAATAAGATGCATTGTAGAGCCATAAAGTTATTCAGCACGGAATCAGATCCCCTAGTCCAAACCGTCTGCTCTGTTCAGCCATCCCAATCTGACCTAATCTCATTTGTCAACACTTGGCCCATATCCCTCTAAACCCTTCCTATTCATGTACTCTTCCAGATGCCTGTTCAATGTTGTAATGGTACCTGCCTTCACCTCTTCCTCTGGCAGCTTGTCCCACCCTCTGCGTCAACAAGCTACCCTTCATCTTTTTTGCCTTTTTCACCTTAAACCTATGCCTTCTATTTTTGGACTCCCGATATTAAGAAAAAGATGTTGGCTATTTACCTCATCCACACTCCTCGTGATTTTATAAACCTCGATAAGGTCACCCCTCAGACTCTGACGTTCCAAGGGAAAAAGCCACAACCGATTCAACCTCTTGCTATAACTCAAACCCTCCAGTACTGGAAATATCCTTGTAAGTCTTTTCTGAACTCTTTCATGTTTAACAACATCCTTCCTATAGAAAGGCAATTAGAATTGTATGCAGTATTCTAAAAATGGCCTCACCAATGTCTTGAACATCTGCAATATGACATCCCCACTCCTATACTCAATGTTCTGACCAATGAAGGCAAGTGTACCTAAAGCCTTTTTCACCACCCTATCTACTTGCAACTCCATTTTCAAGGAGATGATTATTCTGATCTTTACTCAACATGGACAGCTATGTGCTGTATGCTATATGTCTCCTTAAACAGCACTGACAGAAGACAGAAAAGGCTTTGTCGAACACTTCTATCAAGACCACCAGTTTGATTCTGATCCTCTGATTGCCTGCCATTTTAAATCTCTGCCCCAGTCTCGAATTTTTCTGCCCTCAGGCTCTTAATTAAAGCTGAATGGAACATCAGCAGTCACTTTATACCCTTCCAGACTCAATGTTGAGGACAACAATTTGAGATCATAATCATTGCCTCCACTTTCTTGCGGACTACTAATCACTTAATCACTCTCGCCTTCCACATATCACAGACTGATGCTTTTGCTTTAACCACCTGTCACCTCTTTTCCCTTTGTGTGCATGTTTAAAGTGTCTCTAACATTTTTCAATTCTGACAGAAAGATCAGCAATCTGAAACATATTGCTGCCCAACCTGAGCATTTCCAGCATTTTCCACTTTTTAGAAAAAATTCTGATTTCTAGCTTTTTTTGCCTTTGTTAAATACCATGTGCTTGCTTTTGTCAGTGAATGATAATAGAGACTGTCAAGGACAAAGTTAGCAAATGGGCTATTATTCACTATGAACACTAATTGCCTGTGAACATCTTCACAATTGAAAAGCTTTTTGCCTGTATTTTATTTCACTTCAAATTATTAACAGAATTAAAAAACTATTCTGAAAAAAGAATCCAAATCCCAACAATCAAAGGAACTACTTATTAGTGGAAGTGTAGACTGCATGTTTGCCTGAAAGGACAATAACAATGTTGTTAAAGGTAAAAGGCACTTAATGTTGTAATTGGTTGCCCGTTCCCATCATACCATGCAATGCCACTGTGTGTTCCACTCTACATTTGTAAACATTTCAGCAATTTATGCAAAACATCATTTTAATCTCGAAGGCACATTTTGCTGTCACTGTGTTTGGAAAACGTATTAACTTGTCTTTTCTTTCTGCTAGTGTTGTGGATCACAAAATGAGCAGCTAGTGTCATGGGTTCCCTTTTCACTGTGCTAGCAATAATGATTGTGGTGCGAAGACTCAGATGGAGCTATCCTGGGATGGAAGCTGAAACATTTTGATATCCACCTGTACAAATATTTTTCTGATCTGCTCTGGTGGGCATGGCCCTCAGCAGAGGCCTTACCTTCATTCCCCTACGCTTTTGGATGAATGAGTTCAACACGCGGCGAGACATCGAACAATTCTTCCGCCGCCTTTGCCTCCGCGCCTACTTCTTCAACCAGGATTCTCGTCCACCCTCGGATGACCCCTCCTCCCGCCTCCAACACACCCCATCCACCTGGACACCCCGTGCTGGCCTCTTACCTGCCCTCGATCTCTTCATAGCCAACTGCCGCCGCGACATTAACCGCCTCAACTTCTCCACCCCTCTCACCACTCCAACCTCTCACCCTTGGAATGTGCAGCCCTCCACTCCCTCCGTTCCAACCCCAACCTCACTATCAAACCAGCAGACAAGTGAGGTGTAGTAGTAGTTTGGCGCACTGATCTTTACACTGCTGAGGCTAAACACCAGCTCGCGGACACCTCCTCCTACTGCCTCCTTGACCATGACCCCACCTCCCACCACCAAACCATCATCTCCCAGACCATCCATAACCTCATCACCTCAGAGGATCTCCCATCCACCGCCTCCAACCTCATAGTCACACAATCCCGCACCGCCCGTTTCTACCTCCTGCCCAAAATCCACAAACCTGACTGCCCCGGCCGACCCATTGTCTCAGCCTGCTCCTGCCCCACCGAACTCATCTCTGCATACCTCGACACGGTCTGTCCCCCTTAGTCCAAGAACTCCCCACCTACGTTCGGGACACCACCCACACCCTCCACCTCCTCCATGATTTTTGCTTCGCCGGTACCCAACGCCTTATCTTCACCATGGACATCAAGTCCCTGTACACCTCCATCCCCCATCACGAAGGACTCAAAGCCCTCCACTTCTTCCTTTCCCGCCGAACTAACCAGTACCCTTCCACTGACACCCTACTTCGACTGACTGAACTGGTTCTCACTCTGACCAACTTCTCTTTCCAATCCTCCCACTTCCTCCAAACCAAAGGAGTAGCCATGGGCACCCACATGGGCCCCAGCTATGCCTGCCTCTTTGTAGGATATGTGGAACAGTCCATCTTCCGCAGCTACACTGGCACCACCCCCACCTTTTCCTCCGCTACATCGATGACTGTATTGGCGCTACCTCGTGCTCCCACAAGGAGGTTGAACAGTTCATCCACTTTACCAGCACCTTCCACCCCGACCTCAAATTCACCTGGACCATCTCAGACTCCTCCCTCCCCTTCCTAGACCTTTCCATTTCTATCTCAGGTGACCGAATCAACACGGACATATACTATAAACCGACCGACTCCCACAGCTACCTAGACTACACCTCCTCCCACCCTGCCCCCTGTAAAAAAATGCCATCCCATATTCCCAATTCCTTCGTCTCCGCTGCATCTGCTCCCAGGAGGACCAGTTCCAATACTGTACAACCCAGATGGCCTCCTTCTTCAAAAACCGCAATTTCCCCCCAGACGTGATCGGCGATGCCCTCCACCGCATCTCCTCCACTTCCCGCTCCTCTGCCCTTGAGCCCCGCCCCTTCAATCGCCACCAGGACAGAACCCCACTGGTCCTCACCTGCCACCCCACCAACCTCCATATACATCGTATCATCCATCGTCATTTCCGCCACCTCCAAACGGACCCCACCACCAGGGATATATTTCCCTCCCCTCCCCTATCAGCGTTCTGAAAAGACCATTCCCTCCGTGACTCCCTCGTCAGGTCCACACCCCCACCAACCCAACCTCCACTCCCGGCACCTTCCCCTGCAACCGCAAGAAATGTAAAACTTGCGCCCACACCTTCCCCCCTTACTTCCCTCCAAGGCCCCAAGGGATCATTCCATATCCACCACAAATTCACCTGCACCTCCACACACATCATTTATTGCATCTGCTGCACCCGATGTGGCCTCCTCTATATTGGGGAGACAGGCCGCCTACTTGCGGAACGTTTCAGAGAACACCTCTGGGACACCCGGACCAACCAACCCAACCACCCCATAGCTCAACACTTCAACTCCCCCTCCCACTCCACCAAGGACATGCAGGTCCTTGGACTCCTCCATCACCAGACCATAGCAACACGACGGTTAGAAGAAGAGCGCCTCATCTTCCGCCTGGGAACCCTCCAACCACAAGGGATGAACTCGGATTTCTTCAGTTTCCTCATTTCCCCTCCCCCCACCTTATCTCAGTCAAATCCCTCGAACTCAGCACCGCCTTCCTAACCTGAAATCTTCTTCCTGACCTCTCCGCCCCCACCCCCACTCCAGCCTATCATCCTCACCCTGACCTCCTTCCACCTATCGCATTTCCAACGCCCCTCTCCCAAGTCCCTCCTCCCTACCTTTTATCTTAGCCTGCTGGACACACTTTCCTCATTCCTGAAGAAGGGCTCATGCCCGAAATGTAGATTCTCCTGCTCCTTGGATGCTGCCTGACCTGCTGCGCTTTTCCAGCAAAACATTTTCATGGCCCTAATTAAATCAAGGCCTTATCACTGTCTGTTCTCCAAACGCTCACACTTGCTGCCACTAACTTTCTGATCTGTGGTCTTACATGTTTGCCTGACTCTCAATTTCTCCCATCCGCTCTCCTGTGCTCACACAGCTCCACCTAGATGCGGGTGTGGACTGGGGTGGACAAAGTCAGAAGTCACATGACTGTTGTCCAACAAGTTTATTTGAAATCATAAGCTTTTGGAGCGCAACCCCTTTGTCAGATGTGGTGAGAAGGAAGAGTACACAGACAGAAGTTATAGGCAGAGAGATGAAGGGCAGAGAGATCAAAAGATCATACAACTGGTATGAGTGGAGTGTCAGGGTGACAGCTCTACCTGCCTACAACTCCACCCACCACATTCTTCATCCACCACCATCCCCCTACATCCCATCTCCAGACACCCTCACTTGATCTGGAGTCAAGGCAAGTTTCCTTAAAAATGGGATTAAAAAAGGAAAAAACATTTTCTGAGAAGCAGAGCTCTAGAATTTTCCCTTCCTGAAGCGGACTCTTTGTACCTGATATGACTTTCCAGGATCAAACCTGAGCAAATGCTGCAACAAATACTGTGAAATGAAGATGTGCATTTATATATCACCTCAGGACATCCTAAAGGCTTTGTGGCCAATGAAGTGCAATGTTGAATTGTGTGAAAATTTGAAACATGAAGCATGAATGGTCATTCTGTACGCAGTGTGCTGGTCACTATTAATGCTCGATTACATTATATTGTCAGTTTTGTCGCTTTAATTTCACGTTACTTCATTTAAAGCATTGAGATTAGCTGTTCACAAAGAAGCTTTATAAACCTTTAATTGTTATTGCTTAGGGATGGCCCCATATCATTGATTTCTTTCCCCCTAATGAGCGAACTCTTTAACTTGAATCATTATCTTTGTCTCAATGAAATTTATAAATTAAGTAATTAGAATGTTGCAAGTGATGTATATGCTGCCATTAAGCTTCATGCAAGCAGTTCCAAATATGTCTAGATTTGTACATCTTATGCAGCACAGCTCTGTGCATCTTAATGAGGCAGATTCATAGAAAATTTCACAGCTCTGAGGAGAGTGTGCTCCCTTTACATGGAGAATATGTCAAAATATCCATCAGCTTGCTTTAATAGATATTGCAAAAGAAAAAGGTGTATTCGTTCTGTGATGCTTTTTGTAGCTTAGTGCTCTTTGAAGGTTTTCCTGTCAGACATCCATCCATATAAAGCAGAATTCGTTTAATCATAGCTTGCAACTTATTTTCGCATGGATTTTTTGACGAGGTAAATTGGAGCTGGAAGTGCAATGGTGTTAACTTAAACTTTCACGTTATTCATTCCTGGGGATGAACCAAAATGCATTGCCCCATTTGTCTTTCCATTGAGAAGGTGATCAAGGGCCTTAATGTTGAACTGTTGCTGAGGGAATGTGATACAACTGTTCACCTTGCTGCTTTACTTCAGACGACATTTGAGTGTCCCACTTGTGAGCCACATGTAAACCAAACGAAAGAAGGGTCACATGTTTACTTTATAGAGAACTGTATTGCCTTTGAGAATTATTCTGCTTTCAAGGTTACTCGCAGTGCATAGTAAAATATTTAGAGAATTTGAAGTCAGGAAGTTGAATCGAGTATTGATTTCTCTGCTATTGAACTCCTTCTCTATAGTCCTCCTTTTACCTCAGTCAAGGATTTATCAACCTCCCACAATATGGTTGACAGGGCCTTCAACTGCATTGGGCACACTTCCCATATGAATACACTTACCTCTTCACCTCCTTCCCGAAACAATGGTAGGGTTGCTTTGGTCCTCACTTTCCACTTAACCAGTCTCCACATTCAACGATCAAGAAGTCAATACTCAATTCAACTTCCTGACTTTGAATTCGTTAAATATTTTCCAATGCCCTGCGAGTAACCTTGAAAGCCATGTTCAGTAGAATGCCAGCAAACACATCAGTTGTCGACCTTCTGCTGGGAGTGCTCTCTTCATGACACCTTGGTTCATTCTCCTGAAACTCATAACACATCCTCACAACACTCCCCATAGTACCTTTCCATGCAATAACAGAAGGTGCAACATTTGCCTATTCACTTCCTCCCTCCTCACTATCCAAGGACCCAAACACACTTTCTAAGTGAAGCAGCACTTCACTTTTATTTCTTTCAATCTGGTCTACCATATTTGCTGCTTGAAATATGGTCACCTTTACATTGGCAAAACCAAAGCAGACTGGGTGACTGCTTTCAGGAAGACCTCTACACTGTCTGTAAGAGTGTTTTTTTTGTTCACCCACATGATGTAGGCAGCTCTGACTAGGCCAGCATTTATTGCCATCCCTAATTGTCTGGAGGACAGTTAAGAGTCAGCCACACTAGTGTGGGTCTGGAGTCACATATTGGTAAGAGTGACAGATTTTCTTCCCTAAAGGACATTGGTGAACCAGATGGGCTTTTTCAACCACTGACAATGGATTGATGATCATCATTAGACCCTTAGTTCCAGATTTTCTTGCCTGAATTCAAATTCAACATCTGTCGTGGCAGGATTTAAACCCAGGTTTCTGGGACATTTCTGAGTTTCTGGATTAACATCTCTGGGACAGCAACACCGGGACACCCGCACCAACCAACCCTACTGCCCCATGGCCAATCACTTCAACTCCTCCTCCCACTCAGTCAAGGACATGCAGGTCATGGGCCTCCTCCATCGCTGCAGCCTAATCACCTGACTCCTGGAGGAAAAGCATCTCATCTTCCGCCTTGGGACCCTCCAACCACCTGGCACGAATGTGGATTTCACCAGTCTCCTCATTTCCCCTCACCCACCTTATTCCAGAACCAACCTTCTCACTCGGCACTGCCCTCATGACCTGTCCTACCTGTCCATCTTCCTTCCCACCTATCCGATTCACCCTCCTCACTGACCTATCACCATTACCCCCATCTCTGTCTACTTATCACACTCTCAGCTACACCCTCCCACCAGCCACACCCTCCTTCCATTTATCTCTCCACCCCCTAGGCTCCCAGCCCCATTCCTGATGAAAAGCACATGCCCGAAACATCGATTCTCCCACTCCTCGGATATTGCTTGACCTGCTGTTCCAGCACCGCACTCTCGACTCTGATCTCCAGCATCTGCAGTCCTCACTTTCTCCCTTCTGGATTAATCGTCTAGCAATAATACCATCAGGCCATTGCGTCCCCTCTAAGAATCATCAAGACTTCCCAGTTGCTTGCTGTTTGAATACACCATCTTGTTCTCATGCTAACATTTCTGTTCTAGGCCTGCTAATAAGACCCACTACAGTCATGTCATCAGAGGACTTAATGATATGTAGCTAGGGAATCCAGCCTTAGTCATAATTCTTGTAAATATACCAATGGTTTCTATATTAGGAATAACCAACAGAAT
Organism: Chiloscyllium punctatum; assembly: GCF_047496795.1. Lineage (NCBI taxonomy): Eukaryota > Metazoa > Chordata > Chondrichthyes > Orectolobiformes > Hemiscylliidae > Chiloscyllium > Chiloscyllium punctatum. The sequence goes on from NC_092775.1 coordinate 66,684,421, forward strand.
TAATTTTAATTGCAGAAGTAATAGTTAGATTATGTAATAGACGCCATGATCTCAGGGGGCCATAGTTTTGCTCTCTCATTAGAGAGAAATGACTAGTGAGGAGTTTAACCTGATGGTCACCACACCTCAGATGAATGTGAAGTCAGGACTGATTAACCTGCATTTGTGCCATTACTTCACTTATTTTGCTACTAATACTGTGCACATTCAGGTAAAGAGTAATTAACTTTACCTTCTTGACCAGTTTTCCACCATTAGACCTATTTATTGCTGTTCATCAGCCCCATCCTAGTCCACTTCGGGTATCATTAACCAAATAGCCTCCCTAATGTTGCCATACCTTCTTGCATTGTGATTGAGGGCCTGCCAGTCATGATTATAACTGGGACAAGTTCTTGTCTAATGAATACCTCTGATGGCGAATCCATCTTGTCTCCCCAAAACCAAAATATGGCAGATGGAGGCCTACTTTATGGAGATGGATTTGTGAAGTCTGGAGTTTTTCCATCTCCAATTCCCATCTTCTTTACAAAAACTTAGCCCAATATTTCAGGTCGATGACCTTTCATTAGAACAATCTTTAATTGTTCTCTGTTGTGAAGTACTCCTGCTAGTATTGTTTGTTCTGAATACATAGTGTGAGAGTTGAAACCTCACTCCAGCACCTTCAGCACATAACATAGGAATGTGAGAATGATTAAATTGTAGACCTGCCCTATGGAACTATTCTCCTTGCACACTGGTAATTTTCCCTTAACATGATCACAAAACCAACTTATTGGCTAGTGTGTGTGTTATGGAAACAGAACTTCTTAACCCTCTATTACCTTCATTTACTGTCTATAATCAGTGTAAATTCTTGAAAATGGAATAGAGGCATTGCTAAACTTTTCCATTTTGAAGTTGAAATATGGTGGTGAGCATCTTTAGATGATGCCATATCTGCCAATGCCTGGTCAAGTTACCTCATGCAATCATCGGTCATTCATTTTGTTATCTATGCAAGTGAGATGTTGACTAATTCACAGAACAAATAATGTGGTGAGCAAGTAAACATTCTCACCACGGGCAGGACCTGCCAAGGTCAAAGATTCTGGTGCCACATTTAAAGAGCAGCTGGACACCATTTCATTCACTCCAAGCCAGGAACTTCCTGGCTGCCTGTGGTGGCCACCCACCGAAACCCTGAGACCACCAGGAAGTCACAGCCCGCTGTAAGCCTACTGAGGCTGCATTGCAAATCTGTCTGGACAGAGTCATCAAGAGAAGGTCCATACTGCAGATGGGGGAAGCCATCCCATCTGAACAGCCCAGCCTAGGAGCTGATCACAGCATGGACCAGTGCCACCAACTCACACAAAATGGATACCAGGGAATGCTGAAAGAGAATGATTGGCTTCCTGCGCTGTGCAAGGGCAAATCACGCCATTCTCTGCCTGTTCCCTTAGGGGCATCCCTCTGCCTATCCCTGCCACAGCACAGACATCTTACAAAGGCTCATTACCCAAAAGCCTCCTTACTACATGTGCTCAAGTGAACACAGGAGTTCAAACCAACTCATCCTCTCAGATCAGCTTTCTTACCTACTGCATTTTCTACTCACTCATTGGGGGTGGTACACTGGCATGGTACGCTGCACGGTGCTACAACAGTGGAGAGGGAAGGGGGTGGAATTGGAGAGATAGGTTGTGGTTGCTGATTATTAAAGTACCCACAGCCTTTGAAGAAAGGGCCATCAAGTTGGCCAGGAAGACTTTTACCATTGCCATGGCAACAGGTAGACAGGAGAGGACCAGATGCCCAGAGAGCAACTCTGTGCTCTGCTCTTCTCAGGGGTACATTAAGGCAAACACTTTGCTCCAAGCCAGCCATTCTACATCCTCGCCAATTTCTTTGCTTCTGCAGCATTGTGCCATCCAGCCTCAGACCCAGTATGTCAAGGCACAGCCCTTCAGACCTGGCTTCACCTCAGAGGGCATATAGCAAGGCATTTATCTGCACCCTCCACCAGCTCAGTGACTAATTAGTCTCAGGGACACAAGGTGACACTGACCTGGCATTCAGACGACTACCAGAGACAAAGCACCCGCTGTGCCCTAAGGAGAAAAAGTGCCATTGTTCTCAGCCATAAGGGACACGGTCACCCTGCAGGGAGAGCACAGCAATATGATGCAGGGGTGCCAGAGGCCCTTGGGAGAATGGAACAAAGGATGGAAGAGTCTGTCTGTGTTCCCACTGCTGCAGTGGTTCTGGTCTGTGAATGCTTGACTGTCTCCAAGGAAAGGATGGCAGCTGCCTTAGAGACCCAGATCCAACAGAGCACCCAGAGGCTGCTATAGGTGTATGCTGACCAGCCCACATTACTCTAGTCTTTGCAGCACGGCATCAATGGTGGGGTGAGAGGGAAATGAAGCACCTTGACCTCACTCCAGGTACCTCTTCTTCTCAAGCATCCACAGTGAAGCGAAACAACAGAGAGGTGCATTGGCACTTTTCCTTAGGACACTACAGAAATGCAACACCCCCTCTTCAAGGGGTTCAGGGCAAATCAATTACACCCAGGGTGTAATCAGAGCAACCTGTCATCAATCATAGTGAACAGAAAAAAAACTCCACTCCCTTAAGGTGCAAATCATTTGTGACCACAATCATCAGCAACCCGGGATTGATTCCAGCTTTGCGTGACTGTCTGTGTGGGTTTCCTAATATAGCTCAAAGATGTGTGGGTCAGGTGAATTGGCCATGCTAAATTGCCCATGGTGTTTAGTGCATTAGTCAGAGGGAAATGGGTCTAGGTGGGTTACTCTTCGGGGGGTTGGTGTGGACTTGTTAGGCCGAAGAGCCTTTTTCCACACTGTAGAGAATCCAATCTAAAAAAGATAACTGTTTGTTTTACGTGGAACAGGAATAACTTTAATACGATCAAAAATTATTTTACATAATTCGAGGAATGGAAATGATAGAAAACCACCAACTAACTGCCTGAACTATTAGATCCAATCGGACCCTCACAGTGTATCACCTTTCCAGGAGCTATCCATTCTTGGAGCTCACTGTTAAGCTCTTACCGTTGACTGTTCACACAGGACTGTGGGGTTTGGCTTTTCAACTCCGGTCCCTGGTTTTTCCCTCCCGATTGGAACGTTTCTCACTAGTCAAACCTGTTGTGAGGTGATCGGGTTTAACTGCCCTTGGGGTTGGCTCACTGCAGCGTGTGTGTTGACCAATCAATGACTCATCCCGATCCGAGCAGATTTCTGCTGTCTGCAGCGTTGGGTTGGGGTCTGACTGAATCATGAACCTCACGTAGAATCCCAGTCTTTCCTGCGAAAGTCTTTTCCTAAAAATGAATGTCAGAGTTAGTTATCGAAGGAAATATTGGATAGAGTTATGACAATAGGGCATCTTGAGTTCCCTTTGACACTGATTCCCACTCATTTGTATGGCGGCATCTAAACTTGCAGATTTTCTTCCAAACAGCTTTCTTTTGACATAGTGGCTCTTTGTTCCTGCTTCCCCCTCTGAACTCTCTTCAGTTGCTGCTGTAGCAGTTAGTTGTCTTTGTTACCTTTGGGCAGCTGTAGGATGATCACAAAACAAACTGCTGGATGAATCTCAGCCATTTTCTTTCACTTTGAGTTGAGATGTGAGAACAAGAAGTGTATGTATATAATCTGAGTAAAGGGACCGTTCACTTCTTTATCTGTTAATTCTCAGGTTTTGTCGTCAGAGGCTAGCCTTGCATCAGGCTGAGGCCCCAAACAGGACGTGTGTGACGTAGGCTTATTCAGAAAGTAGGGGCATGAGATACAGGGAAATCTGGCTGTCTGGGTACAGAATTGACTAGCCCATAGAAGACAGAGGATGATAGTACATGCAAAGTATTCAGCCTGGACTCGGTGACCAGTGGTGTTCCGCAGGGATCAGATGTGGGACCTCTGCTCTTTGTGATTTTTATAAATGACTTGGATAAGGAAGTGGAAGGGTGGGTTAGTAAGTTTGCCAAAGACACCAAGGTTGGTGGAGTTGTGGATAGTTGAAGGTTGCAATGAGTCATTGACAGGATGCAGAGCTGGACTGAGAAGTGGCAGATGGAGTTCAACCTGGAAAAGTGTGAAGTGATTCATTTTGGAAGGTTGAATTTGAATATACAATACAGGGTTAAAGACAGGAGTCTTGGCAGTGTGGAGGAACAGAGGGATCTTCGGGTACATGTCCATAGATCCCTCAAAGTTGCCACCCAAGTTGATCGGGTTGTTAAAGTGCATGGTGTGTTGGCTTTCATGAGCAGGGGGATTGAGTTTAAGAGCTGCAAGGTTATGTTACAGCTCTATAAAGCTCTAATTAGAGTGCACTTGGAAAATTGTGTTCAGTTGCCTCATTATAGGAAGGATATGGAAACTTTAGAAGATGCTGCCTGGACTGGAGGGCATGTCTTACAAAGAAAAGTTGAGGGAGTTAGGGCTTTTTCATTGGAGCAAAGAAGAATGACAGTTGACTTGATAGAAGTGTACAAGATGTTGCGAGGCATAGAGTGGATAGAGTGGATAGCAGAGACTTTTTCCCAGGGTGAAAATGGTTATCACGAGGGGGCATAATTTTAAGGTGATTGTTGGAAGGTTTAGGGGTGACGTCAGAGGTAGATTCTTAACATAGTGAATGGTGGGTGTGTGGAATACACTGCCAGCAGTGGTAGTGGAGACAGATACATTAGGGACATTTAAGTGACTCTTGAAAAGGCACATGGATGATAGTAAAATGAAGGGCATGTAAGTTAGTCTAATCTTAGAGTAGGATAAAAGATCATTATGACATTGAGAGTCTAAGGGCTGTGCTGTACTCTTCTATGTTATTATGTTCTATGTTAATCCTGTACTGCTTTTTTCCACCAACACTACACAAGTTTGCAGACATTTATTACTGCCTTCTAGCCTGATAATGCACCATCCCATGCACAATAGTCACCCTGGTCTCATGTAAGGTGAGCTAAAAAAGAGTGTCAATATGACCTTGATATGGAGCAGCTGCAAAGAGGTGAACTACCAGCTCCTCCAACTCTACCACAAGAGACCATTTCGAACAGCCTTCATTTTGTGCGTGAAGATATGGACAGCTGGAATGTGATGGTTTGCAATCCTAGAGACTGTGCCTTGGCTATTAGCGATGAAAAGGTTTTTTTTTATTTTTATTTTTTTTTCTTCTTTTTTTTGTTTACCCCAGCACCCGTGGTGTGTGTGTGTAGGTGTGAGACACAGTGAAGGACACAAAGTGCACGAATCTTTATTCAATTTCCACCACCAGGAAGATAGGAAAAACACCCGAGTGGCCAGTGACAAGCACTGCCCTCCACATCAAAAGGGCAATGCCGTGTGATCAAAAACAGTGAAGGGGAGGGTAGGGACTAAATGAAAATAGAGTTGGAGAGAGAAATGATGCACTCCACTCCCTGCGGCGCCCACCTCTCCCTGAACAACTCCAGGGTGTTGGTGGACACCGCGTGCTCCTTCTCCAAGGACACCCGGGCTCTAACGTAACCCTGGAAGAGGGGCAGGCAGTCGGCCCTAACGACCCCCTCCACGGCCTGCTGCCTGGACCTGTTGATGGCCAGTTTGGCCAGGCCCAGGAGCATGAAAAGGTTTTTATTGTTCCATTGACTGGCATTGACTTAAGAGATCACAAGACTCCAATTAGGTTACAATATCCCCACACTCAGTAGGTTTTGAGATCAGATCAAATGGATGACATGAAGAAATCCATTAAATTAAATTGTAACAAACTAAACTAAAATAAACCAAACTGATTCAAATTAAAGGGCCATAACTCTTTAAAGGGCACTGCAACAACAATCAAACATTTAAATTAGCTTAAAATTTTGCAAAATTAAAATGTCATTTAAGTTAAAATACATTTTTGAATGCTTTCAGGAGGTGTAGTATTCTTTCTTTGCTTTTGTATCCTTTTGAGGAAATACGGTCATTTTTAAATCCAAAAGACAATTAAGATAACTCTTGGCAGCCATTTTGTGTAGCCCATCAGTGTCCATTTTACACAGAAAGAACTGGTCCAGAAGTTTCCACATGGAGTGAAGTTTTTGTTTTAAAGTTAATTTGTCTTTAGTGGGCATGATATATGCCATTATTTTTTGTGGGAACCTATGAACAAAATACATAATTCATTTCCCCATATTAAGTGACTGCATTTCATTGACTGTTTAGGTATGTAAAGATGGTATGGAATGAGCTTTATGAATACAAATTCAGTCTGTTATTTTGATGGACGCATTATTTTCTGATGCACAAACAGAAATTGCTGGAAAAGCTCAGCAGGTCTGGCAGCATTTGTGGAGAGAAATCAGAATTAACATTTGGGTTGAGTGACCTTTCCTCAGAAGTCTGATTTCTCTCCCCAAATGCTGCCAGAGCTGCTGAGCTTTTCCAGCAACTTCTGTATTTGTTTCTAATTTACAGCATCCACAGTCTTCTGAGGCCACAGCTTTGAGGCTTTTTGTTTTACGTCTGTAACTGCAACAATAAAGCTATATTGCAGATGTTGCATAACCTTTAATGATTATTTTTAAAGAAAGCTAGCAGAACAGAGTTACCATCTTGATTGGCATTCCTTACATTTCTGACTGCCTTGATGATGTAGCCCCATAAGGAAAGCACTTTTCTTTGTATCACCATTTTTCAATCGAAGTCAGGACTCAAATCCATGAAGGGATAATTAAAGCAGCGGCTGTTTAACTTTCCAGCTGAGGTGGGTTTGTAAATTGGGAATTGCTGTGGAATAAGTGCAAAGGTTATAAAACTGAATTTCTGCAGCTCTAAAAGTACTAAAATATTTCTTCTTTAATGATTGACCTTGAGTTTTCGATATCACACTCTATTATGTTTTATGGGCAAGTATTCAGGCTAGTTTCATAATCTTCAATATCAGATTGACTTACTACCAGCATTTTATATACATCAAGCATGTGATTGTAAGTAGATGCAAAGTGTTTCACTCAAAGGCTCTGTTGTCAGTGGCAGGTCAGTTGGGTTGATCACTGTGTGGCCTTCGATTCGTTCACAGTGGGATGGATTTCATGGAACATGAGCTGGAGCAGGGAACATGAATAAATCAAACTCGCTTGAAAACTGTAGGTAATTAAGTCACCAGTGGGAAGGTAACAAACTAGGAAACTTGTCTGTTAGTAGCAGGAAGCTCATTGATCTGCTTAATTGCTTATTTCCATATCATTTAAATACAATTAAATCCTGCCTCCCTGATCCAGTGAAACTCTCCCATATCCCTTGTATCTTCAATAATCTGCCGAGTGGAAAATGGTGATTTATCGGTGGTTTCCCCAGCTCGGTGGGAGAGTCCTCTCAACCTCCAGGAAACTGAATCACAGGCTCTGCGTTGACCTTGGAAATTTTTTCTTTCTCTCTCTGTAGAAACTTGCTGAGCTGACACTGAGTTTCAAAACCTCAGGCAGGAAACTCAAAACCCAAACAAACTGGATCTAAAACTTAAAGGGACCAAGATACTGAGAGACAAACTCTCAAAGTGGTATCCCATTTGGAGTCCCTAAGGAGAGGACACTTTGGAGGATATCTGTAAGGAAAGGGAGAGTTGGTGTCGGAATGAGAATCATTGACCCTCTCCTCCTTCATCCTTGAGAACTGAAAGGGAAACACTGTCTAGATGGTCACATCGCAAACCTCTTTGAACCTGTTGGTACCACTGAATAATCCTGTGTGATGGTGGACAAATGTTCTCCTGGGAATCTAGAGCACCTTGTTTGTGCTGAGCCAACAGAAACTCAGAAAGAAGGGAGATGTAAACTCAGAGCTTCCTTTCACAGCCTGGGAGAGGATTTCCAACTCAAATGGACAGGGCTGGTTACACTTTAGATATGGCACCAACTCCTGCAGGTCCATCAAAATTGGAGCTGCCTCCCCACCCCATTGACCTGATCCTGCAGCAAGACCACATTCACCACATATGTGAGTTTAGTCATCTTGCAACTGCCTTCAGCAGATCGCTAAGGATCAGCAGCAGTTCCCATCAGCAGAATCTGGAAGGGTAGCAATAACTCCAGCCCATCTTGTTGCTGTGCATAAGATAACTGCTACCCTAAAAAAGACACAAGTGGGGGAAATATTGACTATTTTTCCACCCTGCCAAATTGAGCTGGGCTACACTCACTGCAGAGTTCGGTAACAATCTGGTGTCAAGTAACAAGAATCATTGAATTCACAACTTACAAGAAAACAATCATCACCCCCTCCCACCAAGGCTAGTCTTGTGTGGTGGACCATAATACTGGAATATGGTTTATGGAGCTGGAAATGATAGAAGAAGCAATGATTCAAAACAAAGACAATTTGTCAAAAATGTCAATTATAGTAAATGTGGCATTGTAAAATATAATCTGCATCCTTCATATTAACGAAATCAGTTACAATCTAACATGTCATCTCTTACACTGAAAAGTAGAGACATACAATCACCTTCGGTAATGGATCTGTCAGCATTTATATTTCAAGAAAATCTGCTTCCTGTACCATTTAAAGATTGAGGCTACATGACAAAGTTACAAATTTATTATGCTGCGCATTTTAAATTGGAAGCTTAGTTATAGGTTCAACAAAACAAATAATTTACAGAAAAAACAGTGTTAAGGTTGTTTTAGGATAGCCATTCTGGGAAAAGAATACTTGAAAAATGTTGGGGAAGGAGAATTTGAGAGCCGTGCAGAGTCTTGTGATCTGTTGTTTAGTGCATTGGCCCACAGAAGATTGGTAGCAGGATTCAGGTTCCCAGTTAGAAATAATGAAAATTAAACATCTCTGAAATAAGTTTCTGAACTTGAATGTGTTTTGGGAAAGTATTACGTCTAATGGTTTACTGGCATCACGGTCATCTTTATCATAGAATCCGTAGAGTGTGGAAACAGGCCATCCGGCCAACAATTCACACCGACCCCCCCAAAGAGGATCCCTACCCAAACCTACCCTACCCTATTTTTCTATATTTATCCCTGAACACTATGGGTAATTTAGTATGGCCAATTCACCTAACCTGCACATCTTTGGACTGTGGGAGGAAACTGGAGCACTTGGTGGAAATCCATGCAGACACGAGCAGATTGTGTAAACGCCACACAGAGAGGCTGGAATCGAGCCTGGGTCTCCGGTGCTGTGAGGCAGCAGTGCTAACCACTGAGCTACCATGCTGTGCAATTAAAATAGATTCATCACTAATGTTAAGATGCTGAGGCCAACAGTTCAAGCCCACGCTGGGACTGGAAGTCTGAGTCCACACTGAGGCTGGGAGACCGAGTCAACACTAAGGGTAGGAGGTCGAGTCCACACTGAGACTGGGAATCTAAGTCCACACTGAGGCCAGGAGTCTGTTTCCACACTAAGGGTAGGAGACCGAATCCACGCTGAGACTGGGAGACCAAGTCTACACTGAGACTGGGAATCAGTCCACACTGAGGCTGGGAGTCCGTGTCCACACTAAGGCAGGGAGTCAAACCAGCTGAGGCTGGGATTCCAAGTCCACACTGAGGCGGGGATTCCGAGTCCATACTGAGGCTAGGAGACCGAATCCACACTGAGGCCGGGAATCTGAATCCATGCTGAGACTGGGAAACTGAGTCCATACTGAGACCGGGAGTCCGGGTCCACACTGAGACTGAGAGTCCACGCTAACTTTCACTCTGAACATCACCGGTGTCACCTGAGGACAGGAGTTTAAAAAAAACGTGGAGAAAAGGAACACACGGAATGGATGAACTCTGTTCAGGAATCCTACTCTGCCTCCATCTTGGAAGTTAGGTCAAAATTCATTGAATTTTTTCAAGAAGTGACTAAGATAATGAACAAGGAAATTTGTTTTTTTAATCCCCACAGCGTGGAAAAAGGCCATTCGGCCCAACAAGTCCACACCAACCTTTCAAAGAGCCACCCAGACCCATCCTCTTACCCTATCATTGTAACCCCACATTTCCCATGGCTAACACACCTATCCAACACATCCCTAAACCCTACAGGAAATTCAGTATGGCCAATCCACCCAACTTGCACATCTTTGGACTGTGGGAGGAAACCGGAGCACCTGGAGGAAACCCACACAGAAATGGGGAGAATGTGCAAACTCCATACAGTCGCCTGAGGCTTGCATGGAACCCAGTTCCCAGGTGCTGTGAAGCAGCAGTGTGAACCACTGAGTCACTGTGTCACCCCAATGTCTATTGATGTTGTTTCTATAGACTTCCAATAAATAATTGATAAAGTCCCACATAACCAGCATAAGAACCCACAGAATTGAGGGCAAATTACTGACATAGTTGACTGCAAGGCAACAGAAAGTAGGGATAATGGGGAGGTACTCAAATTGGCAGGATGAGTCCAGTGGTGTCCGACAAGGATCTGTGTCTCAATTATTCACGTTATTTATTAATGACATGAATCATGTAGAAAGTCACATGTCTCAATTTGCTGATTTACAAAGCAGCTTTTTAAACAGTATAGTAGATAGCATAAAATTACAAAGGGATGGTGATAGACCAGGTGAGCTGAAAACACTGCGAAAAATAGAGTTCAATGTAAACAAGTGAGAAATGATCCATTTTGTACTGAAATAAGAAGATATCAGGGTACTTTCTACATGGTATGATGTTAAATATAGTGGATGACCAAAGAGATTTGGTGGTTCAGGTGCATAGAACTTTAAAATGTAACAAACTGGTGCAGAAAATAATCAAGTGAACTACTGGAATACAGGCATTTCTATGTCAAGGACTGGAATACAAGGATGCAGAAATTGTGCTAATGTTGTACAAAACCCTGGTTAGAACCTGCTTTGAATACTGTGAGCAAACCTGGGCACCACACCCTAGGAAGGATATCTTGGCTCTCGGCAGGGTACAACATAGGTTTGCAAGGACGATAGCTGGACTTCAGGGGTTATGAGGCAGGATTATACAAATTTGGCCTGATTTCTCTAGAATTAAGAAGATTAAGGGGTGATCTGATCAAAGTCTTCAAAATATTACAGGAAAAGACACAATAGATAAAGGTAAGCTATTTTCACTGGCTGGGGATTCCAGAACAAGGGGGCATAGTGTGAAAATTCATGCCAGACCATTCAGGACAGATGTTGGGAAGCGCTTCTACACAAAAAGGGTGGTAGAGGTTTAGAACTCTCTTCCATACAAAACAGTGGATGCTGGATAAATTCTTAATTTTAAATCTCCGATAAAGTTTTGTTTGGAAAAGAATTAAGGAATATGGGCCAAATGATTTATGGAGTTAGGCTGCACATCAGCCATGATTGCTGTAATTGTGGAACAGGCTCAAGGGGGTGAATGGCCTACTCCTGTTCTGATGTTTCAAAGAATGGGTTATTGAGAAAAATGAATAGCAACTCAGCTAAAGATATTGATTGTGTAAAATTTCGAGTTCTCAGCAAGTTTGATCTTGCGAGACAGACCTGTCTACAATTGGATGTAGAAATGGCTTGCACATAAAAGTAAAGGGAATCCATTCCTTTCACTTAATCACTGTCCTTAATTCACTGTTCCCAGCTGCTATTTTCCAACTTGCTTCACACTTGTATCTTAGTAAGGAGTTCTCTGATGAATGATACCATTAATCACTTAAATTATATGATCAACTCCCTCTGGTGGTTTCATGTGGACTTACAAAGTGTGGACAGAATTTAGTTTGATCAACAGCACCTTCCAAATCCATGACCTCGACCGGTTGGATGGATGAGGGAAGCAGGACCATAGGAAAGGAACATAGCCCAAAAGTTCCTCTCCAAATCAACTTGGCTTAAAGTTTAGTTCTTAAAATACCATTCCATGACTGTCATTGGATCAAAATCTTCTCATTCCTGCCCTAAGAGCACTGTGGATACACTGTCTCCCTAAGTTCAAGAAAACAGCTCAACACCACCACCTTCCCCTGGCACTTAGGAATGAGCAATAAATGCTGATCCAGCTTGTGATGTTCCCATCCCTTGAATGAACTTTAAACAGTGTTCCATACCAACAAAAACCAAAGTGCTCTCTGAATCTATAACTGCAGATTTTGGAAATTAGGAGCAAAATCTGAAATTGCTGGAAAAACTCAGCCGATCAGGCGGCATCTTGATTATCATAATCGGTTCTGAAGAAAGGTCACTGGACCTGAAACATTAACTCTTCTTTCTCTCCACAGGTATGGCCTGACCTGCGGAGTTTTTCCAGTGATTTCTGAAACATTTCCTCATCTGTAGTGAATTTGGTGAAGGAGAGCATTTGATCAAGCAGGAGATCGATGATCTTGCCATCTATACTTTACAATTCATGCCAATTAATGCTAATCGATGGTTGGTAGGCAATGAAATCTGATTTTTGTTAAGTTAATGATGGAATGACATCACATCAGCAATGCTTGGATATTTGTTTTTCAACATCCATCTGTCCCTTTGCCTGAAGTTGCTATAACTGTTGCACATCAGTACCAGCCAGCTTAAGGCTACAGATGTGTGTCTGCGAATTGGAAATAGCAGCAAATGTTAACATATCTTCTGTTTGCTGAGACATACATGAAAGTTTACAGCTTTCTGCCTGTGTTTGGTATCCACCTAACAGACTGATGGTTGCTCAGACATTTGCTGTATGAGTTACATGTCTCTTGACTTCCTGCCTTTGCTATCAAAACCTGGCTCGTCAGCATGTCAACATAAGAATGATCAATGAGGAGAAAGTGAGGACTGCAGATGCTGGAGATCAGAGCTGAAAATGTGTTGCTGGAAAAGCACAGCAGATCAGGCAGCATCCAAGGAGCAGGAGAATCGATGTTTCGGGCATGAGCCCTTCTTCAGGAATCTTCAGAGAAGAATGATCGATGTTAGGCTTCCCAACTAGCGAAGAGTGGTTTTATGATGATTAGATTAGATTACTTACAGTGTGAAAACAGGCCCTTCGCCCTAACAAGTCCACACTGACCCTCCAAAGAGCAACCCACCCAAACCCATTCCCCTACATTTACTCCTTCACCTGACACTACGGGCAATTTAGCATGGCCAATTCGCCTAACTGGTACATCTTTGGACTGTGGGAGGAAACCGGAGCATCTGGACAAAACCCATGCAGACACAGGGAGAATGTGCAAACTCCACACAGACAGTTGCCTGAGGCGGGAATTGAATCCAGGTCTCTGGCGCTATGAGGCAACAGTGCTAACCACTGTGCCACCCCTATGCTTCTATATGTAAATCTAACTATGAGTAGGGAAATTGGTAGGTTGCAGCAATGGCCCTGTGTGTTATTCACAAGCTCTGATCAGTTGGATTATCACTTCAGAGAAGAATCATAGAATCCCTGCAGGCATTCAGGCCATCGAGTGCATACATACCCTCTGAAGTGCACCCCACCAAGTTCCATCCCTATACTCACGCATTTCTCATGGCTAATCGAACTAACTTGCAGATCCCTGGACAATGTGGGCAATTTAGCATGGCCAATCGACCTAATCTGCACGTGTTTGGACTGAGGGATCAAACCTACACATTGTAAACTTTCATGTATGTCTCAGCAAACAGAAGATATGTTAACATTTGCTGCTATTTCCAATTCGCAGACACACATCTGTAGCCTACACAGACACAGGGAGAATGTGCAAACTTAACACTGCCAGTGGCCTGAGACTGGATTTGAACCTGGGTCTCTGGTGCTATGAGGCAGCAGTACTAACCACTGAGACATCCATTGATGGTCTGTTGGAGGAACAGGTTCTGCTCAGGGTGACATTGCGGTCTAGGGATGAGGTATAGTCTCTAGGTTTTTAGTTGGGTTACCCTGTCTCAGTCCTGGTGAAAGCCATTGAGAATTTTTGGTGGGAAAAATGCTAACAACAATTCAAAAAAACTAAATGACAAAGGAGCAAAAAAAAAGATGAAATACATACAAGTATCTCGAGTGAAAAATACCAGGGATAAGTTCCTGGACCTGTTGGGACATGTCCTAGGATGTTCAGGACGTGGCTAGAAAAATAATGGATGCAATGATTGTAATCCTCCAAGAATCCTCAGATCTCAGAAAATGGTGGAGGATTAGAAAACTACCAATTTAGCATCTTTACTTAGAAAAGAGAGGAAACTATAGGCTAGTTGTATTAATATCTGTTAAATGTTAAAGAGTTTATTATAAAGGATGTAATAGTAGAGCATTTGAAAATACATAATATAATCAAGCAGAGACAGTATGGCTTCATGAAGGGGAAATCATGTCTGACAATTGTATTAAAATTCATTGAGGAGGTAACAAGCAGCATAGATAAAGTGAAGATATAAATATATTTGGATTTCCAGAAGGTGTTTGATGAAGTTCAACATGTCTCCTTAATAAAGTGAGAGCCAATGGTGTTGTTAGCATATTAGCATGGATAGAGGATTGACTAAGTAAGTCTGAGTTGCGTGGTGTTTACTAGAGTGACTCTCACCTCAAGGCTGAGTGTATTTTCTTGTTGTATCTTATCATACCTTATGCTTTAATAGCTGTCTGAGCTCCTGCAGCAAGAATCACACCTTATTCCTGCTCCATCTTACCGTGCAATGTTCACAGAGGAATGTGCCACTCAGTGGGGGTCTTCTTTAACACCAACAATCTGTGGGGCCATGCCATTCTTCCACGCCTGCTGTGCACCTGCAGGACAGATGCCAGCTGCAGACTGTGCTCCTCAGCTGTGTAAGGCATCAGGCAAAATGGCAGAGAAGGGAAAACTGGCACCACGTTTCTTGGAGCGGGACCTGGCAGACTTTGTGGGTGGATATGTGGGACAGAGAGGAGAGGAGACCTCTCACAAAAGACAGGCATAGGACGTCACACCACCACAACATGCTAGTCTGCTTAGAGTTCGCCATTTGGATCAGTGCCATCCCCAAGGTGTGAAGGACTGGGAAATAGTGCAGAAAGAGGGCAATGATATTTTCCAATCTGCCTATGTAAGTGCAGTACCCTGCTCCCTGCCAGTCTCTCAACTATCTGTACCACTGTAAACATCTCTTGCCAATGTTTGTGCTCTGACACCCCTTCTGTTATGTGCAATACCCTTTCTCATTCACTTCCATTGCTTCTCCCCTCCAATCACCCACATCAATAACCAGTAAAACCTCTGCACTGTCTCCAGGCTCCCTAGGATCATCTTAATACCTTTCCACCAAATGCATTATTCCTGAAAGCTATGCCACCTACTTGTGTCTTACTTCTCAGTGACTTTTTATGTCATTCCAGGAAGCAACGTCCTGTTAGAGGGCTCAGCAAAATGGCATGAAGCCCCGACTCCTGGCAAATGGAGGCTCTTCATGGCTTTTGATGGCACTGACTATTAGGGTATTTACTGTCTTCACCCTCTCACAATGGGCTGGATGGCCTACTGCTTGTAAAACTTATTGATGTGCTGGAATATACACAGGGAGGGTAGGGAATGCTACTCGCCCCTGAAGTTCACAAATCACTTGGGAAAATACACTTCAGTGGGCTGACCAATCTGGATAGGTCATCACCATAAACAGAATGGAAAAAAGTGCTGAGGCATTTTTCCTCCTATGTTGTCTGCATTTCTCCCAGGGTTGTTGCTGATCAACTCAACTAATGGATTTTATTTATTCATGGGATGAGGGCTTCGCTGGCTAGGCAGCATTTATTTCCCAGACAACAGTTAAGAGTCAACCACATCGCTCTGGGTCTGGAATTACACATTGGCCAGACAAGGTAAGAATGGCATATTTCCTTCCCTAAAGGATGTTAGTGAACCAAATGGGTGCTTCCCCTGACAATTGACAATGGTTTCATTGTTGTCATCAGAGTCTTAATCCAGATCTTTATTGAATCTGCTGTGGTGGGATCTGAACCCAGGTCCCTAAAATGTTATCTGGGTCACTGGATTGACAGTCCAGCAATGATACCACTAGGCCATTGATTCCCCTTACTGTCTGAGCACCATAATAGCCAGGGTAGAAGGAATGTGTAACTGGGGCAGCAGCAAGCAGTTTGGAAACTAAGTGCTGGCATCCAGAGAGCTGCTGGAGTGAGATAAGCCAGGAGCCAAGGTCAGTATAGGAACTGGGTGAGGGTTTGTGGCGATTTTGTAATGTGAGGAGGTCCAGTACCGGGGCAGAGAGGGTTAGTCCCTAAAAGTTATTGGGAGAGTGACTGCTACCAAGAGGCCTAAAGAGTTACCATTTGCCAGGATTCAGGTCTTTGTGCTGTTTTGCTGCATCAAGCTTTTGCTGAGGCTGGGGGAAAAACCAATTGTTGGATTTGGGAGTTTGTTCTGTCTGGTCCCAGATGTGGACATCAGACTGAGGAGGAAGGAGTGGGACGAGATGTTGCTTGCAAGAAGAATGTAGAGGGGAAAGGAAGCTACAGGGGCTGGAATGTGAGAAGGGGCTGAGGGAGTTGTAATGAGGGAGAAGGAGGCTACAAGAGCCTCCAGAGTGAGGAGAGAATGGAGATTTTAGGGATGGGGTGAAGGAAGTTGTAAAGGAGAAAGAATACTTTTAAACTCACCAATAAAGGAATATTCAACCATCTAGGATATCACAAGAAATTATATCACTGAGGGAATGACTGAAATGTATTCAAATGAATATAAAGCGTTTGATCTCATAAGATAATGAATTACTTTTTTTGGAAAAGATTATAATGGATCCTACTGTAACGAACATTTGTCAGCCATTAAATTTAAATCTGTGATTGAGATCAAAGGTGCAATAAATAGAATTGTAACTTCTGGATTAAAATCTATCATCTTTGTGTGTGTCCAATGGAAATGCTTTAGCTGTGACTCTGCCATAAATAAGCTGTGTTTAGGGTGATGGTTTTTCATATATAGAAATGTGTTAGTTATTTTGAGAATAAAACATTTATTTACTAGTGTCTGATATAGTACACAAATTTAATTACTGTGGTGGATCTGAAATCAATACTTCCGTTGTTGGTCATGGTTTTAAGTTTAGTGGAGAGATTGTAAATGTTGAGGATATTGATGAATTATTCTAATCTATTTGTGTATAAGTCCCATATTTCAACACAAATGCAAAAGATATTGTTACATACATGACAGCATGACTTAAGGCATGGGTTAGCGAGAGTGAAAAGGTAGCTTCTGAAAATCAAATGTAGCCCTCGAGAAAATCTTGAGAACTCAAGAAAAATGATTTTGACCTCTGCATCAAGAAATATTACTGCAAATATTCCCTGCTCTTTTATCTTTCACAGCTCCAGATATAATGAAGCTATTCATGGAAAATTCTAGTGCTGTGCAATTGCAGGTAGAATTCTATTTGGATATTATAAGGAAAATAAAGGCTTGAGAAAGATGTGTTGTGTGATATTTTCTGTGATTGTCAAAACTTACATTTACATAGCATCTTTCATGCAATAATACATGCCAAGGTGTGCCACAGCAACATAACTGTGCTCCGTGAGTAAACTATGTTTCAAATATTGAATACTAAAACCCTTCATGCAAAAAGATAGCAAACCTTTGGCAAAATGACAATATATATGCTGTGTAAACCTCTGTGAAATATTGCTAATTAGGTGCATTGCCATTTCCTTAAAGGGAACCTAAATCATCTTAAGTATCATCACTATTATCTAAATGAAGATTCATTAGCACAAGTCAGTTTGGAGCTCATCACTGTCGAGATTAACTTTTCAACATTTGAATAACATTTTCAACATTCTTGACTGCAAATTGCAGAACTACAGTCAATATTTGAATCCATGCTCAGACAAAGAGTCAGCTGTGACTTTGTGAGGACATTCTCACCTCCAAGTCAGTAGATTGTGGGATCAAGGATCATTCCTTGAACTTGGACAGTAAATTTTGTCAAGCTTTCAGTGTGGTAATGGGGGAGGACTGTTCTGTTAAAGTGATATCCTGTCTACCCTCTTATGTTGACGTAACATATCACATGGCACCCTTTCGTAGAAATTCAGGGGACTTTACTCTGGTGATCTGATCAATGTTTACTCTTCATGCAACAAGTCTATGTCAAATGAGATCAGTTTTCTATCATGGAGGTGGAAATCAGTAGCTGGGAGATTTCATAATATCACAATCCTGCCTCCTTGCTACCATTCTGGGAATCAGGGACAAGCTGAAATCAAAGCCAGAGACAGATGTGGTACTAAGCCATGGTTTCCAAAGATTCACTGAGACCTTTGACTTGTTGCGGAAAGTGTGCGAGGTCCCTATCTCACAAACCCTCTCAAATCCCTACCATTCCCCATGGCTCTTTTACCCCCATAACACCCAAATCCCCTCATATCTCCATCTCTCAACTCACCTTTCCTCAACCTCACAACTCACTAATCCAGTGTCTACTATAAGGAGAATTTACAGGCCAGCATTTAGAAGTTTTCCAGAAGATTATTAATCTGTAAGAATAACCAAAGATTACTCAAGATCCCAATTAAAATGCTTTCATACCCTTAATGCATATGGCTCAGAGCTAAAATCTTAAAGCATGATGGGAAAAGAAGCCAATCTTACACCATTGTAAGAGCTGTGAAGGAAATATGATTACAGCTGAGCTAGCCTGCTGAGAAGTCTTGTGATCGGGACTGATTTAATATGGAATTGCTACAAATATTCTGAAACAAAAGAAGACTAGTAAAAATCAGCATAATCACAAGATAAGTCCAGACTTAATATCAGTTACATAAGGTGACATCTCATCAGAGATGAGTGGTGCTAACCTGCCAGGACTCAGTGAAGACAGCAACAACCTAGGAGCAAGGCTTGTATGTAGGACCACCCTGAGTCAGGAGTTCAGAGAGAACAGTGGAAAATCTGCAAGAGGGACTATCATATAAGACGCATCTTCAGCTCTATCTCATCAGGTAGAAGCCTGAACTCCAACTTACTGAAACTTAATCTTTATTAATACTCACCAATTGTTGGTCCAGTAACTGTGAGCTTATTTGAAATTTGAATTGAAAAGAACGGGATTCTGACCCCTAACATTCTTAACAATTCATAATTCTGTCAGAAAAAAAAATCACATTCCTATGACAACTGTGTAAACAATCTCTGCTGAGCAGAATATACCAGTGGATTTGGAAGATTCCATTGAACCACTATTTTCACTGGCAATCGCTTGCTAATAAGCATGATTATCCACCTATGAAACATCATGTCACTGGTCAGATGCCTTTTGCACATATCCTTTAACATGAGAATGTCATTACATATTAGCCTCGTCATTGACCTTACGACTAAGAGTGACCATGTATGGAGTTGATATCTCTTAACGACATTGCTCTTGGGATCAATGAAACAATTAAGCTCTCCACCACAGCAAAGCGGGAATTGACAGAAAGAAACTATATTAAAGCCATTATTGAATTGAATCCATGAGTGTGTTTATTAGTCAGCCAAGCATTCACAATACAATTCTCTTGAACAGTTGTCTCTACAGACACTCCTGAACTGAATGCATTAACAGCTTTAAAGGCAGAAACCAGTCTTACTTCAAAGTGTTGGTCTGTTCACATTGATGGCTGAGCTGAATTATAAAGAAAATAATCAATATCTGGCCACAGCTGAATTTCATGGTTGTGCTGTACATAATAGTTTATCTGATGAATAATGATCAAATATAGATTCCCTACAGGATCCTTCAGGAGTATCTTCCTGTGTTATCTATAGCTTTTCAGAAATTAACGGATACAGATGGGGAAAAGGCTACTAAATACATGAAGATGGAAAGAGGAAAAGAAACAGGAAACAACTATAATTCAAGGAAACAGAAGATAGGGACAAAAATCAATTAAGCAAGAAGTGACTGAGAAATGAAGAGACATAAAATAAGAAGTGAGCAATGGAAAAGTAAGAAACATAGCATGCGTAGAGATGTTGCAGTGTACAGGTTATCTTCGATGACTCTCTTGAAATACACATGAGGGGAGAAACTATGATTCTATGTTGGATTGACACTGAGTTTGTCAGCGGAGGTCATACCCCTAGCTTCTGGATCTTGATAACACCAGCAAAGGAGGAATGTAAATTCAAGCTAAGACCCAGTTCATCTCTTTGTTTTATTCATTCATAGGACATGATGGTTGCTGATAATTTCAGATGGGTAATCCAAATCCCTGTCATCACTTACAATATTAAAACATACTTGATTTATGAAGTAGACATGTGAAATTGGTAACACATTTTGAACCTATCAGATTCCATGAAAATTGAGAAGGTTCTGAAAAGTGCACATTTACAATCATTCCTGTAATGTAGAGACATCAACACAGGGAGTCATCACCCACCCCATTATCCTGGACCACTGAAAATCACTAGCTTTGGGAATGGGGTCTGGATTCCCAAAATCGGGTCTCCATTGCCATTTCCAAGCCTGGCAGACAAGCTTCAGCCCTGCTTTAGGATGGAATAATCCAGCCCATTACCTAATCACTATTAATGGGAGGCTGCTGAGTGCAAACACACCAGATTCCCTATGTAATAACAGCCTCTGCCCTTGTTGAAAAGTACATCATTGGCTATAAAATGCTTTGGAGATTTTCCTGAGGTACTAACATGTGCTAAATAAATATAACCTTGTTTGCCGGAGGAAGCAGGTTTGACCATGAACATCAGAGCCCTAATTCGACATGACCTTTTAAGGCTTCGCCACGGTTAGTGGTTTGAGGATACCTTACTTCAATGCAGTTATAGTTAGCTTCTTTCTGCTATCATTCACTGATTATAGTTCAAAAAGATATTCTTGCATCCACTATCAGCATTGTTATAATTGCTTCATACTGATTGGTGCTTTATGCTGTCAATTTTTAGTCACATAATTGTTAATATACCAACCTGAAATTTGCTGGAGCTACTTTGAAATCTACTGTTAAAAAACAACTGGTATCTTTAGTACTTGTAAAAAATAACAAAGAAGATCAAAGAACCAGAGTTGGAAAACCTGCAAAAAATTATTTCCCTTTCAGCCATCCATATTGATTTACTTGTTTCCCTCGGGCCTGCATTAATATTTGTTGTTGTGTTTCATGCAATGCCGCTGGCTTGACCATCTCTCTCCAAGCCATCTCCTGCAAATGGGGTTTTTATTACTATTATAAATCATAGAACAAGTTTGGAGCTGCAAGGCTGTACAGCTTATTTTTGAGGGTTACAAATAAATGGAAAAGAAGGAACAATTGGAGAAAGTGTGGCTGTCTCAGATTGATATTGTGGGCTCTGTGCATACAAGGTGTAACTTTTCTCTCGACCAAACTTCTTGCAAAATCCAGTTAGTGAGTGAATTGCATATTCATTCCAAGATGGGGGCTGAGCCCAGGGTTTGTCCACCCTTTCGGTTTTCTTTCTCTTGTTTTTCTTCTTTTTACTTTTGCTCTTTTTCTTTTTATTTCCTTGGTTTTATTTTCTTTAAAGCCTGGAGAGTGGAAGGTGATGAAAGAGGCCTCAGGCAGCAATGAGATGGACATGGCTCACCTCAGCCTGGGTCTCCCTGTGAGCAAGGAGCAGGCTCTGGGCTGACTCCCAAGGGCCAGACTCACAGGCTGGGCTGAGGCTCCAGGTGCGCAACTAGGCCTGGGCACCTGAAGGAGCAGAAACATCGGCGAAAAGGACAGATGGAGGATCAACGGCAGCACCTGGAAGAGCATCAGGTGGGAAAGAGGAGGTACAGAATGCACGCATTCCCAGATCCATGGCATCAGCTTGGATACAGTGGTCATAGGAGAGGTGGTGTCAGAGGCCCATAACCGAGATTGCGAGACCACTACAGAGATCCAGCAGTGACCGGAGGAGCCGCAGAGGAGCAATATGAAGAAGAGAGAAAGGTCAAATGTAATACAGTAAAATCTTGCATTATATTCAGCATTTCAAGATGATACCACAGCAGGGCAGCACTATGCATATAACATGCTAAAAAACAGTTTTCACCGTATTTGTATATACCACGTGACAATAAATCTAAATCCACATATAGAGATGAAGACTTTACTTGGACAATAATGTGAAGAGGCTTTGATAAAATTGGCCGTCTGGAATCCTGCCCCATTTAATGTCCAGTTCGTTGACTTCAATAGAATTAATTGATTTGGGATTTCAACGGGCGGGTTGATAATAATCACAACTGTTCCAAAACAAGTTTCTATTCAACTTCTTCAGGGTTCTTAATCCAAGCTGTTTAAAATAAAACCAGTGCTTGATACCTCAATATTTAAAAGCTTTCTGGTATGAATTTAAAGATACATCTGAATTTCAAATAAGGTTTATATACTTCTGTGTCAATGCTGGATTGCCTTTACTTAACTTGTGGTGGAATAGCATTCTCTTCAGCAATTACATTAAGTTTCCTAACTCTTAAACTTCACTTCATAAGTTGCTTGATGCATCTGTGTTGCTCAGATAAATCATTATTGTGTGCTTTTCTTAAAAAATTTTGACTTTTTTCAAAATTAATGAAAATTGAAAGGCATTAATGTTGAATCTGGGTTATGATATCACAGAACTTCAAATACAATAATACCTTATAAGAAATTCCATTTTGTGTTTGGAAGTTTAAAATGTAGTGTCATTTTTACTGTTGAAAAACATATTTCTGCCACAAACTCCAAGTCATTAGAATCTATTTCTTAACCTGTTAAACATTGTCTAAAGATCTATTATTTTGTGTTAGGTATTAGAATAGTTTGTTACTGCATTGATTTAAGTGACATATGATTTCCCAAAGTGAGGATTTGTCTGGATATAACTCGTAAAATTCCCATAGTATGTAAAGTATAATAAAGTTATATCTACAAAATAGTGGCATCATCAAAGGGAGATGCTGGATGGTTTGAAGTTGTTAATTGTTAGCGAGTTTAGAGAAGATATGTAGCTCAGGTTGAGGTTCTAGATGTAATTTTGCTCACTGAGCTGGAAGGTTCCAGCACAGCGAGAAAATCTACATTCAGTTGTTAGTTATGATTGGGTTGGCTATTTTACAATTAAACATTTCACTTCCTTAAATACTGCACTATAATCCAGTTTCTTTTTCCTTTGAACCATCTCCATTTTAGCATTTGCACAATCAGTACCAGGAGCAGGGAGACAGGAATAAATTTAACCAGGTTTGTCATTGATTTTTCTCCTTCAACAATGAAAGCAGTTAGCTTGAAAGCATTACTTAGGGACAAAGAGAGATCTGCTGCCAATGAAACCCAGGAGACAGAAGTCACTAGACCATTTGAGCACAGTACCCTAGGGTGCTATCATTGGTGAACACTGCCCATACTATGTAAATGAAAGTGCTTTCATTTGCCCAGGTAGTGATGTAAGTTAGCACTGTGCCCAGGGATTGAAAATAAATTTCTCTTCACTTTGATTTTATCATGTTCTTTCTCCTAATGTACCTTGACTTTGGGCAAGTCACAGAATCCTATTACATGAATGTGACCGAGGCTTTCACTGGAAAACATATATTTAAAAGTAAAAGACTAAATAATGGTGACCGTGCCAGAATGTAATTTTTATTTTAAGTTTTTTTGTGACAAGAGAATAAAAGTGTAACCGCAACTGCTGTGCTAAATTATTGAATTGGAGATTTTGTTCATTGGCAAATAGATAGCTAAGTGCATGTACGTTTGTTTAACTAATCAGACTGAAGAGCCATTAATGAGCAGTCTAAAGTCTGAACCAGTAAGTGTAAGCTTGAATATTTACTTATTAATAAATTAGATACAGAAAGTGAAATAGTGGATTCTCCAGGGGGCAGAGTGCTTGCCCTGGCCAGAAGGATACTTGCTTGGTTACCAATATAAGCAGAAGGCTTCTGTCCTGCAGCCATCACATGCTGGAGGTGGGTAAATGATCTTTCAGTGGGATTTACACTCCTCAATGGCAGAAAGTCCAGCTTCAAGAGCTGATGGTCAGGCCAACTTGCCAACAGTGCTATCCAGTCTTGACAGTGCCAAAGCTCATCAATGGGTGCTCCTGGCACTGCGGAAAGAAAATGAACTGTTCCTAGAATGGATAAGTTCCAGGCATGGAATCTGACAACCTGGGGAGTGGAAGGAAGGTTGGTGATTGTTGGGTTTTAAGCTAGGCCCCTAAATGGTGACATCCTGTGCATAGTGCATCTGCTGAATGATGTGTCCCTTTCCCTTTAGTCTCTTACACAGTCTGTTTGTAAAAATCTGGCTCCTTACTCCATTTTGGAGTGAGCAGCATTTTACTGAGATCAATTTGCATGGTAGCAACGATGGTTGTCACGGGTAGCTCCTGTTTTCTATACATTCCCATATATCATTTTATGGGCAGAAGTTTGGGAATGGGCTGGAAGGTTACAGTCTTGCTACTTATCATGTTATAGATGACCCCCATTGAAAATACACTCACTGGGAATGGGATGTGGAGTTATGTAAATCCAACGCAAGGAGAGAAAAAGAAGAATTAGATTTAGAGAGAAAGTGAAAGAAAAGATGGGAAGAATGAAGAGATATTATAAAATATAACATTTTATATCTCCAACAATAAATAACTAATTAACAATAACAATAACTAAAATTAAAATGAAGCTTCACACATGTCCAAGTTAAATTTTCATTCCAGGGAGGTTGCTTACTAATATTGAAGAATTGTTCCAACCAGGTGCAGAGGGATAAATTTACTGCCTTCTTTTCACCTACAGTATGATCCCAGTTGATGTTATTACTGGGCAAATCAGATTGCAGCGAGAAATCTAGCTTGATAGATCACATTTTATTTATTTTTAGTTTTAATGAGGTGGTGGTCTAACTTAAATCACAAATGTGTGATGTTGCAGATTCAATTTTAACACTTCATAGAAGTTTATTACTCAAAAGGAATGAAGAATGAAATCAAATAAACCAGAATATTTACATATAGCACATAATTAAAGACTTTAAAATGTGTAGCAAAATACAGTTCCATACTCCCAATAGCACCCCTTTACTGTACTCAAATCAGAATGAGCATTCTCTTCTCTATTGCATGTAGGGTTTGCCTTAACAGATGCTTCAATTTCTGGTCCTGAGAATTGGATGGCCTCTTCCTTGAGCCTTCATAAAACTGAGCATAGACTTTCTCAGCTTCAAATAAACCTTTCATGGTTTTAACTAAACAGTTTTAGGGGTTTGGAACATTAAAACTACACTCCTTAATCTGAGGTATATTTCCTAACAGTCCTAAACCATCTCATTTCTTTCAGAACAACTTTACACATTCAATTTCAGGCAAAATTTTGCAAACTGCTAAAAGCAAAAAAAAAGGCTTTCTACAATTTCTGGATGTTTTCCCTCAAACAAATAATCAATAGCTAATATTCTAAACTGAAAGATTAATGCACAACTTCATTGTTAATTTTTAAAAGCTCTGACAATGAAAGCAAAATCCCATTACACACAAGGAACTCCCTCTCACTATTTTAAAACAAATCACCATGGCTACAGAAATACTTACAAGTTAACCATTAACCTCATTAAATTGTAATTCTAAAATAAATGGTAGTGTAACGTTGATAAATCTCAACCCTTGCATCTCATTTGCAACACAATATGTTAAATTATTTTCAGTGAATCCTATTCCTTTCTCTAAATAAAATGTTGTTAACAAATTCACCAAAAACAGGAACCATATATGCAGTTTTCCTGAGTTTAAAGAAAAGCAATTCTTTTACCTGTTAACCCTGCAAACAATAATGATGATTTGGCTTCAAACAGACAATGAACATGAAGATAAAAGGGGATAGTATTCATGACAAAAGGAAGTTTAAAAATATTGCAGATTAAAGGCCAAATTCTGTCTTATATGTGTATAAGACTTTATCTTATTATGATAGTTGATTAGTGGGACTTTGGATCAGCAACAGCTATGAATATTGCAGATATCTTTGACTTCTTGGTGTTCAGATGATTTATGCATTTAACTACATGCATGTGGCTGCTTCAAGTGCTTGATGATTTCATTTTGGTAATGATGACCTCTGTTGGTCAGACCATTATTTTTACCCCAATCCTCAACCCATAATATATTCTTAGCTATTAGTTCTTTTTCTTACTCACCATTCATTGAAATCATCTAATCCGATTGCCTTTCTTCAGAGGTTTCAATTCGAGCTCATCAGAAATTCTTAGGTTCTGGAAAAGTCCCAGAGGAATGAAAAAGTGCCAATTGTCCTTGATTCAATAAGGAAGCGATAGAGAAAATATATTAGCTTAACATCTATTATTCGGAAGGACATAATAGTAGAGCATTTAGAAATATATTGTGCAATCAAAGAGTCAAAGCAGCTTCATGGAGGGAAATTCATGCTTAATAAATTTATTATAGTTCCCTGAGATGGTAACAAGCAGGCTAGATTAAAGGAAACCAGTAGACGCAATATTTGGGATTTTCAAAAGGCATTCAATATTATGCTGTACATGAGCCTACCTAATAAAACAAGAGCCAATAATGTCAGAGGTAGTATATTGGCATAGGTGGAGGCTTATTTAACTAATAGAAAACAGAGAGTTGGGATAAATGAGGGCTTTCTTCAGGATGGCAACCTGTAACCAGTGGAGTACCACAGGCACCAGTGCTGTGGCCACAATTATTAACAAGACATATTAAAGATTTGAATAAGGAAAGTGAATGCACTATCACCAAATTCACAAATAACACAACAAAAGGTTGGGAAGGCAAGTATCAAGGATGGCATAGAGTCTACAGTGGGATTATAGATGGATTAAGTGTGTGGGCAAACATTTGACAGATGGGACATATTATTGGAAAATGTGGGGTTATGCACTTTGGCAGAAAGAATATTAGTATTGAGTATTATATAAGTGTGGAAAAAACACAGAAAGCTATAGCATAAAGGAATTTGTGTGTCTTCACGCATGAATCACAAAAAACCATCACGTCCGGCATGCAATAGGAAAGGCAAATTGAATGTTGGCTTTTATTTAAATGGATTGGAGTGTAAAAAGAAGAAAGTTCTTGCTAAAACCATTCAAGGCACTCGTCAGACCACACCTGGAATAAAAAAAGACTGATTATTAATCAATAAGGGAATCAAAGGTTATGAGGATAAGGCAGCAAAGTGGGCTTGAAGTTTATCAAAATAGCCCCAATCTCATTGAATGACAGAACAGACCTAATGAGCTAAATGGCTCACTTCTGCTCCTGCATGGTCTTATGGCTTTCTTTCACTTCCTGACCCAGAGGACTAAGAAATATTTGCAACTAACAGCTGAGATGTAGCAATTTTTGATAGATGCCGGTTTTCAAAAAGCTGCCAGTCAAGTACATATTCAAGCATATTCCATGTGATTGTTGTCCAATGTACTGGAAACTTATCCGAGATAAAGAGGAGGATTTTGGGCTTTGTGTTGGGAACTCCACATTCAGGACAAGTGGGAATCCTGACTCCACTCTGTGTTGGAAACAGTCACCAGTAAAGACGTTCCCCTGAATTGTTGAATTCGTGGCCAGAGATTGCTCTTACTGGCCAATTAAGGATGAATAGCAGGCTTACTGGAGGGCCAGTATTAGCAGGGAAGGTAAATGGAGAGGATGACTTCACCTTGAAGCATCCTCTCAGCAATATTTATCTTAATATGATTGTTGATTCGTGGCATTTTGGATCAGCAGCAGCTAAGAATATTGCAGCTATCTTTGACTCCTTGGTGTTCAGATGATTTATACATTTAACTGCATATATGTGGTTGCTTCACGTTGCTTGATGGTTTCATTTTGATCATCTCAACCAAAACGTGACCCAAGCTATTGAGCCATTGTTAAAATGAGGGAAGGGGTGAGTCAAGGTGGCTTTTGGTTGTAGCCCAGGAAGGCAGAGATGTTTGCAAAGCCTGTCTGGAGTTCCATCAACCTCTGATAATTGGCCTTAATTAGCCATTAATGTACCTTTCTATTTGCTGCCACTCTTCCCCTGATCTTTTTTCAGGAAAGTACTTTGGGGTGGGAGGATGTTTTCAAACCAGAATTCTTATGGATGGTGGTAACTGACACCTCTTTCTCACCCTCATAAGGGCAAAAAGAATGCCCCAGGTGATGAAAGTGTGTTGTAGGTGTATCAAGCTAAATTACAGCATGCATTCTTTTGTCTGGTGCTTCTCTTAGATGCTCCATAACAAACCCTTGCTAAATGTTAGCCAGGAGCAATTTTTGTTTTGAAAAGTAATAGCATGTTCCTGCAGATTGTTTAATGGTGAGTAGATTGCTTTACACTTCACCTGATTCTGTAAAAAAGAGGAAAGTGTTGCCAATTAGGAGGTAATTGAAGCTGTGGATCAATAGTGTTCTGACAAGAAAAAGTTTGATAGTCTTTTTTTGCAGGTTAAATTTGTTTCAATTGAAGCCTTCAGAGATCGTGCATGCAGTCAATTATCCTCAAGAGTGGCAAATATAGACCAAGTCAAAAATGTAGGCGTAACAACATTTGGAATTACAGTTTTAAATGTCCAGCCATTTTGTGATGAGACCAGACCATACTAAAAACAAATCTGGTCCTCAAGCAAAGTACCAGCTTGAGATTACTGCACAGCATGTGAACTAGGGGTGACTGAGGCCCATGTGAATGGAGAGTGAATGGGCAAAGTATGAACTGAGGCTGAGTAGGTTCCATCTGATGAATAATGCCCATGTGAACTGGCTTGAATGGGACCTTTATAATCCAGGAGCAAATGTGCCAGTATGAACAGTGGTGAATATGCCAGGATGAAGTGGGCTGAATGGTGACAGTATGTACAGGAGGTGAATGGGACCAGTATGTACAGCGGGTAAATGAGGCCACTATGGACTGGAGGTGAATGGTATCAGTATGCACTGGGGTGGGTCGGGCCAGTTGGGACTGGGAGTAATTGGAGTCCGAATAAACTGGGGTGAATGAGGCCACTATGGACTGGAGGTGAATGGTATCAGTATGCACTGGGGTGGGTCGGGCCAGTTGGGACTGGGAGTAATTGGAGTCCGAATAAACTGGGGTGAATGGGGCCTCTAGAAATTAAAAGGCACCAGCAATAATGGAAGGGAAGAATGTCAATCAATGGTAAAAGAAGACACATTATAGTCTCTATCAAAACTCAAGGGTTCCTTCACAGACTCACAGCTCCCTCGGCTCCTGCTTGCCTCTTAGAATTGCACCTCCTATTTTACAATTTATTTCAATGCTCTTTCCACCAAATTGAATTATGATTCTCTATATTGAAATTCATCTGCTGTCTAATTCTACCTTGTCTTTCTCACAATTTATAATGATTCTAAGTTTTGTGTCATTGCAAACTTTGAAATTGTCCCCTGTGTGTGTGCGTGTGTGTGTATGAAAGAAAGAGTCCTAATAGCGACCCATGGGGAGCTCCACTAAAACCTTCCTCCAGCCCGAAATTGACCATCACTTTCTGTTTCCCATCTCAGCCAATTTGTATCATGTTGCTACTGACCCTTTTATTCCATGACCTATGTCCTTACAAGTCTATTTTGTGGCACTGTATCATGTGCCTTCTGAAAGTTCATGTTTTGATGTTAATCAAAATGCTGTCTCCATTTTATATGTGATTTTAAATCAAAAGCAAAATTGAGCTCAATGGAAAATAAGATTGAAAGGCTATAAAGTGGATGAACAATTTGCTCTCACTTGTTTTGAGGAACAACCTCAGATACATTTATACCTCAAGCTACCCAGTGACAATAATATTAAAAAGCAAACTTGCATTGTGAAGGTTAACGTGTTTAATTGTGGCAATCTCCTGAGAGAGCTGGCGTCATAGATGGTCTGGACTGTCATTCTCCACATAATTGGAAGCTGTCAAATCGGCAATTTTTAAAAGCAAATTCCTTCCTGTGAGTCTGTCAGACCTGTCTGCATAGTTTTTTTTTATATTTCATTTTTTCTTTCCTTTATATCTTCAGCATGGCAAGTAAAACCTGTCAAGTATTTTTTTGTGTCTCAGAAGGACTTAAAAATTTCATATCAAACTTAAAACAATGGATTTAGACCAAATGAAATGGTTGTGAAGTGTAGTTTGTATCAACATTTATTAGATTGCTTTCTTGGTTTTCTCCAAAGTTAACGTCATTAACTTGTACCTGCACAACCAGAATAATGCAGAATGATTGAAATATAGTGAAATGTTGTTTTGCAATCAATATTGAGGCAGTTTCTGTCAGAAAATGCTATTATCTTTATGCCACATTAGGCAGACACTTACACAAAGTAATATCCAAACTCCCACACCAGGCGATGGTGACATATTTCAATCTGTCACATAATCTTGTTTATTTAAAATTATCGGCTGCTGTATTTGCCATGGCAACCTACTACCCCTTTACTTTGACAGAATGTAGGCTGTTACGATGTTTATATTGCTGTTCAGTCAACCAAGTTATGCACTCATGTTGAGCAAATAGATTCCTGTTAATGACCCTTTCTGCTCTGAATTAATGAAAAAATTATTATCGTCATGAGAAATGTGGACATTTCAGTAAAAACATCTTAAAAGATACTGAGTAATGCTTTTTCTTAAATTAACTCGTGTCAGTGAAATGATGCATGCAAATGAGAATGCAGTCAAGTCCACACAAGCTCTTTATTGATTGAGCCATGAATTTTGTACATACATTGACAATAAGTGTTTATACATTTTGAAATGTGTCTTGCAAGGGGTAGAGTCTACTTCTTCTGTAGTATCAGAATGTAATGCAATCTGAAGTCTCAGGAGATTATTAAATAAATTGAAATATTCACCCAAATCTAATGTTTAATCGACTGTTTTGCTCCTCAATATAATAATGTGCCAAGATCACTTGAAGCTAACATTCCACTTGCTTCTTTAGGTTTATTTTTAATCATACTAATTAGCACATTTTGGTAATCTGACCTTCACATTGTTTGGAATGTGGGAGGAAACCCATGCAGATATGGGGAGAATGTGCAAACACCACACAGACAGTTGCCTGAGGCTGGATTCAAACCCAGGTGCCTGGTGCTGTAAGGTGGCAGTGCTAACCACTGAGCCACCATGCCACCCATTTGTTAAAAGCTATAACGAACAGAGTTATTGCATCTTACATCGGGAACAAAATGTAGTCCTTTCAGCTTGGAGCCAAAATACGAAGCTCAATCTCCCTTTAGGCATGGGCTAGACATTTGTTTGACATTTAATTTCCCACACCAAAAAGGTAATTGTACAATGTAATTAAAGATTCTAGAGATGAGCACCCATATCTCACTCTCAGCAGGAGAAAGGTCTCTTGCCAGACTAACAGCATTTAAAACGTCCCTTGGCAGCCAATTACCAGACTTTATAAAAAGATACACTTCCATCTCACTATTAATTGTGCATTGTTATGTTGTATTTCTCATCAAAATTGCCCTAATGTCTGCACATTGGTTCAAACAAAAGTCTTAAGGTGATTATTCACCATGGTTACCACTGGAATGTTGGCAGTGACAAAGGCAGGATGAAAGGAATTAGCGAATTACATGGTCAGGAAACTCTACTGACTCAGTAAACCACAATGTGGCTGATAAGGTTCCCTATGTCATCTGATCCTGGTGACTTTTGATGGCATTTTATACTCTCGCTGTCTAAACTATTTAATCTAATGTACTGGCCCTTATACTCTCTGCTTTAATAAGCAATGCATTTTTAAAAATTTTGCCTACTTCCAATCTTTACAATTTAGGCCATTTATTCTGTTTGACCTTCTGTATTCAATATACCCTTCTTAAAAATGCATAGATGATTGTGGAAATAACAACCTATCAAAGTCTGATTCAAAGCAACACCAAAAGAATTGAACGTGCAGGAACAAAGATAGTGAAACATTAGGTGGGCAATACCAGAACTGTTAACCTTTTCTAGATATCTGAATGATTTAGTTAAAAGGACTTCAGTAAAGATAGAAACAAATATAGTATATATTTTGAAAGGCACTAATTAATAGGAACAATGATCAGATTATACACTATATTAAAACAAACACTTGTGTAAGCACATGTACATTGTGATTAGATTAGATTAGATTAGATTACTTACAGTGTGGAAACAGGCCCTTCGGCCCAACAAGTCCACACCGCCCCGCTGAAGCGTAACCCACCCATACCCCTACATCTACATTTACCCCTTACCTAACACTATGGGCAATTTAGCATGGCCAATTCACCTGGCCTGCACATCTTTTGGACTGTGGGAGGAAACCGGAGCACTCCTCTCTCCTGGGCCATTCCTTGATGGAGGAGTTCAGAGCAAAGAGGTATAACCTTAAGACTGGAGAGAGGAGAACAGGAGAAAGAGTTTTCACGTAGGGCTCAAATCAGCAGTCTTAATGTAAGTTGAATTCTTTACACTAACAATTGCTGATAGTTCTAATTTAACATTCTCTCCCCACCTCTGCTGAAGGTGATGTCTCACAATGAGTTATAGTTTCAAGGGGCTTCCTCATTTCTAAGCCCAGTAGCTTAATCTCAAATAGTTGAGATTTACCCAACCTTCAACTCCCCTCAGGTAGGCTTCAGTTCCAACCTACTATTCTCAGCAAACAAGAAGAAACCAACAAGGTTTTTCTTTAAATTCGCAGCTTAAGTTTAAGTTACATCTCAAAGTTGCTTTAGTTTAGAGAAGTAATTGGTAATGATCAAATTCTACTTAAATTTGGATATCTTCAAAAGTAAAATTTATTAGAATTTGGGTGTAGTAGGAAGTAAAATTGTCTTTATTTCACTCAAGAAAAGCTTGGAATTAGCTCTGGCAATTTCCTAAAAACTATGCTTTAATTGATTCACATTGTCCAGTGACTCATAGTGAATCTTGATATTCCACCACTCATTTTGCCATTTTTCTAAGTTTTCAACAGGGAAGCACTTCCAGGTCTGCAGCTACTCCGTTAATTCATCCAAGAACAAGGCTCTTAGCCTATTATAAGTTACTTAACTAATTATTAATAAAATGTAATTTAATAGTTGCATGTGAAAAATAGCCAAAAATGTATTGTTATGACCATTTCCTTCATCACCTAGCCAGAACAAACTTAACAATTTGATCCATGACATTCCCATGGCATACAACAGAATTGGAGTGAGGGAAATTTTCTCGGAGAAATTGTTTGTTTACAATAAATGAAACTGTGAAAAATTATTTGAGTTTCTAATATTAAAAGTGTTAAAATGTCTGTCGGAGATTCCTGCTTTCATACTGTAAGATGAAATAATTTATGATAATCTAAGACCCTTGTCCTTGCATGAATTAAAAGGGTAGCTAGACCCTTCAACCTTTTTCACCCAAACCATACCATAAAACAATTTGGTCTAAATGTTATTTGTGGACTCTGAGGATCAGCTTCCCCTCTACCTACTCCATTTTGTTTTAAGATAGGTAAATATTTAATTGAATCAGCCCCTTCTGTCCATGACTCTCTTTCGTCCTTGAACATAAGGTGTGTATTTAAGCAAACCCTGATTGGTTTCCACTGAATTTTCTTCTTGTTTGCGGAGAATAGTAGGTTGGAACTGGAGCCTACTTGAGGGGAGTTGAAGGTTGGGTAAATCTCAACTATTTGAGATTAAGCTACTGGGCTTAGAAACGAGGAAGCCCCTTGAAACTATAACTCATTGTGAGACATCACCTTCAGCAGAGGTGGGGAGAGAAAGTTAAATTAGAACTATCAGCAATTGTTAGTGTAAAGAATTCAGGGAGTTTTTTTTAACAATAATTTGTAGATTTGCAGTGCTTTCAGTACAGAAAGCCATTCCAAGGGGTTTCATCAAGGCATCACAGGAAATAAAATGCTGAGCTAAAGAAATGGGAAAGTTTTAGGAGGGATGGAAAATGCATTTGAAAGTGTGGATTTTATGAAGAGTCTTAAAGGAGAAGAGAGAGGTGAAGAAGATTTGCTCTCCTGAGGTCTGAGCATCTTCAGGCCAAAGAAAACAAATCCTTTTACTGAGGTTTTTACAACCTCAGGACATTTCAAAACACTTTGCAGTCAATGAAAGAGTGATATTTGAAATGCAGTTACTATGATACTGTTAGAGAGGAGCAAATGTGCACTCAAAGCCCCATAAACAGAGAGGAGATAATGACCAGATGATCTGTTTTAGTAATAGGTTAGAGATAATATTTATCAAGAGTTCAGGAGAAGTCCCCTATTCTTCTTTGAGTGATACCATGGAATCATTTTCATCCAACTGAACAGACAAACAAAACTTCAGTTTAATGTTGTATCTGGAATGCAGTACCTTTAACAGTGCAACACTCATGTATACTGGCCCAGGGAGTGTCAGCCCAGAGTAAGTACTCAAGTCTCTCAAGTGGAACAAATGATTAAGTGCAGCATCATCAGTTTCCTGAAAGTTTAAGACTAAATATTTCAGAACTGTTGGCACACGAAAACCATACAACTGGCACTTTTAATTCTTGACATAACTGTTACATTACAAGAAATCTTCTCAACTATAATGAAACCTAATTACTTTAGTTTATTATGCAAATGTTGACAGTTATCTGTGATTTACTGACATAACTGTTTTGCATTTTAATTTGTTTTACCCTGATATGCATGTTGCAATGCTTTGTTGAGTTGTAAAGTAAAATATTTTTGGCAACAACAGTAAGATGCTATACAGATAGTCATATCATTATCTTCAGATATTATGTCCATATTTCCTTAGCTGAGTTAATAAAATGTTATAACAGGATGACTCAGATATGCACCAATTAAAATGCTTCATATTTATGCTGCTATGGGTTTTGAATTCCGGTGCTGGCTAGCAATTAAATTCTCCAGCTGTGCAGGTGACATGCTTCATGAATCAACAGGGGCCTGGGAGGTGTGCTCCTGTGTGTACACCTCTGGTAGTAAAACAACTCCAGCAGCCTTCATCTGCACAAAGACTTTGGTTACCTTCTAATTTGTCAAGCTGCAAACAAACCCTTGCTCCTTGAAGAATACCAGACAACATAAAAGCATCATGTCTTCTTTTCATCTTTGAATGCTTATGACTTATTTATGAGCTGAACCCGATCAGCAGGGTGTGGCACTGTGGCACAGTGGATGGCATGACTGTCTCACAGCACAAGGGACCCTGGTTTCATTTCAGCCTTGGCAAATGTGTGGAGTTTGCACGTTCTCCCTGTGTAGGTGTGGGTTTCCTTTTTGTACTCCAGTTTCTTCCCACAGTTCAAAGATGTGCAGGCTGGGTGGATTGGCCATGTTAAATTGCCCCATAGTGTCCAGGGAAGTGTAGGCTTGGTGAGTTAGCCATGATGAATTTAGGGATTACGGGGGTGGGATGCTGTTCATAAGGTTGGTGCAGATTCAATGGGCTAACTGACTTCCTTCCACACTGTAGAGATTCTATGAGCATGATGCAGGTCACTGAAGTTGTGGACAAAGAGAGGTGCCATTGAGAGAGGATTGTAGTGTTATCTGATACCAATAAAAGAGAATCTTATTGTATAGATCAAATGTGTGGTGGCATTATTCCTCAAAATTATTTTAAAATTAAGATTCCTTGTAAATTCGTTGCAATTTGATTTTATTCCTACCCTGTATCAGAGTGCATATGGCTACAATACAGTCTGCCCCTTTGTGCAAATCATTAATGTATATCATAAACAGTTGAAATTACAACTTTGATTCCTGTTTTATTCCAACATTTATAGTCAGCTGAACATGAATCATTTATCCAAACCCCGATTCTTGCTAGATATCTAATTGCCTATCCATGCAATATTATTCCAACACCAGTCAAACATACATACAGACATGTATTAGGAGCAGGGACCAAGTTGATCTGAATACTTCACATTCTCATCTAAGCCTGGCAATCTTTCACCCATGGCATATCAACAATCCAATTACCTTTACCTTAAGATGTTCATAGATAACCAAAAAAAAAGACCCACTTATGCCTAGGCTCTGTTTCCTATTGGATAAGCAGTCTTCTATCCATGTCAATATGGTGTTTGCATCTCCCCTACCCTTATGCCAAATCATGAGCTTTTACTTTCCTCAATAATCTTTGTTGCGGAATCTTACTGAATCCTTCTGGAAATTCAAGTACAGCACATCCACCAATTCAACTTTATCCACAACAAGTAATTTCCTCAAAGAACTCCAATAAAGTAGTTAAACATGATTTCTCTTTCAGAATATTCACTCTTTCCACCACTAATGCACAGCAGCTGGAGTGTGTACCGTCTACAAGACACATTGCTACAACTTTCCAAGGCTTAGATATCATTTCCCAATTCTGTGTCCTCTACCACCTTAAAGAGGAACATTACCTCGAATAAGCTCCACCAGGCCACATCACATCCTTACTTGAAACCATATCGCCATTCTTTCACTGCCACTGGGTTATTACCTTGGGACTCTCCATCGCAGCACTGTGGGTATATACATGTCACATGGGGTGCAGGTGGCTCGAGAAGATAGCTCACCACTCAAGGCAGTTAGAACGGACAATAAATGCTGGTCAAGCCAATGAAGCCCATATCTTGTGAAAGAATATAAAAACTATATTAATCTTATCCTATATTTACAATGCTAATCCACCTCCTTGTCTTTTCTTCCTATCCATCTTGCTATACGTTTGACATGCATTCAGATAAGAGCATTGAATTTTCTCTTCTTACCATATAGAACACATAGTACAGAAGCATTTCCTTTGGTTCATTCTGCTGTTTACCCTTTACTTAACATTCCCCTCACCCTTCTTTGTCAATCTAAATAAAACGTTCTTCTTTTTGATTGTTGCGTTCATCTTACTCC
Source organism: Chiloscyllium punctatum (assembly GCF_047496795.1). Classification (NCBI taxonomy): domain Eukaryota; kingdom Metazoa; phylum Chordata; class Chondrichthyes; order Orectolobiformes; family Hemiscylliidae; genus Chiloscyllium; species Chiloscyllium punctatum. Next base: position 66,721,215 of record NC_092775.1, read on the forward strand.
CTTTACACGCATCAATATTCAGCATTTCATCTGCACCCTGTGGCAGAAAGTATCCAGTTTCAGCCTCTTACTGAGTAAAGAGGTTTCTCTTAACTTCCTGATAGGATTTATTAATGGTTAGTTAATATCTGTGACTCAGTATTCTTTGTTCAAGGTCCAGAAAGGCTAATTTTGACCATTATGATATTGGAAATGTATGAGCATGTTATTAAGGTACATTTGTACAGACTCATGTTCATCTCCCTCTTACCCATCTGCTCTTTTAGAAGTTATGAATGCCATTACACCAAATGTATTTGAAAATTTACTACAGCATGACTGACATCGAATGGATTACTGCCCTTCTGCATCTAATGAAATGGCCAAAAGTAGTTGTTCAGCAACAGAAGCTTATTTATTACAATTCTATGAAATTAATGGATTTATTCAACAAAACTTTTAAAAATCAATTTACTTTTCTATAATGATTGATTCTTAGATCAGCATAACAGCCCCAGAAATGAATATTCATAAACCAAAACACAGAGCTCCTGGTTAACAATAGGTAAGAGATTAAAGACAAGTGAAGTAAATAAGAACAAACTCAAAACACTTAGCCAGTTAAAAATAACCTGCATATAAAAACAACACATCACCATAAATCTGCAAATAGTCCTTATATTCATGCACTTTTGACCATTGTGGGTAATTCAATAGATTTTACTATGAACAGCCAATTGTTTGTTTTATGGACTTAACCACAACCCAGTCACCACCAGAGAATTCTGTCCCCGTTATATTTTGATGCAAGGTTTCAGTTTGCACAGTGTTAAGCTCAGGGGTTGCATGATGTTACAATGTTAGCGGGAGGCAAGCAGTATGCTTATTTGTATGTCACCAGTGTGGCGTTCGGAAGATAGATTTGATTCCTCACTCTCTCAGTCTCAGCTGAGATGACGGATGAGCACAGAATGAAGGAGTGAAGTTTTAATGACAGCAGTAAAAGCTACAGCCATGGCTAGCTTGAATGATCCCTTTTAAAACAGGACAGGGAAGAAAATTGGAAAGTAACTTTTTTCAGATCTTTGGTGAATAAAACTGATTCCAAGGGTCAAATCAGTTGACTTCATGGGGTAGACAACTGGTAAGGAGACAAACAAAAACATACAGCATTGCTCTCGCTGATTATTAAAATAGAGACTTATTAGTGTTCATTTTCCACGCTGGGACTTTATGTATATCAAACGCTTATTCAATTTGGCAATTCAATCTTTGAATAAGAGTGAAAGACATTGCATTTTTACACAACATGTTGTGTTATGGCACAGATTCTAGACCAAACAGGCCTGTATCTTTCAAACATTATGTGAAATAACGAGATGTGATGTCCCAGGATATTTGTAGCTGCCTCACTTTCAACCACTCTCTGTGTGGAATGAGGTCAGTGCAGTCAGTGATTTGTATGTAATGTTCAGTTACATGGGAACCGTAGGACCCACACTATTCGGATAAGTCTGCGATTTTGTAGCATGGTAAGTAGTAAATATTGTAAATACCATTCAATATATTTGATTCATTACTTGTCGAATTTGTCACATGATGAAAATATTGAAAATCACAAAACGCATCCTAATCACCGTGCCACCCCATAATTAATGTGTGGATTTTCTCTTAACTGTTGTCCAAAATGGCCTAGCAAGCCATTCAAGGGCAATTAGGGCTGGGCGACTAGTGCTGGTCTTTCCAGTGTTTCCCTCATCCCTTGCCAGAATAATAAAATTAGCAGCAGTCAACTCATTACACTAGAGTACATTGATAACCAATACAGCAGGAATATCTGGCCTTTTCTATGGCAATATTGAACCACCTGATAGAAAGGAAGATCCCATGAGACAGTTCCAGATGAAAGTTGGATGCTTGAAGAATGTTCTTCGTTCTTGAAGTACAGTCAAACTGTACAAATAAATGGAAGATTTATACAGGATTCTTGCACACTCTTGAGAAAAATTGTAAACTTGACAGTACTACGTTTCAGAAATTCACTGCATTTCATTAAATCCTGAAAGTTGACTTTACAGTTCTATCCAACTCCTTTGGGAGAGGCAGATTGTGTGGAGAGAACTTTTAAAACAAAGTGTTTCAAAGCTAAACTTTGTGCAAGATATAAGACAACTTTGAGCATGGAAACTGTGGAGAAAATGGATGGCAATAAATGGCTGGATGTAAGGATTTTGCTGATTTAGATAGCTACGCATCAGTGACTGTAAAAGTTTTCCTGCACCCTGGTCTGAACGAGAGAATGATTCTGCCATAATCTTACAATAATTTCCTTACAATAAGTGTGGAATAGATTCAATTAAAGATTTCTCTCAGAAATACAGGTTTGAAATTTCCCCTTCCACCACTGGTGCTGTTAATCTGCTTATTTCAAATGGTTTGATGTTTCTTGAAATGGTGAGTTGTGATATTTCAAATGAATGAGTTTAGAATTCATCAATGTTAGCATTTTGGAGTTCAGAACCTGAGAGTTCCTGTGTTTTGTTTTTCTCCACACTTTTCCGAACTTTTCTCTCCTTTCGTCCTGAGGATCTTATTGATGCTATTTCACAATGATTCCACAAGAATTTGCAGCTTCTCAAACTTTACATTTCATGGAAGACTGTTAATGATTGTAAGCGTATTAATGTTTCACTGGGATTATAATACACATGTATGCACATACATGTATACACACACTTTATATACACATATACATGCATACACACATGCACATACACACATACATGAATGCATACACACTGAACATGTATACACACACATACATATACCTGCACATACATGTATGCACACACATAGATGCACACATTTTGCATATATGTATACATACATGTACATATGTGCATACACACAGATTCATGCACACACGCATTCTACATACATACGTACACACGAGCACTTGCATGCATACACACATACCCACTTCCCAACTTTTCAGCAATCTGACATTGTAGATTATTTATTTGCTGTTTTCCAGTTTACTAGCATCGAAGTCTTTTGTAAGCTCCTCCTACTTATTTGGCTATGATCAGTAACTCAACAGAGATCAGGAATTGAACATTCCTGTTTGTAATGCTGCATGAGATGGTGCATTTTACCACCAAATAGCAGTGGGTTCATTTAGAAATGGGTTTTAAAATGAATATTGATGTGTTAGTCTGCAGTTATTTTAGAAAAGACCAGCATCCTTAGGCTTGAAGAACAAGTTTAGATTAGATTACTTTACAGTGTGGAAACAGGCCCTTCAGCCCAACAAGTCCACACCGACCCGCCGAAGCGCAACCCACCCATACCCCTAACCTAACACTACGGGCAATTTAGCAGGGCCAATTCACCTAACCTGCACATCTATGTGACTGTGGGAGGAAACCGGAGCACCTGGAGGAAACCCACGCAGACACGGGGAGAATGTGCAAACTCCACACAGTCAGTTGCCTGAGTCGGGAATTGAACCCAGGTCTCTGGTGCTGTGAGGCAGCAGTGCTAACCACTGTGCCACCGTGCCGCCCACAAAGTTCCTGCTTGTCATCCAGGAACCTCAGCTGCAAAACTCAAATAAAGACGGGATGGCAACTGAATTAGATGCAAAGCTCACCAAAGTCAAACAGCCTGCAAAGTTCATTGTTGAGGACCCTGCATGATCAATGGATATTTGACTGCAATTCTACATGCATCTGTCACTTACGCAGGCAGGTGGATGGTAATAATGCTATTAAACTAATAATCCAGAATCCCAGGTTAATGTTTCAAAGACTTAGGTTTGAATCCTACCACAGGAGATGGTAACATTTGAATTTAACAATCACTGTGGAAAATGAAAGCTAGCTTAATGGTGACTATGAAACCCCTTTCAATTGTTGTATAAACCTAGCTGGTTCACTAATGGCCTTTAGGGAAGGAGACGCACAGTCCTTATCCAATCTGGCTGACAGGTGACTCCAAACCCACAGCAGTATTATTGACTCCTAACTGTCATCCTGGCAATCAGGGATGGGCAATAAATCCTAATCTAGCCTATGAATGCCAGAAACCTGAATTCTGCCACCCTGTTGAATCTGGACAAGGTAGCAAGGGAGGGGAAAGATTTGTAAGAAAAATGGCATGAAACTATTCAGAGGCAAATGAGTTCATCACTTAAAAACCTATTTCTTACAGTCCATTAAATGTATGACTTCCAGTAAGATTGTTGTTTTGGAGAGAATGATTAATTTTTTTTGACGGGATTCTCTTAATGACATTATTAAAAGTCATTAAATTCATCATTTATTGTGGTGAGAGCTGCAGGATTCATGTTAATAGCCGGCTCCTCTTGTCTGTAACTCGAATCCTGAATGCTAATGTCAGCTGAATTCCCAATAATATGACCATTATCAGTCTAGTCATATTCCGTCACAGACTGTTTACCAGCTGTGCAGATCAGAAGATCTCAGCAGCTTTCTATCCTCAAAGGGACATGGATGACTGAATCAGAGAATGAAATTCTTTCCTTTGTTTTACCCACTGACATTAATAAGATCTTCTGGCTACATATCCTTACAAAAAAATCTAAACATGCAGAAGATTTATTTAATAATTAATATCAGGCCATCACTAATGCTTTCAGTTCAACCCTTTCCATCTGTTTTGTTATTTAGAAGCCCTCAATGCAGGGTGGGTCAGGGGGTAACAATGTAAAACTACTAAATATGAGAAAATGACTGCAAAGTTGAGAATTTAATTAGACAGTCTTAGCTCCTTGAGACAAGAACAAATGATGTAGAGGATGAAAAAAAGCCATGTTCTTACATAGATATATATGACATACAGAGAGAGAGAATTTTTGCCTCAAATGAAAAATCAGCTTGCTTTCATCCTGTGGACTTGGGCATGAGATTGATTGTTGAGTGAGGCTTGCAGACATCAATTCTCTGAAAATCAAATCCAAAAGGCATAGTCGTTTATCTTTTTCAAATCTTACATAAAGGGAGAAATGCCATTTTGTTTTCTCCCCTTTAGCTCAGGACAAAATAGCAACAATATGAAAAAGCAAGACATCTTCCTAAAATTCAATCTAAAGTTATACAATTTGAATCTGCAGTGCATTGTCTAAGTACTGGAGGGCTGTTTAGCATAGACTTTGCATTTGTTGATATGAAAATGAAATGATATGATGCCTCAAAGTATTCTGCCTGGATGTCAGTGGTGAGTCCCACAGGGCTCTGTTTTTGGGCATCGGCTGTTTGTAGTTTTCATAAATACTTGGATGAGGAGGTTGGGGGATGGGTAGGTATGTTTGTCGAAGACACAAAAATTAGAGGTGCTGTTGATAGTTTCGAGGGCTATTGCAGGCTGCAGCATGACATCGACCGTATACAGAGCTGGGCTGAGAAATGGCAGATGGAGTTCAACCTGGATAAATGCCAAGTGATGCACTTTGGAAGGTCAAACTTGAATGCTGATAATAGGATTAAAGACAGGATTCTTGGCAGTGTAGAGGAAGAGTGGGATCTTGTTGTTCAAATGCATAGATCCCTCAAAGTTGCCATCCAAGTGGATAGAATTGTTAATAAAGAAAATGGTGTTTTGGCTTTCATTAACAGTGGGATTGAGTTTAAGAGCTGTGAGGTTTTGCTGCAGTTCTGTAAAACCCTGGTGAGCCCACACTTGGAATAATGTGTCCAGTTCTGGTCGCCCTCTTATAGGAAAGATGTGAAGGCTTTGGAGAGGGTGCAAAGGAGATTTACCAGGATGGTGCCTGGGCTGGAGGGCTTGACTTACAAGGAGAGGTTGACTGAGCTCGGACTTTTCTCTCTGAAGAGAAAGAGGAAGAGAGGTGAACTAATTGAGGTGTACAAGGTAATGAGAGGCATGGATAGAATTGATAGCCAGAGACCTTTCCTCTGGGCAGGATTGACTGCCATGAGGGGACATAATTTTAAGGTGTTAGGAGGAAGGTATAGAGGAGATGTCAGAGGTAAGTTCTTTACGCAGAGTTGTGAACACATAGAAAGCATTGGCAGTGGTATTGGTGGAAGCAATGGGAAATTTAAGTGACTGCTGGACATGTACATGAACAGCAGTGAATTGAGGGATGCGTAGGTTATGTTATTTTGTTTTAGATTAGGATTAATCCTCAGCACAACATTGTGCGCTGAAGGGTCTGTTCTGTGCTGTACCTTTCTATGTTCTATGTTCTAAAAGACTTTAAAACTTGTTATAAAGTACAATGTGTTTGAATCTGAGTGGATTGTTATGAATTAACAATTCTCTGAAATAGAGGTGGAAGCTAAGGCTGGATTTTAGTGGCCAACACGATTGGATGAGAGAACCACAAAGTGAATTACTTTCCATTCCACTCTGGTAGATTGCAACCTATTGACCTCAATACGAGTGTCTCAGTTAATGGTTGCTTTCCCATTCTTTTAAGTTGAGTGGCCTGAAGGTCATCCACCAAGAGCAATAAAGGTGATTCTGTTGGAGGGACTTTTCTGATTGAAGATCTGAAACCTGAAGAACATTGAGTGGAAGAATTGCTTATCAAATGCTTATCAGATGGTGGAATTTACATTCAATAAAAATACTTGAAATTGAGAATCTACTGATCACCATGAAACTAATGTGGGCATTAGAAAAAACCATCTGACTCATTAATGTCCTTCAGGGAAGGAAATCTGCCATTCTCATCTGGTCTAGCCTCTGTGTGACCCCAAAGCTACAGATATGTGGTTGATTCTCAACTGCCCTCTGAAATGGTCTAGCAAGCCATTCAGTTTTGTCAATAGCTACAAAGTCTCATCAAAGAAATGAGACTCAACAGACTATCTGGCAATGACCTAGGCACCAGAAAAGACAACTTCAGAAATAGCCCTGTCCATCCTGCAAAGTCCTCCTTACTAACATCTGAGGGCTCGGGCCATAATTGGGAAAGCTGTTTCGCAGACTGGTCAAGCAACAGAGTGATATGGTCATACTCACCGAGTCAAGACAGTGTTCCAGACACCACCATCAACATTCATCAACATCCGTTCTCTCTCACTGTCAGGACAGACCCAGCAGATATGGTGGCACAGCAGTATAGAGATGGGAGGGAGACCCCTGGGAGTTCTCAACAATTACTTGAACCCCCATGAAGGCTTCAGGTTATCCATGAGCAAGGGAACATCCTACTGATTAATACACAACATCTTCCATCCTCGGCTGAAGAATCAGTACTCCTCCATGTTGAACAACACTTGGAGGAAGCACTGAGGATGGCAAGCATGCAAACTGTATTCTGGGTGGGAGATTTCAATGTTCACTACCCAAGAGTGGCTTGGCAGCAGCAATACTAATCAGGTTGTTCAGGTCCTACAATTTATAGCTGCTGGATTGGTTCTGTGATGGGTGGTGAGGGAACTGACAAGAGGGAAAAACATATTTGCCTCATACTTATCAATCTGCCAGCTGCAGATGCATCTGTCCACAACTTTATTGGTAAGAGTAACCATTGCATAGTCTTGTGGAGATGAAGACCTGCCTTTACATGGAGAATAGCCTCCAGCGCGTTGTGTGGCACTATCACTGTGCTAAGTGGGACAGACTTTGAACAGATCTAGCAGCTCAAGACTGGGTATCCATGAGATGCTGTGGTCCATCAAAAGCAGCAGAATTGTACTGCAACACAATCTGTAACCTCATGGCCTGGCATATCCTGCACTCAACCACTATCATCAAGCCAAGAGATTAACCCTGATTCAATGGAGGACATGTCAGGAGTAGCACCTAAAAATGGAGTGTCAACCTTATGATGCAATAAAACAGGACTACTTGTTTGCAAAACAGTATAAAGAACAACTGATAAGCACACCTAAGTGATCCCACAACTAACAGATCAGATATAAGCTCTGCAGTCCTGCCACATCGAGTCATGAATGGTGGTGGACAGTCAAACAACTGACTAGAGGAAGATTCTCCATAAATATCCCCATTATCAATGATGGAAGAGCCCAATACATCAGTACAATAAATAAAGCTGAAGCATTCACAGCAATCTTCAGCCAGAAGTGCTGAGTGAATAATTAATCACATCGTCCTCCAGTGGTCCCCCAGCATCACAGATACCGGTCTTTAAATAATTGGATTTGCTCCATGTGATATGAAGAAATTGTTGGAGGCACTGGCTATTGGAAAGACGATGGGCTCTGAAAAGATTCCAACAATAATACTTAAGACTTCGGCTCCAGAATAAAACTTTAAGTTATCTCAAGAAGGTGACTTACAAGAAATTCTGGGATTTGCATATTAATGATACCTGCAACTCGTTTCGAAAAGATGAAAGATTTAACAATCCAGGTTTGTTCAATATATCATTTCAGTGGCAGGACACTGTAGTGTTTTTCTATAAATTCTGTGTCTAATGATCTTATACACAAAACCACCTGATGAAGGAGCAATGCTCTGAAAGCCAGTGCTTCCAAATAAACCTGTTGCACTAAAACATGGTGTTGTGAGATTTTTAACTTTGTCCAGGTTTGAGTGGATTGGCCATGCTAAGTTACCCATGGTGGCCAGGGATGTGCGGGATAGGGTGGATTGGCCATGCTAGGTTGCCCGTAGGGTCCAGGGATGTGAGGTTATGGTGGATTGGCCATGCTAAATTACCCATAGTATCCAGGGATGTACAGGCTAAGGTGGATTGGTCATGCTAAATTGTCCTGTAGTGCCTAAGGATGCACAGGTTGGGGTGGATTGGCCATGCTAAATTACCCATAGTGCCCAGGAATGTGCAGGTAAGGTTTATTAGTCAGGGGGTAAATTTAGAGCAGAGAGGTATGGGTATGGTTGGGTTACCCTTCGGAGGGTCAGTGTGGATTTATTGGGCTGAGTGACCTGCTTGCACATGGTGGGGATTCTCTGAAAAGAAGAGATTTTTGCGAAATGTGCAGGGCAGCGCAGGCACAGTGCGGGCCAGCCCATCAGCCATCCAGAACAGGCACACTGTGGGGGATCGCTGTCAGGTTCACACCGCCCCCTTCACCTCACCCCCTTGTTCTTCCCCCTGGATCCATTGATGATGTCACAATGCTGAAACGTCCTTGTCAGTTTCAGAGTGAAACTCCCTCCCTCTGGACATCTCTTCATCCTGGGAGGGACAGAGAGAGGGGAGGGGGAAATTTGCTCATTTGTAGCAACTCGGGTGAATCTAGGGAGGGGGGGAAGTCTGTTCACTTGTAGCAATTGGTGTGAATCCTGGGAGGGAGCAGACGCTGCAAACTCAGTTATACGTCTTAATTACCCTGATGAGGAGAGATTGAAGGATAGAGTAGGGCTGTATTCCCTGCATGCCAGAAGTGAAGGATGATCTTATAGACTTTTATAAATTATGAGGGGCATGGATAGGGTCAACAGACATGGTCTTTTCCTTGCGATGGGGGAGTACAGAACTAAAGGGTAATAGGTTTAGGGTGGGGGCGGTGTGGGGGTAGGGGAATGATTTACAAGAGACCTAAGGGGCAACATTTTCACGAAGAGGGAGGTGCATGTATGGAATGAACTACCAGAGGAAATGGTGGAGGCTAATACAATTGCAACACTTAAAAGGCATCTGGATGGGTATATGAATGGGAAGGGTTCAGAGAGATGTGGGCCAAGTGTTGGCAAATGGGACTAGATTAATTTAGGTTATCTGGTTAGCTCGGAAAGGTTTGACCGAAGTGTTTGTTTCTGTGCTGTATATCTCTGACTCATGGCTTTCCAGATTTGGGGAACTTGAGATTATTCTCATTACAGAGAAGAAGGTTGAGAGGTGACTTAATTGAGACATACAAGATAATCAGACAGTGAGATAGTGAGAGCCTTTTTCCGAGGATGGGTGATGGATAGCATGAGGGCTCATAGTTTTAAATTTAGGGGTGATAGATATAGGACAGATGTCAGAGGTAGTTTCTTTACTCAGAGAGCAGTAGGGGCATGGAACGCACTACCTGCAACAGTTGTAGAATTGCCAACTTTATGCGCATTTAATTGGTCATTGGATAGGTATGTGGGCGAGAGTGGAATAGTGTAGGATAGATGGGCTTCAGATTGGTTTCACAGGGTGGCGCAACATCGAGAGCCGAAGGGCCTGTACTGCGCTGTAATGTTCTATATTCTACATTCTATGTTCTTGTCAGGGAGTTCCAATACAGTTACAACACTGGAATCTGCACAACAATTTCCCAGGTATGTCCTGTACGCAAAAACAGGTCAAATCCAACCTGGCCAATTACCGCCCTATCAGTCCACTCTTGATCATCAGTCAAGTGGTGGAAGGTGTCATCAAAAAAGCTGTCAAGCAGCACCTACTCAGTGGTACCCAGTTTGGGTTCAGCCAGGGCCACTCAGCTCTTGACCTCATTTCTGCCTTGATTCACACATAGACAAAATAGCCAAATTGCAGAGGTAAGGTGAGAGTGACAGCCCTTGAAATCAAGGCCACACTCAACTAAGTGTGGTATCAAGGATCCCTAGCAAATCTAGAATCAGTGGGTATGAGAGGGCAAACTCTCCACAGATTACAGTCATACCTGACACATAGGAAGATACTGTGGTTGTTGGAGGTCAGTCGTCTCCGCTCCAGGACATCTCTGCAGGAGTTCCTCCACCCAACCATCATCAGCTGTTTCATCAATGACTTTCCCTCCATCATAATGTCAGAAGTTGGAATGTTTGCTGAAGATTGCACAATGTTCAGCACCATTTGCAACTCTTCAGACACTGAAGCAATCCATGTTCAAATGTAATATGATCTGTAAAATTTCCAGGCTTGAGCTAGCAAATAATGTGTACCACATAAGTGTCAGGTAACAGCCATCTTCAAGATGGGACAATCTGATCACTGTCCCTTGACATTCAATGGTGTCACCGACACTGAGACTTCCACTATCAACATCCTTGAGGTCACCATTGACTTGGGTCTCAACTCAGCTGGACTCACCATATACTGTGGGTACAATAGCAGGCCAGAGGCTAAGAATCCTGTGGTGAGTAACTAACCAAAGACTGGCCATCATCCACAAAGCACAAGTCAGGACTGTGATGAAATACTTCCCTCTGGCCTAGATGACTGCAGTTCCAACAATGCTCAAGAAATTTGACACTATCCAGGACATACAGCCTGCTTAACTGGCACCATATCCACAAGTGTGCTTAGTCACAGCAGTGTGTGCTATCTATTGCAGAAATTCACTGGAGATTCTTCGACAATGCTTTGCAAATCCACAATCACTTCCATCTAGAAGAACAAAGACAGCAGATGTATGGGAACAGTATCACCTGCATGTCACCCTCCAAACCACTCACCATCCTGACTTTGAAATATATCACTGTTCCTCAGTGTCACTGAGTCAAAATCCTGAAATTGCCTCCCTAAGTGCATTGTGGGTGAACCCATAGCACATGGACTGTGATGATTCAAGAAGGCAACTCACTCACCAATTTCTGATGGGCAGCCAAGATCAGGCAATAAATGCTGGCCAGCCTGTGTTACCCAGAGTCCAAAAACAAATTAAAAAACTCAGTTCCTTTGAATGATGTTCACAAGGAAGTTCTTCCTTCATTGCTTCGGATGATGTTACTACACTGAAGAACACCCTCATGTTCTTACCCAGCACAATACACTCACTTCCACAAATGCCCATCATCCATCCCATAACCTTGGTCCATCTTCCAGTTGTCTGAGCTGAGATTCCAAGGAGTCATCCATTTTTTCTAGATGGTACTAGCATGAAACCACAGACATGATCTGCTTGGAAACATGGTGTGCAGATGCTAAAGTAGAGATTTCAGATGGCTTAGGGAATCCCTTATGGACTCAGACCTGTAAGCCTCTCTCTTGGTTCATCCCGGAGATCGCATGCTTTGGAAGTCTGAAATAAAAAAACCTCTTACAGACAGATTAGTTTAATTTTAGTCATCCCCTTTATTTACCAATAGCATCACTGTTACAACATAACACTGATACCTATAATCTAAACTAACTCGGTTCTAGTAACCTAGGAGAGTAGGCTACCAGCTCTTCAAGTGCCCCAGCAGGTTACTCCGATGTGGCTTCCTTTATAGAAAAGTTCACAAAAACATTGCATGTTCTTAAGTATACAGATAACAGCAAAAGGCAATCATTCATAAGGAGAAGACGTTAATTGACAGGTCCGTGTACACTTTACTAATCACTCCTACAGGCCCTCAGGTGGGAAGAAACATACCCAGCTGAGTTAGACACCCGCTCGCGAGACAAACTCCTATCTAAAGAGGTTCCGGTCTGAGCTAATTGGAAAGTTTTTTAGGTATCCTTGCACAGCTCACGAGTCAGATACAATTGTTTTACAAAATAGCTTCTTAGCAAGGAGGGCAAATTTTTGACCATAAAACGGCTTCCTGACACAATGTGCCAGAATCTCTACAATGTTAGGCCTAGAATATTTTCTAAGCTAGGAGCAGACTCCTGCTTTTTAAGCACTGAATCATTCTGTACCTGAGGCCGAGATGTTACCATTTAAACTGATTCATTAGTCTTTGAATTAAACATGCTTTCTTTTTAGGGTTGTGATTAAAATTTAAATAAGACATTAGGTCTGATTGGTTAGAATTGACAGTGGGGCAGTCTGTAAGGTCTGTAGAATGGTCTGCAAAAACGACAAGTAAGTTAAAGCTTCAATATTACCCTTCACAGAGTTTGTATTTAATAACCAGTAATGCTACTCAATATCATCATAAAGTCTCAAAAATGCAATTAAGTTCAATCTATAGCAGGTAAGCATGAAGAGCTAATTTTCTACTGGCTTCAACAGCCTCAGCATTAAAATTGTCTCTCTCTATCTAGTGTCCTTCTGAACTCTCAAGCCAGGGGCTTGAAAGGCAAGGATGTTTTTCTCTTTGTGTTTGCCCCACTTTCAAGGGGTAATAAGAATTCATTATAATTGAAAGACCTGACCATCAATTACAAGGCTTTTGATAGTACCGAGTTTTGATTCAGGGTCAGAATCAAAAACTGTCATTAATTTCACAAGGGAATGGCTGTGAATGTTATCACTTAGTGTCCTGTTTACATAGATTCACTGATGCTAAGGCAAATGTTCTTAACTGCCTTAGGGCATCCTGTTATCACTTGGTGAGCACAGATATTTTTATCTTCTGCATTCCTTGAGTTCTGCCCTTTTTCTGAGACTTCCTGCCTGTCTATTTTCAAGTGTGTAGCAAATGCGTTCCATAATCCAGCATTACAGTTAGTCTGAATGTTTAAAGACAAGGTTTATGGCAATAAACCTTCTTGCAGGGGCAATCCTTTGTCCCTCTATGGTCTCAGAGGAAGAAAGTGTTGAATTGTAGATATTCTGAAAATTTCTTACCTCCATCTCTTGACAGAATATATTGTCACTGCTCATCTGTCATCTGCACAGCATTCCATGGAAGATGAGTGACTGTGGCTCTTCTACACCTACACCTTTGCTTGAGGGTACTTCGTGTTGGCTTTTAATTCACATCTGCTGGAGGTTGATCTGACCCTGAGTTTCCAGACACATGTATTTCTCATCCATAGTTACTTGATGAAGGAGCAGCACTCTGAAAGCTAATACTTCCAAATAAACCTGTTGGACTATAACCTGGTATTGTGTGATGTTTAACTTTGTCCAACACTGGCACCTCCAGATCATGTCATCCATTCATGTGAGTGCTCTTAGTACAACTACGGTGGAAATGAGCAGAGCTGTTGTGGTATTGGGAATGGTTCCAATGAACCAGATGTGGACAACATCAGAAACAAAGTTGCTCCTCGGTAACTCCATTTTTAATTCCACTGTACATTTATTATTGGGATGACGATGGAGGGTAACAGCAGTCACAGAGTGAGTCACAGATTCAGCCTCTCATTAATGTTTGGCAAACTTCTCATTTCTCTTCTTGGTTGCCCTCCCCTTAACCCCTTGGCATTGACTTTCTCAAGTTTCCTACTAATCCTTTATTTAACTCCGCTTTACCCCCTATGATCCAGACAGACAACACCATCTTGTCAGACATCGCAGTGCACTGCCCCACCATGAAATGACAATGGTAGCCACCATCATTGACCATTCCCCTTGTTCTATCACCTCCCACCCTTTTATTTTGACTTTTCCCCTTCACAATCATTATCCCCTCTGCAATCCGGCTTTAAATAGCAGTTTCACCAGATAGCCTCCTTTTGACTTTCAGTAGACACATCCCATGGACTGACCATGATCTACCCAATGATCAACTTCAAGAGACAGCTCCGACTCATGAATAAACAGATTCTTGATTGCAAGCTGTGCTACTTCCAGAATTACTGAGTGGGAGTCAGTATTCTGTAGATCCAGATTTTACCAGCTGGATCTACAGAACTGATCAAGGCACACTCACCAGACTGTAGAGGCCCCTGATCCTGGACACCACAAATAGCCAACTGACTGTGTCCAAAACCCTGGATGGATTTCAGATGTTACCTTTGATATGCTGTGCCAGGACTCCTTGACTAAAGGCTGTTTCCCTTATCCTAACTGAGGATGAATCCTCTAGACTTTGAGACCTCTTGCTTGAGGTTGAACCATTGAAAAGGGTGGCACTGGAAAAGCATAGAAGATAGGGCAGCATCAGAAGAGCAGAAGAGTTGATGTTTCAGGCATACGTCCTTCACCAGGATGCCGTCTGACCTGCTTTTCCTGTGCCCCCCTTTTCGACTCTGACTCTCCAGTATCTGTAATCCTCACTTCCTCCTAGTGCCTGAAGGCATCTATAGTGTGGTTGTTATGTTTGTTGCTGCCACACAATACAGGTGGAACATTGATGTATCATAGTGCTTTATGTTATCATTGAATAAGGCCTGAAGTGATGCCCTGACATCCAATGGAACAAGGAAACATGCAATGGATATAATAATTAAGGACAGTTGGGTTGGAATTGGTAGAATAAATATAGGGAGCTTGTATCCATATGGGGTTTTATGGAATGTGGCTAACTAAAATTCAACTCACAGTAGCAGCGTGGACTTGAACTCTGTTTAAATACAGTTATCTTTGAGTAAATAACACTGTAGGGCAACATGTCCACTCCTTTGACTGACCTTTGCTGACAACCATGACAAGATGTCTGGCTTTATGTTTGTGCTAAATAGCAAGGCAAAACAGAAATACTATGAGCCATTAAGTTCTGAATGAAGTGCAAAAAAGCAGAGCAAGGCAGAGATACCATGAGTATCCAATTTTGCAACAGATGACTGAATGCAAAAAAAAGCAAACATGGAGGCCTGAGATGTACCCTGATCCAATCAATGCTGTTCCCTGTGTACAAAGTGTTCTGGCAGCCGCATTGTAATGAAAGGTACTGTTGCCCGTTCAATGTGCAGCATTGAATGGAAAACTGTATTGTAAGTGAATCAGAGATGTGCCATGATGATGTAGGTGAGGCTGGTATGTGTCCAATGCCAACCTAAATAAAGAGGGATATGGGACCTGATGCATTAGGTACTGATGTTCAAGATGGAGACCCAGAGGAGCAAGCAATGAGCTGGATGTGCCAGGCACCTGGTCTGACTCTAATGTTGGGAATTGTCACTGTCTAGTTTCTCTCCCATGCAAGGGAGCATAGAAAATGCAAATCAATGGGTAGATGTTAGCTACTAGTGACATGCAAATGCTACAAATGCTACTCACTAGCCAGATTCTCATCTCACTTTTCAAGGCTTGGTTGCAGATGTCAAAATAGCGAATCAAGACTGTTGCACAATCAATTCATCAAGATCAATGAAGTCATTGAACAACAACGTTTAAATTTAAAGCAGACAGATTAAAACCCACCAATTTTTGTGCTCTTGAGCAATATTTATGGTAGCTTCCTCCATGTTTCAGCTCCAGTTTTATTTCTGACCAATTAACACAAACTATGTCTAACATGAACTGTATTGTACCAATCCCTTTAATTGTTTATGAACAAGCCAAAAGAGAACAGCACAAGGTCACTCTGTTAAAGTGCATTGCATTGTCATTTTATGCCAGTCTCAAAGAGCAAAAACAGAAAGTGCTGGAGAAACACAGCAGGTCTGGCTGTATCCGTCAGTAGAAGAACAGGGTTAGCATTTCCAGGCTAATGTTGAAAGGTTGAAACATTAATTTGAAACAGTAACTCTGTTCTTCTCATGACCGATGCTGCCATACCTGCTATGTTCTTTCGGCACTTTCTGTTTTTGTTCCAGTTTTCTGGCATTTTCAGCTTTTTGTTTTTATTTTTACCCATCTCAAAGACTTTTCTGGCAGCTGTTTTTGACTGTTGCATCTCCAAAGTTGTTGTAAGTCAATGCATACTAATGAGCTTGTACCTTGTAAATGCAGAGAGAGTTTCTTTACTTTGGACCCATTGCTGTAATTTACAATATTTTCTTGAGAATAAAACAAAATTGCCCACCCTGTACCAGACTAATCCTCAAGAGTAAAGCCTTTGTTTTAAAGAAACAGCAAATTCATGAGACCATAATGACTGTAAGGCCATAAGAAATAGGAACAGGAGTAGGCCATTCGGCCCTTTGAGCTTGCTCAGCCATTCAATAAGATTGTGGCTGATCTGACATTCCTCACGTCCACTTTCCTGCCCATTCCCTATAACCTCACTAATCAAGAATCTATCTAACTTAGCTTTAATGTATTAACTGACCAGACAGCTCGGACTAGATTAATTGTGAGAACTAGGAGGCATGTACAAGTTGGGCTGAAGGGCCTATTTCAATGCAGTTGGAGAAATGTTTCCTGTGGCGAAGTTTTGTCAACAGCTTTCACTCTTTCAATGGATTGTCTGTAACTATTGTGCAATAAACATTATGGATGTAACAGAAGTTAGAGGGGTGATTTTAAATGAGAGCAGATCTAGACATCTAATTATATTTTGGCACTTTCCCTCTGTTTTTCCTTGTTGCCATATGTTGATTATTGAGGTCTGGCAGATGTACAGAAATACATGGCAGAATTGCTACTTTATCTAGAATGTATTAAACAACAAAGTACTGGCAGGTCTTAAAGTAGTTTTGCGATTTGCCCTCTGAAAGCTAACCAACAGATGCATTTTCAAAATGCCAAATGTACGACATCCGCAGACTTGGGTGAGTGCCTGATATTCAACCCATATGTTCTGTTTGTGGATTTGACGTTTGTGCTGAGCTACAGCTTCTGTTACTTGAGAAACCCTAAGGAATGTTAGGTTCTCGCCTATGCAGCTATCGTTAAATCAACAATCGTCAGGTTTTCAGAAAAAAATGCTGTCTTGCTGTGATTTAGAGGGCATGAAATTCATGTGCCTCCATTCTTTGTTGTAATTCTGTAATTGGAATGACACAAAATTCAACTTCCCACCTTGAGTGACATTTAAATGACCACGGTGATGGGTAGCCCATGGCAATGCCACCATGACTATTTCTGGGAGCCCCATTGGACTTAAATCCCAATCTAGCCATCTCTGGCTACTATCAGGGCTCCTGGCTTCAGCTGGTGGACAGTTTCCATGGGAAGACCTCCTGCAGGGCAAATGTGTTGCTTCTGAAAGCTGCCAGCCATTCACCTGAAGTACTGGCAACTACCAATACCTCAGCAGATCTAAGGATGAGGATTGTCACCCAACTCCGGAATGCAAGTATGTGGAGTATAATTGTGAGGTCCAAACAAGGAAGCCCCAGCAATGAGAGAGGTCTCAGTGTACAGGGCGTGACGTCCTGCTATTCTCTCGGTATCTACCACTGCCCAGGAGGGAGGGATTACTACTTTAGCAGGGCATAGCCATTCTCGTTCATTGTCTGTGCAGCATGCAGCTCACCCCGTCCCCATTGTTGATTGCATACCAGTATTGGGGGCATGAGGATCTTATATAGCCACCTAAGAGCCGCAGTTGACATCTAGTTTGGAACGTAATTCTTGACCTTTTACCTCCCCAGAATTAATTGGAGTGAGTTAGGAAAGTGATGAACTCTGTGTCCCAAGCCTTCCTATGCCATTATGCTGTCTTCAGTCCCAGTTGTCAACTCAGTACCTGGGTAGATGTGGATAGAGCATTTAATTCCTCCTCTCATGTGTGCAATTCTAACACAGCCATGAGTGCCTCCAGTTCCGCCAGTCTCCAGTTCAGTCTGACTATTCCTGGTATGTTCTCGAGGGATGAGTAGCATTCTCAAGAAACGCTTCATGGAGACTTGCCTTCTTACAAGCACTATCTTAGAAAATTTAACAATGCACTGCCACTTGCTGGTTAATTGCTTTCCACATCCCAATGCTAATTATATATTTATTGTATTTCATTCTTTGCAGTTCATGAGTATTAGTTGGGAAATTAAAAAATGGTCCTACAAATAAGGAACAGAAAAAAACTATGCTGCTCGTATTCGGAAGTTCATGTTTATACTGTTCATCTCTGTAAACAAAAGCTTGTAATGTTAAAGGTTAGATTCCAGTTTTAACCTTCAATGTCTGTCTTTGTAGATTAGAACACTCAATGAGAGATAATGGAAGGAGAGGGCATCGAGACGAAGTGACATGATCCTAGACTTACCAGATCATTGAGGGGTACAGCCAAGATGGAAGCCATGCTTCTGGTGAGGGTGGGGGCATGTGCAGAAAATATTGAGATTAACCTGTGAATGGAGTAGGAGCAGGTAGCTGGTGTTGTGAATGGCCACTGTGTGACATTGGTACCTTGTGCAACACTACCACAAAAAGACTGAGTGACCTCTCCTGTGTGGTCAGAATTCTGGTGTAATAGAATACATAATTGATGACTGTAGTAATTGTAATGAGGTCAGTCAGGTGGACCACATAAAGCACGAATTCCCTGATTAGGACTGTTAACCTGGTCCAATCAGGAAGTGTCAGATGTCCTGTCCACTCTGACAGCTCGCTCTGAGGAAACTGGATCAATGTCAAGGACTTTCCATGAATAAATAAAAGCTGACTTGGTGACAGAATAGAAAACTCTTTGGAGATGTTCTAATGATGACAGAACCACTTACTCTGACATCAGCTGAAGAAAGCAATGCAGAGATGTAAGAAGCCATGTGTAAGGAGAGAGGTCTTAGAGATGACACTAGAGAACTGCATTCAGAAACCTCAAGTACAGATGTAAAATAAAAAAAGGTGCAGCACAGAAGAGAATCAGACAGCCTTATCTAGGATAAGGATAATCTTCGGGATGTAAGAAACCTAGAGGTCACCCAGTAAAGCCAACAGCCTCTAAGGATAAAAGTGTAGATGCTAATAGAGATACTAAGAAGTGTCTAACTATGCTAGCAGTGATATTTGCATGAAACATAAGATAAATCACAAATGAGTGACTATATCTGCACATTATATCTTTCATTCACCAGACCACACATTCCTCATTCAGCTTAATCCACCACATTCCCGTGACTTACCCAGTATAATGCAATGACACTCAGGACTCATCCCTAACAGTCTCATTAAAGCTATACATTTTACAATCATGGAGGTCACGCACATGCCTCTCCTGGCATCAACAAATCATTATACTGCCATATTTGGCATATCATCCAAGCACTGATTCAGTCACTGAAAATCTCTTCTGCAGGAGAGGGTGGCTCAAACAAACAGTCGAGGCAGTCCATGGATAGAAAGCCACCAAGGGTACATTCATTTAGTATAACTCTCTCATTCTCTATGCTTCCCCTGTGCCTGATGAAAATTGAAGCATTATGGCAAACTATTCCATTATTTCTACTTGCACCTCCTTTAGCAACCTGTATGGAAGTGATCTGGACCAAAGGTATTATCCATTCTAAACTTTCCAGTACATAGTTCCAATAATTATTTCTGTCTCATGCATTGCCTCTACCACCTTTACTTCCACCAAGGTATTATCAGCATCCACTTAGTCAAACCAATACAAATCTCTCGTTAAATATTCTAGCCTTGGCTCGTGCCTCTAAGCAAATTTCATCCTCTTTGTCCCCAAAATGTCTCACCCCATAGTATCTGCTTACTATTTTAATGCTGGTAGCAAATTTTATGATTTAAATTTGATTTCCCTTTTATATTAAATGTTATTTTAATCATCTTTTTTCTCTGTCCTGGTTGTATTTCCTTTACAATCCTTCGACTAACACACTGGGTAGGTCTAATAGACAATAGACAATAGACAATAGATGCAGGAGTAGGCCATTCAGCCCTTCGAGCCTGCACCGCCATTCAATATGATCATGGCTGATCATTCCTAATCAGTATCCTGTTCCAGCCTTATCTCCATACCCCTTGACTCCACTATCTTTAAGAGCTCTATCCAATTCTTTCTTAAATGAATCCAGAGACTGGGCCTCCACTGCCCTCTGGGGCAGAGCATTCCACACAGCCACCACTCTCTGGGTGAAGTAGTTTCTCCTCATCTCTGTCCTAAATGGTCTACCCCGTATTTTTAAGTTGTGTCCTCTGGTTCGGCACTCCCCCATCAACGGAAATATGTTCCCTCCTGCCAGAGTGTCCAATCCTTTCATAATCCTATACGTTTCAATCAGATCCCCTCTCAGTCTTCTAAACTCAAGGGTATACAAGCCCAGTCGCTTCAGTCTTTCCGTGTAAGGCAATCCTGCCATTCCAGGAATTGACCTCGTGAACCTACGCTGCACTCCCTCAATAGCCAGAATGTCTTTCCTCAAATTTGGAGACCAGAACTGTACACAGTACTCCAGGTGTGGTCTCACCGGGGCCCTGTACAGCTGCAGAAGCACCTCTTTGCTTCTATACTCAATCCCTCTTGTTATGAAGGCCAGCATGCTATTAGCCTTCTTCACGACCTGCTGTACCTGCATGCTCGCCTTCATTGACTGGTGGACAAGAACACCCAGATCTCTCTGAACAGCCCCTTTACCTAATTTGATACCATTGAGGTAGTAATCTGCCTTCCTGTTCTTGCCACCAAAGTGGATAACCAGACATTTATCCACATTAAACTGCATCTGCCATGCATCTGCCCACTCACCTAACTTGTCCAGGTCACCCTGTAATCCCCTAACATCCTCATCACATTTCACCCTACCACCTAGCTTTGTGTCATCAGCAAATTTGATAATGTTATTGCTGATACCATCTTCTATATCATTTACATATATTGTAAAAAGCTGCGGTCCCAGCACGGATCCCTGCGGTACCCCACTGGTCACTGCCTGCCATTCCGAAATGGAGCCGTTAATCACTACCCTTTGTTTCCTATTATCTTTCTTCTGCCTCCCAATTAATATTACAACATTGGCCTTGGCTGGGTATTTCTCTTCCTGGATGGTTGAGTTGAGGTATAAACTGCACTCATCCTTTCTGAACATGTGCTCTTTGCAGCAGTTGTCAGCATGTATCACTGTTTTTCTGAAGCATGCAATTGTATTCGGTTTTTATGTTCCCAAAACACATCAAGACAAACTACTTTCTGAAGTATTATTTGAGGTAAATTTCTCAATTCACCCTTCCTTATGATTAGAAAATGCTCAATTTTATCTTTAAAACAACAAAATGATCAACAGTAACTATTGTTTTTGTTGATATGTAGTTAAAATATTGCAGATCAGGAAAGTCTTTTAATTCCTTTGTTAAAAGGTTAAAGATAAATTCAATTTTATTCTGACAAATGATTCAGACTTTTCAAAATAGGAAAAAGAACATAGAAAGTTACAGCGCAGTACAGGCCCTTCGGCCCTCGATGTTAGTTTTGGATTTTGCATGACTGAGTGCCATTGTGTCGGTCGTGGTCTTTGTTGTTTTAATTGTGATTCCAAATTTTGTTAAAAGTTTAACTGCAGTAGTCAACAGGCTTGACCCTGACAGTGCCACCAGACTTCAGGAGAGTTTAGATTCTACTGAAGTCCGTTCCTAAATTAAACATTGATAATGTAGAATTTGTGCTTTACCAAGTCTATTGCCAGAAGTATCATGAGGGGTATAGATAAAGTAAATAGCAAAGATCTTTTCCCTATGGTGAAGGGATTCAAAATTAGAGGGCATATTTTTAAGGTGAGAGGAAAAAGATTTAGAATACACCTGAGGGAAAACTTTTTTTTGTATGTGGAATGAACTGCTAAAGGAAGAAGTGGATGCAGGTACAGTTATAATACTTGAAAGACATTTCGGGAAGTCCATGAATACAAAAGGTTTAGAGGGATATGGGCCAAAGACAGACAAATGGGACTAGGTTAGTCTGGGAGACTTGGTCAGCATGGATGAGTTGGACTGAAGGGTCTGTTTCTGTGCTGTATGACTCAATGACGCTATGACTCTATGAGATGCATAGATCTAATAATGTTAAGAAAGTGGTGGAATCTTGGGAATAAGTGAAGCAACTGTGATTTAGTTTATAAGCAGCACTGTGTTAGCTAACAATGTACAGACACCTGCTAAACTATGTTTGAGGCACTTAAAAAACAATAACTTGATCATTGACATTCAGTTTGAGTTCTGTCAGAATCACTTGGCTCCTGACTTCATTACAGACTTGATCCAAACAGGTGAGAGTTACTGCTCTTGACAACACGATTATGTTTGATTGAGCATGGCATCAAGGAGCTGTGGAAAAACTGGACTCAATAGGAATCAGGGGAAAGCTGTCTGCTGGTTGGAGTCGAGGCTAGCATGAAGGAAGATGGTTGTGGCTGTTTTAGGTCAATCACCTCAGCTACAGGACATCACAACATTAGTTCCTCAAGGTAATGTCAGGCTTATCTATTCTCAGAAACTTCATCAGTCAGCTGCCTTCGATCAGAAGTGTGGATGTACCCAACTGCACAATGTTAAGCACCATTCATGATTGCTCACACACTAAGGCAATGCATGTCCGTAAGTGGCAAGACCTCGACATCAGTATCTTGAATACAGAATATTACTCACATTTCCCTATCCTCTAGAGGAAAGCATTGAACTGTATAACAAAAAATAAAATTGGATCCAAACTACATGGGATTTGATTGTGTAATTTTGAACTGTCACTCACAGTTGACTGTTTTGGAGTAGGTTGAGAGCACAGGATTGGGAGGCTTTTCCTACCCTGACTAGCTGGTTTGACATCGGAACAATAAAAGCAACACAATGCTGCAAAAAGACCAGTTAACGATGCATCACCATCAGTAAATGAGGCAATTTTTTGAATAGGCTAGTTCATCAACTTAATCAGCACCCATCTTATCAGCTTAGCCTTTCACACCTTCTAGCATTATTATAGTATGGAGTTTTTACATGATGCAGTGCAGCAAGTTTCTTTGATAGTACCTTGCAAAAACAACACCTCTATTAACTCAAAGATCAATGGTAGCAGGTCCACAGGGTCACTGTCACCTGTAACTATTCTTGCAAAGTGATACACCATCCTGACTTGGTCATATGTTGCTATTCACTGGAATCAAAGTTTTAGATTTTTGTAACAATCAGCATGCACTTCATCTCCCATACAAGACTTTTACAAGAGCAAAGACACATCAACTCCTTTTCTGGGGGTGCTAGGATTAGGAAAAAGTGTTAGTTTTGCTAGTAAAGCTAGCCATCTTAAAGATACAGCATGCAATAACTGGAGATAGCATATCATGTGGTGGCATGCACAAGTCAATTGTTTTCATCTGTAGGTTCCCACCAATAATACCACTTAATTTATGATTTGGTGAACTGAGCATAAATTAGATATCATAACATGTAAAATCTGTCATAAACATGCACTTTAGAATGTACTTTTAATTTAAATGCTTCTGCTTTAAAAATGTTCTTCTAGATACTTATGAGTGTTTACTTGGGTGCACTGTGATTAGTATAAAAATATGTCATTTATGAGAAAATGTAAATATTTAAAATGATTGCCTGGTCTACCACACACAAGTAACCTAACTGTAAGAATTTAAATTATTTTACAAAAGAACTATATGGTATCATTTACTAATATATTCAAGTACAGTAAATAATAAACCAATGTAAGTAATATATTGGAAATAGCATTTTTAAAAGCATTTAAAACATGCATACTCATGTCCTGGGCTTACAAAGATCTACTTTTTTAGAACCTTCTCGAAACACATCCAAACTGACAGAATTAGTAAAGTCTAGCAATAACGATGGATTCAATTTAACTGATCTGTCCAGATTTGTAGGCAGGGAAATCTTCAAATATGATTTTATTGTGCAAAAAAGAAAGCTGAAAAGAATTGTAGAAACTTGTTTTATGTTGCACATAATTTCAGCTGGAAATGTTGCAACCGTTTGTTTGATTTCAGGAAACTAGCACTGAAAAACTTAACACCAAAGAGTGGAAGCCCTGTGACTTTAGCTTCTATCTGTCTGTGTCTTACAGAATAAAATTGAATGTAGATAAATGCAGTCCAAAATGTTTAACTGAACATTAATTTCTCAAAATCAGTTTATTTTAAAATGCCTAGTAACTAATAAATTGATTTTTGTTTACTTAGCAGTTACTGAGCTTCACTAATCTAAATAAAGGTGCAATCATATGTAAATTTGTGAATTATAAAAGTGGATTGTTTTATAACTGATTTCTTAATGCTAAAGGCAGAGGTGTTTATAACTTTGCATAACTTAAAATAAGAGCCTTGGTATGCAGTTTGTGAGAATCATTAAAGACACATTACATGTTATATAGTGTCTAGACATTAAGCAAAATCTGCTCATCTCAACTGAAGTAAGTCTAAAACTTGGACTAGCAACCCATAAAGTGCTAGAAGAGATATGCAGTGTTTTGAAGGTCAATAAGCCATTTGAATGTTGAACAGATCCGAGCAGATTAGAATAACATTTTATCTGCCTTAGATGTCTTTTGGTGGATATCTTGAAGTAGATCAACTCAATACCTGCCAAGGATAGTTCTAGCTACCTTCAACCACAGCCTGAAAGATAGGAGAGAGGAGTTAGAACAAAAGGATATAATCAAGAAAGTATCAACTCCTATTGACTGGTTTAGCAGCACAGTAGCAGTGAAAATGTCTGGAAAGCTGAGGGTTTGTGTGGATCTGAAGGATCTCAATCAATCTGAAGATATTGTTCCAGAGATATAGAGGAAAGGATAGCAAAGATGATTCTCGATAGGAGTGAGAGAGACAGGGTAGTTGTCATGGGGGACTTCAACTTTTCAAATATTGACTGGGAACACTATAGTACGAGTACTATAGATGGGTCAGTTTTTGTCTAGTGTGTGCAGGAGGGCTTCCTGACACTGTATGTAGACAGGCCAGCAAGGGGTGAAGCCACATTAGATTTGGTCCTGTGTAATGAGCCCGGCCAGGTGTAAGACTTGGAAGTAGGTGAGCACTTTGGTGATAGCGATCACAATTCTGTTATGTTTACTTTAGTGATAGAAAGGGATAGGTGTATACCTCTGGGCAAGAGGTACAGCTGGGGGAAAGGCAATTACGATGTGATTAGGCAAGATTTAGGAAGCATAGAATGGGGAAGGAAACTGCAGGGGATGGGCACATTAGAAATGTGGAGCTTATTCAAGGAAAAGCTCCTGAGTGTCCTAGATAAGTATGTACCTGTCAGGCAGGGAGGAAGCTGTAGAGCATGGGAGCCGTGGTTTATGAAGGAAGTGGAATCTCTGGTCAAGAGGAAGAAGGCGGCTTATGTTAGGATGAGATGTGAAGGCTCAGTTAGGGCATTTGAGGGTTACAAGGTAGCCAGGAAAGACCTAAAGAGAGAGCTCAGAAGAGCCAGGAGGAGACATAAGCAGTTGTTGGCAAATAGGATCAGGATAAACCCTAAGGCTTTCTATAGGTATTTAAGGAATAAAAGAATGATGAGAGTAAGATTAGGGCCAATCAAGGATAGTAGTGGGAAGTTGTGAGTAGAGTCAGAGGAGATAGGGGAAGCACTAAATGAATATTATTCGACAGTATTCACTCTAGAAAACAATGGTGTCGAGGAGAATACTGAGATACAGGCTACTAGACTAGGTGGGATTGAGGTTCACAAGGAAGAGGTATTAGAAATCCTGCAGAGTGTGAAAATAGATAAGTCCCCTAGGCCGGATGGGATTTATCCTAGGATCCTCTGGGAAGCCAGGGAGGAGATTGCCGAGCCTTTGACATTGATCTTTAAATTGTCATTGTCTACAGGAATAGTGCCAGAAGACTGGAGGATAGCAACTGTGGTTTCCCTGTTCAAGAAGGGGAGTAGAGACAACCCTGGTAATTATAGACCAGTAAGCTTTACTTTAGTTGTTGGTAAAGTGTTGGAAAAGGTTATAAGAGATAGGATTTATAATCATCTAGAAAAGAATAATTTGATTAGGGATAGTCAGGGTAGGTTGTACCTCACAAACTTTATTGAGTTCTTTGAGAAGGTGACCAAACAGGTAGATGAGAGTAAACCGGTTGATATGGTGTATATGGATTTCAGCAAAACGTTTGATAAGGTTAACCCAATGTAGGTTATTGTATAAAATGCGGAGGAATGGGATTGTGGGAGATATAGCAGTTTGGATCAGTAATTGGCTTGCTGAAAGAAGACAGAGGGTTTATGGGAAATGTTCATCCTGGAATCCAGTTACTAGTGGCGTACTGCAAGGGTCGGTGTTGAGTCCACTGCTGTTCATCATTTTTATAAATGACCAGGATGAGGGAATAGAAGGGTGGGTTAGTAAATTTGCAGACGACACTAAGGTTGGTGGAGTTGTGGATAGTGACGAAGGATGTTGCAGATTACAGAGAGACATAGATAAGCTGCAGAGCTGGGCTGAGAGGTGGCAAATGGAGTTTAATGCGGACAAGTGTGAAGTGATTCACTTTGGTCAGAGTAACCGGAATGCAAAGTACTGGGCTAATGGTAAGATTCTTGGTAGCGTAGATGAGCAGAGAGATCTCGGTGTCCAGGTACACAGATCCTTGAAAGTTGCCACCCAGGTTGACAGGGTTGCTAAGAAGGCATACAGTGTTTTAGCTTTTATTAATAGAGGGATCGGGTTCCGGAACAATGAGGTTATGCTACAGCTGTACAAAACTCTGGTGCGGCCGCACTTGGAGTGTTGTGTACAGTTCTGGTCACCACATTGTAAGAAGGATGTGGAAGCTTTGGAAAGGGTGCAGAGGAGATTTACTAGGATGTTGCCTGGTATGGAGGGAAGGCCTTACGAGGAAAGGCTGAGGGACTTGAGGCCGTTTTTGTTGGAGAGAAGAAGGTTGAGAGGTGACTTAATAGAGACATACAAGATAATCAGAGGGTTAGATAGGGTGGACAGGGAGAGTCTTTTTCCAAGTATGGTGACGGCAAGCATGAGGGGGCATAGCTTTAAATTGAGGGGTGATAGATATAGGAGAGATGTCAGAGGTAGTTTCTTTACTCAGAGAGTAGTAAGGGTATGGAATGCTTTGCCTGCAACGGTAGTAGATTCGCCAACTTTAAGTGCATTTAAGTCGTCATTGGACAAACATATGGACGTACATGGAATAGTGTAGGTTAGATGGACTTCGGATTGGTATGACTGGTTGGCGCAACATCGAGGGTCGAAGGGCCTGTACTGCGCTGTAATGTTCTTTGTTCTATGTTGTATATTCCACTGTGTCATGCCAACCATTCAAAAGGTCCTGCCATAATTTGCCAAGGCAAAAGTATTTACAACTTGATGCAAGAGACGTTTATGGCAAGTGAAGTTGGATGAAAACAGCATTCCTTTAACTCTGCTCTGAATGCCATTCAGGTGATATGGGCGTTTGTGTGTGCTGACTGATGTTTCAATTGCTCCAGAGAAGTATCAATGCAGATAACATAAGATAATCAGTGAGTCTCACAGAGCAGAAGCTATTGTGAATGATTTGCTGGTCAATGAAGATGCAATGAACTAAATCATTATTCATCACAATCAGAATCTAGTACGTCTGCCAGATGAATCTAAGGGCACATCAGAAAAAATGCTTTGAGCTGACAGCGAAGGATTTTGTCCAGATCCTGATAAGGTGAGGGTTTTGGTAACCAACAGATATGAAAGCACCAATGATTTACTGAATTTGTGAAACATTTATCAAACATCCAGCCTGATTTGTGATCAGAGTGAGAATATATAAGAAAGCTCACTGCTAAGGACGTGTAATGGTATTGGAACAAGGAGCAGATTTCACTAGAATCAAACATCACATTATAATAACAACAAGTGTTGAAGTGCTATGTTATCAATGAGGAAGTCATCTCATAATGTGATGTTAGTGAGATAGGATTTGGAACAAGCCTAATGTAGAATCCAGGCTATTAATGCAAACTAAATGATTCTATGCTCAGATTGAGAAAGAGTGCTGACTGTAGTCTTTGGTTATGAATATCTTAGTCATTACCATTTTGAGAGGTGTAAAGGATCAGTGGAGTTCAACCATAAGCCACTCAAATCTTCCTCTAACTGCTTCTATCTGCTTCAATGCATCTGCAAGGAGTGTTACTTTTTTTTAACAGAAATACAATGTAGATGCAAAATACACGTAACTGTGTAATGTGAAGAGCAGCATTTCCTATGAAGAAAATTGAAATTGCTAAGACACTGTGAGAAGTCTTCCATAGTAGATGAGAAGCAAAGTACATGCTCTGGAAATTATCAACGCAGTGAGACATTGAAATCTGCCAGACAAGCGTCTTGGCCAATAAAAATGCAACCCGACAAGATGCGACTGAGCATGTGCTGCAGGAGGGGCCAATGAATGGATAGCCTGAAAGTATCAAGCCCCACTACAGAGAATACTGAGCAGACAAAAAAAGAGATCACAGTCCAAGGTTGCATCTTGTACAAAGGAAATAGACATGTTATCACGAGGAATATGAGAAAAAAAGAAGCCCAACCTTGAAGGCTAGCAAGGAGTTGAGTCTAATCTGGAGAAGGAAAGGGAAGTGACCTAAGAGTCCCCAATGAGTAATGAGATTAAGGACCACATCTGCCAGTGCACTGGTTATAATGAATACAAAGTCAAGCAAGCCAAAGAACTGCTGATTAATCTCTGACATCCCAGATAGACTATGAATGAAGCTTGGAGATCTCTTCAATCTCACTGGAACTGATTATCTCATCATTGTCAACTAATATCTTAACTACTGGGAGTCAGACCAGTTGACATCTTTGACTACCAGTGAGATTATATGTTGTCTGTGCTTTGGATGCCTCAATGAGTTTACCTACGAACAAAACTTTATCCAAATGCTCTTGTTGATGCGGTGGACAAAAGGACACAGAATTAATTTTGTGGTTCAATTTGATTTTATTATCAAAATATTCCTTCTGAAAAACACCATTTCCAAAATTCCCATGATATTTACTCTAGCCCTATCTACCTGAGAAAGGATATAACCCAGAATGATCCACATATTTGAGCTTGGCCATTGGAGTATCCTTCTTCTCCAACATAGGGCTGGCTGTTTTCCATGCAGATGGATCTTACAAGTCAGGGTGTATCTTCTCTCACTTTTTCTCTCTCTCTGTTTCTCCAGCTAATCAATGATCCACTACTGGGCCATGTCAAGTATTGACTGAGCTATCACTGACAGGCTAGTGCCCAAGTGTATGTTCTTATGCCCTTGCTCCTGACCTTCCAAAATAATTTGTGGCCTTTGGCCATGGGCTAATGAGTTGGATCCAAATCATCCAAAGGAGTCAAGCCAATGCCCTTCAATGTTGCCATGCTGGGGATTGTAAAGGCAGTCAAGGTGCCAGAAAATCTGATCGATACTTCTCCAATACACACCCTGAGGCTAGTTGTAATGGGGTCCCCTTGAACCTTTATAATCTCTTTGACCTTGTTTCCACTGTTCTCTATAACCAATAGCTGCAGTCTGCTGTTAATTTAGTTTGGCAATTTTCTGTCAGGCCTGATTCCTCTGGCTGAGTCAATTCCGAATGTCCAATTGTTTTGACCATGGCCACTTGACCACGTATAGAATGCCTGAAAGTTAGACTTCAATCATTACAGCATCCCAGACACTGTGATGAATGGAAATGACATTCAATTCACAAGTGAAAAATTCAGACATTTCATAAACGATTGGAAAATCAAAGACCTTGTAACACCTCAACACAGTCCACAGTCAAATGAAAACACTGAGGCTACAGTGAAAATTGCCAAAAAGATCAAACAGAATTGAATTAATCCAATATAGATTTAAGCAAGAATATCCTTGAAATGCACACTCTGAAACCATGGAAAGTAGTCCAGTGCAAAGAATAATGACACTGTGCACTGAACGAGCAAGATAAAGAAACTCAAAGCAGCAACAGACATACATGACAAACTCAAGGTGAAATGACAGAAAGGCAAGTTACACTTGGATAGAACAACCAAGTCAGTGACAGAGTTGGAGAACCAGGCAGAGTGCAAATGTCCTATGCTCTCAACAAAATATCATCCTACATGGCAGGTTAGGACCTGTGTACAACTGTGTCACTTTGATCACACATGGTGAATGTTAAGGACTCAATATATCATTCAGATATCTACATACAGCTAGAGAAGTCTCTCCCACCACTGCAGGCAGTGGATCTAGAAGGAATGAGTTTACTACCTGCCACAAAGTACAGAATGACCATCAGTTCCGAAGGTCCCCTTGTTCCCCAGCAACAGAAATGGATTAGTGCCAATAGTTATCTTCACAACAGCAGTCATCCCACCATGAAAACAACACCCCCTCAAAAGGAAAGTAAGCAGATACAGGAGGATATCAACAATAATGCACATGAACAATTGGGAGACCTGCTCCACGTAATGTAAGACTGCACACGCATTGCAGAGACTGAAGAAAGTGGAATTGACGTGACATTGTTTGTTAATGAATGATAATTTTCTTTGTGGCAATATGTTTGGATAATTTGCATAACTTATATCCGCAAATGATAATGCTTACTTTTTAAATGAAATGCAAGATTTTTGGAAAAGGGCAATTGCATACTTACTGTACTTACTGCCTTGCTCTAAGTGCCTTTGCTTACAGTCTCTGCTAGCAGCCACTAAAGATATATCACTTGTCTGTGTTGCACATTAATGCCTAGGTCTTTAAATAAGTGCCAAGGAACAGCTCCTCATTTTTTCTGCATCTGGCTTTTGGATTATATTCCTAGGACAGACAAATAGGTACAGAATAGTGATATCCATTGCAGATCTCAACAATTTGAAGTGTGTTTGTTTAGTTGTGTCTTCTGAACTAAAGATCCTTTCTCATAAAACATGTCCTAACTGAGCACTTTGCCAGAAAATGGATCAATGTCGTTGCTAGTCCAGGTATCAAATGGGTTTGTCGGTTCCAATACCTCACCCATTGCATTAGTGAGTGATGCCATTTCTGGGCACCTTCCTACTGTCAAACTGTGATGATGAAAATGCCACATTATTTTAACAAGTAGAAACTGCTAGCTGGCAGATGGTAGAACTTTACCTTTAAGTTAGAAGCTTGTGAGTTCAAGCAGATAATTCAAGCAGATACACTTGGAAAGTGCTGCACCACTGGAGGTATGATTTTTCTGACTTTGTTCCTTTTTATTCATACATGACAGGCTGGAGTCAGTGGCAAGGCTGGCATTTATTGCCATTGAAGCGCTAAACTGAACATGCATCAACCCTTTCAAAACCATTTCAAAATTATATTTTCACCAGGGGTATAGGGCATTTCAGTTTCTCGCCAATATTTATTCCTCAACAAGCATTAAGTGTAAATTGATGAGCTGGCCATTTAACTCATTGCTTTGTGTGGGATTTTTCTGTGCAAAGATTGGCTGGCATGTTTCCGATACTATAACAGTAACTGCAGTCTTAAATTGTTAAATGTGTTAAATGGGTTCAAGCATGTACGAAGCAACCTTGATCATCCAAAGGTCACTGACTGGGAGTATTTTGTTCGGTTTATCGAATGCTGGGTAACATAGTTTAGCCAAGCATCGGGACTTTGCGATCTTGCTGGAAAATCCGATATTTGGAAAATCAAAGTTCTTCTGTAGTTTCTTTTTATGAGTCCAAAAGGGTTATTTTCGCATTAGTAAAGCAAAATTTGATTGCTGCTGTCTGGCATAAAGGCCGTGTCTTTTTACTTTAGCTTTCTCTATCCTTAAATGTGGACTGAAATGGACAAAGAACTGCTTTAAAGCCAACGATTGTTGAAAGATTACTGAATGTATTTGAAAGCTGGTTCAAGCAGTAGTAGGAGAAAGTGCAAATAATGCCATGTATATCCGGCAACAAGTAGCCAATTGGTCAGTGAACTAGTGACCAGGTATTGATGATAGAAACCTTCTGCCTGACAACAACTACGTGATTGGTTCTCAGGTAACTGAATGTCTTGAGGTTATGAACAAGATAGGGAGGAGCCATCAGATCTCCATCAGTTCAGGGGTCTCTCAGTTTTCTGCAGTAAATGCAGCTTTTAACTTGAAGATAAACAGTTGCTGTAAGCTGTGACCATTGTTAATAAGTTATAAGCCTATTTAAATGTCCCCCTATCAACACAGGCTCCTGCAAACTATAGAAGCAGCCAGGAAAGGAAACTGGGAAATAGTGTACTGATCAGCACCAGAAGTATGTCAGCAACTCTATGAATATGAGCAATTTTGTGGACAAGGGTCTTGCCAGTCTTTCACTCAACCTATAACACCTCTGTTGTTTTTTTTTTCCTTGTCTGTATTAATCTCTGTCTGTTCATAAAAGTGAGTTTATAAGGGGATTACTTAATTAATTAGTTATATTAATTGACAGAGCTTTCCACAGATGGTTCATAACTCTTTGCCTGTAACTTGGCTCTATTTACCTGTATTGCATAATAATTCTTGTTCAGTACTGAACCATACCTATACGTTCTATCAACCTGAGTCTAAAAGACAGATAAATTGGGTTAATCTACGTACTTTTAAAAATCTTTAAATTTTGTGATAATTCTGGGAATAGAGAGGTTTACTTTCTGGTGTGCTAACCAGTGAGGCTGAACACTACCTGTATTATTTGCTTTGCCCAGAATTTGCAGTTCATTCCTGGGCGCTCCACGGGAGATGGATTGCTGTGCAGAATAGAATGATTCTGTCACAAAAGACAACAGGGAGACTATGTTTCTGTTGTCAAGCATCATGTGGAATTGAGACTACCAACTGATCATGCAAACTTGTGATTGTGACATCAAGACCTCATTTGACTGAGCGTGACACCAAGGAATCCTATTAAATCTAGAATTAATGGGAATAAGGAGGGGTGATGGAGTTATGCCTGAGACAAAGGAAGATGGCTGTGGTTGATGGAGGTCAGTCACCTCAGTTCAGGGACTTATTGGAAGCTGCAGTGAACATCTCCTGTTTGCTGAGTTTTCACTTGATTTTTTTTCCTCTCTGCAGCTGAGTTTCATGTGAGAAAATCTGATTTCTGAATATTACTTTATGGGATGTTACTATATTGGAATAGTTAATTAGTAATTGTTACTGTATCTATTATTCTGTTAAGTTTTCCAGTAGAATTAAGTTATTCCAAGTTCTTCATTCATTTGTTGTATTTTAACTATAATGTGTTTTACTTAACATCAAATAGTTTGACCAGTCAAATTGCACAATATTTTATATTTGCCTTTAAAATAAGGAGAAGTTAGGGTCTAGACTACCTTCCTAAAATATTCTGAGAAGGCCTGATCTGGTCCAAAACATTGACAAAATTTGCAATTCCTCAGATTCTGAAACATTCCATCTTTAAATACAAGATCTAGACAATATCCAGACATGTAACATTCAAACCACACAAATACCAAGTAATGACCACCTCCAACTGAGAGATTCTAACCATCACTATTTGATATTCAATGGCATTACAATAACTGAAATCTCCATTATCAATATCTAGGGAATTATCAGTAAACAGAAACCAAGCTGGACATGCTGTATAAGACTACAAGAGTGACTACAAGAACAGGTAAAAGGTTAGGAATCCTGCAGTTAGTAACTCACCTGCAACTCCTCAAAGCCTGTCCACCAACTACAAGGCACAAGTCAAGAGTATGATGGAATACTCCCCACTTGCCTGGTTGAGTGCATCTCCAACAACACTAAAGAGGCTTGACACCATCAAGGACAAAGCACCTGTTTGATTAGTACAATATCCACAAACCTTCACACCCTCCACCACCAATGCTCAATAGAAGCAGTGTGTACCATCTACAAGATGCACTGAAGGAATTCACTAAAAGCTCCTTAGGCAACACTTTCCAAACCCACAATCACTTCCATCTAGACAGACGACATACATTGGAACACCACTACCTGCAAGATCCCCTCTCAGCCACTCAGCATCCTGACTTGCAAATCTATTACTGTTCCTTCGCTGTTGCTGACTCAAAATCCTGGAAATCCCTCTCTAATGGTCTACCTACAGCATGTAGCCTATAGCTGTTCAAGAAGGCAGCTCACCACATTCTCAGGGTGACTAAGGACAAGCATTAAATGTTGTCCCAGTCAGCAATGCTCATGTTCTATGAATGATTAAAACAGATTCACACAGTAAACCACTGAGTAATGTAAGGGCCTTCCTTTTGCTTCTGTAAAATGAGGGGGCCGGTGAATCAGTAAACTCTCAGTGTATAAAAAACAGGGTGTAAGAAAGGATTGGAAGGGCCTACCTATCAAAAATAACAAAGCAATTTCCAGTTTTCCAGTTAAAATGCTGTGAGGATATTTGTGATGCTCTTTGACTCTGAGCCAATTCGGTGCTGGTCTTTTTCTGTTCCAAAAAAACAACCATATAGTATCTACTTAAGTTCGAGCACCAGGGGTTGACCATTAAAGGTGAAATTGTTTGTCAAACAAAGGTTAAATCTAAAACTAGTCAAAATCTTTCACTCAAATGTGAAGATGAAATCTACATTTTTTTTTTGGAAAAGGAATCATTTTTAAAAATGAAACCCAAAATTTTGGATTCAAATTCTCAATTAACTCATTACTTTTGTTCCAACTTCAAAGTCAAATATCCCTCAAGTTGCATTTGCACCTTCTCACAGCTGCCTCTGATACGCCACAGTGTGGAAATTACAGTTTTAGATTGGCTATCGACCTCTCTTCAACATCTTGTGCACTGTGCCAAGCAAATAATATAACTCTACATAAATATTTATTTATCAGATAAACAAAGCAATTTTCAGGTTTGTGAATGGTCTCTAACTGGTTCTGTTCTGGTCTGTGGGAAAGTCAACTCACTAACAATTGTCGCTAAAATTGTATCTCATTCTTACTCATTTTTCTTTTGGCATTATTTTAATAGGGATGTCACTTTGTCTGTTTTAAACCACCTCCAAAGTGGTGAATATATTAAAATATATGAGTATACGTCATATTAAAATATTGTCATTTGTATTCCTGTAGCTCGGAGAAAGTGAGGACTGCAGATGCTGGAGAATGTCAGAGTTGAAAAATGTGGCACTGGAAAAAGCGCAGCAGGTCAGGCAGCATCTGAGGTCTATTCCTGATGAAGGATTTTTGTCCGAAATGTCAATTTTCCTGCTCCTCGGATGCTGCCTGACCTGCTGTGCTTTTCCAGCACCACTCTTATCTAAACTCTGGTTTCCAGCATCTGCACTCCTCATTTTTGCCTAGTATCTGAGGAGTAACATTTTAGGCTGAAGCTCTTTATCAGGAATTCCTGTAGGTTGCTATCCTTCTGTTTTGTTGTATCTTTGATTAAAGACGTTCATGTGTGATGCTGGCTTCCTTTCTGTGGTTGATAGTGCAGGTATCAGTGTTATCTTAAAGTCAATTCAATGCCAAACAAGCTCAGTGCATTTAAATATGAATATAATCTCTGACAAATTCTCTCTGATCCTTAGAATAATATAATCAATGAGTCGACTATATAGCCATGCAGTTAGTTGAAACCAAGTTAAAATTGGCCAATGTTATTGGAGCAGAATGGCACCAGTCTGACGGTTTAATATTGATTTGGGATGATTGTGAGTATTTTGGTGAGCCAATAGTTCTTCAACATTTTAAAAGTTTCATTGAAAATCAGTTGTGATTATTTGCCTCACCTGAACTCAGTATCAAAGAAAAGCATTTGGTGTTGTGTTACCATACTTGTGACAATTTCAGAAGTCCCCACTGATATGGCTGGGCACTCTCCGAACCAAGAAATTGTATGTTTTGAGAGGTGAAACACTCAATTTTCCAAATCATTTCTGAAAAACTAGACATAGTTTACAACTCTATGAACCCTCTCTTCCAAATAGCTTTTCCAATTTGCTGTTGTAAACTACTGGAATTGCAATCAAGTTAGTCTTTCTTGATTGCACTTCAGAGCAGATTCAGACCTGACTCCAGTGTCAGTTTTATTTTGTTGCAAAGTGAAAGTCATTTTATAAAAGTGACAACATAACTGCAACCTTCAGTTTGTCAGTAGCTGTACAGGTGATTATAATTTCCTTTTAAATAGGTTTGCAGCAATTCAACACAATGTTGCCCTATTATTAAAACCAATTCTCTATTCCAAAATTATATAGACCATGTATTCTCTGGGCTTCAAATATTTTTAATCATTTAAGTATGTTAAATAAATCTCAACAACTATACTGATGAAATAATTAGAGGCCAAGTACATTCATCAAACCTGTTTTTGTCCATATTTTGATTGCAGTTCTGGCACATGTTTATGAATGACATTATAAAATCATCAGTGATTGTACTGACACCATGGGATTTAAATACTGTTTAACATCTGTCAACTCCTCCATTCTTTCTTCCCTGCATGCTAATTTTAGCCTAGTTTCAGCTAATGTGATTTCCACGAGTCCAGTCACACTTTCACTGGCAGTTAGACATCTGTCTAGTTCCAAAAGTGTACTCTCTCAAATAACAGTTCTAAAGATTAGAAAGTGAAACTAAATAAGTAGCGCTTTCCTTTATAATACGAAATCATTCAAGCAGCGAGTGTGGGGAAGTGAAGAAGGAAAAGTAACCAATCTTAAATGTTTTCTGGTTTTGAATAGTTTTCATTGGTATGGAAAGAGGATGTAAACCTGTTTGCAATGCTATAGTTTAAAAAATGTCTGTGGAACAGTAAATCCATACCTCTGAAAATAAACCCTAATAACATGATATTAAATGTTTTGCAATTTGTCAATTTGCTGAAGAGTTGAGAAAATTTTAATAAAATTTTGAAAAGAAAGCTGAATTAATTTATGAAAAGAATCCTTCATTTCAATTTAACAGGATTTGATAAGAAGGGTTTTCTGATAGTGCCTGGCAACTCAACTCACTGTTGTCTACAAAAAGCCTCTGTGTTGTTTAGCACTGAACAGCTTCTCAGGGCACGATCCACGGGCACCAGCTAGATGCTCTCCTCACTCATTGACATCGGACATTTGATACTCTCTCACCATCTTCATGGCAAGTCTCTGAGCCACTTGCAGAACACTTAGGAATTGCAAAGCTGCATTGTAGGGCACATATTGAGAAGCTCCTGCAAAAGCCCTTTGTGCACAAGATCAGGCATCCAGTTCATGATTGGTCAAGGCTGCTCTCTTGCTCCCTTAGTGCTCATTCGTTTAGCACCTACCTGTATACTTGCAGTATCCATACCTTGCCTTAATGTGCCTATTAGCACAATGACCAGACAGCTTGCCATGCTGGTCAGCTGTCCTCAGCCAAGGGGGCATGCACCTTTCCTGAGGCAGAGTCACCCTTGCACCATGTGCCAGCGGCTTACATTGTAAACATGCTACATGTGCAGCAAGCAAGCAGTTAAGACTCTAAGTCTTAGCAGAGGAGACCTCACCGAATTCCATGGAGGCACTCATCAGTTTAGTCAAGGGAAGCCTCCAATTCCATTCCAGGGCACCTGTCATGGCCAGGCATCTGGTTAGAATGTTCTTGGCCAGTGAGTCTTTGCAGTTAAGGGAGTGAGTCACAGTCAATCCCACATACCTACAGCACCCAGTTTGGGGACAAGGCTAATGCAATCAGGGAGATGCACAGCCACCAGCCAGGGCTCTGGCTGCTTCTCGTACAGGGCTGTCCTGTGAGATCACTCAAGCTCAGGGTCGGTCTGTTGGGTGCCATCAGCAATGCTAAATGCGAACATTGGTCATGGTTGGGTGAGATGCTGGAGTTGTGGTGGGGAGGGAGGGAAACAGTGCTGGAGGCCGGGACATGAGATGGGGGTATGGGAGGCGACATGGGGTTGCTGCTGTAGGAAGGAGACTCGGGACTCGAGCAACTAGGATTGGGAGCTGGAAGCTGGTGCAAGACAAATGGCTAATGTGAAGGTGGGTAACTAGTTATCTGAGAGGGGGATCTGGTAAAGCAAGGAGGAGAATGGGATAGTATAAGAGGGAGAATTGTCCATGGTCAGAAGCACCTTGTCTTCAAAAGGGAAACAATTCAAGAGCACACCAGACATGGCAGGGGCTGATGGGATAGGGTGAACAGTTGCAAGCTCCTACATACTTTTTGGGTGGGGACTGGAGAGGGGCGCAACCTGTGCATTCATGGGAAGGGCTGCTAAAAGGGGATCTGAAGGGGATCTTAAATATTCGAGGCTGGAGCTGAAAACCATTGGCTCGTGAGGACATGTTGTCACCTTCCTCCAATTTCGAATTCCAGCCTGGGCACTGTCTCTCTGTGACACACTCTAGCCTGGCTCTGTCTCTACGTAACGCAATCCAGCTTGCGCTCTGTCCCTGTGTAACACACTCCAGTCTGGGCACTGTTCCTGTGTAACACACTCTAGCCTGGGCTCTGTCCCTGTGTAACACACTCCAGCCTGGGCACTGTTCCTGTGTAACACACTCCAGTCTGGGCATTGTTCCTGTGTAACACACTCTAGCCTGGGCTCTGTCCCTGTGTAACACACTCCAGTCTGGGCTCTGTCCCCGTGTAACACACTCCAGCCTGGGCTCTGTCCCTGTGTAACACACTCCAGTCTGGGCTCTGTCCCCGTGTAACACACTCCAGCCTGGGCTCTGTCCCCGTGTAACACACTCCAGTCTGGGCTCTGTCCCCGTGTAACACACTCCAGCCTGGGCCCTGTCCCTGTGTAACACACTCCAGCCTGGGCTCTGTCCCTGTGTAACACACTCCAGCCTGGGCCCTGTCCCTGTGTGATACACTCCAGCCTGGGCCCTGTCCCTGTGTAACACACTCCAGTCTGGGCACTGTTCCTGTGTAACACACTCCAGGCTGAGCCCTGTCCCTGTGTAACACACTCCAGCCTGGGCTCTGTCCCTGTGTAACACACTCTAGCCTGGGCCCTGTCCCCGTGTAACACACTCCAGCCTGGGCTCTGTCCCTGTGTAACACACTCCAGCCTGGGCTCTGTCCCTGTGTAACACACTCCAACATGGACTCTGTCTCTGTGTGACACACTCCAGACTGGTCACTGTCCCAGTGTAACACACACATGCCTGGGCTCTGTCCCTATGTAACACACTCCAGCCTGTCCTCTGTCTCTGTGTGACACACTCCAGGCTGGGTACTGTCCCTGTGTTACCACACTCCAGGCTGGGTACTGTCCCTGTGTTACCACACTCCAGGCTGGTCTCTGTCTCTTTGTGACACACTCCAGCCTGTGCTCTGTCCCTGTGTTAACACACTCCAGTCTGGGCTCTGTCCCTGTGTAACACACTCCAGCCTGGTCTCTGTCCCTGTGTAACACACTCCAGCCTGGGCACTGTCCCTGTGTGACACACTCCAGCCTGGTCTCTGTCCCTGTGTAACACACTCCAGCCTGGGCACTGTTCCTGTGTGACACACTCCAGCCTGGGCTCTGTCCCTGTGTAACACACTCCAGCCTGGGCTCTGTCCCTGTGTAACACACTCCAGCCTGGGCACTGTTCCTGTGTGACACACTCCAGCCTGGGCTCTGTCCCTGTGTAACACACTCCAGCCTGGGCACTGTTCCTGTGTAACACACTCCAGCCTGGGCACTGTTCCTGTGTAACACACTCCAGCCTGGGCTCTGTCC
The DNA here is from genome assembly GCF_047496795.1 of Chiloscyllium punctatum. Taxonomy (NCBI): domain Eukaryota; kingdom Metazoa; phylum Chordata; class Chondrichthyes; order Orectolobiformes; family Hemiscylliidae; genus Chiloscyllium; species Chiloscyllium punctatum. The sequence goes on from NC_092775.1 coordinate 66,761,146, forward strand.
CTGTGTAACACACTCCAGCCTGGGCACTGTTCCTGTGTAACACACTCCAGCCTGGGCACTGTTCCTGTGTAACACACTCCAGCCTGGGCACTGTTCCTGTGTAACACACTCCAGCCTGGGCTCTGTCCCTGTGTAACACACTCCAGCCTGGGCACTGTTCCTGTGTAACACACTCCAGCCTGGGCACTGTTCCTGTGTAACACACTCCAGCCTGGGCACTGTTCCTGTGTAACACACTCCAGCCTGGGCACTGTTCCTGTGTGACACACTCCAGCCTGGGCTCTGTCCCTGTGTAACACACTCCAGGCTGGGCTCTGTCCCTGTGTAACACACTCCAGCCTGGGCACTGTTCCTGTGTAACACACTCCAGCCTGGGCTCTGTCCCTGTGTAACACACTCCAGCCTGGGCTCTGTCCCCGTGTAACACACTCCAGTCTGGGCTCTGTCCCCGTGTAACACAATCCAGCCTGCGCTCTGTCCCTGTGTGACACACTCCAGGCTGGGTACTGTCCCAGTGTAACACACACATGCCTGGGCTCTGTCCCTATGTAACACACTCCAGCCTGTCCTCTGTCTCTGTGTGACACACTCCAGGCTGGGTACTGTCCCTGTGTTACCACACTCCAGGCTGGGTACTGTCCCTGTGTTACCACACTCCAGGCTGGTCTCTGTCTCTTTGTGACACACTCCAGCCTGTGCTCTGTCCCTGTGTAACACACTCCAGCCTGGGCACTGTTCCTGTGTAACACACTCCAGCCTGGGCTCTGTCCCTGTGTAACACACTCCAGCCTGGGCTCTGTCCCCATGTAACACACTCCAGTCTGGGCTCTGTCCCCGTGTAACACAATCCAGCCTGCGCTCTGTCCCTGTGTGACACACTCCAGCCTGGGCTCTTTCCCTGTGTAACACAATCCAGCCTGCGCTCTGTCCCTGTGTAACACACTCCAGTCTGGGCTCTGTCCCCGTGTAACACACTCCAGCCTGGGCCCTGTCCCCGTGTAACACACTCCAGCCTGGGCTCTGTCCCTGTGTAACACACTCCAACATGGACTCTGTCCCCGTGTAACACACTCCAGCCTGGGCTCTGTCCCTGTGTGACACACTCCAGCCTGGGCCCTGTCCCTGTGTGACACACTCCAGCCTGGGCTCTGTCCCTGTGTTAACACACTCCAGCCTGGGCCCTGACCCTGTGTAACACACTCCAACATGGACTCTGTCTCTGTGTGACACACTCCAGACTGGTCACTGTCCCAGTGTAACACACACATGCCTGGGCTCTGTCCCTATGTAACACACTCCAGCCTGGACTCTGTCCCTATGTAACACACTCCAGCCTGTCCTCTGTCCCTGTGTGACACCTTCAACCTGGGCTCTGTCTCTGTGTGACACACTCCAGGCTGGGTACTGTCCCTGTGTTACCACACTCCAGGCTGGGTACTGTCCCTGTGTTACCACACTCCAGGCTGGGTACTGTCCCTGTGTTACCACACTCCAGGCTGGGTACTGTCCCTGTGTTACCACACTCCAGGCTGGGTACTGTCCCTGTGTTACCACACTCCAGCCTGGACTCTGTCCCTGTGTTAACACACTCCAGCCTGGGCCCTGACCCTGTGTGATACACTCCAGCCTGGGCCCTGTCCCTGTGTCACACACTCCAGCCTGGTCTCTTTCCCTGTGTAACACACTCCAGCCTGGTCTCTGTCCCTGTGTCACACACTCCAGCCTGGGCACTGTTCCTGTGTAACACACTCCAGCCTGTGCTCTGTCCCTGTGTTAACACACTCCAGCCTTGGCTCTGTCCCTGTGTGACACACTCCAGCCTTGGCTCTGTCCCTGTGTGACACACTCCAGCCTGGGCCCTGTCCCTGTGTGACACACTCCAGCCTGGGCCCTGTCCCTGTGTGACACACTCCAGCCTGGGTTCTGTCCCCGTGTAACACACTCCAGCCTGGGCACTGTCCCTGTGTGACACACTCCAGCCTGGGCCCTGTCCCTGTGTGACACACTCCAGCCTGGGTTCTGTCCCCGTGTAACACACTCCAGCCTGGGCACTGTCCCTGTGTGACACACTCCAGCCTGGGCCCTGTCCCTGTGTGACACACTCCAGCCTGGGCCCTGTCCCTGTGTGATACACTCCAGCCTGGGCCCTGTCCCTGTGTAACACACTCCAGCCTGGGCCCTGTCCCTGTGTAACACACTCCAGCCTTGGCCCTGACCCTGTGTGACGTACTCCAGCCTGGGCCCTGTCCCTGTGTAACACACTCCAGTCTGGGCCCTGTCCCTGTGTAACACACTCCAGCCTGGGCTCAGCCCCTGTGTAACACACTCCAGCCTGGGCTCTGTCCCCGTGTAACACACTCCAGCCTGGGCTCTGTCTCTGTGTTAACACACTCCAGCCTGGGCTCTGTCCCTGTGTAACACACTCCAGTCTGGGCTCTGTCCTTGAGTGACACACTCCAGACTGGTCACTGTCCCAGTGTAACACACACATGCCTGCGCTCTGTCCCTATGTAATACACTCCAGCCTGTCCTCTGTCCCTGTGTGACACCTTCAACCTGGGCTCTGTCTCTGTGTTAACACACTCCAGCCTGGGCTCTGTCCCTGTGTAACACACTCCAGTCTGGGCTCTGTCCTTGAGTGACACACTCCAGACTGGTCACTGTCCCAGTGTAACACACACATGCCTGCGCTCTGTCCCTATGTAATACACTCCAGCCTGTCCTCTGTCCCTGTGTGACACCTTCAACCTGGGCTCTGTCTCTGTGTGACACACTCCAGGCTGGGTACTGTCCCTGTGTTACCACACTCCAGGCTGGGTACTGTCCCTGTGTAACACACTCCAGGCTGGGTACTGTCCCTGTGTAACACACTCCAGCCTGTGCTCTGTCCCTGTGTAACACACTCCAGCCTGGACTCTGTCACTTTGTGACACACTCCAGCCTGGCCTCTGTCCCTGTGTTACCACACTCCAGCCTGGGCCCTGTCCCTGTGTAACACACTCCAGCCTGGACTCTGTCACTTTGTGACACACTCCAGCCTGGCCTCTGTCCCTGTGTTACCACACTCCAGCCTGGGCCCTGTCCCTGTGTAACACACTCCAGCCTGGACTCTGTCCCCGTGTGACACACTCCAGCCTGGGCCCTGTCCCTGTGTGACACACTCCAGCCTGGGTTCTGTCCCCGTGTAACACACTCCAGCCTGGGCCCTGTCCCTGTGTAACACACTCCAGCCTGGGCCCTGTCCCTGTGTGATACACTCCAGCCTGGGCCCTGTCCCTGTGTGACACACTCCAGCCTGGGCTCTGTCCCTGTGTAACACACTCCAGCCTGGGCTCTGTCCCTGTGTAACACACTCCAGCCTGCGCTCTGTCTCTGTGTAACACACTCCAGCCTGGGTTCTGTCCCCGTGTAACACACTCCAGCCTGGGCCCTGTCCCTGTGTGATACACTCCAGCCTGGGCCCTGTCCCTGTGTAACACACTCCAGCCTGGGCTCTGTCCCTGTGTAACACACTCCAGCCTGGGCTCTGTCCCTTTGTAACACACTCCAGCCTGCGCTCTGTCTCTGTGTAACACAGTCCAGCCTGGGCTCTGTCCCCGTGTAACACACTCCAGCCTGGGCTCTGTCCCCGTGTAACACACTCCAGCCTGGACTCTGTCCCTGTGTAACACACTCCAGCCTGGGCCCTGTCCCTGTGTAACACACCCCAGCCTGGGCCCTGTCCCTGTGTGATACACTCCAGCCTGGGCTCTGTCCCTGTGTGACACAGTCTGACTGTAAGTATTCCTGGTCATTTCCTCACTCAGAATTTGGCTGAATTGCCAAGTAAATCAATCTTTATTTCTATAACCGAAATTTCTCCCAGAATATTTATCACCAAGTCACGTGTGGTTTTAGACCAGGTGACCAAAAACATGATCGAAAATATTGTCTCTCGGAACGAATTGCAGTGGACAGAATGTAGAGAAAAGGTGGTGTAGGAAGGGAATTCCATGGTTTTGGACTAAGGCAAATGGAGGCCTGATAGAGGGTTAACATAGAAGATAATTAAGAGTTCAGAATTGGAATAATATAGAGACCTCAGAGGGCTATGGATCTGAAGAAACCGATAGAGATAATAAGGAGTGAAGTCATGGACGCACTTTAAAATTGGGATGAAAATTTTAAAATGCTTAAATTACTTAATCAGCAGCTGAAAATCCTGGGAAGATGAGGGTACGGCTATGGCTAGCATAGTTCTGGATAATGTCAAAATTTATGGTCAATCAACAAATGAAAGGGTTTAAAGAAACCTATAGAAACATAAAGCATTGATTTTCATTCCTCCATTCCTTTTATGCCAATTTACTAACAACAGGTTGAATGAACAAGTCACCCTCAGCAGAATCTGAGGTTAAACTGTAACATGTGCAGATGCGAGAACCATACTGGATGGTTGGCAATGTGTCACCAATAATATTCTCTCTACATCACAGTACAATCCTGCATATTAATCACTTTGTATAAATCCAATTCTATAGGTTATCTCTTGCCTAAAATGGGTAGTTCGTTATCCCAAAAATAGCACAGGATGGTAGGCTTGTATCAAAGATAATACATTCTGCAGGATTCCCAAACACATAGCTTACATGTATCTGTGCACAACTTGCCAGTTTGTTCACACACATTCCATTATGCTCTGGAATATACTCCTTGAATATCTGAATACTGCAGCATAATGAAAAACTCTAATTACCAATGCTATCCCTTTGAGATAACAAATAGAGTAAATCAGTGGCGTGTCATTGCTCTTCAGTATATTCTTCACTGACAAACATTTTGGAGTAGTTAATTAAAATGTTGATGAAATATATGTCCAATTCAAAATTGAATGGCAAATTCTTCAAACAGAGATCACCAAAATCCTCAACTAAGGTATCAGGCCTGATGATCCAGGAATTGTTGTTTGTCAATAAATGCATCCTCATGTCTCTCTGCGCATGGCCTTCAAAGGAGCATGGCATGGATTACTTGTCAGGTGGCGCTACAGACTATGGGCTAACAATCATCTCCAAGCAGACTGAGATTCTCCGCTAACCATCACCAAATATTGACTATAGTCCATCTTCTCTGACTATCAGTGGCACAAGCCTGAAAGATGTAACTAACTTGAGAGCATTTTTTCTGGATGCGTCTACGTTGACAGGGAGGTGATAAATGACAAAGCTTAACATTTAACCGTTTATAGAAAAGGTGGAGGAAATGCGACAAAGTTCAATTAACCCTGCTCTGTACAAATCAGTGGGAATACTTACTCTCCTAGCTACCTGTGAGATCTAGACTACCTACTTCAGGCATATAAAGTAATTGAAGAGGTTCCACATGAAGTGCATTCCAAACGTCATGGATTTCAATTGCAAAGACAGTGCCCAGTGCTGAATTGCTTCAAATAGCAGAAAGATGCGAAACTGAAACACTTATCATCAAAGCCCAGTCCTGAAGGAAAGGAAATAGAACATATGACTAAAAGACCTCAGGTAATCATTTATCCACAATTTGAACATGGACAATACCATTGAGATTGACCAAGATTAAAGAATCCTTGAAGCAAAACCTCAGGAAATGTGCTATGTCCAACACAGATGTGGAGAACAAAGCATAAGAGCAAACCAAGTGGGATGAAATCTGAAGTCGTAGAGTTATTTCCATTGAATAGCGAAGCACAATGATGGCAAAGGGCGAAAGACAAGTTGGAAAGCTGAGAAAGAACCTCCCAACAAAATTAGACAATTCATCCATGTGCAACATTGTAGAAAGCCACGTAGGTCTGCAAGTGGGTCTCTCAGCCATGTCAGAACGGAAACAGTTGAAGCAAAATATACACAAAGTGGCCATCTTTGATACCATGGAGAGAGTGACAACAACTGTGTACAGTCCAGTTTTAAGCTCTATGTCAATTTAAAAGTATGCCAGTTCCATATATAATCCCAACATTACACTTTACTTCCATACATTATGCCCAATGTATAATATTTTAACCAATATTCTGACTTACTCATGGATAAAATCTATACATTGGTGTAACATATGCACCAGTTATTGCAAAGTATTTTATTAATCAGTTAACTAGTTTGTACATCTGGGTTTTGCCTACATTTTAAATTTTGAGAATAATACAGAATGTTGAAATAAACTAGTTAACGTCAAGTGCAGGCCACTTACCATTCATAATCTCATTATGAAGGCTATCAAATTCATGTAATATACTGCTGACCCACTATTATATGTTGTATTCTCAGCAGGGTAAGAACTTTCAGAAATACTATGCATAAACTAACTTTAACAACCACATTACATAAGTCTGAACTTATTGCCTTTCTACACATTTCTGGGTAATTAAAATGTGCAATGACAGGTTCGCATATCTGCAGATTATAAATGAGTTTCACTGCTTTATAGATGAGTGCACTGACTAACAGTATGTTACTAATGGGATATTGAATAACAGTGGTGTGGGTTGAGGGTACTGTGAGGAATGATAGAGCATTAAGCCTCTGCCCCTAAACCTGCTCTCCTGCTTTTTATTGAAATCAATAAAAACAGAACATAAACAACTATTTAAACATTATTGATTGTTAGCATAATTTGATTTTATGTGAAATTATGAATAACACACTCATTATGAAGTGCATGAATTGTGGTAAACTTCTTTTCAGTTCTTGCTAAACATTACAATTCATCAACAGTAATTTAATTGCACATGTTAACAGGTGAAGGCCGCAAGCAAAATACCGAAGATGCTGAAAATCTGACATAAAAGCGCACAATCCTGGAAGCATTCAGCAGTTCAGGCTGCATCTGTAGGAAGACAGGCAGATTTAATGAGCTGAATTTTCCCAGCCCACTCGAGACAGGATTCAAGGCAGGAAAGTAAAGGAAGGATAAGTTCTTGATGACTTCTTGACATCTTCCCACTGCCAGGTAAATTTCACAGGAGAGGCCAAGAATCAGGAATTTAGATGCCTGCTAGCCAATGACAGGCATCTAAAAGAGACTGAAAGGGGCTCATTAATGATGATTTTTCACAGTGATCTGAACATTGTCGAAGAATGACTTTTGCAGAATTTCAGCAGCTTACCAGCTGTACTGAGGCAAGAGCACATTGGGTGGTGATTACTTTTGTTCATTCATGGGATTTGTGCATCACTGGCTGGCCCATCATTTATTGTTCATCCCTAGTTGCCCTTGAGAAGGTGGTGATGAGCTGCCATCTTGAAACGCTGCAGGCCACCTGCTGTCACAGTGTTGTCAGGGAGGGTCGGAGGATCTTTGGTGAGTTTCTGCAGTGCATCTTGTATAAAGTACACACTACTGCTATTGATCGTTGGTGGTGGAGGGAGTGGATGCTTGTGGATATAGTGCCAATTAACTGAGCTGCTCTGTTCTGGATGGTGTCAAGCTTTTTGAGTGTTGATGAGGCTGCATCCATCCAGGCAAGTGGGGAGTTTTCCATCACACTTCTGACTTGTGCCTGGTCAATGGTGGATAGGTTTTGGGAGTAAGAGCATGCATTATTCGCCAGAGTATTTCTAGCCTCTGAGCTGCTCTTGTAGCCTCTGTTATTATGTGGTGAATTCAGTTGAGTTTTTGATCAATGGTAATGCCAGTATCTGACAGATATTATCAAGTGCAGAGTTTCCAAGCAGGAAGGAGCATCAGTGCAAACAGGAGGGAATTCAATTTAATGGGGTTGCTGTAGAAGAATTACAACACAGAGCAGTAATAGGAAGTTTTCTGCCAAAATCCCTGCAACAAGGCTAGCAAAGGCATGGAGGACTGAAGAAAAGCAACCAGACATGAACACTGCACTCAGAGAATCTTTCCTTTGGTCAGGAGGAGAACAAGGAGAGACAAACGTTAGCATGGGCACGGGAGTGGGCTGCAAAGAGTAAAGATGCAATGATGACTTGACGCTACGCTAGCAGATGGAGGGCAAATAGAGGACACTTAGGCAGCTTGAAGAAAACATTTAAATAAAACAAAGAATTGTAGATACTGGAGATTTGAAAAAAAAACATAAATTGCTGGTGAAACTCAGCAGGTCTGGCAGAATATGGGGGGAGAAAGCAAACTTAAATTTTGAGTCCAGTAGCTCTTCTTCAGAACACAGAACCACTGGACTCAAGAAGTTAGCTGTTATTGAAGAAAGCATTACCCAGTATATAGGTTCCATCAACAACAGTACAATGACCTGGACCTGTACCAGTCTCTCCAAAGACCTGGCTTATTCTGCTGGATAAGAGATTGAGGCCATTGGATGCAGTGGACACTCAATGCCCATGACAATGAAGGGTAACAGGAGTGATCAAACATTTAGCTATATAAATCTTCCCAGCTGGGGATATATGAGGAATCTCACAATCTATGTCCATTAAGTCAGCATTGGATTTTTTCAGATTTTTAGACTATTCTGGGTGTCCCATAATGCCTTGATGCAGAGAGGAGTTACACTGGCATTGAATGATCCTCTTCAGCATAAAGGAGGAAGGAACATAGCCAGCAGACATTGGCCTTGAACAGAAAGTGCCCTTGTCATTCTTCATTGACATGGGAAGGGAAAATCTGCAACTGTATCAGCTTCATGAGACTCAACAGGGACCCCTCCTCCTGCCAATGATCAAATACCAGCTCGGAGTGTCCAGGTGGCCCACAGTTCCACTCCAAGACAATTTCATGACTCCCCTGAATGGAGGTCATCCCACATTCATCATTTATCCTCACTTTGCAATTGCTGGGATGCGGGAATTGAGAGATCGAGCCCTTGTGGGTAAAGTCCATTGTGGAGTGACTGTTGGTCTATGGCTAAAGAAAGTCTGTAATTTGGAACTTTTAACTTAATTTTCTATTTAATACTTTATGCTGAGAATAATTGTAATGTTGAAGTTTTGACTTATTTCTGTATTTTTCTACTTTTTTGTGATATTTGTACCTAGGTTCCCTGAACCTAAAATGGTGCTGTGACTGGTGACGTGGTAAACTTCTCACTGAATGCCTGTATCCCTGTATTTGAGTACACATGACAATAAAAGCTAATTTTAAGTCTTTGTCATAGGCCCCACAGCCAAGCTATTTAATCTGGCCATGACCCTCCAGGGGATGAGGAATTTCATGAGATGTTGAGGGAGGGCATCAAACAGTTGTTGAGGATTATAAAGACAAAACAATTACACAGCATGATATAGTCAATAATGGCAGCTCCTTGTATCCTCTTTTACATGTTTGATTCTGGGTGCTTGCCCCGAGGGCTGGAGACCAGCACTTGCTGTTTAAGTGAATTAGATTTCTATGGCACATTGGCTCTGGGTTGTGGAGTAGCTGAGGGGCTGGGCAAAGCTAGGTCACATCCAAGAAAAAAAAATCATCCAGGATATTCCTGCTGATATGCAGTATCTGCCCTGTCCTGTGCAGGAAATAGGAAGAATACAAGATCGGTTGTGTTGTTTGGAATAGTCAACGGTTTTGCCTGTACACTCTGGCATGGAAAATGGCTACTAGAGTGAGCTACAGGAAGATGCCACATATCCTAGAACCGTGCTGGTCCCTGTGGCGTCAGGAGAGGGGCTGAAGAAGGGGAAGTTGAAGGATAAAATAGGATCTGCCCAATTAATGTATGGCTTCGCACTTTCTTCTCGAATAATACAAATTATTAACAAAACAGGTGCCGTTTAATATCTTGGAAGTCAGCTTTCCATGGATTTTTTTTATCACAGAACTGAATCTTTGTGGTGACAATGTGAACAATTCTTCAGCCTTGATTAGGTCACTAGGTGGGGCACTAAGCTAACTGTTAGAAGATTGATTCATGCCTTCATAAATCACTTGTACGAGTACACATTGTAAAGATGGTAGTCCTGTAATATTCTGTTTCTGTTGTTGACTTTTTCCTGCTTGAATGTGAAAAGCAATTAAATCTTTGAGACTATCGTTCTTTGAAAGGCATGACACAATTAGACAAGAGGTTGTAGAATTGTGCAATGTTTTAAGAATCTGCCGGTTATACATTTATTTATGGTTTATGTCCTGTGTAGGGAAATTCAATTGTCAATGTTGAAGGGCTTCCAGATTGAGAGAATGATTGACAGCTTTTAAATGTTATTTCTGGATTTCTGATTAATTTTTGGAAGATAGCAATCAAATCAATAAAGTACCAATCATACACAGGGACCAGGTGTGTGTACTTATGCTGAAGATTGAGAGGAAGCAGCAAAGCATAAAATAAACCAATTTATGACCTCCGCCTCTGTGGGCCCACCATTGTGAAGATATTCATCCAATCTGTAAAATGTACAAAGTCTCCTCTAAAAATGAAGTGATATTTAGCTCAGGGGAGCAGTGTACATTAGTGAAATGCATCTCGGTCTGCCCTGGAGTAGTAGCTGTTTAATTTAGTGTTGCTGCTTCTTCTTCCTGAGGTCTGGAATAGAAGTGAAGCACATTGTGAAATTTTCTGCACTTTACATTATTCGTTTATGTAAATTCTATTCCTATAATTCTTAGATACCATAGTTTGAAAAGGATGCAACATGTATGGTGTGCTTTGACAGAGAAAATCTTAAAGTTGCGATAAAGTGCTGAAGAAATCAAGGAATGTTTGTAAGTCATCTACATTAATGGTGTAGATATTCCTTATATCCCTTATATGCCTTCTATTTTGCACGAATCAAGTCAAATACCATTTGAAGAGCATATTTATCTGGAGAGGTTTATTTGCCTGATGTTGATTTTTTTTTTTGCTTTTGAGAACAAGACTATGTTTCCTTGCTCCTTCCATAAACTTACAGAATTTTGTGACATGTTTGGTTTTCTGGAGAACCACAAATTCATCTGTGATGAAAATGTGTTGCTTGAAAAGCGCAGCAGGTCAGGCAGCATCCAAGGAACAGGAGAATCGACGTTTCGGGCATAAGCCCTTCTTCAGGAATGAGGAAAGTGTGTCCAGCAGGCTAAGATAAAAGGTAGGGAGGAGGGACTTGGGGGAGGGGCGTTGGAAATGCGATAGGTGGAAGGAGGTCAAGGTGAAGGTGATAGGCCGGAGTGGGGTGGGGGCGGAGAGGTCAGGAAGAAGATTGCAGGTTAGGAAGGCGGTGCTGAGTTCGAGGGATTTGACTGAGACAAGGTGGGGGGAGGGGAAATGAGGAAACTGGAGAAATCCGAGTTCATCCCTTGTGGTTGGAGGGTTCCCAGGCGGAAGATGAGGCGCTCTTCCTCCAACCATCGTGTTGCTATGGTCTGGTGATGGAGGAGTCCAAGGACCTGCAGGTCCTTGGTGGAGTGGGAGGGGGAGTTGAAGTGTTGAGCCACAGGGTGGTTGGGTTGGTTGGTCCGGGTGTTCCAGAGGTGTTCTCTGAAACGTTCCGCAAGTAGGCGGCCTGTCTCCCCAATATAGAGGAGGCCACATCGGGTGCAGCGGATGCAATAAATAATGTGTGTGGAGGTGCAGGTGAATTTGTGGCAGATATGGAAGGATCCCTTGGGGCCTTGGAGGGAAGTAAGGGGGGAGGTGTGGGCGCAAGTTTTGCATTTCTTGCGGTTGCGGGGGAAGGTGCTGGGAGTGGAGGTTGGGTTGGTGGGGGATGTGGACCTAACGAGGAAGTCACGGAGGGAGTGGTCTTTTCGGAATGCTGATAGGGGAGGGAAGGGAAATATATCCCTGGTGGTGGAGTCCGTTTGGAGGTGGCGGAAATGACAGCGGATGATACGCTGTACATGGAGGTTGTTGGGGTGGTAGGTGAGAACCAGTGGGGTTCTGTCCTGGTGGCGGTTGGAGGGGCGGGGCTCAAGGGCGGAGGAGCGGGAAGTGGAAGAGATGTGGTGGAGGGCATCGTCGACCACGTCTGGGGGAAAATTGGGGTCCTTGAAAAGGAGGCCATCTGGGTTGTACGGTTTTGGAACTGGTCCTCCTGGGAGCAGATGCGGCGGAGACGAAGGAATTGGGAAAATGGGATGGCGTTTTTACAGGAGGCAGGTTGGGAGGAGGTGTAGTCTAGGTAGCTGTGGGAGTTGGTCGGTTTATAATAAATGTCTGTGTTGATTCGGTCGCCAGAGATAGAAATGGAAAGGTCTAGGAAGGGGAGGGAAGAGTCTGAGACGGTCCAGGTGAATTTGAGGTCGGGGTGGAAGGTGTTGGTAAAGTCGATGAACTGTTCAACCTCCTCGTGGGAGCACGAGGCAGCGCCGATACAGTCATCGATGTAGCGGAGGAAAAGGTGGGGGGGTGGTACCAGTGTAGCTGCGGAAGATGGACTGTTCCACATATCCTACGAAGAGACAGGCATAGCTGGGGCCCATGTGGGTGCTTTCTCCTTGAAAATTCATCTGTGAAGCAACTTTAGTATATTCTCTATGTTATGACCCATATGTTGTTGGAACATGATCTAGCTGACAAATAGTAGGCTGTAAAAACAGTTGCTGTGGTTGTGGGTATGTTCACCGAGCCGGGAAGTTGATTTGCAGACATTTTGTCCCTGTCTGGGTGACATCCTCAGTGCTTTGGAGCCTCCTGCGAAGCGCTGCTGTACTGTGTTTTCTGGAATTTATTTGGCTCCGTTCCTGCTGTTTCCGGTTACTGGTTCTGGTCATTCATTGCAGCGGTCGGTATATTGGGTCGAGATCAAATATTACCATCAACGAACCAAATACAACTGCCCTGTGTCAGACACCAATCAACAACCCACACCTAGATCCACAATACCGATCACTTCAACAAATGAGTAGAACCAGAAACTGGAAGCAGCAGGAATGGAACCAAATAAATTCCAGAAGACACAGTATAACAGTGCTTCACAGGAGGATTCAAAGCACTGAAGATGTCAGCTAGACAGGAATGAAATGTCTGCAAATCAACTCCCCAGCTCAACGAACATACCCAGAATCATGACGACTGGCACCCAAGCTAAGAATCTTTACGCAAACCTTGAGGAAACAATATCTATTAAACAGTGTTCTAAACTTTGTCAGTTCCTGTAGCTCTAGGAAGATTTATAGACCAATATTTATTCTCGTCATCAACCTTGGAAAAATGCTTAGCATCTGAAATATTAAGGTCTTACCTATGCATTTTAAACTCTTTCAGAGTAAGAATCATGAGATGACATCTGTTTAGTGCAAAATTCAGTCATCTTGGGTCTATATAACTTCAGCGTCATCATTGTTCAAAAGTCAAGTAATGGAGTTGCACCACTTAGTGTAATGCTCGCCAATGGAAATGACATTGTTTTGTACTATGGAATCCAATAATAGAATCAAATTGGTCTGTGTAGAGGTTCTCAGTTAGGGGACAGATTCAGTGTTGATAACTGGAATCTTTGGTGTTGGAATTAAAATATTGGATTTGATTGCGATTAATTGTAGATCTGTGCATGCTGGTAGACCAACAATCAAACATCCTGCTATATCAATCATGTAAGAGATTTCAGGTGTCCACCCTAAGGAATTGTATTGATGTTCAAAGTGGGTAATGTCAATAAAATGGATGTTAGAGCCATTGCAAGCAGTCAGCTTATCAAGTGTAGATTGCACCCTACTGTCCCAGTTTCCTAAGTAAATCTTGTGTAAGATGCAGAATGGAATGATACTTACACTAGTTCCAGTGTCAATTTTTGGTATATTATGCATTCTTGTCCATTCATTTTGGAGTATATCATCAGCATGGAAGTAAAGTAGGCAGACTTTCTGGCAGCATCCATGTGATATGACCCATTTGCCACGTGTGCTTTCTCATACGATTAGATTCCCTACGGCGTGAAAACAGGCCCTTAGGCCCACCAAGTCCACACCGACACTCCGAAGAGTAAACCACCCAGACCCATTTCCCTCTGACTAATGCTATGGGCAACTTAGCATGGTCAATTCACCTAACCCGCACATCTTTGGACCGTGGGAGGGAAACCAGAGCACCCGGAGGAAACCCACGCAGACACGGGGAGAATGTGCAAACTCCACATAGACGGTCGTCCGAGGCCGGAATCGAACCTGGGACCCTGGTGCTGTGAGGCAGCAGTGCTAACCACTGAGACACCATTCTGCAGTTACCTCGTGGACTTTGTTGACATGTTTGTGCGCCATGGATGGGAGTTTGGAAACATTGTTGAGATTGTTCTTTGTTTAATTCTTCTTCATTGGTTGCCGCGTAAAATTACATTTGGGTTCCTCCAAGCACTTGAATTTCTTACACATTTTTGCCCACTATCCTCTGGTAGAATCATGTAGCAGAAATTACACAAATTCAGCCTGTTTCTCTAGAATTTAGAAGGTTAAAGGGTGATCTGATTGCTGTCTTCAGGTTGCTAACAGGAAAAAGATAAGGTAAGTAAAAACAAATTATTTCATCTGGTTGTGAATTCTAGAACAATGGGCATAGTGTGAGAATTAGGGCCGGACCATTCAGGAGAGATGTTAGGGAAACACTTCTACACACAATGGGTGGTAGACTTTTGAAACTTGCTTCCATAAACAGCAGTAGATGCTGGGTCAGCTATTAATATTAAATTTGAGGTAGATAGATTTCCGTAAAGCAAATGCATTAAGGAATAGGGGTAAAGGACAGGCATTTGGAGTTATGCTTCTGGATTAGTGGTGCTGGAAGAGCACAGCAGTTCAGGCAGCATCCAAGGAGCTTCAAAATCGACGTTTCGGGCAAAAGCCCTTCATCAGGAATAAAGGCAGTGAGCCTGAAGCGTGGAGAGATAAGCTAGAGGAGGGTGGGGGTGGGGAGAAATTAGCATAGAGTACAATGGGTGAGTGGGGGAGGGGATGAAGGTGATAGGTCAAGGAGGAGAGGGTGGAGTGGATAGGTGGAAAAGGAGATAGGCAGGTAGGACAAGTCCGGAGAAGTTATGGGGACAATTACTGAGCTGGAGGTTTAGAACTAGGGTGAGGTGGGGGAAGGGGAAATGAGGAAACTGTTGAAGTCTACATTGATGCCCTGGGGTTGAAGTGTTCCGAGGCGGAAGATGAGGCGTTCTTCCTCCAGGCGTCTGGTGGTGAGGGAGCGGCGGTGAAGGACGCCCAGAACCTCCATGTCCTCGGCAGAGTGGGAGGGGGAGTTGAAATGTTGGGCCACGGGGCGGTGTGGTTGATTGGTGTGGGTGTCCCGGAGATGTTCCCTAAAGCACTCTGCTTGGAGACGCCCAGTCTCCCCAGTGTAGAGGAGACCGCATTGGGAGCAACTGATACAATAAATGATATTAGTGGATGTGCAAGTAAAACTTTGATGGATGTAGAAGGCTCCTTTAGGGCCTTGGATAGAGGTGAGGGAGGAGGTGTGGGCGCAGGTTTTACAGTTCCTGCGGTGGCAGGGGAAAGTGCCAGAATGGGAGGGTGGGTCGTAGGGGGGTGTGGACCTGACCAGGTAGTCACGGAGGGAACGGTCTTTGCGGAAGGCGGAAAGGGGTGGGGAGGGAAATATATCCCTGGTGGTGGGGTCTTTTTGGAGGTGGCGGAAATGTCGGTGGATGATTTGGTTGATGCGAAGGTTTGTAGGGTGGAAGGTGAGCACCAGGGGCGTTCTGTCCTTGTTACGGTTGGAGGGGTGGGGTCTGAGGGCGGAGGTGCGGGATGTGGACGAGATGCGTTGGAGGGCATCTTTAACCACGTGGGAAGGGAAATTGCGGTCTCTAAAGAAGGAGGCCATCTGGTGTGTCCTATGGTGGAACTGGTCCTCCTGGGAGCAGATACGGTGGAGGCGGAGAAATTGGGAATACGGGATGGCATTTTTGCAAAAGATAGGGTGGGAAGAGGTGTAATCCAGGTAGCTATGGGAGTCAGTGGGTTTGTAAAAAATGTCAGTGTCAAGTCGGTCGTCATTAATGGAGATGGAGAGGTCCAGGAAGGGGAGGGAGGTGTCAGAGATGGTCCAGGTAAATTTAAGGTCAGGGTGTAATGTGTTGGTGAAGTCGATGAATTGCTCAACCTCCTCGCGGTAGCACGAGGTGGTGCCAATGCAGTCATCAATGTAGCGGAGGAAGAGGTGGGGAGTAGTGCCGGTGTAATTACGAAAGATCAACTGCTCTTCGTAGACAACAAAGAGACAGGCATAACTGGGTTTATGCACAGATCAGCCATGATCACATTGAGTGTTGGAACAGTCTCGAGGGGCTGAATGGCCCATATGGCATGCATAATTATGAACATTAGAACATAGAACAATACAGCACAGAACAGGCCCTTCGGCCCACGATGTTGTGCCGAACTTCTATCCTAGATTAAGCACCCATCCATGTACCTATCCAAATGCCGCTTAAAGGTCGCCAATGAATCTGACTCTACCACTCCCACGGGCAGCGCATTCCATGCCCCCACCACTCTCTGGGTGAAGAACCCACCCCTGACATCTCCCCTATACCTTCCACCCTTCACCTTAAATTTATGTCCCCTTGTAACACTCTGTTGTACCCGGGGAAAAAGTTTCTGACTGTCTACTCTATCTATTCCTCTGATCATCTTATAAACCTCTATCAAGTCACCCCTCATCCTTCGCCGTTCCAACGAGAAAAGGCCGAGAACTCTCAACCTATCCTCGTACGACCTACTCTCCATTTCAGGCAACATCCTGGTAAATCTTCTCTGCACCCTCTCCAAAGCTTCCACATCTTTCCTAAAGTGAGGCGACCAGAACTGCACACAGTACTCCAAATGTGGCCTAACCAAAGTCCTGTACAGCTGCAACATCACCTCACGACTCTTGAATTCAATCCCTCTGCTAATGAACGATAATACTCCATAGGCCTTCTTACAAACTCTATCCACCTGAGTGGCAACCTTCAAAGATCTATGTACATAGACCCCAAGATCCCTCTGTTCCTCCACCTGACCAAGAACCCTACCATTAACCCTGTATTCCGCATTCTTATTTGTTCTTCCAAAATGGACAACTTCACACTTGGCAGGGTTGAACTCCATCTGCCACTCCTCAGCCCAGCTCTGCATCATATCTAAGTCCCTCTGCAGCCGACAACAGCCCTCCTCACTGTCCACAACTCCACCTATCTTTGTATCATCTGCAAATTTACTGACCCACCCTTCGACTCCCTCATCTAAGTCATTAATAAAAATTACAAACAGCAGAGGACCCAGAACTGATCCCTGCGGAACTCCACTTCAGTATATGAAACATTGTTTCAGTATATGAGACAAATCACATATTGTGCAAGATTGAAGTGCTTTGTCGACTTTGTTGATAACTGCTAAAGTTTGTTGCGGAGTCGTGTAGGTGCTGTGACAGTGGCTTTCCTCTGGAAGTGCTTCGATGGTGTCTTTTTATATTTGGTCATAAATCTCTTTCAAGAAATATTCCAATGTGTGTAGAAACAGTGAGGAATTTCATCAGTCTTTCAGGTCAATTAGCTTCATTGAGATCACATTCTATGGCGTTGCTTCTGCCTATGGATTGGTTAATATTTTCACTTAGCAGTTAGTGGTATGAAATGAACTCAAGGCTGCAAATCCTGATGTTGACTGAAAGCTTAAGCTGATCTTCCAGGGCTTGGTATTTTTTGTCTGGGATATTTGCAGTGCTGAGAATTTACTTCTTCTCAATACTTCATTCCCCAAAGCCATAAGAAGTTGTGACAGCCTGACTCTCTGTTTGATTTGATTTGATTTATTGTTGTCACATGTACTGAGACACAGTGAAAAGTGTTGTTTTGTGTGCTCGACAGGCAGATCATATTGTACAAAGTGCATCTGTCTACAACCTGTTGGTGTGTAAAGTGAAGATTCATTCATTTTTTTCCAGGAATAATTAAAATTTTGACCGAGCATTGCTGAACCTGCAGTCCATAACAACATTAGAAATAAGGGACGAAGCCATTCAGTCCGTCATGCCTGCCCTAGAATTCCACATGAACATGGCTGATCTGCCATTAGTCTCAAATCCTCTTTCATGCCAGCTCCACATAAGTCTCAACTCGTTGATATTTCAAAAATCTATCCATTGCTTCTTTAAATACTTGCAGTGATCTAGCCTCCACAACACCCTGAGATGGAAACTTCCAGACATCCTTGTGGGAGAAGAAATCTTTTTCCATTTGTTCTAAATGAGTATTCTCCTATTATGTAACTATATCCCCAAGTTCAAGATTCCCCCATTACTGCAAACAGCTTCTCAACATTTCCCTGACAAGCTCCTTCGGAATCTTGAATGTTTCAGGATGTTCACTCTTCATTCCTCAACTCTAATGAATAAAGGCCTAACTTGTTTAGGAGAAGTGAGGACGGCAGATGCTGGAGATCAGAGTTGAGGAGTATGGTGCTGGAAAAGCGTAGACAGTCAGGCAGCATCTGATGAGCAGGAAAGTAGATGTTTCGAGCATAGGCTTCCTATTGAAGAGCTTATGCTTGAAACGTCGACTCTCCTGCTCCTTGGATGCTGCCTGACTGTCTGTGCTTTTCCAGCATCACACGCTAAGTTGTTTAGCAGTTCGTGATAAGTCAACCCCTTCATCCTAGTAATTATCCTACTGTATCTCTTCATTGAACTGCATCCAATGTCAGTACTTGTAACACTTTTGGTGGCTCAATGTAGCACTGCTGCCTCACAGTGTTAGGGATCTGGATTTGATTCCATTCTTGGGCAATTGTCCGTGTGGAGTTTGCATGTTCTGCCCGTGTCTGCATGGGTTTCCTCCTGGTGCTCTGGTTTCTTCCTACACTCCTAAGATGTGCAGGTTAGGTGCTTTGGCCATGCTAAATTGCCTGTAGTATCCAGGGATGTGTAAGGTAGGTGGATTAGGCATGGGAAACATAGGATCTAGGGATGAGGGTTCGGGTGGGATGCTCTTCAGAGGGTTGGTGTAGACTCAGTGGGCTGAATGGCCTGCTTCCACACTATAGGGATTCTCTGATATTTTTTGAAAACAGGGACAAAGACTGTACACATTCTCACCGAAACCCTGTACAATAGTAAGAAGACATCCATTTTTAAAAACTCCAACAGTCTAGCAATAATGGATAAAATTCCATTTGCCTTTGTAATTATTTGCACACTAACTTGTGCTTCTTGAACAAGAATACCCAGATCCCCCTGCACTCCACAAATTTGTCCATTTGAGCCTCTGTCCATTTAACGACAAGCTCACTTTTTTGATTCTTTCTATCTCACACCTTCATGCATTTGTTATGTTTTTACCCACTCTTTCAACCTATTTATATCCCCTTGTAGGTTTGTCATGGTCCTCTTTGCACATTGCCTTCTTATCCTTTTTCGATCATCAACAACTTTGGACACAGTCCACTCTGCCTGCTCCCCCAAGTCTTTTTTACACATAATAAATAATGAGGCCGAAGACTGATTCTTATGGCACCCCACTATTTTCATCTTTCCAACATGAAAAATACCCATTGATCCCACCTTATATCTTCTGAATGTTAACCAATCCTCATTTCTTACATTATTATACTATGAGTTCCTATCTTTTATGTTGAATACTCTCTGAAATCCAAATGCACTGCATTTACTAGTTCCCCTTTAACAACTCTGCTGTTATTTCCTCAAAAGAATGCTACAAAAATGTGTTAAATGTGGTTCCCCTTTCACAAAACCATGGTGATGACTCTGTGTTAAGCTTTTTTAAATGTCCTCCCATTTCTAGTTTAATAATGAAGTAAAGCATTTTCCCAATCATCAATGTTAGATTAAGTGGTCTATTGTTTCTTTGACATGTTCATAGTGTCCTCCACCTTGAAAATGGATAAAAAACATTGGTCAAAATCATCTTCCATTTCCCTGTTCTCCATTATTAATTACCAAACCAATTACCCATGATGTCATACTTGTATTAACTACTTTTTCTTTTCTAAGTATCCATTGAGGCTTTTGTCATTTGCTTTCACAGTTCTTGCCAATTTTCTTTCATCACTAATTTTTCTTAGCTCTTAAACTTCTGCTCCTGGTCCCTAAAAAGATTTCCAATCCTCTAGTTTACCTTACTAGAGGTAAACAATATTGTATGCCATGCTTTTTTGATTTTCAGATGTTTGATTTCTATCTTTACTGTGCTGTTTTGAGTTTTTTAAAAATTGCGTGCGTACAGATGACCTGAAATGCAATATAATGCCTGTTATTTTTGTTGACCTCTCCTTCTTTTTCCCTTGCTGTGCTTTTAAAGAAGGGCTTATGCCCAAAACGTCGATGCTCCTGCTCCTCGGATGCTGCCTGGCCTGCTGTGTTTTTCCAGCACCACACTTTTCAACTGTGGTTTTAAAAGGATCGACTATAAAATGACCAAGCTTAGACATGCAGACCATGTTCATACCAAAAAACATGCATGCATCTTTCAAATATATTTATATGCTTTGCTAGGTGCAAGTTAGCAGTTGTAATCAATATCTGGATGCAAGATGGGCCTTTTCAATTTATGAAATGGTTTGTTGAAGAATTATTTTTGTAAATTGGAGCTGGGGGTATTCTTCAGCACCTTGAAAATTAGCGTTTTCTAAATTGTGGCAGCCTTAGTTTTCCTTGTTTAAAAAGAAAGAGACAGAGGGGGTACTCACAAATGCCTCTTACTTCAATACTGCTGTAGACTTCACTCTTGTTTGTTGCACGTGGACTGCATTTCTGAACTAGGACATGCGATAGGTAACTGAGGAAAATAAACTTTCGCAACTACCACCACTGTTATCTTCCTTGAGCTGTTGGTAAAAACTTGCTGTCACTATCTTCCGATGCCCATTTGCCGTCAATATCTTTTGGTACCCATTTTCCGCGATCATGACGTGTTTATGTTCTTCTACATGTTAGCTACCATAACATAAGACTCAGATACTTATTAAGACATGTACCTTGAAGTTTATGAACAAATAATTCTACTCAAATAGGACTTAGATCATAAGACCATAAGACATAGGAGAAGAAATGAAGCCATTCAGCTTATCGAGTCTGCTCTGCCATTCAATCATGGCTGATACATTTCTCAACCCCATTCTCACCATAACCTTGATCCCCTTGATACTCAAGAGCCTATCTATCTCTAACTTAAATATATTCAAAGACCTCGTTTCCATAGCCTCTGTGGCAATGAATTCCATTGATTGGAATGAAGAAGTTTCTCCTTAACTCCATTCGAAAAGGTCTTACCTTTACTCTAAGGCTATGCTTTCAGATCCTGATCTCTCCTGACAATGGAAACAACTCCCTGACTTCTACTCTGTCCAGGCCATTCAGTATTTTGTATATATCAATTAGATCCCCCTCATCCTTCTAAACTCAGAGTATAGACTCAGAGCCCTCAAAAGTTCCTCATATGTTAAGCTTTTCATTCCTTCTCATGAATCTCCTTTGAACACACTACAAGGCCAGTACAACCTTCTTGAGACATGGGGCCCAAAACTGCACATAATACTCCAAATATGGTCTAACCACAGCCTTATAGAGCCTCAGAACTACATCCTTACTTGTATATTCAAATCCTCTAAAAATAAATGCCATCATTGCATTTACCTTCCTAACTATTGACTCAACCCACAAGTTTATCTTGAAAGAATCCTGGACTAGAACTCCCAAGTCTCTTTGCACTTCAAACTTCAGACCTCTGAATTTTCTCCCCATTTAGAAAATAGTCCGTGCCTCTATTCTTCCTAGCAAAGTGCATGACCTCACACCTTCCCATGTTGTACATCATCTGTCACTTCTTTGACCAC
The DNA here is from genome assembly GCF_047496795.1 of Chiloscyllium punctatum. Lineage (NCBI taxonomy): Eukaryota > Metazoa > Chordata > Chondrichthyes > Orectolobiformes > Hemiscylliidae > Chiloscyllium > Chiloscyllium punctatum. The sequence goes on from NC_092775.1 coordinate 66,782,824, forward strand.
TCTCCTAACTTGTCCAAATCATTCTGCAGCCTCCCTGCCTCCTTTATGCTATGTGTCCCTCTACCTATCTTTGTATTGTCTGCAAACTTAGCCAGAAAACACTCAGTTCCTCCATCTAGATCATTAATATATAAAGTGAAAATTTGTAGTCCCAACACTGAACCTTGCGGAACATCACTTGTCACCAGCTGCCGTCCTGAGAAAGACCCTTTTATCCCCACTCTCTTCTTTCTGCCTGGTAACTAAGCTTCTATCCAGGTTAGCACCTTGCCTCTTGTGAGGCACCTTATCAAAGGCCTTCTTTAAGTCCAGATAGATAACATCCGTTGGCTCTCCTTGGTCTAACCTGCATGTTACTTCCTCAAAGAATTCTAGCAGATTTGTCAGACATGACCTCCCCTTGATGAAACCATGCTCACTTTGCTCTATTTTACTGTACACTTTCAATTATTCAAAAATCTCATCCTTCATGATGGGTTCCAGGATTGTACCCATGGCTGAGGTTGGGCTAATCAGTCTATAATTTTATGCCTTTTGTCTTACTCCCTTTTTAAACAAAGGTGTCACATTAGCAATTTTCCAGTCCTCTGGGACCCTCCCTGATTCTAGTAGATTCCTGAAAGGTCACCACTAATGCCTTCACTATCTCTTCAGCTATCTTCCTTAGAACTCTGGGGTATAGTCTATCTGGTCCTGGTTATTTATCCACCTTCTAGCAATTCAGTTTTTCCAGCATTTTCTCCTTGGTGATGGCCTCCATACTCAGCTCTGTCCCCTCAACTTCTTGAAGTTTTGGGATGTTACTTGTGTCTTCCACCATGAAGACAGACGTCAAGCATTTGTTCAGTTCATCTCCTTGTAACCCTCTACTCTGTCTTCAGAATCATTTTGCAGGGGCCCAATGTCCACTTAATCCTCTCTTTTGCCCTTTATATATCTAAAGAAACTCTTACAGCATTCTTTTATATTACTGGCTCGTTTACCCTCATATTTAATCTTACCTCTCCTTATTTCTTATTTTGTCGCCCTCTGTTGGTCTTTGTAAGCTTCCAAATCCTCTGGTTTCCTACTGCCCTTCACCATGTTATATGCTTTCTCTTTTGCTATTATACTATCCCTGACATCCTTGGTCAGCCATGGTTGCCTCATCCTCCCTGTAGCATGCTTCTTTTACCTCTGGATGAATTTCTACTGTGTCTCCTGAATTACTCCCAGAAACCCCTGCCAATGCTGTTCCATTGTCTTTCCTGCCAGGGTCCTCTCCCAGTCAATTCTACCTCCTCCCTCATGCCTCTGTAGTTGCCTTTATTCAGATGTAATGCCATTCTATCTTCTCCCTCTCAAATTGCAGAGTAAATTCAATCATATAATGTTCACTGTCCCCTAAGGGCTACTTCACCTTAAGCTCCCTTATCAAGTTTACCTTATTGTGCAACATTAAATCCAGTATTGCCTGTTCTCTAGTGGGCTCCACCACAAGCTGCTCCAAAAAGCCATCCCGTAGAGTTTGATATATAGTCTGCATTATGTCCCTACTTAGAGTACTATTATATTACATATATGGCTGACTGGTTACCTGCTAACTGAGCAGACTGATGAAGGGCTTTTGCCCGAAACGTATATTTTCCTGCTCCTCCGATGCTGTCTGACCTGCTGTGCTTTTCCAGCACCACTCTAATCTTGACACTCCCTGTTAACTGAGCTTACGTGATGTAAACTGGAGACCTCTTATTAGTAGATTGTCACATGTAGTGGTGTCATCTAACTGTTTCAAAGGTATAGTGCTTCTATTGAGTTCTGCTCAACACTATAATGGTGGATGTCTACACATACACTCTTGGAGCTTGCTGCCTGTTATTACATTTCTTCGTCTTTAGCATCCCTTGTTTATCCTTATTTTACAGGAGAGCTTTCTTACTCTCCAGTCCTGTAGCAATCTTTGTTTACATTTATACCTTACAGGTTACTATATCCAGTTCTCTAGTGTCGAGTCTAAGTCCTCTGTCTTGAATTGCTTCCTTTCATCTCTCTCTGCACAGTTCTCTTCTGCTTTTATCAACGTTACAGCATCGTCTTTTAAAAATTCCCGTTCATTGCTTTCAGAAAGTACAGCCAAACTAGATACCACAGACCTAAACCATTACACATTAAAAGACACCTACTCTGTGAAAGATTATTGAATATAAAGATCTCAAAGATACATAAAAGTAGAAGGTACATGCTTCACAGTGGATACCATCTCCATGCCATTTTTGTAACAATTACTCGAGGTACATTCAATAGCATATGCATGACAGTTACCTCCATATGAAAAGTATCTCTGTGTCTTGTGAAGAAGATATTCATTTAAATCAATACTGAAAGAATGTCATGCAAGGAAGATATTCATACTATTCAAGAATAGATTCTGGCATAGGACTATTATCAGAAAGCATTTTTTTTCATTCAGAGATATCAATACTCAGAATAATCAAGTTTGAGTCAGTGGAAACACTCAAAAGATGGTTAGGTAATTGGGGAAGGGAAATCATGAGATTTCATTGAAGGATTCATTGAATTGCATTACACATCTGTACTTCACCATGTATTAGAGATACAGTTTACTGTTAATCTAGACACTTCTATTTATTTAAATTCACTCCATCATATAACCATGCACCAGTCTCTGACACAAAGGAATACAAAGTCTCAAATATAATAGAAATTTTACTAAGTGTTTGAAATTCAGCACACAGCGCTTCAATCTGCTCATTTAAACATAAATAGAAATCAAATTTCTCCACCACAATTGTCAACAAGTAGCAGTAGGCTTGGGTTTAGTGCTCTGCTGCCCAATGTGTTTCACAATTAGATTTCTTTTTAATGATCAACCAGTTGTATTTATTAAGGACATAATATGAGAACATTAATGTAAGTTGTATTTTATATAAGCGCTGAGGATATCGCTGAGAAATGAGCTTAGAAGAAATACTAAGACTAATTGTGCAAGGAACATTGAGCTAGTGTATATTACTGAAATGCTGCATTTACTGAAGTGCTCCAAACTTACTAGTTGAACCCATGATAACACAGGTTCCTCAGACACTGTTCCAAGTCAGTTCCCCAGATAATTACATAATCAATCACAGTTTATGCAAAAATCTTAACCTTTAGCCTGTTGATGCTAAAAACGTACCAACAAATAGGCAGAAAGCAAAATAAAATCAATGTTAATTGTAATTTTTCCAATTTATGTGCTCTTAGTATGTTTTTTCACTAGCAAAATCTTTGTGTGTGTCCATCCCAATTCTCAGAAGATCTCTAATCAGAAGAGTATGGATTTCATCTTAACTGGCGGGAGTGACACTGAGGCTATAGAGAATGATGAGTAGAAATTATATTGTGGAAAGTGTAAAACTAACTGAATGAGAGTTAGTCCAAGTAGTGAAGCAAATGAAAGCAAATTCATTGTGGAAAAAGTGTTTTTAATATGATTTTTTTGAGTGTGGTTAGAGGTGCACTCATCCACAAAGTGGGGAGCATTTTATCATACTCCTGACTTGTGCTTTGTAGATGATGGACAGGCTTTCAGGAGTCAGAAGGTGAGTTACTTGCCACAGTATTCCTAGCTTCTGACTTGTTGTTGCAGTTATTGTATTTATTGGGTGACTCCTGTTGAGTTTCAGGTCAATGGTAACCTCCAGAATGTTGATAGTATGGAATTCATTGATGGCAATTTGAATGAATGTCAAGGGATGGTTGGGTTAGTTTGTTTCTTCGAGATGGCCATTGCTTGGCATTTGTATGGCTTGAAGGTTACTTGCAACTTGTCAGCCCAAGCCTGGATATTGTCCAGATCTTGTTACATTTAAATATGGACTGCTTCAGTATCAGAAGAGTCGTGAATGGTGTGAGTATTGTGCAATTATTGGTGAACACCCCCACTTCTAACCTTATGATGGAGGGAAGGTCATTGATGAAACAGCTAAAAATGGATATGCCTAGGACACTATCCTGAGGAACTCATGCGGAGATGTCCTGGAGCTGAGATGACTGACCTCCAACAAATACAATCATCTTCCTATGTGTCAGGTATCACTCCAATCAACGGAGAGTTTTCCTCCGAGACCCATTGATTCCAGTTTTGGTAAGGCTCCTGAATGCGACTCTTGGTCAAATGCAGCCTTGATGTCAAGGGCTGTCACTCTCACCTCACCTCTGGAATTCATCTCTTTTGTCCATGTTTGAACCAAAGCTGTAATGAGGTCAGACGGTGTGTGGCCCTGGCAGAACCCAAACTGGGCACCACTGAGCAGGTTATTGCTGAGCACACCTGCTTGATAGCACTGTTGATGACACTTTCCCTCATTTTAGTGTTGATCGAGAGTAGTAATTGGGGTGGTAATTGGCCGAGTTGGATTAGCTCTGTTCTTGGTGGACAAGAAATTCCTGGGAAATTTTCCACACTGTTGGATAGGTACCAGTTTTGTCGCTTTACTGGAACAATTTGCTTTTGTGGCATCGCAAGTTCTGGAGCACAAGCTTTCAGTACTATTGTTGCAATACTGTCAGGGCCCATAGCCTTTGCAGTATCTATATCCCCAGCCACTTTTTTTGATATCATGTGACTGAAGATTGGCATCTGCGATAATGGGGTCCTTTGCAGGAGGCCAAGATGGACCATGCACTCAGCATTCTGGCTGGAATGGTTACAAATGCTGCAGCCTTATCTCTTGCAAATATACACTGGATCCCTCATAAGCAAGGATGGGATTATTTGTGGGGCTTTCCTCTCATGGCGAATTATTTAATTACCCACTATCTTTCACAACTAGATGTGTCAGTATTGCAGAGTTTAGATCTGATCCTTTCATTGTGGGATCATTTAGCTCTGTCTATCAAATGTTGCTTATGCTGTTTGGTATGCAAGTAGTCCTGTTTGGTAGCTTCATCACGTGACACCTCATTTTTACATATGCCTGGCGCTGCTCCTGGCATGCCCTCCTGAACTCTCCATTGAACCAGGATTGATCCCCAGGTTTGATTGTAATGGTTCAATGGGGAATATGCCAGACCATGAGGTTACAGATTGTGCTGGAGTACAATTCTGCTGCTGATGACCCACAGTGCCTCATGGATGCCCAGCCTTGAATTGCTAGCTCTGTTTGAAATCTGTCCCATCTTGTATGGTGATAGTGCCACACAACACGATGGAGGTTATTCTCAGTGCGAAGGTAGGATTTCATTTCCATGAGGACTTTACAGTGGTCACTGTTATCGATACTGTCATTGACAGGTACATCTGCAGATGGCAGATTGGTAAAGATGAGCTTAAGTATTTTCTTTCACTCTTTCTTGTTCCCTCACTACCTGCTGCAGCCCATTCTAGCAGCTATGTCTTTTAGGATCTGACCAGGTTGATCAATAGTCCTGCTGCTGAGCCTCTCGTGGTGGTAGACATTGAAATTCCCTACCCAGAGCACATTTTGTGCACTAGCCAGCTTTACTGCATTGTCCGTGTGGTGCTCAACATAGAGGAGTACTGATTCATCAGTTGAAGAGGGAGGCAGTATGTGGTAATCAGCCAGATGTTTCCTTGCCGTGTTTAACCTGATGCCATAAGATTTCATGAGGTCCGGATTTGAGGTTAGAGACTCCCAGGAAGATTCTCTCCTGACTGTATGCCAGTGCAATTCCACCTCTCCTGAGTCTGTCTTTCTGATGGGATGGTACTATCCAAGGCTGGTGTTGTCCGGGACATATCCATACTCACAGAATCATGTCTTAGAGACAATATTGGGCTGCTGTTTGACTAATCTGTAGGACAGAAAATATTGAGATTTTGAGCCACAAAGCAGCGCAGCTCCTCGTCTATGGTTCAGTCAAACTCAGAGTACAGAGGGGCCCTTATCCCTATTAAAGGGTACAGCCTGTAACATCACTAGAGCCATTTCACTCTCCAACTGGTAATAATACAATGGTGCATCACCTTGCTGCAAGCTAGTGCTGTACTTGTTTTAAGATGGCTACACCCTGTGATTGGTACACTGAATGCTGCTTTCCCCCAGATAGTGCTGCAATATTGGCAGCTTGAACACTCAATAACTGCTCACTATGCATTTGTATTCCTGCCCTGTTACATTGCTGATGTGGTTTGCATGTCACACACTCATTATTGGAAAAGTGGCTTTGCAGGCATTAAAATGGCTCTTTATTAACTTGTGTGTCTACATTGTTGTTTAAGGCACTTCATTGCCACCAATTCTGCTTTGCCTATACTTAATCTGAGGTCTGTCTAATGATCAGTATGCAACATTACCGAGTTATTACAAAAGCAACATTGCTTTTAGTTTACACGATGGTTTATTGCATGATAGCAATAAGTTCAATTCCATTGTTTGTCAGGTATAATTACTAAGACTCTCAAGATTTGTACATAATAAATCTGCTCCTTATGAAGGGTAGTGTGGAACTCACTGTCTCCACCCACAGGCTATAGAACATCCCCTCAGATACAGTCTATAACATGAACATTAAATCCTTTAGAAGCATTACCTCGTACAATATTAGCCATTTGATTGTCCTCCGGTGTAGTCTCATTGGTGTAACTTTCAAACAATTGGCTATATACATGGGAAATAATTGTGCATCGTTCAGAAGAGAAACTAAAATAGTAAGTTATATGTTTCGACTAAAGGTTAAAAGGATGTTGCAATGTTCATATTTATTGTTCATAACCAGCAGCAAAGACCACAAGATTGGCGATTCCCCAAAGGAGCCCAGAACTGCAAAAGTGCAAATGAAGGCTATATTTTTCATAAGCCTTCAACCATCTCCTCTCATTTTATACCTAACCAGGGAAATCCATGCTTCCATGTCAGGAAAGCTCAATAATTGAACTCAGTCAACCAGTTAACAAGGTTATTTTGAGAGACCTATCTCTCTTGTCCTAATTCTGTATTCTTTCTCTTGCCGCAAGCTGCCAAGGATTCCAATGTCATTTTTCACAATGCATGCACAAACATTCATGTAGCAGGGGAAATCTTTGAAAGGATGCTCAAAGTACAGAGACTAGTCATCACATTCATTTTAGCTGAGTTAATTGTAGAAGGTATCTGAATCTTTTCTTTCTCCAAATGGAAGATGATAATCTTCAATTTACATTTCTCAACATGCAAAAAAAACCATCAGCCCGTCAGCGAATACCCTGAGCAACCTACAAAGCAGCCAGCAATGTATTGAATCAACCACAATTGTCACTAGAACTAAAGGTTCTTGTAACAAACAAGCTGCAGAAAAGAAACTAAAGTACAAATTTTGGAGATTTTCAAGAATCCTGAAATGAAGAAAGGTTTGTATTTATTTGCATGGTTCAAAATTATTGAACATCTCAAAATGCTACCAACTTTTTATCCGCAAGTGTGGTCACTGGTGTAAATGCAATTGGTGACAGACAAATTTTCCACAACAAACTCCTGCAAAAGCCATATGATAATGACCAGAATATTTTGTGATGTTGATTGATGGATAAGTATTGCCAATACCATGGGGATAGTTTTCCAGCTCTTTGTCAAAACAATGTCGAGGGCTATCCATGCAAACAGGCAGATTGGGTTTCTATTAAACATCCCAGATGAAAGACTGCATCTCAACAGTGCTGCTTCACCACCGGACTGAAGTATTAGCCTTCATCTGCGTACTCAATGCCTGGAGTGGGGCTTTGAGCCTAGAATCTTGTGAATCATCAGTGAATCAATTGCTAACTAAGTCACAGCTGACATATAACAATTAACATCAAAAATGTGGAAAAACTTTTTCAAGCGATAATTTTAAAAGGTGGTGTGTCATGGCCTGGAATATGACTACAGTTAAAACAAACACTGGGAATTTCCTGTCATGATGGCGTTCTGCTATTTGGCAGTTATTAAATTGGAGTAAATCTTGGATAGATTTGTCGATGGAGGTTCTGCTGTTATCAAATTAGATGGATAAGGAAATCCTGTCTCAGGGAACTCATGTACTTCACTTAGATTTTCAAAAAGCACTTAACAAGGTGTTGCATCCAAGGTTATTGTGAAAAGGAACAGCTCATACAACATATTAACATTGATAGAAGATTAGCTGACTGAGAAAAGAATATAGAATAGTCATAAATCAGTTATTTTCCAGTTGGTAAGATATGATCAGTGGACTGCTACAGGGAACAAGGCTGGGTCTACATTTTTCTTCACAGTTTATGTAAATATTTTAAAAGAAGGAACAAAAGGTGTGGTTTCAGTATTTGCTGATCACTCAAAGATAGGTAGGAAAATAAGTTGTGATTATAGAGAAGGAGGCTCCAAAGGGATCTGGATAGAATATGTGGATACGCAAACATCTGGAAAATGGAGTGACATGTGGAAATCTGTGAAATTGTCCATTTTAGCATAAGAATAACACAGAAGTATCTAAATATAAATGCTGAGAGATTGCAGAGGTCTGTGATATGGATGAGTTGAGAGTCCCAGTATATGAGTTGCAAAGGTGTATCACAGCAAGCACTTAAGGAATCTTACAGAATGTTATTGTTTATTGTAAGGGGAGTTGAATACAAAGCAGGAAATTTATGATTCAGTGACACAGGGTATTAGTGAGATCACATCTGGAATAATGTAACTTCCACTTGTGAGATAGACAAGGGCACCAGATTCATGCAAACAATTGTACCTTCAGGTTCTCAACTAAGTTATATACCATCTGGATGTGGGCATATTCCTACACTGTTTGTGGGTTGATTTGTGGAATTGCTGACTAAATGGTATCATGAAAACACTTCACTGTATGAACTAAAGTAGATCATGCAAAATAGTTTCATTGTCACCTCCTCAAGGGAAATTAGAGCGGGGGTTTAAAAGATACCAGCCTTGGCAGAGCGACCAAGAGAAAATATAAAGAAAAACACATATAGCATATTTCTAACTGAATCCGGTGTGACTAATTGTTTTAATAATCTGACTGCAATTCAAGCAAGAAATTATAATATTTAGCAACTGATAACACATCATTGTTTTGCATAATTAAATGTTCAACCCCCATCTGGACTTGTTTTACTAAATTGGCACAAGTTCTAAACTGGCTTGCCATGCGTGACACTTTGCTATAGTTTTCTTATAATTATAATGTGTTTCCTTATTCATCATTTGGCATTTCATGTATTATTTTACCTTGGGTTATATTGGAATGAAACACTAGCTCTATTTCCATGCTTAACTTCAGACATTGTGTTATGATTTTAAATATCAAATTTTATGATTTCCTTTGAGGGAATAATTGTTATTTTTGACATTAAGATTCTTAATTATATGGGAAATGAAAATAGCTACTTTGAGAAGCTGCTTAGCAAACTTTAAACAATGGCCAATCAAAGTGTGGTGTGTGTGTTGCTTTCAGAAAGTAAGAATGGCAAGTGTGGAAACTAAACAATTGATAATGTCTCTAACCTTCTGGGTGGAGTCAGGAAGTCCACAGCTGTCTCAATGAAGGGTTAACTTATTCATATTGTTTCCTTGGATAAAAGAGAAGTTTGGGAATTGCAAACAATTAATTTAAATCTATAACAAAAACAGAAATTGTTGGCAAAATTCAGCAGGTCTGGCAACATGCGTGGAGAGAAAGCAGAATTAACACTTTGAGTCTGTTGATTCTTCATCAGAACTGATAGCAGCGAGGAATGTACGGTGGTTCTGCCAAAGACAAGGCCAGGGCTGAGGGGATTGACGAGGCAGTTGGGGGAGGAGGTGGGGGGGGGGGGGGAAGGGATAAATGCATAGGTGGAGACAGATTTTTGGGCGGCACGGTAGCTCAATGGTTAGTACTGCTGCTTCATAGCACCAGGGACCTGAGTTCGATTCCAGCCTGAGGCAACTGTCTGTGTGGAGTTTGCACATTCTCCCCGTGTCTGCGTGGGCTTCCTCCGGGTGCTCCGGTTTCCTCCAACAGTCCAAAGATGTGCAGGTCAGGTGAATTGCCTATGCTAAGTTGTGGATTTGTTGGACCGAAGGGCCTGTTTCCACACTGTAGGGATTCAATCTTAAGATCTCAGAGAGAGATTTAAGGGGTAGATTAGATTAGATTAGATTACTTACAGTGTGGAAACAGGCCCTTTGGCCCAACAAGTCCACACCGCCCCGCCAAAGCGCAACCCACCCATACCCCTACCCCTTACCTACACTACGGACAATTTAGCATGGCCAATTCACCTGACCTGCACATCTTTGGACTGTGGGAGGAAACCAGAGCACCCGGAGGAAACCCACGCAGACACGGGGAGAACGTGCAAACTCTGGGTAGGCAGACAAGGGGATTATTGATAGTAGGCCAGGACAGAAGAAAAGCTGAATAAGTTAATGAGTCCCACGTCATGATAGGACTGGGTGTGGGGATGGGTTAAAAACATGGAAGGATGGAAGTTGTTGAATTTGATGTTGAATCCCAGAGGTGCAGGTTCCCCAAGGAGAAAATGAGATGCACTGAAGCTCACTGGAACACTGTAGCAGGCCTGTGACAGAAATGTTCCATTCAAATCCATGGACAACAGAGTTGGAATATGTAACTTGCATTAGTGATTGTATTTATCCAGTTTCCAATGATGCATATATCCTGTTGTGTGGACACTCCGTTTGCTTATGTCTGTAGAATAGAAGTGTATCTCCTGCACAAGGAAGTGTACACTGGTTGAGTTGATGAACCGAATGACCTCTGTGTGTCCTGAGGGATCAATCATGTTAATGGAATTGAGAAATGAAGTGAAGAACTATTTTGTGACACATACTGGCTCCAAGCCAATAGTGGCCTTGAGCCAACAAAGGTCTGAAAAGAAGCTGAAACCCAAATTAAAACCAGATGTTAATCTAATGGAAACTTGATTATTCTATTCACACTAAAATGTATGACACAGGGCAAGAAAAATCGAAATTATATCCATAATTTAGCTCATCATTATGATAATGTAGTTGATATTTTTAGAACATAGAACATAGAACAGTACAGCACAGAACAGGCCCTTCAGCCCACGATGTTGTGCCGACCATTGATCCTCATGTATGCACCCTCAAATTACTGTGACCATATGCATGTCCAGTAGTCTCTTAAATGTCCCCAATGACCTTGCTTCTACAACTGCTGCTGGCAACACATTCCATGCTCTCACAACTCTCTGTGTAAAGAACCCGCCTCTGACATCCCCTGTATACTTTCTTCCAACCAGCTTAAAACTATGACCCCTCGTGTTAGTCATTTCTGCCCTGGGAAATAGTCTCTGGCTATCGACTCTATCTATGCCTCTCATTATCTTGTATACCTCAATTAGGTCCCCTCTCCTTCTCCTTTTCTCCAATGGAAAAATTCCGAGCTCAGTCAACCTCTCTTCATAAGATAACCCTCCAGTCCAGGCAGCATCCTGGTAAACCTCCTCTGAACCCTCTCCAAAACATCCACATCTTTCATATAATAGGGCGACCAGAACTGGACGCAGTTTTCCAAGTGCGGTCTAACCAAAGTTTTATAGAGCTGCAACAAGATCTCATGACTCTTAAACTCAATCCCCCTGTTAATGAAAGCCAAAACACCATATGCTTTCTTAACAACCCTGTCCATTTGGGTGGCCATTTTAAGGGATCTATGTACCTGCACGCCAAGATCCCTCTGTTCCTCCACACTGCCAAGAATTCTATCCTTAATCCTGTACTCAGCTTTCAAATTCGACCTTCCAAAATGCATCACCTCACATTTATCCAGGTTGAACTCCATCTGCCACCTCTCAGCCCATCTCTGCATCCTGTCAATGTCCCGCTGCAGCCTACAACAGCCCTCTATACTGTCAATGACACCTCCAACCTTTGTGTCATCTGCAAACTTGCTGACCCATCCTTCAATCACCTCATCCAAGTCATTTTGGCTCAATATATTAATTATATCTCCATTTTAATAATTGGATTGCTGATTTAATCTAATCAAAGTGACTGCTGTTTCCCTCAGTTGCCAGGAGACTAACTGATATTGGATTCCTGAGGATGTAAGTGGGATAAAGAGACAGGGATGCAAAGAGAGAGCTCACTGGCAAAGGGATGGGGCAGGTGAATGTAAAGGCAGAGAGAAGCAATGGCTTTCAGGAGACCCCATCCTTCTTCTTGATGTTAGAATCCTTGACTGAGCATTTGGATACTAAGTGCTTGAGAACGAGTGTCCAAGGGATGTTGGAGTGGCCAAATATCAACGTTGCCTTCCTGGTCACCCTCCACGTCTATCCTAGAATCATCACACCTCCACACATTCCCACCCTATTTGTCTCAGCAAATCCCCAGCCCTGCCCATCCTCCAGATTGCTGGTCACCATTGATGTATTCCCTTTCCGACATGATCCATTTCCCAACTATGCCCTATCAGCTACATTCCTTACGATTTATATTTCCCCCTTTCACAATTGTCATCCCCTCTCCACCCCAACCTTAAGCCCCCAATAGTCAAAACTAAGTTCCACAGCTTCTCTCCCATAGCACTGGGCACTTTGGAAGCCTCCCTATTTGGCTTTTAGTAAATGGACTCCCTAAACTGACATAGCTCAGCACCTTGAGTGACACCACCAAATAGTCCCAGTTGAGAAGTCTCCAGGCCCCTGATCAACACCTATAGTACAGACTGAGGTTCCCTGGTGATGAATGCTCAGACTGGACACTAGACCGGACTTGTGCTTGGTCCTTATGCAGTATGGTTAGCGTGTAAACTGGTGGCTCTTGATGCAGGGGCAAACTTGAAGTGACACACTGCTACAGGAAAAATCTCTGGCCCCTTGACCTGGGACTGCTGACCACCAAGAGTGAGTGAATGAGTGAGTGAGTGAGTGTATGTGTGTGCATGTGTGTGTGTGTGTATGTGTGTGTGTGTCTATGTGTGTGTCTGTGTGTGTGTGTGTGTGTGTGTGTGTGTGTGTGTATTAGGAGACAAGCAAAGAAAGAAGACCGTGAGCCTTTAGGGCAAACACACTAAAAGACATGACACAACCATGCTAGCAAGAGCAAGGCATGGATACTGTGAGCATGCAGGTAGACACTAAGTGATTGAGTGTTAAGAAAGCAAGTGAGCAGGCCTGTGATATAGCATGGCTCATTTGAGAACAGGATAGTTGTCCCTATCTATAATGACTGTAATAAGGTTAGCTAGGTGGACCCCATAAAATATGAGTTCCCTGATTGGGGCTGTTAATCTGGTCCAATCAGGGAGCCCTGGCTGACAGATATAAAAAGGAATGTCAGACATTCTGCTCACTCTGAGAGCTGGCTCTGAGGAGATGAATCAGTGTCAAGGACTCCCCATGTGAAGAAGAGGGTATCGGGTTACTGACCTCTGTGGAGTTATTTCACTGTCCACAAAGTGTGATGTCAGCAGTGTTCCAACAATATTTGCCAATTGCAAGGTGCAGCAATGACATATAGCAGTCCCATTGTGCAAGGGGATTGGAGATGTGCCATGACAGCACAAACAGGCTGGGCAGTGTCAGATGCCAGTGTCCATGGACATGGTAAGCACACAACTGATGCATTGGAGCATGCTGAGAGACATTGACCTGTCCAAGATGGTGATCTGGAGGAGCAAATCATGAGCTTGCATCCTCAGGTACCCACGCTGACCTTCATGTCAGGAATTCTCTGTATCTAGTTCTGTCCTGTAACAGGACAGGAAGCTGCATATTAATGAGGCAAGATGTACAATTAATGAGGGCGATAACAAGAAATAATCCCCATCAATAGGTCATTCCCTAGCTAGACTCTTCTCTTGGTTCCCAGCAGTTGGAAATGAACTTGGTTGCTCTTGGCTGAGATAAGCATCACTGGGTGTATCCCTGACTTCTCACCATAGCCCACATTATTCAGGCCCTTATAAAATTCCATCGTATGAATTATTTCAGGTGAACTTAAGTAACACAGGGGAAGCCCAGGTGCCATCAGAAGGATGACAATCCCTTTCTACAATTAGTAGGCAAGTGAGTACCAAGTGCTTTCATTGGCTAGCTGTTACTGGGTGGTTAGTGATCACTGCTGACAACATGCCTCCAGGAGAAGTGCACTGACAGGGAGTCAAAATAGGAGCAGGACCATCCAACCAGACAAGTCGCCTATATTATTCAATCTGATGCCAGCAGGTTCATTTTTCCACCTATTCCCTTCAGACCTTGATCTCCCAAGAGTCTAAAACATCTCTGCATCTGCACCCCCACCTGCAGTAGAATAGTAAAACAACTTCACCTGATTTTCTTGGGCAATAAATAACTCCAAATATGTTCAGCATTTTTATTTTCCCAATTGACAACCTATCACAAGTGTTACTTATAGACAGTCAGAGGAAGATGTATAATATGATAAATAATGCCCAGGGAGAGTCTAACCATTATCTACTTGTTACTCTGTCACTAGAGTTCAGTGATCAGCCCCGCTCATGGAAATATTCATCATTGTAAAGTGCTCCTCGGTGTCCTGCAACTTGAAATTATCAATCTCTCTCTACAAGTATATTTACCATTTTATTGCACCTCCAGCGCAGAGTGAATCTACACCTATGCACCAGTAGTTAAATGTTGTTAATCAATCCTGAGCAGGAAGATAAATTGCTGTGAAATTGTGTTCTATACCACTGCTGCTTTAGCAAGTCCCGAAGTGAATAAACACATGCGCAGTGCTTCCAGTCAATTCTTCCATTGATCCTGAAGCATCCCATCGTTAGGAATGATGCAAGCACAGACTCGTCAGAAGCTCAATGTCAGCAGATCATGATGCTGAGTGATAGTTCTGGCTGATTTGATGCACTTTTAAGCAAAAATATGGACGGTACAGTTCCACTGAATGCTGGTGCTAAAGATATTGAGCATTCAGTCGCACAAGGAACTTCTGCAGGTCTGTCAGAGTATTTTAGTTCAAGCATATTGGCAGAATCAAAAAAAAGGTTTAGAACACTGGTATTTATGTTGCATATATTTTGAAGGCAGTGCTGACACCTGTGTTCAGGTTGTCTTATGGTGACAGGTTGAAACCTGAGGCCATTCCTCAAAATGAGTACAATTTCCACATTCTGAAACAGCTTTTAGTTTTCTTGGACCAACCATCTTGTTCCATTTATTATTTTCTTTTAGTACAGCTAGTTTTTAACAATTTATTAATCAATCCAAGTTTAAATCAACATGTTTGGGCTCTGGGTGCATTTGAAATATCTCTTTAAAGGTATATTGACTACATTGGCCTTTATTGGTCAGTGTATTGAATATAGGAGTCAGGAGGTCATGTGGTGGGCTGTACAGGGCATTGATTAGGCCACTTTTGGAATATTGTATTCAATTCTGATCTCTCTGCTATAGGAAGGATATTTCTAAATGTGAAAGGGTACAGAAAAGATTTACAAGGATGTTGCTGGGGTTTGAAAGTTTGAGCTGTAAGGAGCGGGTTGTTGCTGGGGTTTGAAAGTTTGAGCTGTAAGGAGCGGGTTGTTGCTGGGGTTTGAAAGTTTGAGCTGTAAGGAGCGGGTTGTTGCTGGGGTTTGAAAGTTTGAGCTGTAAGGAGCGGGTTGTTGCTGGGGTTTGAAAGTTTGAGCTGTAAGGAGCGGGTTGTTGCTGGGGTTTGAAAGTTTGAGCTGTAAGGAGCGGGTTGTTGCTGGGGTTTGAAAGTTTGAGCTGTAAGGAGCGGGTTGTTGCTGGGGTTTGAAAGTTTGAGCTGTAAGGAGCGGGTTGTTGCTGGGGTTTGAAAGTTTGAGCTGTAAGGAGCGGGTTGTTGCTGGGGTTTGAAAGTTTGAGCTGTAAGGAGCGGGTTGGATAGGGACTATTTTCTATGGAATATCGGAGGCTGAGGAGTGACCATACAGAGGTTTCTAAAATCATGGGGGGCATGGATAAGGTAAATAGTCAAGATCTTTTCTCCAAGGTAGGGGACTCCAAAACTAGATGCCATAGGTTTAAGGTGAAAGGGGAAAGACTTAAAGTGAGGAGCTACCTTTTCACGCAGCAGGTGATGTGTGTATGGAGTGAACTGCTAGAGGATGTGGTGGAGGCTGGTACAATTACAACAGTTAAAAAGCATCTGGATTGGTTTATGAATATGATGGGTTTAGAGAAAGATGGGCCAAGTGCTGGCAAATGGGATTAGATTAATTTGGGATGCCTTGTTGGCATGGGTAAGTTGTACCGAAGGGTCTGTTTCCATGCTGTACATCTCTGACTGATTCACACGCCCTCAGTATTCATAACCAAAAATTCAAGTGAAACCTACATTATACTGCACCTATGAGCTACAGGCATCTGGAGGTCATTGCTGGAGAAGCGGTAATAGAACACAAAGGGAAAAACTGTAAGAGAATGAGGCAAATGTTGTGTTACTGCTTTCTGACCTGAGTACATTCATGAGTCAAAGGTCAGGTTAACAACACCTGGCCTGCAGCCGTGAGGAGTCCAGGCAGCAGCAGCTGGGACAGACAGAGGAGAGGTAGAAAGGATCTTTCACCTGCAGAGATCTTAAAGCATGGGAGACAGAGTCAGAATGAAAGACCAACTATTAAGGACCGAAACACCTGAGTTCTTCATTTAGAAAGTGGCAACTCTTTGGAGTTCTTCACCTCAGAGGGACCTGTGAGGGGAAATTCAGTCATCAAGTAAGACTAAGATTGAGATTGATATATATCTATTATTAATGATATCAAAGATGATGGCAGCGAGGTAGATGATTTACAATGGTGGAGTCGACGCAAGGGCCTGAATGGTCATCCCTGCTCCTGTGTTCCTACAAGTTGCTGCAACTACACATTATCAGTTAGTCAAGTAAACCTGCTTAGAATTTGCAAATAAAATGAGCCTACATCATTCGCCAGTGATTTGCTTAAAAAACAAAGACACTGATGTAAACTTCAAAACCACAGGACAAAACCTCATACAGACTTGAAGCAGTATAGAGTTAGCTAGAATCCCAGGATGAAAAAAACACTATAGAAATGGTGCTGGCAGAACAAGTCTTGAGCTGGTAAAATCAGTGGTCCATGCAGGTGATTTGCCAGTTCTGAGTTGGCCTAGAGAGAGACACCCTCATGTGTCATTCTTGTGCATGAAGGAGAAATAGTGCAAATCAAAAAAAAACTGGAGGCCATGTGAAAAAAAGATACACACAGCAGTAACATGGCTGAATCTCCATATAGAGTAGTTTTATAGCGTTATTATTGTAAATCCTCTAAACATCAATAGCATTTTGAAAATACACCAGGGTAATATCACCAAAATCCCTAGTTGGATCTAAATACCCACAGAGGTCATTTTTGAATTTAGACTGTTTATATAAGTATAGAATCTCTACAGTGTGGAAGCAGGCCATTGGGTACACACTAACCCTCTGAACACCATCCCACCCAGTCCCTACCCTACTTCTCATGGCTAATCCACCTAGCCTGCACATCCCTGGATACTATGGGCAATCCACCTAGCCTGCACGTCTTTGGGCTGTGGGAGGAAACCAGACCACCCAGAGGCAAACCCACATAGACACGGGGAGAATGTGCAAACTCCACACAGACAGTCACCTGAAGCTGGAATCAAACCCAGGTCCCTGGTGCTGTGAGGTAGCAGTGCTAGCCACCAAGTCACTGTGCCACCCATAATGAATAGGGCTTTTGTTTTTACATATTTAACCATCACAGAATAAGTTACCCAAGTGGTGAAAATAAAGACAGTAATTGGAAATAAGAGGCTGCGTGGAATCAATAATTTAAGTTGGTTTGTCTCAAGACAACCAAAAAGACCTTGCCAAGCTATGGAACATACTGGAGAATTCAGCATCAACTTGAGAGGTCACCATCTGCTGTTTTACAGGCAACAGCTACACGAAAGAGGGAGGAAAAGAAGAGAGGAAGAAGGGCTCTAAGCATGGTGCCACATCTGCCCAATGTGTTCAGGAAACAATTCTTCTGCATGAATTCCAGTGAGAAACAGTGTCTCAGATATTTCCAACTGACTAGGGACATCTTCAGTGAAATCCACTGCCTTTTGCAGCTATAACCGTAATCTCCAATCAGAATGAGGATTGCACTGGGTTAAGATTAGGGTTAGGGGCTTTGAAAATGACTATAGCAATAAACTTTAAAATGTAAGTCCCCTAGGCTGGAGCCTAAGATGTACAGAATATCACGGCAGTGTGCCATTCACTGTGGGGTAAGTGAGGTCCCTGGTGCTCTCTATTGAGAGGTGACAACATTTTAGTATCACCTAGCAGAAATAAGCAAATGTCCACGAACAAGGCAAGCTTTCCCCAGGGTGCAGGGTGCTGAGACACTTACTCATAGCTCATGACTCTTGTATACAGATATCTGCACCTTAAGAGCCATACTGCCATAAAAACTGTGAAGAAACTGCACTGTGGCATGCTGAAAAAATGCTTCCTCCACCTGAACCACTCTGGAGGAGATCTGCAGTGCTAGCGGAACATGTGCCAAAATACCTGGCGGTTGACCTCTTGCTGCATGATCTTGCTATCACGGTTCACTGGCTGCATGGGGGCCATCTCTGGAGCCATGCTGAGCATGGGGAAGAGAAAGAGAGGTTAACTGTAGCGCCATGGTGACTCAGTGGTTAGCACTGCTGCCTTACAAGACCAGGGGGCTTGGGTTCGATTCCATCCTAGGGCAACTGCCTGTGTGGAGTTTGCACATTCTCCACAAGTTTGCATGGGTTTCCTCCAGGCAGTGTGGTTTCCTTCCACAGTCCAAAGATCTGTAGCTTAGATGGATTGACCATGCTAAATTTCCCACAATGTGGAGGCGGGGTGCTAAGCCACAACAATTACAGGGGTAGGTAGCGTGGTGTTCCCTAGAGGGTTGGTGTAGACACGATGGGCTGAAAGGCCTGCTCCCACACTGTAGGGATTCTATGATTCTTGAGAGCTTGAGTCTGCCCGAGCTGTCTGCTAAGAGTTCATTCAAATGCAATATCAGTAACTGCATCCCAGTTCCACAAGCTGTGCCATATCTTACCTTCCATCTGATGCTGAACATCTTGTTCAGCAACAATGCAAACATAAAGCCATCACAAAATACATCTTCCAAATGGATACAAATGTACACAATTTTTCTTTTATTTACATCAACAACGCATGCCATTCACCTCCAACCAATCCTGATGAAGGGTTTATGCCTGAGAAGTCGATTCTCCTGCTCCTCGGATGCTGCCTGACCTGCTGTGCTTTTCCAGCACCACACTCCTAACTCTGATCTTCAGCATCTGCAGTCCTCACTTTCTCCTACCTCCAACCAATTGACCCTATTTTGTATGGATAAATGCACACATGTATATAGTTGACAACACCTGTCAAACCTCCAAATTTAACCACCCAGTGGAAAGACTTAAGATAACTAATACATAGGAACCCCACGGGCAGCACGTTCCTAGCAAGTCACACACCATACTGCCTTGGAGCTATATTACTGTTCCTTCTTTGTTGCTGCATTAAATAATGGCACTGTGGGGCAGCACCATGGACTTGAAGGTTCAAGAAGGCAGCTCACCACCATCTTCTCCATGACAACTAGAACGGGCAATAGATGCTGGCCATATCAGTAATGCCCACATCGCAGGTACTCATAAATAAATGTACATAACAATATGAGCTCAGGTAAATCACAATTAATACTGGCCACCTGAATACAATTAACACCCGACTAATGTACATAATTAAAACAGGGCTTGTGTGGTGCAATGGTATTGGCACTATGTCTAGAACCAGGGTTAGGTTCAGAGAAGTTAATATAATCTGTGAATAGATTGGTTAAAAATAACAAAATAATTAAAACAACATCTGTACAAAATACTTTGCCAGGCAGGCACTGGACTCCTCCATGTTCCTGACATTTCATACTAGATTTCCATTTTGTTGCACATTAGGTTTCTCCTTTACGGTACTCATGAAAGTGTTTCTCTTTGATATCTCTTTGAATTTATGTGAATCATATCTTCTCAGGATCTGGCACCTACTAGATCCTTCAACCTTGCTTCAGCTGCAGACTGTCATATCCAGGCTCTCACCACTTGCTGATCCTGATCTCCACTTTCAGCTGAAATGTATAGTGTCAGTGTCTGAGGTAGGAGCTGTGGGTGTGAAATTATTTAACAACACTGTTCTTCAACATTATTCCCTTCTTACTATTCCTTCATTAGTTTGTCAGTTCTTATGGTCTTGAAAGGAAAAAGACATTAAGATGACGGAGACAAATATTATCAGTGATAGATACACAGAATGTGCAGTTATGGCCACTTCAGATCAGCCATGAACTTACTGAATGGTGGATATATTCAGGCAAAAGTTTCAGATATTCACACTTGAAGCAGAGCTGGGGGGAATCTATAGGAACCTACTAAAGGCACAGAACTCTGATACAGGCCCCCAGGTATGCGATTACACAGCACAGTTTGGAATAAGTAGACACTCCCGGATTGAGTGGCTCAGAGAGTGAATGGATACTGTTGTAATTTCTCTTTAAGGCAGAAGACTAGGCATTTGTCATCCAGTTTAGGAAGCAATGGGGAAGTACCATAACAGAAGCCCATTTATATTTGAAAACCTCTATTTTCATTTATCTCAATATTTGGATAAAAAGCTGCTTTTCACAGTAGAGAAGGAAAAGTAAGATTGCCTTTTTTAATTTTGGTATTGACCTTCTGCTTTAGCCTTTCATTAGATGTCTTAAAGCTATTGCAAATTGTAAGTTGCAGAATGATGTTGTCAGTCCTGGTTTTAATTCATCTTTTCAATTCTTGCTGCACAAAATAGGTAACTACTGCTCCATCAGTTTGAGCTATTTGTCAGTAATTAAGTAGACAAACCCTTTGAAATCAAGGGAGCGGGTTGTGTAAGGGGAAGTAGGTATTGGATTTCCTCGCTGTTTTTCAGTGAATCTAACATGCAGAGAATATCTTCTAGCAAGTCAATTTGGATTTAAGCTGTTTTGTTGCGTGTGTGGCTTTAAAATGGTGTGCTGCCCAGACTCGTGTACAATACTTCAACTAAGTCTTAACTAATGATTTAAAAACAGGCGATACTGGAGCAGTCCACAGATCAGGCTGCACTGAGAACTTGGAGGAAAGTTCAATGAACTGAAACCTTGACCCTGAAATTTCAGGCTGGCAGTGCTCTCGATTATGGGCCAAAAAGTACAGCCATGGAACCCAAGACTAGATTTTGCAGTCCTCGGGCAATTAATTCCTGCAACCATGGCTTCAACCTCTTCAAGGCAATTGTCACACCCCAAGAATTGCTGGAAACTCAAGGATCTGCAGCAATTCAGTTCCAGCAGCGCCACCAAGATGGCCACTGCTGGTATTGCAGCAGTTCCCAAACCAGCAACAATGGAGGAAATCTTGGGTTAAATAGGGCCATGGATTTCTGATGCAGATCTGACAGGCCCCAGCAAGGGAAGTAGGGAGGGTCCACTGCAAGGTCATTGAGCAGGTTTTTGATCACATAAACAAAGGAATGTCTGATCTGGAGGGTAACCCACGACTAGGGTCCTAGCAAGACTACCAGGTTTCACTGTCTTTAAGTGGCTATTAACCAGCCTAAGGATAAGTGAGCAACCAAAATGTCAAACACAGCAGGAAGGCATAATACTTGCCATTCCATCTGGTCTTCCATACTTGTCCCCTATTCCCTGCTTCCCTGTTGCTTATGGGGAGGTATGAAGTTCTGACCTGGTTCTCTCTCACAAAGGTGCCCAATTGGTTGAGTCTTTCCAGCATTTTCTGTTGTTTCTTTATTGTTTTTGATTCATAGCACCTATCGCAGACTTTGTTGTTGTTGCAGCACAGTTTTTTTGCTTTTGTATTAAATGGCCTCAAAAACTGAGCTCAAATTCTCAAACTACCCGGTACAATTTGAAGTCATGCTGCCAGATACTAGACCAATAACATGTTCATTACACTCCATATCCCATCCCTTGGAAGACATAATTTCTTCATGTTTCTCACAAAGCTAATCGACAGCTACAAACTTTGGCTCCAGCCATAATCCTTCTTCATCTATTGATTGTTTTGATCTCACTATCCCCTCTGATCTCAGGAGCAATTTTTATATTTCCTCAATCATGTTAGCTGCCTCCAGAAAGCTTGTTCTGATGAAAATTTGCTCTCAAAACATTGACCTTTCTATTTACAAATGCTGGGTAATATACTGCCAGCATTTCATTCTTTTTAATTCCATGAAGCTTGGTTTGCTCTCAAGATAAACATTTATTTTCCTGACACCAACCCTTCATTTTCTGGCAATTCAGGGAGGGTGAGAGGATTGAGGCAAGATTTTAACCCTTGCCATATACCTTCATTGCTCACAATCCTTTCTCTGAAAATTGTCTGTCCGTGAAAGACAGTGCAGGTCCTGCAGGTTGCCAAATGTTTGTTAAGTGTGGTATTAAAACTGTGGCAGCTGCAGGATCATTTGATTAAAATAAACACAAAGTGTTTGTGAGCTTAAATGTGCTGGGGATTTTATGCCATGATATCTGAAACCTGAGAAAAGTTTTGAAGCCATTTTTCTTCTCGCATTTTGTTTTTTTAAAGATGCACATTATAAACATTCCTCACAAGGGGACCTCTGCAGGGCTATTGGGAAAGAGTTAGGGAGTGGATTCTCAGTAAGAGAGAAGCCTCTAGTCTGGATTGATTATGTGAAACAAGAGGTATTAGACATTGCACTAGACAGCTGTTTTGAGCATGTAACATGTACATTTCTGTTGAAGATTCTCATTCAGATGTAAGGAGAAAGCAGCCTTGAAAATGTTGTGCAGATATGCACACCTCGAGTAACTCCAGACCGTAAGACCATGAGACCATGAGACATAGGAGCAGGATTAGGCCATTTGGCCCAGTGTCTTACTCCACCATTTTATCATAGCTGATATATTTCTGAACCCCTTTCTCATGTCTTCTCCCCAATAACCCTGATCCTCTTACTAATCAAGAACCTATCTATCTGTGTCTTAAATATACTCAATGACCACACCTCCACAGCCCTTTGCGGCAATGGGTTCCACAGATTCACCATCCTCTGGCTAAGGAAATTCCTCCACATCTCAATTCCAAAGAATCATCCCTTCACTCTAAGACTGTGGTCTTGGTTCCTAGTCTCTACTCATGGGAATATCTTCTTTGCATTCTATCCACGGCTCCCAGTATTCTATTAGTCTCAATCAGAACTCTGCCTCATCCTTCTTAGCTCCATATAGTACAGACCCAAAGTCCTCAACTGCTTCTCATATGGCAATCATTCTTGTAAACCTCCTGTGGGCTCCCTGCAAGGCAAGGCCAGACCAAGGCTGGACTGCCGCAGATGTCAGATTGGCCTTCTTGAGAGTGAACCCACAGAAAGCAGCTGGCACAGCTAGGGTCCCTGGCCGTGCACTCAGATCCTGTGTGGACCAGCTTGTGGAAGTATCTGTGGACATCTTTAACCCCTTCTTACTCTGTTATGAGGTCCCGACTGGCTTCAAGGCTACTAATATCTTGGTGGAAAAGGAGAAACATGCATTAATGACAACGGCCCATGGCTCTGACATCCATCATTATGAAGTGCTTCAAGGGGTTAGTAATGATACATATCAACTCCAGCTTTCCAATTTGCCTTGATCCATTACAACTCACTTACCATCACAATAGTTCCACAGTAGACGCACCTCCTGGCCTTACACTTATCCTTGGAACATCTGGATAATAAGGACACTGATGTCAAACTCCTATTTATTGACTATAGCTTCACCTGTAACACCATAATTCCAACCAAAATCATTTCCTAACTCTGGCACCTAGGTCTCTGCTCCCCCCTATGCAACTGGATCCTTGACTTCCTGACCCACAGACCGTAATCAGGATGTATAGGCCACAACATCTCCGCCTCAGTAATCCTCAACACCAGTGCCCTGCAAGGCTGCATTCTCAGCTCCTTACTATAATCCTTATACACTCCTGGGAGAATGTGAGGACTGCAGATGCTGGAGATCAGAGTTGAGATTGTGGTGCTGGAAAAGCACAGCAGGTCAGGCAGCATCCAAGGAGCAGGAGAATTGACCACACCCCTCCCATTTATCTCGCCACCCTCTTGGCTCGCAAGCCTCATTCCTGATGAAGGGCTCTTCCCCAAAATGTCGACTCTCCTGCTCCTGAGACGCTGCCTGACCTGCTGTGCTTTTCCAGTATCACACTCTTGACTAATGCACTCAAGACTGTGTGGTCAAATTCAGCTCAAACTCCATTTACAAATGTGATAGTGACATCATTGTAGTGGCTGGATCTCAAACAATGACAAGACTGAGTATAGGAAGGAGATGGAGATGGTTTAAAGGCAACAATTACTTCCTCCGTGTCAGTAAAACAAGGAGCTGGTCATCCACTTTGGGAAACGCCGTGGAGGACACACACTTGTCAGTATTAATGGTGCTGAGATGGAGCTGGTTGAGAGCTTCAAGTTCCTAGGAGTAAATATCACCAGCAATCTGGCCTGGTCCATCGATGCTACAGTCAAGAAAGCATGCCAATACCTTTAATTCCTCAGAAGGCTCAGGAAATATAGCATATCCACATGACTCTAACCAATTTTTTCAGATGCACAATTGAAAACATTCTATCTGGATGCATCACAACTTGATATGGCAACTGTTCTGCCCAGGACTGCAAGAAATTACAGAGAGTTGTCAACATAGCCCAATCCATCACAAAAGTCAGCCTTCTTTCCATTGACCTCATTAACACTTCCTGCTGTTTCAGGAAAAGTAGCTAACATAATTAAAGACCCCTTGCACCCCAGTTATACTCACTGCCATTATCTTCCATTGGGCAGAAGATACAAAAGTTTGAAAACACATACCAGCAGATTTCAGAACATCTTCTTCCCTGCTGCTATTAGAGGGGACCTCACACATATTAGAGTTGGTCTTTCTCTGCACCTTCTCGGTAGCTGTAACACTACATTCTGCATTCTATTCTAATACCCTGATGTACTTATGTAAGGTAGGATTTGTCTGGATAGCACACAAAACAATACTTTTCATTGTATCTCAGTCCATGTGACAATAATAAACCAAATCAAGAAAAGTTATTTCATCGAACAGTAACCAGAACTGGGTTAAAGCTCAAGGCAAAGCATGATGACAGGGAGGAAAAAGTAACACCCAAAGTCAGGACCTAATGTTAAAGTGGATGCAAGATGTACAGTTGAACAAGGATAACTCCAAAGGCATGATAGGGCATTAGAAGACTTTGGGTAGGCTGAGGAAAGAAACAGGAAGACTCGAAATGCAGCCAAGGACTTCAAGAAAACAAATAAAAGCTAGAAAAGAAAACTCCAAAGGCAGGACAAAAACAAAAACACCCTGGAAGTCTTTCATTACAGTGCAATAGAGCAGGAAAACTCCAAAGGTCAAGATAAAGAACCTCAGAAGACTTTAAAACCTCGCAACAATCTGACAATACTCTGGTGAGGACAAAACACAGAATTGACTGTGAGAAAGCAGAGCCAAATGACTTCCCAGGTCTGTTCGGCTCAGTAGTCTGTAGGAATGGCAGCTCTGGTGGACACTTTATTGTCTCAACCGTTTGACATCATGGAAGGCCAACAATGAAACCAAGATTAACATCTCTAGAAGCAGTAGTTTCGGGGCTATAGATTAAATACAAAGGAGCACCACCATCAAGTCAGTATGTTTCTATATACTGTAGGTCCAATAGCTGATAATGTTTTGGTGAGATAAAATATGAAAGAAAGTACTACGAGGTATGCATTCATTAAAACAATTGATGTGTACCTTACACTCACAACCAATTTATGACTGGAATGGCAAAATCAATCAGTGACCTCAGCATTTGAAAGAATCAATAGAAGTCTTTTTATTGGATTTGTATCATCAAGAAGGATGTTGTGGGTATGGAACTTTGAAGGGTGATTTAATTGGAACCTAATGATAGTCTGTGCAAACTTTGAGAAGTTTTCTGACTTTCTCCAATCCAAGGAGGAATTAAAATTGAAACAGAAAATCCAATCTGGATGCTGGCAGAAATCAGAATTCAAAATCGGTTGGTTCAGTGATGAAACACTGGGGACTCATCTGACATGGTCAGAAGGATCGGTCCCAAGATGGCATTATCACTCTTCAGAAAGGCAGCACAAATTCCAATAAAACAGGAAACAGCATCATGAATGATATTTGTTTAAATAAAGCAAGCAAACTGATGGAGCTGCAAGCTGACAATTCTCTGGGTTTAGATGAATTTCATCCGAGCATCATAAAACAGGTTGCTAATGAGGTAGCAGATGCATTAGTTGTGATTTTCCAGAAATGTTCTAATTCTGTAGATTCCTAGTTATATTTTATACCTTTCAGACTGATGGAACATTTCCAGAAATTAGAATGTTTCTAGAAAGGGTGGGTCCAGCAGACTGAAAAGTAGTAAATAAAACTGCTACTCAAGACAGGGGGGAAGCAGAAAAAAGGAAACTAAGCCAGTTTATTTGGTATCTGTCATAGAAAAGGTGTTAGAATTGATCATTAAAGAGACTACAGCAAGATATTTAGGGACAGCCAGCATGGTTTTATCAATGGCAAATCATATTTAACAAATGTGTTGGAGTTTTGTTGATGGAATAATGTGCTTGGATAGAGGGGTGCCTGTAGATGTACCATAGCTGGATTTAAAGAAAGTACTTTATAAGGTGCCATATCAAAGGATATTGAGGAAAAATAAAAGCTCATGGAATTGGGGTGGTATGAATAGAAGGTTAGCTGGCTGACAAGGAAGAGAGAATATGTATAAAAGATCTTCATCTGATTGACAGAAAGTAAAGACTAGATTCCCAAGTAGATCTGTGCTCATGCTTCAACTTATACAATTTACATTAGTGGCCCAGGTAAGGGGAGCGAAGGTATGGTAGCTAAATGTATGGATAAAGCCAAGATGGGTAAGAAACTATGCTGTGAAGAAGGCATAAAGAAGTTGCAGACAGATATAAATAGGCCGAGTGAATGTGCAAAAATCTGCCAGATGGAGCATAATGTGAGAAAACGCAAAGTTAGTCATTCTGGCAGGACGAATAAAAAAAGCGGAGGGTTATGTAAATCAGGAGCAACTGCAGAATTCTGAACTGCAGAGTGTCCTGCTGTATGAGTCATAAAAACGTTAGTGTGTAGATACAATCTATAATTTATCATGTCACGAAAGTGCTGCTATTCCCATGTAACTGCAGTTGTTGCCCTTCTCGATGGAAACAACCGTGGGTTTATAAGGTACTAAGGATCTTTAGTGATTTTCTACATGCATCTTGTAGGTAGTGCACACTGTGCTACTGAGTGTGAGTGGTGGAGGGAATGGGTGCTTGTGGATGCAGTACCAATTAAGCTTCGCCCTAGATGGTATCAAGCTTCTTGAGTGTTGTTGGAGCTGCAGGCAAATGGGGAGTATTCAATCACATTCCCGACCTGTGCCTTGACATTTGGGAAGTCACCAGGTGAGTTCCTCACTGCAGTATTCCTAGCCTCTGGTCTGCTCTTGTAGCCATCGGATTTATACAGCTAGTTCAATTCAGTTTCTGGTCTTTCTTGATGATACAAAAATTTTTAGCAGAATTTACCTGAGATAGGAGCAGCTGTATGAATACTGGCAGAAAGCTTGCCATGGTTGAAACCTGTGACACTCAGAGCTGCTAACCTAAGCCTCCATAACGCAGGAGGTACAGATCTTCAGGTTCATGAGCAAAACACTGCAAAGTTTAGTCATGGAAGATGACATGCCAGTGAAATCTTACGAATACTGAGGAATCAGAATAATGCATTGTTTGAGTGGAAATACATGTATTGATCAATGTCTCTTAGAGAGTGTGGATACTCTCAGAATAAAGATTGGAAAGAATTTTGGCAAGAGTTCCCAAATCTATCCAAAGGTTTAGGGATATGAAACAAGAGCATCATAATACTCTGCAAGAAGACTTTGAACCCATCTGCTTGAATACTCCCAGCGTAATTCTGCATTTGTTGATGGGAAAAGTTAAGTCACAATTAGATCGCTTGATTGAAACGTGGGGTGGGGGTGGGGTGGGGGCAGGGGGGCAGTTTGTGTCATATCCCCAGTGACAAAACCAACACAATGGTGCTTACAGCTGGTATCAGTTCCAAGACAATGGGGAACTAACATTGTGTGCAGTTCTCACTTAGCTCAACAAAGGATTAGGAAGGGAAATCCATCCTATTTGATGAACTGTTTTGACCAAATTTTCAACAATCTTTTCACAAAGCTGAATGCCAACAATCCATTTTGGCAGGTATCCTAAGGTGTACATTTATTACAATATTCAGGTGACATTGCTTCAACTATTTACTATTTAGGAACTGCTCTGCACAAGAGATTTTACAAAGGCCAATGTCGAGAATGCTGGAAGAGAAACAGGGAATCATTTGGGTTATATTAGAGGGCAGGAGGAAGCAAAGAAGGAATCTGGCAGGAGAGTCAGGTGAGGTGTTGAAGGCACTACAGAGTCCAACACTTACAGTAAATGTGAAATGTCAATTCCCCTGAATGAGGCTACATTTCTAGGTCACGTTATCCAGTAGTAAGGTATCATGGTTAATTCGAGTGCATAAACAACGCACCTCCTAAATTTGGTGAATTAAATGAGAAAATTTACCTCCCAGTTAACCATCAAACCCATAAGACAGCTTTGGGAAAAAAAACCTCCAGTGATGGAATTGAAGTCAAGAACAGATGCAGCCTTTGAAAAGATGAAAATAAATTCCTTTTAGTCATTTGCAGTACCGTACTTGAGTGTTGCTGCAAAAAGACACATTTTGTCAAAGCTGTTTGCCATGTACTCATCTTTTTGGCAAGAACACAAATTCAAGGGGAAAACCCAAATTAAGAGGGGAGTTTTGATTGTTTGGCAAGTGGACCCTGATTGGTAGAGCTATTAGCATGCCCAATGCAGCCATTAAATCTGATAGTTTGTAAGCAGGTAGGTTTTGTTTAAATTTTAAACCAATCAGGTTGACTTTGATTAGTTAGGGCATTGCCCTGAGAAATGAACCAGCGAGTCACTCTTATGTACTGACATGATAAAGGAGTATTACAGGAAATATGGAGTTGAAGAATTTAAATAGAGATAAGGTGCCAACAGCCTCAGGGACAGTGTATGTGCAGAGACTTACAGCCAGTGATATACCAGTCTGGTATCTCAATGTGCAGGCAGTAGTACTGACTGAAAAAGCAAGGTAAGAATCGCTCTACAACACCAACCAAGGAGCAATACAATTTGCATATATTCCTTTATGACAAGGCAGTCCAACTAATCAGGTTTGCATCACAACACAACAGTAAAAATAAAGCAAAATGAGGTTGCTGATACATCTAGGAGAAAGTGAGGACTGCAGATGCTGGGGATCAGAGCTTAAAAATGTGTTGCTGGAAAAGCGCAGCAAATCAGGCAGCATCAAAGGAGAAGGAGAATCGACGTTTTGGGCATCAGCCCTTCTTCAGAAAATTCCTGAAGAAGGGCTTATGCCCGAAACATTGATTCTCCTTCTCCTTTGATGCTGCCTGACCTGCTGCGCTTTTCCAGCAACACATTTTTAAGTTGCTGATACATCTAACCTGACTATTCCTTTCTAAAGTTCAGATGGAACTGAAAATATCTTTGGAGCACACACACAGCAACATGAACAGAAAGTGATTCCATCCCTTACTGTGCAGAGAGGATTCTCTGTGGCAATGTCCAGTGTGCAGGAAATACAATACTTCACCCTCCAACATTAGGGCCTTCCTGACATGTTGAAGATCAGAAATCAGTTCCACAGACATAAACAATAAGGCATAACCCCATAACCTGTAGCCAATGACCCCAACAAGATCATTTTGGATACTAGCAGAAATGTGCTATGTTGGGTTTGTTGATTGACAAGACCAACATTTTATTTTGAGAACTCATTTGTTTCCTGGCTTTCTGAGGTGGTATTTTCAGTCTGTTCCAGATTGCATGTCCGTCCTATTGGTAGCTTGTTTGCCTTCCAAAGTTGCACTATTCAGGTGGTTATTTTTTGACATGTCTGAGGAGGAAGCCGAATTACTATGGATCCAACAGAACAGATCATCAGGATGGTATACGCTCAAAGGTTGGAATCGTACTGACTGCTGTAAGGTGTATCAAAAAGAGAATTCCTGTGCCCACTTTGCTGACAACAATCCGACCTCCTCCTTCAACATGCAGCTCCTTGAATGCACCTTCTCCCATTGAAGCTGTGGGTAATAACCAGCTTCTTAGTCAATGAGACAGCAGTGTGATTGTTTAGATTATTGCAAGTTTTCCACTACATATCCCATCACGTGAGAAGACATCAACCTCTTTGTTTTGATGTGACTGAGCCAGTAACATTCACTCGAGTGAACAAATCATATCAAATTATTGAACCTTTCATTTATAACTGTAATCTCCGTGATTAGCAAGCTGTCATGTCAATGTGCAGTCTATTCTAATACAATAATTGTAAAGTGCAAACATAGTAAAATGGAACAGTTAATGACCTGGATAAATTTTCAAATTATCACCTAAGTCTACAGGCTTACATTTTTAATTTGGATTTACTTATTTTCATTAACAACATCCTTTCTCTGTGAGACATTCCTAACTGTCCTGGCATTTGGGGATAAAGATTCTTACTGATATACTCCGATATTTAAATGTCAGGTGTACAATGGGGATGAAGTTGATCCCTTCTGGTATTACAAAATAGGTTCACTGCAAATCAAAAACAGTTTTTCACTATTGTAAATATTAGGCAGTACCCTAAGGACATCTGTCAAGTTGGTTATCATTAAAGCTCTTTTGCATACTCAGTACTGGCAACAAAATGTGTTTCTCTAAGAAGAGAAGAGTTATGCACTACTTGTCATCAGTGAGGTCACGCAACTGTGACACATTTTAACCAACCCACACTATAGGGCAACGTTTTATCATAGAATCCCTGCAGTGAGGAAGCAGGCTATTCAGCCCATCGATTCCGCACCACGCTTCTGAAAAATATCCCTCTCAGACCCACCCCATCTCTGTAACCCTGCAATTCCCATGGATAATCCACCTAGTTTGCACATAGTTGGCTTGTGAGAGGAAACCCACACAGACAGGGGGCGAATGTGCAAACTCCTCACAGGCAGTCGCTCAAGGGTGGGATCAAACCCCTGGCGCTGTGAGGCAGCAGTGCTAACATTGAGCCGCCATCCCGCCTGAATAAAAATCCTGTCAATGGTTTTTTTTTCATGAGCAGCATCGGTGTAAGACAAACTTCTCTTCAGAACGTTATGTATTAACTGAAGAAACCTCCACTCAACCTGCTCCTTCCACTTTGCATCTTTTCTTAAAGTAAACAGTTCGAGTTTTGTAGTTCCTTTCCCAATCTCAGAATGCCCCAAAGTGCTTTACAGCCAATGAAGTGGTTTGAATGTGTCCTCATTTTTTTAATGTAATGTAGAAACACTTTATTTAATCTGTGACAGCAAGGCCCCACAAGTAATAATGAGATAATGACAAGTTAATGTGTTTTAGTACTGACGGCTGAGGGATAAATGTGTGCCAAGACACAACAAAAACCAAGATAAATGTAATGCCTAAATGTGGTAAAACCTCCCAAGGCACTTCACAGGAACATTATCAAACAGAATTTGAAACCAAGCCACACAAGGAGAAATTAAATGCTATTGATATATTTGATGGAAAGGTAGGTTTTAAGGAATGTCAGCCTGAATTTTCTACTGGCAGTACAGTTGATATTCCAGTGTGAATGGGAGTTGTGAGTGAGGACCCTGAGGACTCCCCATTGTAGAACACGCTGAAAGAAATGCCCTGGAAATGGAAACTACTGCTGGGCAATTCCCCAGTAGCTGGAACCTCTGAAAGTCTCTATTTAAATCAGAGAATCTGGAGGACTTTGATGAAATTAATATAAAGTAGCTATGAAAAGTTAGACAGTTACACACATCGTGTAACTTCTGAATAACCATGACACTGACCCCATATGTAGCTCACCCACTTGTAACTACATGTTCCCAGAGCACCTAACCCTGGCCTGACATACCCTGTCCGTCATGACCAGACCCTGTCCCCACCATCACACCAGACTAGACCTGACTAAACCCCAGCCAAACCACCCCACCATCACACCAGACTAGACCTGACTAAACCCCAGCCAAACCACCCCAGCCATCTGCCAGGCTAGACCAGACTCCCCTGCTGTCAGACTCAACATGACATTCTCCTGTCCCTAATCCAATATCCTTCTTCCCTTCTCGATACAACACAACCCTCCATACTGGATGAACCAGAGCCACATGCAGGTAAATGTTTAGGCAATTAGTTTAGAATGGCATCATGGTCAGCACAGACATGTAGGCCAAAATGCCTGTTCCTGCGCTGTACTATTCTATGTATAGACCATGTTATATGTGTTGGCATTATATTCCCAGGGTCTGTGAGTCTCGTGTGAGTAGGATAGCCACATTCTAATCTAACTTTAATATACTTTATTGCATTTCTGCAATTATTGCATTTGCATGTTACAAGAATATGATATACATTACTAAAGAGGCAGTCTTGTCTTTGGCCTGACTCCTTCATGTTCCTTAGATAACTTGTTCACTGGTCCTTATGGCATCATCCACAGTAGTGGTGCTATGACTCTCAATTAGTCTTAACCTTTTCAGACAGTTGCAGACCGATATCTCTCCCCCACTGATACCCTGTCCCACATTCTCATTTCTTATTACAGTATTGTGACACCTCTGGTTAGAAAAATAGAGTATGCCATTCAGTCCTTCAAATATACTCTGCTTTCAATATAGTCATGATTGATCATCCAGCACTATACCGTGTTCCCACATTCTCCCCATATCCTTTATTCCTTTAAGTCTGAAAAATTCTCTCAACATCTTTCTTGGAAGTCTTCAATATTTCACTCTCAAACATTTGCAGTGCTTTCCACAGGCTCACCTGGTTGAAGAAATTCCTCCTCAACTCTGTCTTAGTTATCCTTAGTTTATGACTCCAAGATC
Source organism: Chiloscyllium punctatum (assembly GCF_047496795.1). Taxonomy (NCBI): domain Eukaryota; kingdom Metazoa; phylum Chordata; class Chondrichthyes; order Orectolobiformes; family Hemiscylliidae; genus Chiloscyllium; species Chiloscyllium punctatum. The sequence continues at coordinate 66,815,915 of NC_092775.1, forward strand.
TGGTCTCTCCAGTCATCATGGAAATTCTTCCTGCATCTACTCGGTCTAATCCTGTTAAAATTTTCTATGAGAGCTCCCCCTCATTCTAAACTCAAATGAATATAATCCTAAGTGATCCAGTCTCCTCTGTACATCAATTGTGCCATCCAAGGAATCAGTCTCATAAGCATTCTTGACATTAATTGTCTCGTAAGACTTCAGAACATCCTTCCTCAGATAAGGAGACCAAAACTTCACATAATGTTTGCTTTTAGAATTGTAGAATCCCTACATAACAGCCCATCGAGTCCTTAAACTCCCCTATTTTGTGAATGGGATTGTGATCAGTACACACGTTGTCACTCAGGAATGAGAATTCCTGATTGTCATAGAAATCTATAACATGGAGACAGACCCTTTGGCCCAACTGGTCCATGCCAACCAAAATGTCTGTCCACACTAACCCTATTTCCCTGAACTTGGTCTATATCCTTCTAATCCTTTCCGATCGTGTACTTGTCCAAATGCCTTTTAAATATTGTTACTGTCCGCCTCAACCACTTCCACTGGCAGCTCATTCCATATGCAAACCACCCTCTGTGTAAAAAAAGATGCATCTCGGGTTTTCTTTTATTCTTTCCCCTCTAACCTTAAACTGATGCCCTGTAGTCCTCGGTTCCCCAACCCTGGAAAAAAGACTGAATGCATTCACCCTATCAAAGCCTCCCATAATTTTATATACCTCTATCAGACCCACCCTAAGTCTCCGATGCTCCAAAGAAAAAAATCCTAGCTTGTCCAACCTCTCCTTATAACTCAGACCCTTGAGGCCAGGTAACATGTTTGTCAATTCCTTCTGCACTCTTTCCAGTTTAATAACATCCTTCCTATAACAAGGTGACGAAAACTGAACACAATACTCCAAGTGCGGCCTCACCAACATCCTGTATAACTGCAACATAACTTCCCAATTTCTGTACTCAATGCCCTGGCTGATGAAGTGTGCTAAAAGCCTTCTTCACTGCCCTGTCTACCTGTGATTTTACTTTCAGAGAACTGTGAACCTGAACTCCAAGATCATTCTGTTTCACTACACTCCTTAAGGCCCTACCATTCACTATGAAATTCCAATCTGATTTGACTTTCCAAAATGCAAGACTTCACACTTATCTATATTAAACCCCATAGGCAATTTCGCAGCCCACTTCCCCAGCTGATCAAGGTCCTGCTGAAATTTCTGATAACCTTCCTCACTGTCCACGATACAGTATCATCTACAAACCTACCAATCATGCCTTGTACATTCTCATTCAAATCATTGATATTGATAACAAACCGCAACGGGCACTGACCCCTGAGGCACTCCACTAGTCACAGGCCTCCAGTCTGACAAGCTTCCTTCCACTATTACCCTCTGTTTCATATCATCAAGCTAATTTTGTATCCAATTTGCCAGCTCGCCCCAGATTCCCTGCAATCTAACCTTCCATAACAGCCTATCATGTGGAACCTTGTCAAAGGGCTTACTGAAAACCATATAGACTGTGTTTACTGCCCTGCCTTTGTCAACCTTCCTAGTCACTTCATCAAAGACCTCGAACAAATTTGTGACACATGATCTCCCATTCACAAAACCATGCTGACTACTTCTAACCAAACCTTATCTTTCCAAAATGCATGTATATTTTATCTCTCTGAATCTTCTCAAGTGACTTACCAACACAAATGTTAAGCTTACTGGTCTATAGTTGCCAGATTTTCTTTGCAGCTTTTCTTGAATAATGGCACAACATTCACTACCCTCCAGTCTTCCAGGATCTCACCCGTGGCTAATGATGATGCAAAAATATCAGCCAAGGCCCTCACAATTTATATTCTAACCTCTTACAGTGTTCTTGAATATATCTGGTCAGGACCAGAAGATTTATTCATCTTCATACATTTTAATAGATCCAACAACTCATCAACTGCGACTATCTCAAAGATATCACTACTAACTTCTCCATGTTCTCAAGTCTTCATGTCTTTCTTCATGGTAAACACGTGAATTACATATATTTCTTTCTGTTACAGTATTTAGTATCCCAGAGATGGGGAGCTGCTTGTGTGTGCTTTGCCATTTGGATGCTGTGTCCCCTGGGTGTTATAGTTACACTACCATTGGCTAATGATATTTTTTTCTCAACCAAAGCTAACTCTCTGACAATACTTTGACACACACTGAGGGGTGTAACTTGAAAATCATGAAATGCCCTTTGGTATAAATATCAGCTCGCCAAAATGTCGGGTCTGAATCATTTATTTCCGATAGAAAAGATTTGCTTTTATTTTCTACTGGGATATGCTTTACCTCTTTATGCAGGTAGTTCTTAGATCTTTTGATTTTAAGTAGCTACGCCCTGCTTCACACATTTTCTGGAAGTGTTTTATTGATCTACATGAAAATCATTTGGTTTGAATAGCTGTGAACTATTTGCACCTGGGAGGTTTTTATTTGCTTTGTTGTATTATATGGTTCTCCTTTTAGGGTTAGTCTGCATTTATTCCAGAGCACCATTTTACATAATATAAATGGCTTTCTTTTCTGGAGTTAGACCTTCTTTGAGCTGTAATAAATTTGACAAAAACTCATCAGTCATGCTTACAACACTTTGGTATTTTTATGTACTCACATCTCTGCAATGGTCATAGGGTCATATACCATAGAAAAAGGCTTTTGGTCCATTGTGTCTACACCACCTAACAAACACTAAACTACACTGATCACCTTTAACTTCACATTTACCACAGTCTACAATGCCCTGGTATTTTAAATGTCGGTGATCTGTAGAGATTATTATTAAAATTATCCATGTTGTTTTTGGATGTTGAATGGTTCTTGTTCTTTACAGACTGCTATTAATTCTTTGTTTGAAATAATTTTTAAAGCTTTTCAGTATCATTTTCAATGGATCTGTTGCTTCCTTTATACCTTGTGAGCAATGGCATCATCTACTGACTTCCCAGTTATGTATAGAAATGCATTTAATTGTCCAGTTTCTGATTTACATTCAGGTTAGAAGCCACAATGTACATCAACTGTTGTTTTCTCCAAGATGTCCAATTTCATGTTATATTTGGCCTAAAGTGACAGGACAGGTAGATACGTTGGTAAAGAAGTCATATGTGATGTTTTCATTGGTGAAATGTTGAATAATAGAGGAAGGACATAATGCTGGAACTTACAGGATGTTTCTGAAATACAGAAGAGTTTTGGAAGAACTCAGCAAAACCCAACTTTATTCCACTCCAATCTAATGGATGGGATAGCTAAATCAGTCTGTCATATCCATTTCTGGCCACACTCCAAGGAGGAAAAATGAGGACTATAACAGGGAAATGGCCAGATAAGACAAAGAAAGAATATTTTTCTCATTGATGTGTGGGTGTGGGTGTGCAAGACAGTTGATGCAGAAATTTGTGGGGAACTGATGGTCAAAGTCTAAATTATTGGAGTTGTAAAAGTGCCACTATAATTGAAATGGAAGGATTGTGGTTGACTCTTTCTTCTGAAATGGCGAAGTGAACTATTCAGTTGGTGTTACACTTATGCAAGAGGAATTCGGAACTTGCCAATGATGCCCAAAGCCCCTGTCTAAATAAATGCAAGGAATTCAATTGGGAATGAGGGACAATAGGGGCAATTCTTGAGATAATGTTATTAATTGCATGGTGGGAAAAAGTTAATGTAGGTAAGGTGGAGTCAGCAGGAAGCATTGACAAATTGTTCTCAATGTTGGGAGAAGTGTGGAAGCTACTTGAAGAGTTGAGTATTGAGGAAACATTGATGGAGGCACTTTCATGGGAACGAAGATTCAGAAAGTGCTGCAGTATAGAAAAAAGGTAGAGAAGGTAAAAATTACTATGAAATCCAGAAATGGCGGTGAAATATATTTCTGTCTGGAAGAATGAAACTCTGACCAAGAACCATTCTGAAGCACAATTTGAAGAATATGTAGTCCAGTCTCAGTCTGTGTAAACAGCAAAGGCCATCTGATCAAATTTACTTTAAAATTTTAACAACTAAGGTTACCATCAGAAATACACTAACTGAGTCCTATAGAAATGTTCAGATTGCCCAGTGCTGAAGCAAAGTCTTGGTGTCTAGAAGTGACACGGAATTTGAAAGCCAAACTTGAGAACAGAGCTGGTTTTCACTGAGGAAGCAGAGAGTCAATGTATTCACAGGATCAGCAATGATGTCTTAATCTAGAAATTCAATAATAGTTAGGGCTGGAGTAGAGAGCTGGAGCAACCTAAACAGTTCAAGAGAGGAAACTGAGAGAGAAAATGCAAGAGAGAGACAACAATTGAGATTCACATTAAGAAGGTACCTAGGCAACTGACCAGTCTTTCATCTGCTTAGAAACAGTGTCTTGGGAACTTTAGTTTTTTTCTTGAAGAACATTGGGAGAATGGAGCCTTGGTTTAACATCTCACTCAAAAGCTGATACCCATGTCAGTGCAACACGCCTTCATTACTGCATACAACTACCAGCCTAGACTTGATGTACAAGATTTTTGAGTGCCATTTAAACTCATGACTCTTGTACAAAGTTTGGAGTGAAAGCATAGATCACAGCTGACAATTAAAAAGAGTTGTTCCAAGCATAGGATTATACAAGTCAGCAACAAGTAGGCCATTCAAACCTTTGATCCTGCTCTGTCATTTAATAAGGTCATCGCTGATCTGCTTGTATTCTGAATTTCATGTTGCCTTCTGCTCCCGATAACCTTTAATTCCCTTGCCATCCGCCTTAAAAATCTATGGCCTAGAATTTCAGCGTTTTACTTTCAACACATGTATAACTGATAAATGATCATGAGCGCGTAAAATGTTATTAACATTGGTTTGATGTATATCTAACCTGTTCTGCCTACCCAACTAGCCCTGCCCCTGGTGGAAACAAGGAATATGGACAAGAGGGTCAAGGGTTAGAGGGGGGTAGGCAGGAAAGTGGAGAGACAGCCACTATCAGATTAGCTCTGATCATATTGAATGGTGGAACAGGCTCAAGGGTCTTAATAGATTCCTATTGCTCCTTTTTTATATATTTTAATTTGTTCTGATTTGAAAAGGCATCTTCATTGTTTTCAGCAAGTTTTGAAAGTGTGACACATTGAACCAAACAAATTAACTAAGAAACTGAGTCTTGTACACTGATGAAAATAGCAAATGGGTCACTGTATATTTTTACAACATTTTCTGTGATAAATATTTTTCAGTGATAGTGTTAAACATGCAGCAGGTTACCAATCTCAGCTATGTCAGTAAAGAGCTTACAGTGAAAAAAAAATTGCATTGTAGCTCATAAAAACATTCTACGTTGTGATTAAGTGAACCAACTTGAGTAAAGATTTGAACCAAATGTCGGTTCAGGAGAAACAGCACAATGCCAAATGCAATTTTGACAAAATGTGATAATGGCACCCAAAGCAGAAGCTCTATCCATAAAATACCAATGTGCATCAAAAGTTCAATATCCTCCTCTCACCAATTCAATATCAGGCCCCAAAGAGAACATACACAACAGTAGACTTTGCATAGAATTATGGTTGATATTTATTTAGGCTGGAGATTCAATGTAATATTGATATGGATGCTTGAATTCCGCATATAGTTCTATTGCAACTGTTCATGTATTATTCATATATGCACTTTATTGATTTTTATGAACTGTATCTTACCAGTCTATTGTTCATTTTGCAGAACAGAACCAATTCACTAATTGCTTTTGCTTTTTTTCATTATTTCATGTCCCCTTCATAATATTAAATCTCTAACACCAGCAACGTGATTATAATTATTTTTCTAATCAGGATTAATTGACTATGTTCATTGCATCTTCAAATCATGGTAGAACAATGTATAAGGGCGTGACATTCACCTCAGATGATGAGAGAGGTAGGAAGAAGAGAAAATAATGGGATGAGTTGACCCAGGAGAGAAACTCAACCCATTCTTGCCGTCTCCCAAGTTCTAGGTGAGAAGGTCTTTAAGAGAGCTTTTTGAAATGCCACCAATTAAAGATAATAAGTGTTCAATTCTTGCCCATTAAGGACCTCAAACCACTACGTTCACGATCACCTGTCTCTTTGATGTGTGAAAAAGCTTGCCAGTTTGCTGGGAAACCATGGTGATTTACTTTCTCAACTCAACTGGATCAGTGGAATTTGGGACTTAGAAGCTGCCAATCTCTGATTTGCCAGCAGCTTCTGGAGACTCGGGACACTAGTCCTGAAGTCTGCGTTCTGTCAAGTAAATCACCTCTACTCTGCCTGTCATCTCTTATAAAGCTGACTGGTGGGCGATCAGCAAACTCTCTTTGGTGTTGGGGGGTAGTGTGTTGATCACTTCCACACTTAAAAAGCAGCAGAAAATTACACCTCAAATCTCTTGAGAACATTTAACCTAAATATATTGCATATCTAATTAATTGAACATGACAACTTTTGATTATCCATGTAAATTAATTTTGCACAATCTAATATATAACAGTTGTCAACCATTTAAATGCCAAAGCAGTATAAAAATACAAAAAAATGCAAAATTGTAATAAATGATAAGTTATATTTCCTTTCAAAATGTCTCTACTAATCAACACTGCCTTGATGTGCTAGTTTTACTCTGACAGCTAACAGGAGGCAGTTGCAGTCACTTTCTGCAATGCGCATAATTTGACAACTGAATATGGCATTCAGTCATGAGGTGTTAAAGCTAACGGTCAGATAACAATTTTCACACTGCCTAGTAATATCATGCATGCACTTAAAATAACAATTTAAAAGCCTGTCAACTTCAGGAAATTGTCATAGGTTTGTCAGAATGTTGAGAGTTTGGAGTTGAGTTCACTCCATTCTAATATCCAACAGGGCAATGAAAGGTAACAGCAACAAAAAAACTTAATTTTGGTTATTATATAACAGAAAGTCGACAAGCCAAAAAAAGGGACAGAGACTGCATGTGATATGGAAGTGTTTAGTTTTAATTGGTTTGGCAAAGGATTCACACAGTGATTATGAGACAGTGTAATCCATCTTGCGAAATTCAATGACCAAAATCAACATGCGCTTGTGTTCTGTGCTGAGCTCATTAGCTTTCCTCTCAAGAATCCTCACTCATTCCAACAGCATTCCATTGAATGAGACACAAGGAGCCCCAGCCAAGCTGGAATCAATAGATATTGGGGCAAACTCTCTAATGGTTAGAGTCATACCTGGCACATGGGAAGATGGTCGTGTTTTTGGAGTCGAGAGTGTGGTGCTGGAAAAGCACAGCTGGTCAGGCAGCATCTGAGGAACAGGAGAATCAATGTTTCGGGCATGAGCCCTTCATCAGGAAACATCCTGATGAAGGGCTTATGCCCGAAACATCAATTCTCCTGCTCCTTGGATGCTGCCTGACCAGCTGTGCTTTTCTAACACCACACTCTCAACTCTCATCTACACCATCTGCAATCCTCACTTCCTCCGTGTTTGTTGGAGGTCAGTCATCTCATCTCCAGGACATTTCTGCAGGTGTTCCTCAGGGTATTGCCTTAGCTTCAACCATTTCAGCTGCTTCATCAATGATGCTCCCTCCATCATAAGATTGGAAGTGGTGATTGCCAATGATTGCACATGTTCAGCAATCATTAGCGACTCATCAGATACTGAAGCAGTTCATGTTCAGATGCAACAAGAACTGGACAATGTCCAGGCTTGGGCTGACAAGTGGCAAATAACATTTGCACGAAACAAATACCAGGCTATGACCATCAACAATAAGAGACAATCTAACCACCACCCCTTGACATTAAATGGTGTTGCCGTCACTGTATCCCTACTATCAACATCTGGGGGTTATCATTGATTAGATATCAACTGGACTCACTACATAAACACAATGGCCACAAGAACAGGTCAGAAGCTAGGAATACTGCAGTGAGTATCTCACCCCCTGACTCCCTGAAGCCTGTCCACCATCTACAAGGCACAAATCACGGTGGCACAGTGGTTAGCACTGCTGCCTCACAGCGCCAGAGACCCGGGTTCAATTCCCGTCTCAGGCGACTGACTGTGTGGAGTTTGCACGTTCTCCCCGTGTCTGTGTGGGTTTCCTCCGGGTGCTCCAGTTTCCTCCCACAGTCCAAAGATGTGCAGGTTAGGTGAATTGGCCATGCTAAATTTCCCGTAGTGTTAGGTAAGGGGTAAATGTAGGGTTATGGGTGGGTTGCGCTTCGGCGCGTCGGTGTGGACTTGTTGGGCCGAAGGCCTGTTTCCACACTGTAATCTAATCTAATCTAAAAAATCAGGAGTGTGATGGAATCCCACTTGTCTGGTTAAGTGCCACGCCAACAACACTCAAGAAGCTTGACACCATTCAGAAGAATGTAGCCCACCCACATGACTGGCATCACATCTACAAGCATCTCCTCTTTCCCCCACCGACGCTTAGTAGCAGCAGTGTGTACTATCTATAAGATGCACTACAGAATTCACCAAAGATCCTCAGACAGCATCTTCTAAACACATGACCACCTCCATCTAGAAGGATAAGGCCAAATTGCCCATAGTGTTCAGGAATATTTACATTACATGCATTAATCAGGGGTAAATATAGGATAACAGGGTAGGGGAATGGGTCTGGGTGGGTTACTCTTCAGAGGGTCAGTGTGGACATTTTTGGGCCGAAGGGCCTGTTTCCATACTGTAGGGATCCTATGATTCTATGATAGCAGATACACAAGAAAACTACAGCCTTCAATCTTCTCTTCAAGCCACTCACCATCTTGATTTGGATGTGCATTACTGTTTTTTTTCACTGTGAGTCAGAACCCTGAAATTAGGTGGTCTGCAACAATTCAAGAAAGCAGCTCACCACCACCTTCTTAAGGGCAACTATGGATGGGCAGCAAATGCTGACCAGCCAGTGATGCCCACATCCCACGAAAGAATATAAAAAGGTGATTGCAGGAGTTTGTGTATGGATTATTTAGCTGTTGGAAGCCTACTTTACTACAAATTGCTCTGCTTGTGTCTCCTGTTTATGGTTCACCTTTATGGTAAATTCACTGTAAATCATGAGTGTTTTGGGGAAGAATGACTGAAGCAACATTACAATATTGTATTTCCTGCACAGGTAGTGGCTGCTAAAGTTTCAGAGGTGACTATGGGTGATTAGTGGTTTGATTACATATGCAAGAATCCCAGATCAACAGACTCCAGAATCATTTCATTCTGTATTATTTTTATTCTATAAAAATAACCACCATTGGCCAGAACTTGTTTTATTTTTTCAGAGTGAATTTCTGCAGATGGAGAAATTGGTTTTCTTTTCACTTTACCTGAGGTGTGCAAAATGTGTTTTTGCATGTGTTTTTGTGTTATGAAGATAGGCACATCTAGAGATAAGAACAAGGTGCAGAAGTACATGTTTTGCTTCCTTGAGTTGACTTCATTAATCAATAAACGAGGGGTACGTCGGCTTCCAAGAGATCAATTGTGTCAGGGGATTCTGTAGTCAGAGGTACAGACAGACGTTTCTGTGGCCAGCAGAGAAAAAGCAGAATGGTGTGTTGTTTCCCTGGTGCCAGGATCAAGGATGTCTCAGAGAGGGTACAGAATGATCTCATGAGGGAGAGGGGCCAGCAGGAGGTCATTGTCCAATTAATCTAATTGTAACCTCAAATCCACATTCTTATCTAGCCACAATATCTTGGCTCATCAAGAATCTATCTCCTCGCAATCCAAAATGGAGGACGGGAAAACTTTCTGGCTGTAACAGCTACTCCTTTTTTGAGATCTTTTAGGTGCGGGAGGTGATTTCCTTGAGTTCCAGGAGCAGCAATTACTATATCATATGCCATTGCATTGTTTTGGAACTTTGGAAAAAAAAGTCAAAATAACAACAGTTTTAAAAGGGAGAAGAACAGAAAAAGGAAGCACATGGTGAGGTTATTGCATGAGAGAGAGAGAGAGAGAACCTGCACAGTTACTACCTTTGCTGTTTGAATTCATGTATCATTGGACATTGGAGTGCATCTGGGAAAATTAACAAACAGCGAAATTCACAACTGATCTTGAAGGAACTATTGGGTGAAGTTCACAGCACAGAATCAGATCAGTTAATCGTTGTTTTAAGTGTGGCCTACAGAGAATCTGCAGTAGTGAGTAGAGTGGGGTCTTTGTTGATTATGTGTTTTTGGAGATATGTCACTTGATTAAACTTAAAATATAAGCTATAACTATTAATTTAACCTGGAGCAGTGTTTGTAGAGGAATAAGATAGTGTTAATTTCTGGGTTTGTAGATTGTGAAGGAGCAAAAATGGCCTTTAATAGAGTGATATGTACTTCTTGTCAGATGTGGGAGTTTAAAGAAAGTTTAAGGGTTACCGCGGATTATATCTGCCATAAATGCTGTTCGATGCGAATCTTATCAGATCGAATGGATCTGTTGGAGAGACAGTTAGAAACAATGAGGAATTTGTAACAGCAACAGTATGTGATGTGATGGAAGGAGGAAAGGTCTCAGATACAGTCACATAGATGGGTTAACTCCAGGAAAGGTAAGAGAGGTAGGCACCTAGGGCAGGAGTCTTTTGTGGATATACCCATTTCAAACAGGTACGCTGTTTTGGAAAATGTAGGGGGTGATGGATTCTCAGGGGAATGTAGCATGAACAGCCAAGTTTCTGACATTGAGACTGGCTCTAATGCAACGAGGGGTACATCGGCTTCCAAGAGATCAATTGTGTCAGGGGATTCTGTAGTCAGAGGTACAGACAGACGTTTCTGTGGCCAGCAGAGAAAAAGCAGAATGGTGGGTTGCTTCCCTGATGCCAGGATCAAGGATGTCTCAGAGAGGGTGCAGAATGTTCTCACGGGGGAGAGGGGCCAGTAGGAGGTCATTATCCACTTTGGAACCAACAACATAGGAAGGGAAAAGGTTGAGATTCTGAAGGGAGATTACAGAGAGTTAGGAAGGAATTTAAAAAGGAGGTCCTCGAGAGTATTAATATCTGTATTACTCCCAGCGCTATGAGCTAGTGAGGGCAGGAATAGGAGGGTAGAGCAGATGAATGCATGGCTGAGAGCTGGTGTATGGGAGAAAGATTCACATTTTTGGATCATTAGAATCTCTTTTGAAGTACAAGTGGCTTGTACTTGAAGGACAGATTGCACCTAAATTGGAAGGGGACGAATATACTGGAAGGGAAATTTGCTAGAACTGCTTGGGAGGATTTAAACTAGTAAGGTGGGGGGGGGGGGGCGGGGGGGGGTTGGGGGGGGGGTGGGGGGGGTGGTGGGGGGGGTGGTGGGTGGGACCCAGGGAGATAGTGAGGAAAGAGATCGATCTGAGACTGGTACAGGTGAGAACAGAAGTTAGTCAAACAGTCAGGGCAGGCAGGGACAAGGTAGGACTGATAAATTAAACTGCATTTATTTCAATGTAAGGGGCCTAACAGGGAAGGCAGATGAACTCAGGGCATGGTTAGGAACATGGGACTGGGATATCATAGCAATTACAGAAACATGACTCAGGGATGGGCAGGACTGGCAGCTTAATGCTCCAGGATACAAATGCTACAGGAAGGATAGAAAGGGAGGCAAAAGAGGAGGGGGAGTGGCATTTTTGATGAGGGATAGCATTACAGCTATTCTGGGAGAATATTCCCAGAAATACATTCAAGGAAGTTATTTGGGTGGAACTGAGAAATAAGAAAAGGATGATAATCTTATTGAGATTGTATTATAGACCCCCTAATAGACAGAGGGAAATTGAGAAACAAACTTGTAAGGAGATCTCGGCTATCTGTAAGAATAATAGGGTGGTTACAGTCGGGGATTTTAACTTTCCAAACATAGACTGGCACTGCCATAGTGATAAGGGTTTAGATGGAGAGGAATTTGTTAAGTGTGTACTCGACAATTTTCTGATTCAGTATATGTGGATTTATCAACTAGAGACAGTGCAAAACTTGACCTACTCTTGGGAAATAAGGTAGGGCAGGTGACTGAGGTGTCAGTGGGGGAGCACTTTGGGGCCAGTGACCATAATTCTATTAGATTTAAAATAGTGATGTAAAAGGATAGACCAGATCTAAAAGTTGAAGTTGTAAATTGAAAAAAGGCCAATTTTGATGGTATTAGGCAAGAACTTTCAAAAGCTGATTGGAGGCAGATGTTCACAGGTAAAGGGACGGCTGGAAAATGGGAAGCCTTCAGAAATGAGATAACGAGAATCCAGAAAAAGTATATTCCTGTCAGGGTGAAAGGAAAGGCTGGTAGCTATAGAGAATGCTGGATGACTAAAGAAATTGAGGGTTTGGTGAAGAAAAAGAAGGAAGCATATGACAGGTACAGACAGGATCGATCGAGTGAATCCTTAGAAGAGTATAAAGAAAGTAGGTGTATACTTAAGAGGGAAATCAGGAGGGCAAAAAGGGGACATGAGATAGTTTTGGCAAATAGAATTAAGGAGAATCTGAAGAGTTTTTACAAATACATTAAGGACAAAAGAGTAATGAGGGACAGAATAACACCCCTCAAAGATCAGCAAGGCGGCCTTTGTGTGGAGCCACAGAAAATGGGGGAGATACTAAATTAATATTTTGCATCAGTATTTACTGTGGAAAAGGATATGGAAGATATAGACTGTACGGAAATAGATAGAGACACCTTGCAAAATGTCCAGATTACAGAGGAGGAAGTGCTGGATGTCTTGAAATGGGTAATGGTGGATAAATCCCCAGGACCTGATCAGGTGTACCCGAGAACTCTGTGGGAAGTTAGGGAAGTGATTGCTGGGCCTCTTGCTGAGATATTTGTATCATCGATAATCACAGGTGAGGTGCCAGAAGACTGGAGGTTGGTAAACGTGGTGCCACCATTTAAGAAGGGTGGTAAGGACAAGCCAGGGGACTATAGACCAGTGAGCCTGACCTCAGTGGTGGGCAAGTTGTTGGAGGGAATCCTGAGGGACAGGATGTACATATATTTGGAAAGGCAAGGACTGATTAGGGATGGTCAACATGGCTTTGTGCATGGGAAATCATGTCTCACAAACTTGATTGAGTTTTTTGAGGAAGTAACAAAGAGGATTGATGAGGGCAGAGTGGTAGATGTCATCTATATGGACTTCAGTAACGCATTCGACAAAGTTCCCCATGGGAGACTGATTAGCAAGGTTAGAACTCATGGAATACAGGGAGAACCAGCCATTTGGATACAGACCTGGCTCAAAGGTAGAAGACAGAGGGTGGTGGTGGAGGGTTGTTTTTCAGACTGGCGGCCTGTGACTAGTGGAGTGCCACAAGGATTGGTGCTGGGTCCTCTACTTTTTGTCATTTACGTAAATGATTTGGATGCGAGCATAAGAGGTACCGTGAGTAAGTTTGCAGATGACACCAAAATTGGAGGTGCAGTGGACAGTGAAGAGGGTTACCTCAGATTACAACAGGATCTGTACCAGATGGGCCAATGGGCTGAGAAGTGGCAGATGGAGTTTAATTCAGATAAATGTGAAGTGCTGCATTTTGGGAAAGCAAATCTTAGCAGGACTGATACACTTAATGGTAAGGTCCTAGGGAGTGTTGCTGAACAAAGAGACCTTGGAGTGCAGCTTCATAGTTCTTTGAAAGTGGAGTCGCAGGTAGATAGGATAGTGAAGAAGGCATTTGGTATGTTTTCCTTTATTGGTCAGAGTATTGAGTACAGGATTTGGGAGGTCATGTTGCGGTTGTACAGGACATTGGTTAGGCCACTGTTGGAATATTGCATGCAATTGTGGTCTCCTTCCTATCAGAAAGATGTTGTAAAACTTGAAAGAGTTCAGAAAAGATTACAAGGATGTTGCGAGGGTTGGAGGATTTGAGCTATAGGAAGAGGCTAAACAGGCTGGGGCTGTTTTCCCTGGAGCATCAGAGGCTGAGGGATGACCTTATAGAGGTTTACAAAATTATGAGGGGCATGGATAGGGTAAATAGGCAAAGTCTTTTCCCTGGGGACAGGGAGTCCAGAACTAGAGAGCAGAGGTTTAGGGTGAGAGGGGAAAGATATAAAAGAGACCTAAGGGGCAACTTTTTCACACAGAGGGTGGTTTTGTGTATGGAATGAGCTGCCAGAGGCAGTGGTGGCGGCTGGTACAATTGCAACATTTAAGAGGCATTTGGATGGGTATATTAATAGGAAGGGTTTGGAGGGATATGGGCCGGGTGCTGGCAGGTGGGACTAGATTGGGTTGGGATATCTGGTTGGCATCGACGGGTTGGACTGAAGGGTCTGTTTCCATGCTGAACATCTCTATGACTAAATGACTAGATTACTTACAGTGTGGAAACAGGCCCTTCGGCCCAACAAGTCCACACCGACCCGCTGAAGTGCACCCACCCATACCCATTCCCCTACATTTACCACTATGGGCAATTTAGCGTGGCCAATTCACCTAACCTGCACATTTTTGGACTGTGGGAGGAAACCGGAGCACCCGGAGGAAATCCACACAGACACAGGGAGAATGTGCAAACTCCACACAGTCAGTCGCCTGAGGCAGGAATTGAACCTGGGTCTCTGGCACTGTGAGGCAGCAGTGCTAACCACTGTGCTACCGTGCCACCCACTCTTAAAACTATTTGAAGACTCTGCTTCCACAACCTTTCTATGAAGAAAATTCCAAAGACTCAAGACACTATGAGAAAAGAATTTCATCACGTCTCCGTTTTAAATGGGTGACATCTGATTTTGAAACAGGAACCATTAGCTGTTGATTCTTCTATAACTTGAAACATTCTTTTCACATCCAGCCTGTCAGAACCCCTCAGGATTGTATATCCCTCAATCACATTGTCTCCTGCTGTTCTAATTTCCGACAAATATAAACCTAGCCTTTCCAACACTTCCTAATAAGGCAAGCCATCAATTCCAGGTATGAATCTGGTAAACATTCTATGAACTGTTTCAAATACATTCACATCCTTTCTGACATGAGGTGATCCATACTGTGCACGTTATACCAGGTGTGAGCTCACCATTACCTCATACAGCTGAGGCAGAACCTCCCAAATTGTTAAGTTCTTTACCCTCATTTTGTTAAATAAATTTGTGCTGTAACAGCATATTGACTTTTACAAATTCACACGCTAGGACAGACAAATCCCTCTTCACCTCAGAGCTCTGAAATCTCTTGCCATTTAGACACACACTTCTGTTTTAATCTTCCTGCCAAAATAGGCAATTTCATTTCTTTCCCCTTTATTTGCTAGCTCTTTGTCCACATATTTAACCATCAATGTATTTTTTGAGCCACCTTATCTCCTCTTCACAACTTATTTTCGAGGCTAACTTTGTGCTATTGACAAATTTTTGACAACCATTTCTTCTGTCCTTTTAGCTTAGTCACTTATATAAATTGTAAACAGCTAAAGGCCTGACACTGATCTCTGCTGCACATCATTCTGACATTGTGAGTGCAGCCCCATAGTTTATACATGAGCGAGGATACTGAAGGGATTTATGACAGGATATAAACTCTCTCTATTAATTGCATTGTTTAATAGTTTAATCACTGCAAGGTTTGTGAAGGTTTGTAGTTTAATCACCAGTAAGTTGTGTTTAGTTTTTACAGATTGGAACAGGTTAGTACTGTTGAAGATGGACTGGCTAAAGGCTTCATAATTTGCCAATATAGGATTAAAATGATTGGCTAAGCTGCATTTACAGGTTTTGAGATATATTTTGATGCTTGAAGGGACTGTGATTGTGACACATGGATGAGTATTAATTTCTTTGTATTCATGAACTTTGAATAGCATTGAAATACTGAAGTCAGTCTCTTGAAAATTACATTCAATGGATTTTGGCCTTGCATTTGCATATGTGCTAATGGCTTACATTTTGAACATTACATTGGACTTTCATTCTTGATTTGTGAGAGTTACTGTAGAAAACACACTAACATCAATAAATGGAATATCTGGCATTGCGAGAGAACATCATTTCTTAGTTACAGAGGTTAGTCTATGCAGTGAATAAATTAACATTGGTGAAATAAAATAAATCGATTGAAAACCATTACCCTATATTAGCTCTACATTAAATAACATGGATATTTCCAACATATTCTTGCAGTGAACCATGTACAGAGTAGGGTTGCACTTAAGGATCAGAAACTGAATGTGTCTAGTCCCATATTCTCTTCCTACTGATGCTGCGATGCCCAGTAGATGTGCCTTCAGCCTCTAAGTTGCCAGGCAGTTGTCTGATACATTGGCTGGTACGAGAATGAATCCAGGCGGATCAGTCACTGCTGGGGCAGAAATGGGGCCTGAATCGTAATCAGAGATTGGATCTTGTTATGATTGACCTCAACATAAATATTTTGTATTTGGGAAGCCTGAGTAATGCAGTTAGCAGTGCTCCGAGCTCTGAGTGACAAAGCCCTACTTCCATTTACTGGAAACTGAAGAGCCCAATGTTGATTTTAGGAGCTTTGTGATCACAGTTACCTAATATAGTCAATGGGTTATTGCAATTTTCTGACAGCTTATGGAGAAGCAGTAGTTTAAATGTTAATTAGTTAACTAGGCAAAGAAAGGTTAAAACAAAAGGTTATGATAGATGACAATACTTTACCAATGCTGGTGCCAAACTGTAGCATGGAGAAGTACAGGTAATGCATTCCCTGATCCCAGTGTTCCAACATCCTCTTGTGGTTGTCTCTGGTGGAATATTATGTTCTCAGTACCAATAATCTTTGTTTTTCCCTCGGGTTAGTGTCGTAAAGATTCCTGGCCTTTCCTCAGGGAGATAGTGCAGCTCACCTCCCTGGAGCATGCCCTGGGGCAGAATGGTGATTGGCACTACTACCTCACAGCACCATCGACCCGGGTTCGATTTCAGTCTCAGGTGACAGTATGTGTGAAGTTTACACATTCTCCCCATGTCGGCATGGGTTTCCCCCCACAAACAAAAGATGTGCAGGTTGAGCAGATTAGCCTTGTTAAATTGCTCACAAAATATGCCCAGGAGTGCACAGGCTGGGTGGGTTAGCCATTGGAATGCAAGGTTACAGGGATAGGGTTGGTCTGGGTGGGATGATCTTCAGACGTCTGGTGTGGACTCAATGGGCTGAATGGCCTGTTTTCCCACTGCAAGAATCCTGTAATTCCCCTTGCCAGTTGCCCCCTCCTGTCCCTGTTAGTATTCCTTATTTTGGTGGTCAACCATGTCCATCCCATGTTTAACCTCTCGGCCAAAATCCATGGGACAACCACTCAGAAGTCAACAACTATTGTCTGCTTGCCCATCTTCATTTGAACGTTAGTTTATCATTCTTCCTGACAACAACCGTGTTTCATCTTTGTTCACAATATTGATAATGGAGTAGGGTGGTGCGTAAGTTAAGGCCTTAATGAATCTTAAGACTTTTCCCCAGTTTTCATATTGAGATTAATGTACAATTACAGAAGGATAGCTAGTAATGTGATGTAGCTGGGTGAGATCTCATGCTGCTCAGGAAATAATAATAGAGAATGCTGAGTTAACACAGACTTAATTGTCAACACCAACTATTGGAGCAGGGATGCTTTCATGAGGAACTAGACTTGCATGACACTCATTTTGTATGCCTGAAAATACAACTCCAGTATGACCAGGATGGTCATTTCCAAATGTTTTTGGTTTTACACTGTTTAGTTCTCACTGATTGGTCAGTCCCCAGCCTGGAAAAATGGGGAGGTCTAATGGCAGGAAGGGCATCTGGCTATAACAGCACCTGTTAAATTGTTTCAGAACATGGCTAATGCAAAGGTGTGATCTATCAGCATTGTGATGACCCCCATTAACATGGGATAAGTGGAAAGAGAAAGGAGGAATGGAGTTGAGTTGTACTTGTGGTATTGCGATGGGGAGGACCTTGTGGCATTCCCAGTCTGGCATGTTTTGGCTGGTGTAAGCAGGCTCCCAATTACTGTAATAGACATTTTGCGGTACGTAAAACCAGAATTATCTCCTGAAGCATTTATACCCAAGTGTCTATAAAGCATGAATAATTAAATACTAATTGTTGAAAACAATGGACTTACTAGAGCAATAACTAATTTGGTTATTTAGTTAAGTGTACAGATTTTTAATTGGTTTAATTATAAACATCCCTGCACTGCTGTATTGTACTGCTAATTGCCCAATTAAAACATCTTATTTCATCTAATGTGTTTTTCCTTCCGCTTATGAAATTGACGAATTCCATTTTAGTTTAATAGAAATAGCAAGAATGAAACAAGAATGACTCAAACCTACATTCACAATGCAAGAATGGGCTGAGTCTATATTTTCTGGTAATATTTTGGTTTAAATAAAGTTAGTTGATTATGGATTTAACAATTCAATAGGACACAGTAATGCCAATGTATTCTAAAAGTAACATGACATTTATTCTAAATATTGCTGTTTGTGGAGACAAAATATTCAAATTTAAGAGTTATTGAAGTTTGCCATTGCAGCTGGAATTTCAGATAAGCTGTGTGCAGTTTATTTCAAGTTTTTGTTTTAGTATATTAAGATTTTTCTTACTAATACGCAAATTTGCAAAGATGTGTGCTCATATATATCTTAACTTTGCTGGTAGTTATCCCACTATATTCCTCTGCTGGTAACAAAGGAATGATTATCTAACCAGGTAAACTCTGTAACAATTAAAGATGGAATATGGTTTATTTATAATAACCAGTCGAATACTGTTTCCTGAAGTGACATATTTAGGATTTACTTTCAATCCACAGATGATTTGGCAATTTTGCAATCTCTTTAATGGATGTGGATTTGACTGATATTTCCCAAATCATCCAGTTTAGTATAACCCCTCTTGAGAGCCTATTCACGATGTCGTACCTAATTAGGCAGCATCCAAGGAGCAGAAAAATCAACGTTTCGGGCAAGCTTTTGCCCGAAATATAGATTTTTCCCACTCCTTGGATGCTGCCTGACCTGTTGTGCTTTTTCAGCACCACACTCAGGACTGTAATCTCCAGCATCTGCAGTACTCACATTCACTAACCTAATTAGCCTGTGATATCTTAAGAATTTTGCCAATGTGTCTTACAAGGCATTTCAGGCCAATATATTTTATAATGTTGTTATTGAGTTAAATTTATCCTACAAGGAGATAGCTCCCAACATCACACACAAAAATTACTGGACATCAGAAGGTGACTGTCCATCCAGTTTGCTTTCTATTATAACGTAATCAAAGGATACAGTGATAATGGGGTTGTAGATTAATAATGCCAAAGAATCTTTACCAATTAGTTCACAACAAACTGAGGCATGAAGCAAGAAATGCACCATTAGCCAGAGTTTTGAAAAGTCTTTTATGTTATTCCATAGACTTCATAAAGATAATGTACCTTTAAAACAGTTAAATAACATGTGACATTCCTGTAGAAATTTCCTTGATCACCTTCAGCATTCCGAGTACAATGGAGGTAATGCAATGAACTGTATTGTCATTGCAGTCAGCCACATCCTGTATTAATGTAGCCTTAGCATTAAGGATAGAACCCAGACTATCTATAAGTCTGAGATCTTATAACAGTGTAAATAGTTATTAGTGTTAATAAGCTTAAAGACAGTTGCCTCAACAAGTTCACAATCTTCATGGTATATGCTACATGAGCTAATACACAGGGAAGCTCTCAGACTGCGTTGTAGTGGCTGTGATGTTTGTCACAGGAAACCACACTAAAGTCTAAAGTTATGTTGTTTTGCAAGCTACACTGATAATATGTCATGTCCCAAATTATGCACACAAGCTTGTAAAAATGTGTTTGAAAGTTGTCTTTCATATATTTGATATATCTCAAATTGCTAATTAGTTCAGTAAGCTGGGAGCAGAATAAGCGGCTAACAGTATTCTGTTTCTCGAACATTATTGCAGTTTAGAAAAAGTGTTTCCAAGATATCTGTAATGAAAAAATACCTACAACAGAAATCTAGGCTCAACAAAGACAAATCACTTGAGGGGAGTGTTAGAGGTTAGAATTGTCTCTCTGGAGAAGATGACCTGCAGGGAGCTTTAGTTTGAAACAGACAGGGAATTAGAAATCCTTTTAAATGAACCATCAGCACTTAGTCCACCAAATACTGATTAATAAAGTGAAACGAGACTCAATAGGCTATGTTTGCTTAACATATTATTTTGATGTAACAAGGCACAATAGAAATTGGAGTGAACATCACCTTTGCCGGAAAAATGTATGCTGTTTCATAATGCGACTCACACAAAATAAACAAGTATGTTGATATTGTCTACTCCAACCTCTTGACTGGTGATCAGATATGGGAAATGCATGCTGTACATACTAGATCATGGAACCCTAACATTCCAGAATTTATTTTTCAATGACACCCAAGTCATGTTATTGTATAAATACACATTGATAAATAAAGATCATAAAGAACGCAAAGTGTGCTTACAGAAATGACAGGTCATCCTGAACCAATAAAAATGTCGGATACACCAAATTTGGAACACAATTCAACCAAATGAAATGTATAGGTAGCAAACCATGTAAAACAGCAAAATATCATTGACACTGTCAATTTGTAAAATGTTTTAATCGTCGAATGAGATGTGTACTGTTATTTTTCCTATATTTAAGAAGTTTTACCATAGACTTTGTTAGTTTCAGGGACGAAGATTAGCTGTCCTGCTGTCTGAGATACGGTGTGCATAATTGATCTCAGTCAATGAAGTATCTTCTGTAAGCAATTGGCAGCTAAATTTATGGAGTATCTGTATATTTTTTGAAGAACTATAGATGTTTCAGCCAAATCAAAATATTTATCCAATTAAGAGTCTCATATCACTGAAAAGCACTAATATTTTGCAGTAATCATCTAAACCACTAAAATTGGATCACTCTCTCAAAGCCATTGAAAGCTATCTATTCTTGTCTATAAAATAATGCAAATTATAAGCAATTTTCTTTGCCATTGTATTGTGGTGCTTTCCTTTTTATTACTGTTCAGTATTGTCCGTCACCAGAGGTCACTGGAGGTATTTATGTTTAATGGCAAAAGATCTGAAGATACAGTCATGTATAATTTGCAGTTTTAGCTACAGTTACATGAGACGAAAAAAAACATAAAGTAAAATGGAAGGGATTCACTTGAAATGCAAAACCTCACATTCATCTATTCAAATAAATAGCTTGTGCCTATTCTGCAAAATGATTTGTTTACATGAGTTACGGAAAATTCCATCGTCTTGGTGACAGTTTTCTTGGTTTCACCACTGGAGAATGGGTTTACCAACTTCTGAGATGCTACAGATTGCATCTAATAAAACCTTTGTTCTCTAAATTATATAGATTCAGGAATTTGTGGTTTTGCATTCAACTTGGCTGCTTGTTGCAATTCTATAATTCAGTTTTCAGGAGATAAGCAGGCTATTGATGGAAGCACAGATGTTTCACATATAAAACCACATCTCACACACTTGTAAACAATTCCTAATTCAAGCATAACTTATAAATGCTTTTGATTCAAGTATCAAATGTTTTCCAATTATCATGTTGTTCTGCTCTCTGCACCGAATCTAATCAGTCTCTGGCACATGTCTGGAGACAAGATATAATTTAAAATGTTCCATGATTTTTTCTCTCTCTGCAAATAGGTTTCAATTTCACTGATATTTGATTCCAAAAAATTGTAAAACTTCAGGACAGAAACTAGAGTACAGAAATTTAGAGATAATTCATTTTTTTATTTAGAACTGACAATAGTTCTGAATATGAATTCAGGATTCAGTGTCAGAATGTGTGATGTTAAAAGAAGAAATTGGTGGCTTTACGTTTGGATTGCTAACAATGCTGTGAACACCAGCAAAGCTGTAAGTATCTGAAGTGATAATTATTGAAAAACCTGCATCCTGAAATTAGTTTTCATACAAAAACTAATACTTGAGTTTTCATTATTGTAAGGTTTACAGAAAATTTTAGTTCAGCACAGGCACAATTTTGATTTGAGTCTGACTACATTAATTCTTTCATGAAAGGTGCAATGCAGTTTATTTGAACTTAACCTGCCACGTGTGAAACTGAAGGGATTGAATACAATGCTGGTTTCATACTGTTCCAAAGTTACTCTTTGTTGCGGTCAATGGACAGTAATGTTAAGGCAGGTGTAAATCAAACATTCTGTCTAATCTTATTGGTTTACAAATCGCTTCTATCCCCTTTGTGACACATGATTCTTCACAGTGAATTTGTATGTTAGTTAGCTATAGATCCATTATTAACAATCCCTCACCTAGAATCCTGCCTTAGGTGGGGTTTGCTGAAGAGTGGACAGGAGGTGATAATCACAATGATTGTTCACAAAAATAAATGCACAATAAATTACACACATCACAAAGCAGCTTAAAACTTTGGTTGTAATAAATTCATGTTGTGGTGCCAAGTGTAAAATATCATTGTATTTGTTAAAAGCACTAATCAATGAAACTTAATTGCTGTGTTTTGCTTCCAGCAAGGTGTCTTTAATTAATACAACAATACAGGGCAACCGCCATATCCGGGGAGTTGGTTTCCACGGTTTCAGTTACCTGCAGTTTACCGCAGCCTGAATATTTTACATGGAACATTCCAGAATCATGGACCAGGGCTGCTAGGGGAGGTAAATTTCCCATTTAAATGAATGGATTTGCTTCTATCCATAGTTTTGGGCTTCCGTGCTAGATCCCCCGCAGGTACAGGGGAGCTACTATACTTAGGTTATCCCATATAGCATTGGAAACTTTGGTGTGAATAATGTGGTATTGATGAATCCAGTAGAATATTTATTATTGTTCATTGTTGGATACAATTATGACATTAGCAGACACATCCATATCTGAGCTAACATTATGCTTCAGGTGGTCCCAGGTAAGATGGAGTCTGCTACCTTTATATCCTCTGGTCGCACGCACTAATGATATCATTAGTCTCTTTCATAAAGGTATGCTCCATATTTACCTAAAGATATAATGCAACACTGATGCCACTCCACCCATGATGTAGCACAGCAGTTACAGGGATCATTTGATGCTGTAATTCATACAGATCCACTGCAGTGCCCATCCATTTGTTGTTACTTTAACAAATGTTACAGTAAACAAATAAACAAAAATCTGAAATTTGGAAATTTTGCATCTGAAACCTAAACCTGAACTTCTTAAACTTAAACTAACTTGAGTAAATATTACCTTCCTAATGCTGGAAAAGATAACAACCCAGGGAGAGTTGTACAAAAGGTAATTGGGCATTAATCATTTAAGTATTGGAAATCCAATCCTCTTCATGCTTTTAATGGAGGCAGACTAGGGAATGAGCACTTCATCTGCTCTCTGAGGTGAGTTCCTCATTTATGTATTTCAGTGAAGTTGAATGTAGCAGATTTTATCTGTGCTTTGTGATGGGAAATGGCTGAGGCATTGAACAAGTGTTTTGTATCAGTCGTCACAGTGGAAGACACAAATACTGCACCAATAATTGATGACAAGGAGGCTATGACAGATGAGGACCTAGAAACTATCATTATCACTAAAGAGGTCATGTTCTGCAAGCTAATGGGACTAAAGTTAGATAAGTCTCCTGGTCCTGATGGAATGCATCCTTGGGTACGAAAAGAGATGGCAAGGGAAATAGCAAATGCTCTTGTGGGAATTTACCAAAATTCACTGGACTCTCTACAGATTAGAAAACAACAAATGTGATGCCACTGCTTAAAAAGAAAGTAGACAAATGACAGGTGACTATAGGCCTGTTCGTTTAACATCTGTAGTAGGGAAAGCACTTGAATTCATAATCAAGGAAGAAATAGTAAGACATCTGGATAGAAATTGTCCCATCAGGCAGACACAGCATAGGTTCACGAAAGGCAGGTTATGTTTAACTAATTTACTGGAATTCTTTGAGGGCATTAGGAGTGCTGTGGACAACAGGGCGGATGTGGTGTATCTGGATTTCCAGAAGAAATTTGACAAAGTAGTGCACAAAAGAATGCTGCATAAGATAAAGGTGCATGGTGCTATGAGTAATGTATTAGCACAGATAGGAGGTTAAAAATCTCGCAACCACCTGATGAAGGAGCAGCACTCCGAAAGCTAGTACTTCCAATTAAACCTGTTGGACTATAACCTGGTGTTGTGTGATTGTTAACTTTGTGCACTCCAGTCCAACGCCGTCATCTCCAAATCACAGATAGAAGATTGGTTAACTAACGGAAGACAAAGTGTGGGGATATATGGGTGTTTTCCTGGATTGATGTCAGTGGCTGGTGCTGTGCCTCAGGGATCCTTGATGGGACCAAAATTGTTTATAACTTACATAGACAATGTAGAGTTGGGGACCAAGTGTAGTGTGTCAAACTTCATGGATGACACGAAGGTGTACAGTAAAGTGTGCAGAGAATCCTAAAAGTTTTACAAATAGGTCAAGTGAGTGGGCAAGGGTCTGGCAGATGGAGTACAGTGTTGGTAAAGGTGAGGTCATCCATTTTAGTAGGAATAACAGCAAAATTGACTATTATTTAAATGGTGAAAGATTGCAGCATTCTGTTGTGCAGAAGAACCTGGGTGTCCTTGTGTATGATCACAAAAGGATGGTCCACAGGTGCAGCAGGTAATTAAGAAGGAAAATAGAATATTGTCCTCCATTGCTAGAGGGACAGAGTTTCAAAATAGGGAGGTTATGCTACAGCCGTATAGGGCGCTGGTGAGGCTACACCAGGAGTACTGTGTACAGTTTTGGTCTTCCTGCTTGAGAATGAATGTACTGGCAATGGAGGGAGTACAGAGGAGCTTCATTAGATTGAATTGAGAGGGCTGTCTTATGAGGAGAGATTGAGTAGTTTGAGACTATACTTATTGGAATTTAGAAGATTGAGGGGAGATCTTTAAGAAACATACAAAATTATCAAGAGAATAGATAAGATAGAAACAGGGAGGTTGTTTCCACCAGTGGGTGAAACTAGAACTACAGGACATAGCCTCAAAATAAGGGGGAGCAGATTTAGGACAGAGTTGAACAGGAACTTCTTCACCTAAAAGTTTGTGAATTGGTGGAATTCCCTGCCCAGTGAAACAGTTAAGTCGACTTCATTGAAAGTTTTTCAGGCAATGATAGATTTTTGAGCAGTAAAAGAATTAAAGATCATGGTGAGCAAATAGGTAAGTGGAACTGAGGCTATGAAAAGATCAGTCAGGTTTATTGCTGGCCACCTGGGTGTCCCATTCCACAGGAAGTCTGAAAACTGATCAGAGACAGGAGTGATCAAACCACTGGAAAGAGTCAATGTGGGAGAATCTGTTCCTGTTGGTGAACAATCAACAGCCTATGGACT
Source organism: Chiloscyllium punctatum (assembly GCF_047496795.1). Taxonomy (NCBI): domain Eukaryota; kingdom Metazoa; phylum Chordata; class Chondrichthyes; order Orectolobiformes; family Hemiscylliidae; genus Chiloscyllium; species Chiloscyllium punctatum. Next base: position 66,841,294 of record NC_092775.1, read on the forward strand.
TAATGTAATTGGCAAAAAGGGAAAATGACAAAGTGAGCAAAAACTATTTTTACACAATGTATGGTTAGGATGTGGGATCCATTGTCTGAGCACATAGTATAGGTAAATTCCACCCTTCAGAAAAAAAATGACAGAAGTATCTGAGACAGAAAGTCATGCAAGGCTAAGGGGAAAAGATGGTTGATGAACAAGTTTCAAGGGGATGAATCAAACTGGCCATACCTGTAGAGTTCCATCACAAATATATTAGGTTGAATGGCTTCCATTCCATTCCTTCCATTCTGTAACATTTTTATAACTGTTTGATTTCTATATGGGTCAATAGTAACTCCCTACAATTAATCAAATAAGTTTGTTGACTCTGCCTTGACTGAATCACAATGATCAGACCTCTCTCCACAAGGTCAGTTGACACACATTCCAAATCCAATGGGACATCCTCATCCCCATCTCACATCACCATTGATCCAAGTGAACTATCTGACCCGTCTCCACTCACGTTACTCCTCCACTCTTCCTGACTGCTTTCCGATGCTGAAGGTGTAACCCTCAGTCAGCTTCTCAATCTGACTGCCTGCAAACAGATTCAAAAAATGTTCGTAAGACCCTGCACCAAATTCCCTACTCCCTCTCTGTAGCTAAAAAGGCATTAATGTCAAAAATTTAGATACGTGGTTTTTGGTCGTAGCATTAGTCTTCCATCGAGTAGACTGCGGTAATATACATAAACGTGTCCTGTTTGGAAATATATATTATAAATTAAGAGCTTCATTTTCATATATAACTATTAAGATAATGCTAGTCCATGTTGTTTTTACTTGACATACAGTATGTTATACAAACAGATCTCCCTTGATACTGCAAATAATTTGCAGTACTTGCTGTGTTAGGAACCACAGAACCATAACATGTACATTTCAACTCATCAATGTACCTTCACGCTTATGCTTCTTGCCTGAGGATAGCATAGAAATTTGTATACATAACAATGTAAAATATAATGATGACTGTTCTAGATTAGGTAGAGGGTAGAGCAGTGGATGTAGTGTACATGGATTTTAGTAAGGCATTTGATAAGGTTCCCCATGGTAGGCTTATGCAGAAAGTCAGGAGGCATGGGATAGAGGGAAATTTGGCCAATTGGATAGAAAACTGGCTAACCGGTCGAAGGCAGAGAGTGGTGGTAGATGGTAAATATTCAGCCTGGAGCCCAGTTACAAGTGGAGTTCCGCAGGGTTCAGTTCTGGGTCCTCTGCTGTTTGTAATTTTTATTAATGACTTAGATGAGGGAGTCGAAGGGTGGGTCAGTAAATTTGCAGATGATACGAAGATAGGTGGAGTTGTGGACAGTGAGGAGGGCTGTTGTCGGCTGCAGAGGGACTTAGATATGATGCAGAGCTGGGCTGAGGAGTGGCAGATGGAGTTCAACCCTGCCAAGTGTGAGGTTGTCCATTTTGGAAGGACAAATAAGAATGCGGAATACAGGGTTAATGGTAGGGTTCTTAGTCAGGTGGAGGAACAGAGGGATCTTGGGGTCTATGTGCATAGATCTTTGAAGGTTGCCACTCAGGTGGATAGAGTTTGTAAGAAGGCCTATGGAGTATTATCGTTCATTAGCAGAGGGATTGAATTCAAGAGTTGTGAAGTGATGTTGCAGCTGTACAGGACTTTGGTTAGGCCACAGTTGGAGTACTGTGTGCAGTTCTGGTCGCCTCACTTTAGGAAAGATGTGGAAGCTTTGGAGAGGGTGCAGAGAAGATTTACCAGGATGTTGCCTGGAATGGAGAGTAGGTCGTACGAGGATAGGTTGAGAGTTCTCAGCCTTTTCTCGTTGGAACGGCGAAGGATGAGGGGTGACTTGATAGAGGTTTATAAGATGATCAGAGGAATAGATAGAGTAGACAGTCAGAAACTTTTTCCCCGGGTACAACACAGTGTTACAAGGGGACATAAATTTAAGGTGAAGGGTGGAAGGTACAGGGGAGATGTCAGGGGTGGGTTCTTTACCCAGAGAGTGGTGGGGGCATGGAATGCGCTGCCCGTGGGAGTGGTAGAGTCAGAATCATTGGCGACCTTTAAGCGGCATTTGGATAGGTACATGGATGGGTGCTTAATCTAGGTTAGAAGTTCGGCACAACATCGTGGGCCGAAGGGCCTGTTCTGTGCTGTATTGTTCTATGTTCTATGTTCTATTAGATTATGGTCCAGATTTTTCAACTACCATCAGATCAACTCTGACCAACAGTAGTCCTCCAAAAAATTGTGTATCTATCTCATTTGCCTATGATTTCTTTTCGCCTGATGTCTGAATCTGGTCTGCTCTGGATGCTTCTATTCTTGGACAGAAGCTGGGAATTCCATTCAGCACCTTCATCTCTTTTTTACAGCAGTAGTTGCTGTATTCCAAGAAGTAAAATGTTTTAAGGTCCCACTGCTAATTTGATGAAGAGACAATAAGTGGGAGAGGGAGTAGGCTGTCTGTAGCCTGGGTTTCAGTGTCTGTGGTGAGGGGTCTGCATGCCTTGGTCAGTGTGAGGAATTGCAGATCATTTTCATAATTTTCCGGGATTTAGGCAGTTTTTGATCCATCATCTTTTCCTGACTAAGTATTAAGTAGGTTAAAACCTTCCAAAATTACTGACTCTAACAGAGTTGGTGATTTTTCTCGGACGTTTCTGAATGCTAGATAATTTTCCATCAGAAATGTAAACTTTCTGGGTAATTACTGTGTAGTCAATGTGTTGGGATTTCTGAGAGGTCCTTACGCAAATCCTTCAGGGTATTTCCAGTCTTCAATTATCTGCTGGCTTTGACAGAGCACTTGTGAACATGGGCAAACAGGCTATCTCTGAATTTTAGTTCTTGCTTTAACATAATAAGACAGTAGGCACCATATGCCATAGTGCTGTGGAAGTACCAGAGGTGTTGGATGGGTCCCTGCACTTAGAGAGAGTGCTTGATATGGGAAAGTCAATGGGAAGGAATGTGTAATGGGGTGGGGGCAGATCCCAGTCAGACAGGGGAAGAACCAGAGTCAGTACAGGGGCCTCACCATTTCTCATCTCACAGGATTGGCTGACGTCTGCTGAATGCAATTCCGGAAATCTGTATCATTGCAGTTTGGAGATTGGGCCATCATCTCTCCTGGAAGTCAAAAGAATTCTGTCAGGGGTTCTAAAGAAGAATCACATGAGATTCAAAATGTTAACACTGTTCTCTCTCCATCTATGAGGCCAGACATGCTGAGTTTCTCCATCAATACCTGTTTTCATTATGAAAGCCATCTGGGCCTTGTTTGACAGCCCACTGGGGTACTGGCTGTTGCAAAAGGACCACTATCAGTCAGTGTTATCCTGCCAGGTCAATCTGGATGATGGGTCACAGGCAATCCAGGGGTATGGGACACATAATCTGGGAATTTCTCAGCAGGCAATCCATGTCATGGATTTGATCAACTCAACTGAGAATTTGCACTGTTTTATTTGATCACTGAGGGAATGGTTACAGTGATAGGACTGGTTCAAATACCGGGGTGGGTCCTGTAGTGCGTCAGAAGGGTGTCAAAGCAAGTCAAGCTCACTCTGGTCACAATATGGGGAAGACAACAAGGTGATGGTAGTGGATGTAATCAGTGAGCAGCACTGTTTGGTTGTCCTGCTGTGTGCAGGTCTAGATAACAGTTTGGAGAAGCACTGATTGACACTGGAGATGTACCAGCTTGCACCACAATCAATCGGGTGAGGTTGATGCATACACTTTAGATGCCGCCCTGATCCGAAAGGCCACGTGCAGCTTATGCATCATGACCCCCACATCCTGCCAGCTCAATTTCCAGCCCTCAGGATTTCTTTTGTTCTTTTTGAGTTGTGGTGATGCAACCGGGAAAGACAGGATTCATTCCCATCTGTCCCAGCAAGCAGTTTGAGAGAGAGGTTCACCACAAATATCAAAAATGATTGGATTAGCACTGGTTTATAACTGAGTAAGATTTCTGATCCATAAAAAAAACACAGCTATAAAGAGATGAGGCATGCCGCATTCTCCAAACTCAATGCTTGTTCTTTCCTACTGTGGAGGGTATTTAGGCAGTCATAGAGTTATACAGCATGGAAGCTAACTCGTCGGTCTGTCTCATCCATGCTGACCAGATATCCTAACTTAACCTCGTCCCCTTTGCCAACATTTGGCCCAAATCAGTGTAAACACTTCTTATTCATATACCCATCCAGATGCCTTTTAAATGTTGTCATTGCATCAGCCTGCATCATTTCCTCTGGCTGCTGATTCCATACACGGACCATCCTCTGCTTGAAAATGTTGCCCATTAGGTCCTTTTAAAATCTTTTCCCTTTCATCTTAAATCCAGGCTCTTTATTTTTGCACACCTAACGCCAGGGAAAATACCTTGTCTATTTATCCTATCCATGTCCCTCATGATTTTATAAACCTCTATAAGGTCACCCCTGAGCCCCAGCGCTCCAGTGAAAATAGCTCCAGCCTATTCAGCCTCTTCCTGTAGCTCAAACCCTTCAACCCTGGTAACATCCTTGCAAATATTTCTGAACTCTTGCAAGTTTCACAACAAGATGTGTTTGGCTCTTGATAAGTGAACCAGCCTGGTGACAAAAATATTCTGTAAAAGATTTGAATCAAAGCCTTCCTGCTCCATTTTTCCCAATGTCAGAGAGTTATGTTCTCTTGCATAAAGCAAAATAAAAGTAATGCTAATAAAACTTTATTGGTTTAATGCTTGTTGCTAATTTATTTGAACCTTAAAACCAAGCAGGTTTATATTCCATTGCTTCATCCAGTCAGAATCCCAATTTTAACACCTCAACCTAGTGACCCATGTTACTACAGGAACGTTTCTTGGACGAGATCATCTAAACGATGAAAATATTATGGCTGTGGCCTGAGGAGTAGCTTTGTTACTGCCTGTAAGTTCCCACCCACCTTTACTGTCAGATAGGAGTCAAAATCTAATGGCCTCACCACCCTCCATCTTTTATTTATCAATGTGTCATTATAAAGCCAGGGACATGCATCAGAAACTGCACTAAAGAATTTAATAACTGCAAAATGATATCATTTATCTTGGAAATACTGAACGGTACATTTCCCACATGGTGCCAAAAACAATCTAGTAGTCAGTTGGATTAAATTTAAGTCTAAATCATTCCATATCTTTACTGTAAAACCTTCAGGCACGTAAAATTGCTGTGTTGCCCTTCACAAACTAGATTTTGAAACCACGAACTTTCTTGCTTCAGTAGCATTCTGTCACTTACCCAAGGCTGGGAGGCTCCACTTATCATCCAGCACGGAGGGTGTCTTCCAGCTTTGCTGATCTGAACAAAGTGACAAATGGCATCATTTTGCTTCTCTCAATCTCCTTTCTCTCCTTGTGTATTTTAGTATCAAGCTACTCGTCTGCATTACAGGTACATTATGTTCATGATTCACCATTTGTTTTTCTCTGGCTCAAGTTTACTTAACAACTGCTATTCTGACCGCAAAACAATAATCTCAGTGCTGACCAGTTTTGGAGAATGCATTCCAAGCTATTGCTTAAGGGCTTATTTCCCTTGAGACTCATTAGTTCAACCAATTTACAGTTTGGCTGATAACAAGAAATTTAATTTTGGCTTCTCACATGAAGTGTGAGATGGTTACATCTTCCTATTCTTTCCTGGGGAGCTAGTTAGCTGACGTATGGCTTTGTTGCAGCAGGGGCAAAGTAGGTGTGTTGGTTACAGGGATGGGAATGTAACTGGCAGTTTGAGTCATTTTTGTTTATGAATTCAGTTAAAGAGGTTTTTTTTGCCTTTGTTTGGAGCTTATGTTCTTTTGGTAAGTTAAAACACATAGTTTGAAAATGTAGGAACTAGGAAGTTCTGTTTAGTTTACCCTTGCACATTGATAATATTTTAATGCAATAAGTGCCAAATATCACCATTACATGGAAACACAACGCATCGAGTTATAGACTGAATTTTGAAATCAAGACAACTATAAAAGTATTTTTAAAGCTTTAATTTCTGCTCAAATACAAAGCATAAATTAAGATGAATTACATTACGTTCAAACCTGGACAAAAGCACTGAATTCCAGGGGTAAGCTGAAAGTAATTACTCTTGACATCAAGGCCATGTGACAGGGTGTGACATCAAGAAGCTAAAGCGTCTTCAGCTGCTTCATCAATGACGTACCCTCCATCATAAAGTCTAAAGTGAGGATGTTCATTGTGCAGTTATCAATGCTCAGTGCCATTTGCAGCTCTTAAGATACTGAAACAGTCTATATCCAAATACATCGAGAACTGAACAATATCCAGTTTTGGACCGATGGGAAACATTTGCTCCAGACAAGTGCAAGGCAATTACTATTTCCAGCAAGAAAGAATCTAACCATTAGTCCTTGACATTCAATGGCATTACGATCACTGAAACTGTCATTAACATTGGTTTTTACATTGACTAGAAACAGAATTGGATTAGCCACAGGTCAGAGGCTAGGAATTCTACAGTGAATAACTCAGCACCTGACTCTCCAAAATCTGTCAACCATCTACAAGACACAAGTCTAGATTTTGATGGAATACTTCCCACTTCCTGAAGTGAGTGCAGCTTCAGCAACACTCAAGGTACTTGAAGTCATTCAGGACAAAACAGCCCACTTATTTAGCTTGACATGCACATTCATTCCCTTCACTACTGACACACAATAGTAGGAATGTAGATGCACTGCAGAAATTCACAAAGGCATCATAGACATCTCCATAGCCCATGATAAATGCTACCTTAGACAAGGAAAACAACGAAATGGGAACAACTCATTTGTAAGTTCCCTTCCAAGCCATTCACTATTCTAATTTGAGAAATATTTTAGAAGATTGATAACTGGAATGAAGGTATTGTCTTATGAGGAAACATTGGGCAGACTGGGTTGTTTCTACTGGAGTTTAGAAGAGTATGAAGTGAATTGATTGGAGTATATAAGATCCTAATGGTGGATATGGAAATGACACACTCTTGTGGGTGAATCCAGAATTAGAGGGCACTGATTTAAAATTAGGAGTCATTGTTTTAGGACATAGATGAAGAGAATTCTTTTCTCTCAGACAACTGTACAATATTGAAACTCTCTGCCCTAGAATGTGGAGGAAATGAGATAATGAAATATTCTGAAGGTGGAGATAGAGAGATCGTATTAGGCTAGAGGATAAACAGTTTTCAGGAGTTGATGCGAATGTGGAAAACAAAACACTTACAGATCAGCCACAAACTTGTCAAATATCCAAATGGCTTAATTCTGCTCTCACTTCGTGCTTTTCTATGTTGGTACACACCTCTACAGCACTGCATGTGGGTCAAAAGAAGGAGTAATTCCTCATAGCTCAACAATCTTACTCAATTATTCCCCTTGCAACCACTGTGATGTGTGTGTTGCTGTCTCACAATTGTATTTTATTGACTAGCATCTCCAGTGCTGCCCAAGATATATCCCTTCACCACCTCTCACCTTTGTCCCCCACAATCAGACAACCTACTCACCAATGCCACACCACCACAGTTTCTCTCTTGAATATCATTCACACATTACAATGTTTACATTACCTGAACACAGCATTCCCCAACAATAGAATCTCTAACAGCTGTTTCTCCAACATTTCCCCCCATTGCATCTTTTCCTTTGGTAAGTCTACAGATGCTGGAAACCAGATTCTGGATTAGTAGTGCTGGAAGAGCACAGCAGTTCAGGCAGCATCCAAGTAGCAGCGAAATCGACGTTTCGGGCAAAAGCCCTTCATCAGGAATAAAGGCAGTGAGCCTGAAGCGTGGAGAGATAAGCTAGAGGAGGGTGGGGGTGGAGAGAAAGTACATAGAGTACAATGGGTGAGTGGGGGAGGGGATGAAGGTGATAGGTCAAGGAGGAGAGGGTGGAGTGGATAGGTAGAAAAGGAGATAGGCAGGTAGGACAAGTCCGGACAAGTTATGGGGACAGTGCTGAGCTGGAAGTTTAGAACTAGGGTGAGGTGGGGGAAGGGGAAATGAGGAAACTGTTGAAGTCCACATTGATTCCCAGGGATTGAAGTGTTCCGAGGTGGAAGATGAGGCGTTCTTCCTCCAGGCGTCTGGTGGTGAGGGAACGGCAGTGAAGGAGGCCCAGGACCTCCATGTCCTCGGCAGAGTGGGAAGGGGAGTTGAAATGTTGGGTACGGGGCGGTGTAGTTGATTGGTGCGGGTGTCCCGGAGATGTTCCCTAAAGCGCTCTGCTAGGAGGCGCCCAGTCTCCCCAATGTAGAGGAGACCGCATCGGGAGCAACGGATACAATAAATGATATTAGTGGATGTGCAAGTAAAACTTAGATGGATGTGGAAGGCTCCTTTAGGGCCGTGGATGGAGGTGAGGGAGGAGGTGTGGGCGCATGTTTTACAGTTCCTGCGGTGGCAGGGGAAAGTGCCTGAATTGGAGGGTGGGTTGTTTGGGGGCGTGGACCTGACCAGGTAGTCATGGAGGGAATGGTCTTTGCGGAAGGCAGAAAGGGGTGGGGAGGGAAATATATCCCTGGTAGTGGGGTCTGTTTGGAGGTGGCGGAAATATCGGCGGATGATTTGGTTTATGCGAAGGTTGGTAGGGTGGAAGGTGAGCACCAGGGGCGTTCTGTCCTTGTTACGGTTGGAGGGGTGGGGTCTGAGTGCGGAGGTGCGGGATGTAGATGAGATGCGTTGGAGGGCATCTTTAACCACGTGGGAAGGGAAATTGCGGTCTTTAAAGAAGGAGGCCATCTGGTGTGTTCTGTAGTGGAACTGGTCCTCCTGGGATCAGATCCAGCGGAGGCGGAGAAATTGGGAATACGGGATGACATTTTTGCAAGAGGTAGGGTGGGAAGAGGTGTAATCCAGGTAGCTGTGGGGGTTGGTGGGTTTGTAAAAAATGTCAGTGTCAAGTCGGTCGTCATTAATGGAGATGGAGGGGTCCAGGAAGGGGAGGGAGGTGTCAGAGATGGTCCAGGTAAATTTAAGGTCAGGGTGGAATGTGCTGGTGAAGTTGATGAATTGCTCAACCTCCTCGCGGGAGCACAAGGTGGCGCCAATGCAGTCATCAATGTAGTGGAGGAAGAGGTGGGGAGTGGTGCCGGTGTAATTACGGAAGATCAACTGCTCTACGTAGCCAACAAAGAGACAGGCATAGCTGGGGCCCATACGTGTGCCCATGGCTACCCCTTTGGTCTGGAGGAAGTGGGAGGATTCAAAGGAGAAATTGTTAAGGGTGAGGACCAGTTCGGCCAAACGAATGAGAGTGTCGGTGGAAGGGTACTGTTGGGGACATCTGGAGAGGAATAAAACAGAGGGCTTGGAGGCCCTGGTCATGGCGGATGGAAGTGTAGAGGGATTGGATATCCATGGTGAAAATGAGGCATTGGGAGCCAGGGAAACGGAAGTCTTGGAGGAGGTGGTGGGCGTGGGTGGTGTCTCGAACGTCTGTGGGGAGTTCCTGGACTAGGGGGGATAGGACAGTGTTGAGGTAGGTAGAGATGAGTTCAGTGGGGCAGGAGCATGCTGAGACAATGGGTCGGCCAGGGTGGTCAGGCTTGTGGATCTTGGGAAGGAGGTAGAACCGGGCAGTGCGGGGTTCCCGGACTATGAGGTTGGAAGCTGTGGGTGGGAGATCTCCTGAGGTGATGAGGTTCTGTATGGTCTGGGAGATGATGGTTTGGTGATGGGGGGTGGGGTCATGGTCGACGGGGCAGTAGGAAGAGGTGTCCTCGAGTTGACGTTTGGCTTCAGTGGTGTAGAGGTCAGTGCGCCAGACTACCACTGTGCCCCCTTTATCCGCTGGCTTGATGGTGAGGTTGGGATTGGAGCAGAGGGATTGGAGGGCTGCGTGTTGTGAGGGTGAGAGGTTGGAGTGGGGGAGGGAGGTTGACAGGTTGAGGAGGTTAATGTCCCGGCGGCAGTTGGAAATGAAGTGGTCGAGGGCAGGTAATAGGCCAGACTGGTAAATCCAAACCAAACTAGAAAAAAGCTGAGCTGGGAGAAGTGGCTTCTCCCCTTTCATTCTACAATTTTTTTTAACTTGAAAGCTTTTTGCCTGAGACAGTATCTATTAGCTATAATCAAATTGGCCTTAAAACCCATCCAAGCCAGACTTTCCGGAATCAATGCTTTTCCAACCTCTCTGAAAAGAAAAGCCAAGGACATCATTACCTTGTTAAAAGAACAGCATTATCACACTTTCCCTCTTACAAAAAATGAACCATCAATATCGAAAGATGGATTTATTTTAAAACCTTTAATCCTAAATTGTTAGTACACTACAACTCCCATATACATTACATTGACAATAACCATGCAAACATGCTTCAATCTGTTTTACTACTGCCAACGAATGCCTTCGTTTCTCATTGAAGTCTCCACATTGCAATGGGAATCATGTTTTCTTATCCTGCCAAATGCACAATTTTCAGATTGAATGGCTGTAACAACAAGCTCCATCTAACAGTCTGACATTTTTTTCCTGAACCAATCTTCGATCAGCTTGTACATTCTGGTGCAGCTTTCTAGCCTCCACTGTGCTTTCTGTTACCACTCCAACAAAAGTTACTGACTTATCCTGCTTTCCTACATCTTGTTTTCTTGTGCTTTTCCTAACCCACCAACACTGTGACTTCATGTGGCCTATTTTATTGCAGTGAAAACACAAGAGCTTTTTAACTTCTCTTTCCCCTTCAAGAGTTTCCTTTTTATTCTGTGGTAAGTTATCCTTATGATCTTCACTGATATCTACCTTTCCCTTTCTACCCGTGAATTTCTTTTTTCCCCCAATTTCTATCCCTCATGACATTGACTTTCGAAGTCAAACTTTGTTTTTTGGACGAACTCATGATCATCAGCCATTTCAGCTGCTAATCTTGCCATTTTAACTCTCTGCTCTTCAACATGAGGTCTCACTACTTCAGGAAGCAAATTTCTGAACTCACGTTTACGTGCTAATTTCTGAAGTTCAAACTCCCTCTCTTTTTCCTTTTCTCTCTCTTCTGCTTTTAATCGTAATTCAAACTGATTCACTTCTGTTGTCCTTTCCTTGTCTTTTGCCTCTAACTCAAAGCTGCTTCATTTTCAATTGAATACCAGCCATCTTTAAAGATTATGATGGTGTTTCCACCAAATTTAAATGCTGAGCTTTTGCTCGACTTAGAACATAGAACATAAAACAATACTTCACAGTACAGGCCCTTTGGCCCATAAAGCTGCACGGACCTGTGGAACCAATCTGAAGCCCATCTAACCTACACTATTCCATTTTCATCCATATGTTTATCCAATAACCATTTAAATCCCTTAACGTTGGCGAGTCTACTACTGCTGCAGACAGAGCATTCCACACCCCTATTATTCCTTGAGTAAAGAAACTACCTCTGACTTATATCTATAACCCCTCTATTTAAAGCTATGTCCCTTCATGCTAGCCTCACCATCCGAGGAAAAAGTGTCTCACTATCCACCCTATCTAACCCTCTGGTTATCATATATGTATCAATTAAGTCACCTCTCAACCTTCTTGTCTCTAATGAAAACAGCCTCAAGTTCCTCAGCCTTTCCTCATAAGACCTACTCTCCATTTAGGCAACATCCTAGTAAATCTCCTCTGAAACCTTTCCAAAGCTTTCACATGTTTCCTATAATGCGGTGACCAGAACTATACACAATACTCCAAGTGCGGCTGCACCAGAGTTTTGTACAGCTGCAGCATGACCTCGTGGTTCTGAAACACAATTCCTTTACCAATAAAAACAAACACACCGTATGCCTTCTTAACAACCCTATCAATGTGGGTGACAACGTGCAAGGATCTATGTACATGGATACCGAGATCTCATTTCCTCAGGAAGGAGACAGCTCCAGTTCCAACTTGTCTGCTAATTCCAGCAGCTTGGCATTAATCACCTTTTTACAAAACCCCCAAAGTCACTTCTTCCATCCCCAGAAAGCAGTTAGTGACTGGAAGAGCTATTGCTATCCCAAGCACGATTTAAATCAACCAAATTCAACAACCAAAATAAAAGACACTAACACCTTTGAGTCTAGCAACCCTAATCCCAAATCAAAACTATAGAACAAATCCCAGACGAGCTCCCAGTCTGTTATGAACCATGCCAGACCCCGTCAAAGCATTGCAAGAAAGTAGCCCAAATCCTAAATTTGCTAAGCAGGTGTTAATGGATATTTCAGGAGTGATGCAGCTAATCAAACTACTTAGTTTTAAAGAAAACATAATTTATTTACAAGGTTACTGAATGCAACACAAACAAAAGAGAACAGAATACAGAATAACTCAACCTATCCAAAAGCCCAACAGATTATATTAACTTAATGATGCTTTTTCTAAATACTTGCAACTATCCCCTTGGCACAAAAGGTAAAATCAAACACAGGGTCTTACAGGGGAGAGAGAGAGAGAGAGAGATGGTATCATGGAATACCCTTTTCCATGGAACCGTTTCTTGGACCAGCAGTCTCAATCTGACTGACTGCTTTCAGTGAATTACCAGACTGCCAAAACCAGAGAAAAGCTGAGCTCGGAGAACTGGCCACTCCCCTTTCATTGTACAAGTTTGTTTTTTACTTGAAAGTTTTTTGCCTGAGGCAGTATCTTTTAGCTATAATCAAATTGGCCCGAAAACCCATCCAAGCCAGACTTTTCGGATTCACTGCTTTTACAAGCTCTCTGATAAAAGAAGGACAACATAGGCTTGTTAAAGGAACAGCATCATCACACAACTTATCAATCACCATACCTTATTTGTGGTATCTCACATGAAGCCCCTGGGATTTCAGTGTCTGACCTAATACATGCCGTAAGCACAAAGAATATTGCTGAGTTTTACTGCACTGCAATATAGGTCCACTTCTCTTCACTCTTCGATATTTCCTCTTGAAATGTAAAATGTTTCAAATTCAGCATAAAGCCATCTCTTGACACGTGGGGAGACAGTCTCCTAGTGGTAATAACAATAATCGCGAATCCAGAGCCACAGCTATTGTTCTGGGGAAACAGTTTCAAATCTCAGGTCGTGTAATTGAATTAAGTATGTTGAAAATTAAATATACTTTAATTGAAAGCTTGTAAACTGTCATTAAAAACCCATTTAGGATTCAGAACTCTTCCATCTTTACCTGGTCTGTTCTACATATGATTCCAGATCCACAGCAATATTGTTGATATTCAGAAACCTTTCGAGATGATTTAATAAGCTACTCAGTTGTATCAAAAATCTACAAAGAATAAAGACAGATTAACATTTACCTAGGCACCAAAAAGAACCAAAACAACAGCAAACCCAGCCCTGCAAAGTCCTCTTTACTTGCATCTGGAGTTTGTACCAAATGTTTAACATCATCCAAGACAAAACATCTTACTTGATGGGCTATATAATACCTTCAATTTTCAGCCCCTTTACTGCTAATGCACAGTGGCAGCAAAGTGTACCAACAACAAGATGATTGCAGTAACTCACCAAATTTCCTTCCACAGCATCTTCAAAGCCCATAACCCCAACCACCAGAAGGACAAGCAGATGCATGGGAAAACTTTCACTTCCAGCCATTTTGACTTGGAACTGTGTTATTCTTCCTTCACTGTTGCTTGGTCAAAGTCATGGAATTCCCTTCCTAACCATTTTGCAAATGCTCCGACTCACCTAGGACTGTGGTGGTTCAGAGACAGCTCACTAGCAGTTCCTCCATAGTATTAGGAATGACCAAGAAATGCTGACCCAGGTAACGATGCACACATCACATGAATGAATGATAAAAATCAATGTTGAATGTCAGTAAGGAGTTTTATAAACAGTGGAGTCTATTTTCTTCGCAAGCGAGCTAATGTACTGTCAAAATTTGCACATCATTGCTGCAGTCATTATCATGTTCAGTATTCTCCAGTCTACGAAGTCTCTGAGCAAATATGTTCCATAATTCCTCCTCTTATACATTAAGTGCTTCATTAGATGTGCCTTCAGCTCTGCTATACATGGATTGCAGGCTTCTGCTCAGAACAATATGAGTTGATTGACAAAAAAATTAAACAGGTACTACTAAGAAGTTAAAGTTGGAGTATGCTTTCCACAGGCATTAGACATTGCAACGTACAATGCTTTGCAAGATGATGTCTACAAGAAGCAAGTGAATCATTTTTTATGCTCAATTCCACTTTTGTATTCCAATAGTTAATCAGCATTCAATCTAGCCAATAATTCTTCTGACACTGTTATTTTTGTCATCTTGCCTCGACTACAATCAGTTTTAAGTGTCCTCATTAGCTCCCCATATGCCACAAGTGCACCAAATTACTTGGTGCATTAGTTTTAATAATGGTCTTTGGCGAGTCAACTCCGACAAACATCTAACTTTGAGAACTGCTGATAGAATGAATCCAACAATCTAAATAATTGTCAGGCATACCGGAACATAATGAGATTTGCATGTCCACAATATCATTTACTTTAAATCTCAGACTTTTTATTCATAAATGACTCGATGTACAGAGTAGTAGATATGTGATTGACCTGATCTAGGATTGTCTCTCACTGTTGTTGCTTAACTAAATGGTTCGAGGTTCCCTTTCAAGCAGTCAATTACTTTTTGAGACAGCATTCCTTAATTTCCATTGCTCCCTCCATCACCACACAAATATATTCAATGTAAGGCATAACTCAAATTATATTAGGTTTGAAATGTTAAAACTTTCCACAGATGTTGTCAGAACTACTGAGTTTCTCTCTGTTTTTCAGTTTTCAAACATCCACAGTATTTTCCTTTTACTTATTGATTGCACAAATTGCTCGAAGCACAGAAACAATATTGGGCCACTCAGCACATCAATCCTGCACTACTATTCATTCAGAACATTGTTGATTATCCACCTCAATGCCACTTGCCTGATTCAGTCCACTTATCTTGATGTCATTGGTCACTCGAAATCTATTGCTCTTTGAATATATTGAATGGTTGAGCTTTCAAAGTTCTCTGGGAAAGAGAACTCCAAATATTCAACATCCTTGAGGGAATAAATTCTTCCATATCTCAATCTTGAGTGGTTTACCCCTTTTTCAGAGATTATGTATGCTGGTTTCAAACTCACCAGCCAGGCAACTATTTTATCGACATGCATCTTGTTGTATCCTGTAAAAATTTCAAGTTTCAATTAGGTCACCCTTCTTCTTTAAAGCTCTAGAAGATGTATATAATTTTCTAGATCACTCCTTTGCCAACAATCCCATCAGCACAGGAATTAACCTCTTCCTTTTCTACTACGGCAGTATATCTACTAGATATAGTGATTAAAACTGTACAGAATACCCAGACTCTCACCAAGACTCTATGTAATTGCAGCAAGATGTTTTTATTCCTTTATTCAAAAATTCTTGAGAGATAGGTTAAAATGCCACATCCTTCTTAATTGCTTGGTGCACCTGCATGCTAAATTTTAGTGACTCACGATCAAACACTGCCAGGTCCCTTTAGATACCTGCACTTGTCAACCTGCTGTCCTTTAATACAAACTCTGCCTTTCTGTTTTTTTTTACCAAAGTGAAAACATTTGCATCAATTCATGTTATGTTCTAACCCATTCACTTGGCCTGTCCAAGTCTTTTGCTGCTTCTTTGCATCATCCTTACAACATGCATTCCCAATCATTTTGTCTCATCAGCAAATTGGGAAATATCTCAATTGGTCCTCGCATTTAAATTAATTATGTAGGTAATGAACAGTTCCTTTCCACCTATCTGCTCCACCCTTCCCACTGACTTATCACAATCACTTCCTACCTGCATCCACCTATCGCCTTCTCACCTACCTTCCCTTCATCCCCACCCCCCACCCCACTATTTATCCCTCAGCCCCCTTCCCTCTCCACATTCCTGATGAAGGGTTTATGCCCAAAACGTCGATTTTCCTGCTCTTCGGATGCTGCTTGACATGCTGTGCTTTTTCCAGTGCCACACCTTTTCCCTATCAAAATTTGTAGACCTAGCAATGACCCTTATGGTACCTAACTACTGAGAATTATCTGTTTATTCCTAGTCTCTCATTCTCAGTTTATACTTGCATTTTTGTCCCAATCCCATGCATTCCAATTTTATTTACTGACATCCAATGTGGGGCCATATCAAAAGTCTTCTGAAAATTCAATAAAGCGTAGCCACTGTTCTCCTTTCTCAAAACTATAAGTATCATCCTTAAAAACTTCAAATAGTTTCCCTTTCATATATCCATGTTGTGCAGGTGCTAATATTGGACTGGAGTGGTCAAGGTCAGAAGTCACATGGAAGACACTTCTCCTGAAGAAGAAGCAGTGCTCCGAAAGCTTGTGATTTTAAATTAACTTGTTGGACTATAACCTGGTGTTGTGTAACTTCTGACTATATCCATGTCATTGTGCCTTTTCCAATTCCTGACTCACTCCTGATGAAAGGTTTTTGCTCAAAACGTCGATTTTCCTGCTCCTCGGATGCTGCCTGACCTGCTGTGCTTTTCCAGCACCAGTCTAATCCAGACCTTTTTTCCAATTGTCTAGTTATCACTGCTTATAATAGATTTTCACATTTTCTTTTCTACTCCAACCAAATTAACAAGTCAACAGTTTTCCATTCCAACCTCTGCTCTTAAATAGTGAGGTTACATTTTTTACTTTCCAATCCACAGGAACCTTTCCAGAATCTAGAGAATTTTCATAGATATCCAACAATGTGTCCATTATCTCTGTAGCCATCCCCTTCAACACTATGGGGTGAAGCTCATCTGATCCAGGAGATTTATCAACTTTCAATCCAGTTAACATTTCAAGCACTCTTTCGTTTACTAATACCAATTTATTCTACTTCCTTGATTACACAATTTCCTTGGTCACCTAATATGTTAGGTTACTTCAGATTTTCTACATCATCTTCCACAAAGAGTTTCCTTGCCATTTTCCAGCTCTTCACTATAAATTCTCCTGTTCCCATCTTTAATGGGGCCACATTTTGATCAAGGTAACTATTTCTTTTCATATAACTAAAAGCAGCTTTGGAATCTCCTTTTTTTTGCCAGCTTGCATTCATATTCTCTTTACCTTTTCTTAAATGGCTTCTAGACCATCCATTTCTGGGTCCTAAATTCCTCCCAATCTTTAGGCGTATCACCTTTTCTGGTAGACTTATAAGCTACTTCCTTTGAGTTAAAGCCATATTCACATATTTTCATTGTACATCCCTTTTGGATATTTGTCCCTCAGAGGAATGTATATCTGTTGTAGTTATGTCATCTTCTTAAATACTGTTGGACTAGACTAAACCCCTTCAAAATATATTATAAAAATAGACCAGATCTCAATTGTTTTCTTAATTTTAAAAGCAATTGTAAGGCGTTGTGGTCCGGATGCAATTGGATTGGTCAAACTACCAGGCTTGAAGCAAAACACAATTTACTTTTAAACTCCGGTTAAAATACAGGCAAAATAAGAATAGGAAAAAAAGTGAGCTGAACTGTACCTCTGTTAAAATACCTTAAAAAGTTAATATATATGTTAACTATCATTGATTAGTTGTTCCAAGATAGCAACAACCCATATCCACACCCTTGGCAAATTCAGTAAAATCGATTGTCTCGTGTGCAACTTTCCAGTCTATGAGGGAAAAAAACATCAAAAGAAAATTCTGAGAAAGAGAGAGACAACTCAAGTGTTTTTTGCTGTATCAGGGAGAGATGTATAACAGCTTTCAAACCCCAAAGCTCCTGAAAGTTAAGCAAAACTTTGGTTCTGTGGGAGCTTGACCCCACCCTTTATGTTGCTCCCATTGTTCCAACTTTTAAAAAAAGCCCTCACAAATTGTTTACATTATTGGCTTAGAACAGATCACTCATCACCTTTGTCTCAACCTCTCTTCATAAAAAAATGACAAAATACACTGTTTAAAGCTACAGTGCCATCACACCATTGCCCATCTGCTATCAAATCTTTTATTATATCTTCTCTCCAATATCGCCAAATTCCCCATTATAACTTTAGAGATTCCTTTTCTTCAGTTTTAAGATCCTAGTTTCAGCATGAACCATATCATAATCAAACGTAATGGAAAATTCTACCATATCATGGCCTCTGTTTTTCAAAGTCTCCCCAAAGTTTATTAATTAACCCCTTTCATTATACAACATAACATCCAAATAATCTTTTTCATATGTAGTTCCTCAATATATTGCTGCAGAAAACCATCTTGTACACATTTCAGGAATTCATCATCCACAATATTAATGATGATTTAATGACCTAGTCTGTGAAAATTGAAGTTGCCCATTATTGTGTTTTGCATTTCTAATTTCTTTATTCATACCTTTCCCAACTTTACCAAGACAGTTTGGTAGCCTATAAACAACACCCACCAAATGCTTTCTGCCCCTGTCTAATTCTCAGCTCTACCCAAACTATATTTTGATCCTTTGATCTAAAGGCTTCTTTTCTTAATAACAACAAAAACAGAAAATTGAGAAACTGAGCAGGTCTTGCAGTATCTGGAGGGAGAACAGACATAACGCTATTGTTCTTGTGACCTTTTGTCAAAACTGAAAGCAGCTGAGAAAGGCTGGTATTTGTGCTGATGAGGGGTTGAGCATGTCGAGTTGGTGAGGGGGAATTAGATTAGATTACATACAGTGTGGAAACAGCCCCTTAGGCCCAACAAGTCCACACTGACCCGCCGAAGCTTAATCCACCCAGACCCATTCCCCTACATTTACCCCTTCACCTAACACTACGGGCAATTTAGCGTGGCCAATTCACCTAAGGTGGTCCTGATGAAGGAGCAGTGCATCAAAAGCTAGTGCTTCCAAATAAACTTGTTGGACTATGACCTGGTGTTTTGTGATTTTTAACAGAATACAAGGAGATAGTGCTGAGAGAGAAAGAAAAAAAAAAGAGACAAACAAATGGTTTGTTGATGAGAAGCCAAATGCTAAATGGGCACCACAGGGAAGTGTGAATACTTGAAAATGGGTTGGCTTTGCTGGGAATAACCCATAACTAAACAGAATCTCTGGATGCAGGGGGTTAATGAACATAGAGAAGGGTTTCATTTTCTAAAATTATTAAAAACGTAGTGTTGAGTCATAAAGGCTGTAAGGTGCCCAGAAGAAAGATGAGATGTAGTTCATTCAGCTCATGTTGAGCTTTGCAGAAGGCAGAAAGCCGGAGGAAGAAACGTTGATGTGGGAACATGGTGATGTGTTGCTGTAGGAGGCAACTGGATGCTCAGGGTCATTCTTAAGAATGGTGCATGGATGTATTGCAAGGTAGTCATCAAGTCTGCATTTCATCTTCCCAGTGTAGAAGAGATCACATTGCAGGCAGTAGACAAGTTTGAATTAAGAGCAAATAACTTGCTGCTTCAACTAGAAGGAGTGTCTGGGACTGTGGATATTGAAGAGGGAAGGGTTAACTGAGCAAATGTTGCACTTTCTGTGATTACATGGGAAGTTGCTCTGGATCTGAGTGCGTGGTACTCGGAGAAGTGGAGGAGTGGAACGGGGTTTATTTATATTCTGTTCTTATCCCTTATTAAGAGTGCTATCACTTTTGTCTACTGTTTTTGCCCTTTTCCTCCTAAATGATGAATATCCCTGATTTTTCAGTTTCCAATCACGTTGTCCCTGCAGCCATGCTTCTGGAAAGGCAACTGAATTATGCCATTTACCTCAATTTGTGCATTCAAGTCATCAAGTGTCCCTATTTCTCAGAATTTTCAAGACCTACCTGCTCTGGAGGTCTGTACTAACATCTCTGAACAGGTTGATAAGAAAATATTTACAACTAAGCAACTCTTTGTTGAACAAGACAATCTAACTTACTCAATTTTTGTTCATTCTATGTCCGTGCTTGACTCTTAACCTATACTTAAACCTTAAAAAGACTTACTGGATCTTGCCACGTCAAGCTAATTCATCACTCACTTGCTCTCCATCCCTCTCAGGTATCGTCTCCTGCCTGCCTGCCCTTTTTCTGATGCATAAAACTGCATTGAGTGATTTGACAGCATCCTCCATCCTGGTTTGCCTTTGCACCAAACCATGTGACTCATATTCTAATGCCAAAGTGCTTGAACAATTTTCAGTTTATCTACTGAGTAACAACACATTTATGGACTAAGGGGGAATCAAATCACCAGAGTTATTCAGTTCACCGCTAGAAAATTCCATGGAAATGCAACTGTGCAAATATTTAGCAGGTTTCTCCCCACCCCTAAAGATTCAGTGGAGCTGTCAGTAAGTGTTTTTATGACACAGCAGAAATCCCAGCATCATTTCTATACTGCTACTTGTAGCTTGATTTGTTGCCTGGACATTGCAATTTTGCATAAAACAGCCTAACGCAGATAAAAAATATTGATTTCTGAGAGGTTTCAGACCACACTTCACTCCTGCAACAAATCACCAGTTTTCCTCAGTGACAATACCTTCCCTGGACATCCATTGAAGCAGACAGAGTCAGGCTGCAGTGGAGCATGGAGCACTTGATCAGCAATAATAACAGCTAAATAGGAACAAGGAAACCAAAGGATAAATTCACATGTTATTTGGATGCTCTGTGAAGGTAGCTTATCTGAGAGTTTCTTGAGTCAACTAATTTTCATACACAAGGATTGGTGCAAATTATATGAAAATTGGGTATCATTTTCTGGATGCTTGAATTTGCCAGCTCTCCTGTGAAATACATTAGTCACTTCATAGATGTCTGCCGTATAGCAACTTTTCTGATAAGGTAGTAATCCTGTGTGTCTGCCTTAAACCCTAACAGCAGTGTGCCCCAAAGAGAGCAATAGATTTGATAGGTGTGGTTACAAAGTTTTTGTATAAGAATACTTCTATTGATACAGCAATCTTTGTCTACATCTCAGTTAGGTCCTGTTCTGCTTGTATAATCTAGAGTTGGGGGGTACATATTGTCCCACAATTAGTTTGTCAATGTGTCTTTAACAGATTTGTTTGTGATATTGTCACTACATCATAGCATGTGATCTACAGATATAAATATCTCTGACTCCATTTTAACACTTGAGTGGAACATTATGGGTGGAGCTGAGAAATAAGAAGGGTGCAGTTACATTGTTGAGGCTGTATTACAGGCCTCCCAACAGTGAGTGTGAGGTAGAAGAACAAATAGGTAAACAGATTATGGAAAGGTGTAGAGGCAATAGGGTAGTGATGATGGGAGATTTTATATTTCCTAACATTGACTGGGATACACTCAGTGTCAGAGGTCTGGATGGGGCAGAATTTGTAAGAAGTGTCCAGGAGAGTTTTCTAGAGCAGTATGTCAATAGCCTGATGAGGGAAAGGGTTGTATTGGACCTGGTGTTGGGGAAATGAGCCAGGCCAGCTAGTAGAGGTTGCGATTGGGGATTTCTTTGGGAGCAGTGACCACAATTCCGTAAGTTTTAGAATACTCATAGACAAAAAGGGAAGTGTACTAAACTGGACCAAGGCCAATTATATCAAGATTAGGTAGGAGCTGGGAAATGTGGTTTGGACACAGCTATTTGAAGGGAAGTCCACATTTGATATGTGGGAGGCTTTCAAAGATAAGCTAAAGATAGTGCAGGATAGGCATGTCCCGTTGAAGGCAAAGGATAGGAAAGGCAAGATTCGTGAACCGTGGATGACTGCAGAAATCGTACGACTAGCCAAGAGGAAAAAGGAAGCATATATAAGGTCCAGGCAGTTAAGAACAAAATGGGCCCTGGAGGAATATTGGAAGAGCTTAAATGAGGGATCAAATGGGCTAAAAGGGGTTATGAAATAGCTTTAGTGAGCAGAATTAAGAAGAATCCCAAAGCCTTTTATTCTTATATAAGAAGCAAGCGGGTAACTAGAGAAAGGATTGGTCCACTAAAGGATAATGAAGGAAGGCTGTGTGTCGAACTGAAAGAATGGGTGAGATTCTGAATGATTACTTTGCATCAGTGTTCATTGTGGAGAGGAACATGATGAATCTTGAGATTAGAGATAGAAGTTTGATTAGTCTGGATCACGTTGGCATAAGTAGGGAAGATGTGTTGGGTAGGCTAGAGGTTATTAAGGTGGACAAATCCCCAGGACCAGATGAGATCTATCCCAGGTTGCTGAGGGAGACGAGAGAGGAAATAGCTGGGGCCCTGACAGATATCTTTGTGGCATCCTTAAATACAGGTGAGGTGCCGGAGGTCTGGCGAGTTGCTCATGTTGTCCCCTTGTACAAGAAGGGTGTAGGGATATTTCGGGTAACTACAGACCAGTAAGCCTGATGTCTGTGGTGGGAAAGTTGCTAGAGAAGGTACTGAGGGGTAGGATCTATTTATATTTAGAAAATAATAGGCTTATCAATGATAGGAAACATGATTTTGTGAGAGGCAGATCATGCCTTACCAACTTAATAGAGTTCTTTGAGGAAGTGACCAAGTTAATAGCTGAAGGAAGGGCTGTAGATGTCATATGTATGGACTTTAGTAAGGAATTTGATAAGGTTCCCCATGGTAAACTAATAGAGAAAGTGAAGTCACATGGTGTGCAGGGTGTTCTAGCTAGGTGGATTAAGAACTGGTTGAGCAACAGGAGGCAGAGAGTAGTAGCTGAAGGGAGTTTCTCGAACTGGAGAAAGGTGACCAGTGGTGCTTCATAGGGATCAGTGCAGGGGCCACTGTTGTTTGTGAAATACATAACTCAGCTGGAAGACGGCACTGTTGGTATGATCAGCAAGTTTGCAGATGACACAAAGATTGATGGAGTAGCAGAAAGCATAAGGGACTGTCAAAGAATACAGGAGGGTATAGATAGACTGGAGAGTTAGGTTGAGTTCAATCCAGGCAAATGTGAGGTGATACATTTTGGAAGTCTAATTCTAGAGTGAATTATACAGTGAACGGAAGAGCTTTGGGAAAAGTTGATGGGCAGAGAGATCTGGGAGTGCAGGTCCATTGTACCCTGAAGATTGCTACCCAGTTGGATAGAGTGGTCAAGAAGTCATATGGTATGCTTGCCTTAATCGGACGGGGTATTGAGTATAAGAGCTGGCAGGTCATGTTAAAATTGTACATGACGTTGGTTTGGCCACATTTAGAATACACCGTACAGTTCTGGTCGCCACATTACCAAAAGAATGTGGACACTTTGGAGAGGGTGCAGAGAAGGTTTATGAGGATGTTGCCTTATATGAAAGGTGCTGGCTATGAAGAGAGGTTGAGTAGGTTAGGTTTGTTTTCATTTGGAAAAGAGGAGAATGAGGGGGTACGTGATTGAGGTCTACAAAATCATGAAGGGTATAGACAGGGTAGAGAGAGACAAGCTTTTTCCCAGGGTGAAGGATTCAATAGCGAGGAGTCATGCTTTCAAGGTGAGAGGTGAAAAGTTTAAGAGGGATACATGCTGCAAGTACTTTACACAGAGGGTGGTAGACGTCTGGAACGCATTGCCAGCAGAGGTAGTAGAGGCAGGCACTGTAGATTTATTTAAGATGCGTATGGGCAAATGCATGAGTAGATGGGATACAAATGCTTAAGGATTGGGCGACAGGTTTAAATAGTGGGTTTGGATCGGCTCAGGCTTGGAGGGCCAAAGGGCCTGTTCCTATGCTGTAAATTTTCTTTGTTCTTTGTTCTTTTGAAGCATGACATGCTGATAAAATATGCTATTCCTTTTAACTAAGTAGCTTAATGTTGTCCCAAGCACTGACATATCAATGAAAATACTATGTGTATATATTGGTGAGCTGTAATTATTGTTTGTTAGTTCTTTAAATACCACATTACCCAAGATCTAGTTTCTTATGTTACAAGGGATAACATAAACATTGTTGTACAGGTAAAGATATGCTGCTCGAGGCAAAATGGTGGTCAGGTAATTTTTTATAGGTTACATCCTCCATAACAGTTGCCTGCATTTTTCTGCAGTGCTTCTCCTTCATGAGTGTAGGATGCAAGTGTATGTTCATAGCTAGAACCAGAGATGTTCCAGAATGAGAGAGCCTCATTGGGGATTGTCATCTCCCAGTGACATGTAAGAAGTGGCCACACGTGAAAGCAAGATGATAAAAGAAAATACCTGTGAGAAACACAGAATTGTCAGGCTCAGATTGACCTTGACTCTGCCTGTTTCAGCTTCTGATAATCTTTTCATTCTTTGTCTAAGTCAGCCCAAGTATGTTGCAAAGTGGGAAACCTGCAGCTATGTGGCAAACTGATCCTGCTGTCAGTATAGTTACCTTAGAATATCAGGACCTGATAAGTGAATAGATGGATGTACCAAACAAAATGAGGCAACAATGGAAACAGGAACGCTATCAGAATAAAGATGTCAATGACTTCTGCTTAATGTTCTTTCTGTAGCAATGTATTTTCTCCCACTAAACATGGAAAAACT
The DNA here is from genome assembly GCF_047496795.1 of Chiloscyllium punctatum. Classification (NCBI taxonomy): domain Eukaryota; kingdom Metazoa; phylum Chordata; class Chondrichthyes; order Orectolobiformes; family Hemiscylliidae; genus Chiloscyllium; species Chiloscyllium punctatum. The sequence continues at coordinate 66,865,722 of NC_092775.1, forward strand.
GTAGTAAGAAACTCATCCCACCCTCCCAAAAAATTTCTATCGCCTCATTTTTCTTGGGAGTTTTACTTGCTAGATTTGTTTTTAAAAGCTGTAGAATACACCACCATGTTCCTTGGTCGACATCTCTGTCTCAGGTTTGTTGCAGTGCTCCAGCAAAGCTCAGCACAAGCTGAAAGAACTGCACCTCAATTTTCACTTCGGATCTCTGCAGCCTTCTGGAATTAATATTGAGTTCAGCAATTTCAGAGCTTGAGGCCTTGTCCTTACCCTAACCCCCATACGACAGGCCTTGTCATCACATGGGTTACTAACACAAACAGGAGGAGAAAGTGAGGACTGCAGATGCTGGAGATCAGAGCTGAAAATGTGTTGCTGGAAAAGCGCAGCAGGTCAGGCAGCATCCAAGGAGCAGGAGAATCGACGTTTCGGGCATGAGCCCTTCTTCCTTAAGAAACGTCGATTCTCCTGCTCCTTGGATGCTGCCTGACCTGCTGCACTTTTCCAGCAACACATTTTCAGCTACTAACACAAACAACCTATAGTCAGCCACTAATAGCCCCATTCCCCTAGACTGAACTTTAACCACTCCTTTGTCTATCCAATAGTGTTTTTCTGTCTCTTTGGGCTCTATCTCCACCTTTCATTCACTCTCCTCCCTCCATCCACTCCATCTTCTGTATAAAAAAATCATCCTTATCCAAGCTACCATCACCTCTGAGGAAGGGTCACTGGAGCCGAAACATTAACTCTGATTTCTCTCCACAGGTGCTGCCAGACCTGCTGAGCTTTACACCATTTTTTGGTTTCTGTTTTTGTTTTTGGTTTCTAGCATTTTATGTTTTTTTAGAACAATATAGGTATGAGATATTTTGAAAATGTTGTGCAGTACCAGTGTAGTAATGAGTCTAAGCATTGGATCTTTGAGTGGTGTAGCAGTGCAAAAGATTTGAAAGACGGAAATGAAAACATACTCGAGATAAAGTGTATCCACATTAACAATATTCAACACATAAATTTGCAAATGTAAATGCATAAAATATTTCCTATAATAACTGTCTAGAGTTAACACTTTTAATGTATTATTCATTTAAATTACACTTAATTCAAAGCTGTGATGGAAAACTTGCATCATTTGATCATTATTTAGATGTAACCATTCTTTTCTTCATTTCCTTAACATTCATTTATTCCTTTCACAAGGCAGTTAATTGAGAAATGCATTGATGCATGATGTATAGGAACTGAATTGTTCCATGTTTTAAATTTTGTTTTATTATTTAAGGAGAGAGACAGAAAGAAAAAACTATAGGCCAGTTAGCTTATTATCTGTCCTGGATGAAATGCTAGAAATCATTATGGAGGAAGTAATAACAAGACATGGAAAATCATAACACAATCAGGCAGAATCAGTGCAGTTTTGCAAAAGGGGAAGCACGGTTGTTAAATTTATTTAAGTTCTTTGAGGGAGTAAGAAGCAGGGAACCAGCAGATTTTTATTTTTAACTTCATGTCATACAGTGGTCCAGAATTTATTACCCAGAGGGCAATTAAGAGTCAACCACATTGCAGTAGGTCTGGAGTCACAAGTAGTCCAGACCAGGTAAGAATGGCAGATTTTCTAAAGGCTATTAGTGAATCAAATAGCATTTTCCAACAATCAACAGTTCCATGGTCACAATTAGAAAACCTTCATGTTTCAGTTTGTTTTTACTAAATTCAAATTTTACCATCTGCCATGGTGGGATTCATGGTGGGAGCATTAGCATGGGGTTCTGGGTCCAGTAGTATTACCATTACATCACTGTGAGAAAGTGGAGACTGCAGAATCTGGAGGTCAGAACCAAAAAGTGTGGTACTGGAAAAGCACAGTTGGTCAGGCAGCATCTGAGGAGCAGGAGAGTCGACATTTTGTGCATAAGCTCTTCAACAGGAATGAAGAGCTGGTGAAAAGCTTATACTTGAAATATCGACTTTCCTGCTCCTCAGATGCTGCCTGACCAACTGTGCTTTTCCAGCGCCACACTATTCGATTCATTATATCACTGTCTCAACATTTCCAGAAGACATTTGATAACGTGCCACATCAAAGGAGCTAATGGTACAAGTAGTAACAGATAGAGGATTGGTTAGCTAGCAGAAAACAGAGGGTAGGGATAAATGCATCATTTTTGGTAGGAAAACAACAATCAATGACAGGGATAATGTCTGGGGCCCTAACAATTTATGCTTTACATTAATGATTTGGACGGAGGATCGATACAATATGCAAAGTTTAGATATACAACTTAAAAGCAGGAGTGAGCCCCTCAGGCTTACTCCACCATGCAAGTACACGTAGATAATTTTTTATCTGAAAAGCTCCAAAATCTAAAGTTTCTTTTCTGAAGTGCTTTTCCCATTAACAAGTTTGTTTGGTGTGCAAACAGTTAACGCAACTCCACACCCACTCAACACACGTCACTCAGATGTGATGTAGCAGTGCAGCCCAGCACTGTTAAGCATCAATTCTGTCTCAGTGCTCGTAATAATCACAGGAGGGTCTGCTGTTCGGTAATTTATTTTGTATTTTACTTTGAAAATGTCATTTAATCCTTTATCAAAAAATTTCTAAATCTGAAAGACAGCTGGTCCTGAGGGTTTCAGATAAAGGATTGTCTACCTGTATATCATGGCTGATCTGGTTACTTTATATTTCACATAGCAACTAATAATCATAGAATCATAGAATTCCTAATCTCTCATTCTCAAATGTATACCACATCTATAACAGCTAAATTTGCTGATGACATAAAGTTAAATAGGAACTAAGTTGTGAGGAGGATATAAAGAGCAACAAAGGGATTTAGATAAAGTAAGTGAATGCACGAACAATCAGAACATACAGTGGATGATGAAGTATATTGTCGTAGGACTTCTGCCTGCAAGTCTTGATGGCAGCCGATAGTGCTGAGTAGGGAACTTGTTGGCCCCTGTCAGTTATTGAATGGTGGAGCAGCTCCAAGAAACAGTTCACCTTTAATTCTTGTGTTCCTGTGTTAAGAAGATAACTTTCAATCCAGCAAGAACTCTCAACTCAGATACGTTTTTTTTACAGGAAATGTTATAAAAGCTAAGCTGGGTTGGAATATCCCATTCCCCAGGTGGCAAGAATAATGGTGAGTATAATGACGTAATCAGACAATGATCTCAAAAATTAGATTCTTGTCATCAAGGTAAACTTTTGCAATTAAGTCCTCCCTCCGTAGATGGTTAGATGACTTCCTCACCTTCAGAGAGCAAAAAGACAACCAAACGCATTTATGTCTCATTAATTGCACAATTCACTAGAATTAACTTCCCCTTCCAAACTAACCACTGAGCAATCAAGCTCTTTCACAAACTCAACTGCATAAACCAAGCATGGACCTATCAACATTGGTTTTCTGCTTTCAGTCCAGTTAACTGCCTGTGGCCAAACCTTCTTAATTGTCTTTCTCTACAGGCTCACTGTCATCTCTTGAGTCCCTTGCCCATCGTGGAACACAACCGGAGAATGTCAACCCACCGGCTTCTGCTTTGCAGGTGGCCGCTTAGTGCACTGTGTCAGGCAGCAGTTTTCTGTCAGAAGGGCATGTTAGCACAGGAGGCAAGCAGACAGCTTATGGCAGAGAGGGACTCTAATGGAGAAGGCAAGGCAAGAGCCCTTGGCTGGAGAAAACAGTGAATCATCAATGAGAAGGTAGGGAGTGGGGTTGCCCAGATCACTGAAAGACACAGAGCTGTATCAATATCAGTGATGGTACGTGTGCCTGCAGCATGTATGATTAACAGGTAGCACCTGCATGGGTTTGTGTGGAATTGAAAGGAGGTTATGCTAATTAGGGTGGGAGTGGAATCCAGACACTCAGAGGATACTGTGGCAATGGGTCAAGAGGCTGGCTCCTTCCACACCAGGGAGATTGGCCATAGAATGTAAGGCAATTGGCCTGATTCAAACCTTGGAAGTCAAACAAAATCAGTCCCGTCAGTCAGTCACTGTCATCTTGTAAAATCAATCCCAGGAATGGCCTGCAGTCAGTTAGGAGGTAAGTTGTACTGTTGTGACAGTAAACTAGATATATTCTTCTAAACTGTTGCCATTTAAGGAGACAGATGAACTCAACACATGAGATTTTTAGAATTTGTTTTAATCCAGGTACTTATAAATAGTCCAGTTCAATTTTAAATCATCGCTTAACTTACTCTTAATTAGGAAAGAAGATCATAAACCTAAACATGAAATATTAAAAAGTGGCAACAATTCTGATGAATATAATTGTCACCCCAACCCTACACTTAGACCAATATTGATGTTACAGAGTCGATTTAACCAGAATATATGTTGCCTTGAAGAGTTTCATCACAAACATAATTGTTGCCTTTTATTTCTTGTTTGTAAAGAAAATACCAACCAATTTT